>NC_045638.1:72771774-73395620 GCF_009829145.1 Chiroxiphia lanceolata | reverse complement strand
TTCTTGTGATAAGAACCTTACATTAATTTTTTTATTTACTGAAGAGTATTAATGAATATCATTCCTTATGACATTTCCAGGAAAGGTGGACAGAACAAGAAAAGGTCCATTCTCTGTAAATAGACATTATGTCATAAATGGTTTCAGCAAAGAGAACAGTTTGTCCATTCTTCTCCTGAGAAGTAGGTCAGAATTGTCACTGCTAACCTAATCCCCACAGCTCAGCCCAACTGCCTTGCATCACAAAATGTATCTGAAAGTTTGCACTGTATCAAGCTGTCTGATTTCTCTCTATATCTGAGCTGGAAAATAGGGGAAGACACACTCGAAGAACTAACTGGGGCTTCTCGACTTCATGAAGCCTGTGTGCAGGAAGAAATGAGGATAAAGAGCAGGACAGTTTCAAAGAGCTCCAGAAGGCTCAGAAAAAATAAAGTCATGTTTGAAAAATGTATCTGAGTAGAGCATAATTTCAGCTACTCAAGACAGACAGAGTTATGAAAACTGTCACAGACATCTGGCCTAACCGTGGATACAGAACTTCATGGATTTTGCGGTCTTTGCAGCTTTCATTTATACAGTCGAGGCCTCTTTGGATACCTATGTTTGAGTACAACAGTGGCAGAGTTGGGTTTCTTCCCATGAAGGCAAGTGGCATGGTTTGACCACATCCACACTACCATGCTTTCCTAGCTTCCCACAAGGGGCTTCATCCACAGAGCCCAGGTGCAGAGCAAGTCCTGACTGGGCTGGCCTGGCCTGACCAGGGGACATGGGGACATCCTAACAAGCTGTCAATAAAGACAACTGTGACCCTGTGCAAGAGCCTGTGACTTTTCCCTGCTTTAATGCAGACACAGCCTATGTGTAAGTTTACTCTGAGATATTTTTTTCTTTACTTCTGTGTATACTTCCATTTGTTTCACTGGAATTACCCAGGAGAATGAACTCATATAGGGGTATAAAAGTTTTAAGAATTATGCCCCCCGTGCATCTTATAAATTGATGGTAGATTATTAGCAGTTACCTTCCAGTGCCTCATAATGTGGGGAAGATATTGTGCACTTTGGTTTTTGTCAGCCCTCTTGCAGCTTGATAGAGTTTTCAAATCTAACATTTTTTATGTGTCATTTAAACTTGGGAATTAATTAAAAGGAGGGGGGAGGACAAAAGAATTCTTTGCTGAAGAGAACATAAATGGAAAAAATCACATAAAAAGAAACATAAGGATATCTAAATAGAAATGTAAGAGGAGATAAAAAACATCTGGGAGGCTGACTAATCAGGGACTTCACATTAAATAGACAGGCAATCAATCACACTGGATAAAATTCATGAGGTTGGTAATCCTTTTCTATATAACCACCCAACAGCATAATTCATTAATACAGTGTTAGTACCCTCCCCAACTATTAAGGAATTCACTATCTGATTCCAGTCTAACTGAAACATAATATCGGAGTTCAACTTGCACAAACCCTGCAAAAAGCTATTCAGCCATTTTTACTTACACATAAACAGTTTGGAGGTGTGTTTTCTTGTTATGTTCTGTTTCTACAGCTCTTGTAGCAAATTAATTGGCTGTGACCACTACTCTAATACTTGTATTATGGTTGCCCTTAGAAATTCCCATCCAGATTTGGCTCAGTGATGTTAGTAAGCAAACAGAAGGCAAGAGACAATCCCTAAACCACAAAAACTTTATAAGCCAAGGGGATGTGCCAGGCAAAGGGAAGAAAAGGAAAACACTATACTCATTTTAAAATGAGTACCCAGCTTTAAGGAAGAAGAAATAACTTCCCTACCAGTCACAAACAAAATCAATTCAAATGTCTAGGTCCAAGACCTAGTTACATATGCAGCCATGAAATTATGGATTTGTGCAGAGAACACATTACAGATTATGCTTTCTAGGAAACCAAATTTCAAGAGTTATGATCAGGAATTAGGAAAGAGAATAAAATACACCTGAGTGGTAACAATCATGCATGTACTGTGTTCTCCCCACAGTTCAGCTGTAGCATGACACTGGTCATACAGCATTAGCAGGAGAGGTATCAGAATATATGCTCTAAAGCAGAATATACAGTAGAATATACCCTATATTTCCTCAGGCCCTCCATACACATTGAATCCTCAGCACTGAGCACTGGGTGAAAGCTGGGTCCAGGAACAGCGAGGCAGGGACCCCGAGCCATGCACTGCCTCCCCCCGCACCCGAGGATGAAAAGCACAGAGGCCCCAGCACCGCTGTCAGACTCCCTTCTGGATCCCAGGTAATAGCAAAGGGGAAAGGAGTGACAAAAGACAGCAAAAAGAACTGCTGCCAGACGGTTTACGGTACAAATCTCCCCCTTCTTTTATCTCCCAGATCTGCAGTGCTGCTGCAAATGGAGGGGGCAGGGAAAAGATGAGAGTGTGGGTGGGATGCTCACCCAGAAGAGTCTGGGAGCCACTGATGCAATGAATTCTTCTGAGTAACAAACCATAGAAAGAAATATTATCTTCAGAAATCACTAAGCAATTAAATTTTAAATTTAGAATAAATATAATAAATTCACAGACAATTCAACAGTAAGGGGAAAACACCAGACTTTTTTCTTACCAGTAATTTGTTTGAGTTTTTTCAATATAGGCACTTCTGCAAATAGCATTGTCTTTGGTCAGCAAGACCAATCACACAATCTTTGTCTGTTTTTAAGACTGGCTCTGCAAATTCTTCTAATTTGCAAGTAATTTATGATATCTTAATTTTCTATTATTAAGCCCAATGTCTCAGTACCATATTTATAGACTATGAAGGCTGCTGCTTTCTATCAGAGGAATGATTTAAGTACAAAATTTACACATCTTGCTTTACACATGTTACACATCAGATGTGTTCAGCAAATGAATGTTTCCACATTTCATTTTATGACAGAAATGAGAAACGCAAGTATGCCCATTTGAAATGTCTGCACTGAAAAATTCAGGTTGCAGAGGAAGCAAAGGTCTCTGCTTTAAATTATATTTTCTTTATTTTTAAAGTAGGAATTTGTACCCACTAAAGTAAAAAATGGGCTATTTTCCCATCTAGATAGGGATTGCTGTGTAGTTGTGCATAAAGAAACAGTGTCATGTCTCGTGCATTTTCAAAAAGAGGATCTACAGCAGCACTGGCTCCCTTTGACTGTCCTCTGCATCAGTGTGTTCTGGCCTCAGTGTAAGGGAGCCACTGTTGCTCCTGCCTCCAGATGCATTCAAGTTTAAGCCTGAAATCCTACCTGCAACAACAGAGCACCTGAACAGAGGAATATTATTAAGGTTTTCCTCCTGAAAAATGCATTTTGCAAAAAAGTTGGAAAGCTTCATACTTGCTTCAGTTAAGGCCCCAAACAGGAAGATTCTGAAATCCCAGACAGTAGTCCTGGTGCAAAGAATCCAGTTTGTTTGGTGGCAGATCAGTCTGTTTCAAATCCCTGCTTGTAGGTGAGGTCAGAGGAGACATCACATCCCACTCATCAGGCAAGCGAACTCACAGAGCTCCTCAGCTCTGCTTGTCTGTGTCCCAAGAGCTGTGGGAAACTCTTATACCCTCCCTGCCATTGAAGCCATCATTTTTAGCAAAATGGACAAGACACTTGTTGAGGCAGATGTACCAGGCTGTCACACGCTGCATTTCCTCAGTGTCATCCAAGCAGCTGTGAAGTGGTTTGTTTGTGGATTAAAATTAGGAGCCATATACACAATTGCCAGGGCTTTTAAAAACACTGTTTCCAGGGAGAAACACCTTTTTCAGTACCTCAGCTTATGAGAACCGGCATGAGTGACATGCAGCAAAAGCCTGGGCTAGTACCTGGCAAATACAGAAATATCTTTTCAGATTTGAAGGGGCCAAAATACTTATTACTCTTTTAGGTGAATAAATATCAGAATCAAGCAGTCTATAAATTATTTTTGAAGGAGGCATGCAGTGTTACTGAAAGTGCTGTGATTAAGTGTGTTTCAGTATAATTTTTCTTCTGCTCAAACAGTTTATTTATTAAAAGGCACAACAGCTACACTGATCATTCATTTACCAGTGCATGCACTGACCAAGCTCCTTTATTGAGTTGCACTTCATCCTTTCAGCACTGCCAATAAACCTTAGTGTTTTTACTGTACCTGTCCATAGAAATCATCCTAGTTAAGTCCTCACTTTTCCTAAGCACTACTTGAGAGATGACTGTTTAACCAGCTTCCCAGGCACAGTTTGGGAGGATGATGCATGGCTATTCTGTGTATTTCTAAAAACGCAGAAAAAATTTTAACATAGACATTGTGGGCAGCACTCTGAAATAATGAAGGATATAGGTAAGATTCCTGAAAACCTTAGATTGTAGCAGGATGTTTGACATTTCAACAAGCACTGAACTCTCTGACAGGCTCTCAGCTGTGAAACACTGCCAACTGGGAAACTGTTCTAGGTATTATCCACGCTACCTTCCCCTGTGACCTCCTCTGTGCTAGAAGAGTGCTAGTCTGGGTGAATCTTCACATATCCATGGTGAACCTTCAATGCACACATGTGAGTGAGACAGAAGCTAGCAGAGCTCTATTGTATCCTCTTACAGTCCTTCATCCCCTCTCTCACCACCACAACTGCCCATACCGAATTTCTTTCTACCACCCTTCAAGATACTCTGCATGGATGGCAATTATAAGTCTGTGTCCTTAGGCAGCCAGTGCTTTCAAGAATGCCAGACCAAATTATTTCCACAGCACATGCAAAAACATTGCAGCAGAGTCAAGAAACAAACCTCTTTTTCTTGTCACTGAGAGATCCAGAGCCACCTGCACATCTTTCCTCATTTAGGACTATGCTTCAGGCTTCAGTGATGGGTCCCTTCTAAAATTTGTTCATGTATGCCTGCTATACTGAAAATTTTCCTAAAGTGGGAGAGTCTCCTATGTTATGGACAATCCCCCAGGTTCTTCTGGAATCAGAAAATGGATTACCTTTCAAAAAATGTAACACAGAAGAGGAATGCAGTTCACTACAACATGCAGCAGTGTCAGAAAAGCATTAACTCCAAAGGGCATCTGTCTGCTCAGCACTCAATGCCACCTGCCACAGCATTCTTGGAGCAAAGAAAGGCTGTATAGATAGGATCAGTACAGAGCTCTGCTCTGCTTCACTGACACACAGAGGCTGGCAGGAACCCACCTACAACAGACTACCTTGGATCCTGGAAGCCATAGGACTGTGCTGTTTCAGAGTTCAGTGCTGGCTACAAAGCCCACCCTAAGGAGGGTTGCAGCTTCTTGCTGAGCACTTTTCTGGCACAGCAATCTGAGCAGAAGCAACTGAGGTCACTCTTTTATGTTACTTTGGGGTCAGGTCCACTTACACAAGTTAGCGTAGGGCAGCCACTACAATGTATACGTGCATTTTGGGGTTGACACTGTCCAAAGTCAGTGGGTGGTATTCCTCCCTTCCATACACCTCTGTAGGAAACCACTTTTGAGACTGAGGGTTAAAGTAACAAGTCATCCCTCTTAAGATGTAATCATCTCTTCAAAAAATCATTTTGGCCTACTGACTCATCCTTTTCTTGGACGATTCTGACTCAGAAAGGGAGAGGTAAAATATATCCACTAAAATGCATTTTTTTTCCCCTGAGGATAAAGCGGAGATTCCAGTCCCACAAAAACAGACTGAATTTTTTTTTTTTTTTGGGTGAAATATTGATGAATGTTCAAAGGATCTGACTGACCATCCTGGAAATGGAAGCAATTAGTTTTTCTGTGTAAACTGAGCTGCTGCATCACACTAGAAGGGGTTTCAGTAATCAAGTGATAGTTTGCGGCTACGTATGACTTGATTAGATATAAAATCTGGTCCAGATGAAACTGGGAGCACCTCCACTGTTTTATTCATGCCACTCCTACAAGCAGACATTGGGTCACTGATTCTGCATTCTAATGCAAAAATGTACAATAAAGACACAGTTTGTGTCGGTGTACAGAGGACAGGTGTTAATCTTCATATTACAGGCAGATTTTTGGCTATGATTTGAAAGTCATAACATAAGCACATGGGATACCTCAGATGAATGAATCTCTAAGCACTGTACAATTTTCCAGAGAAACAATTCCAGAAGAGATCTGACTCACCCATTCTGCTTGGCACTACAGAGAAATTTTTTAGATTTAGTGATGCAGCACAGCCCAGTTGTTAGGAAATGGTCCATTGCTTCACATGAGGATGTACAACTGTCTAGCACTGAAGTTAGGTTAGTTTGATCTGAGAACCTCAGCCTCAAAATCTGCCAGCCACCTTTCTTGCACCACCTACTCACAGGGAAAGGTGCAAACCAGGGTGAGTTAATGTGACAAAATCATAACATAAATTAACTTCTGATGTACTAAAATATTCTAGTGTAAATGAAAGTCTTCTGGGGATTTTGACAAGGGCTGTATAGAGGCTATTTCTAAATGCAATAATCAGCACTAGAGATGTGTAGTTCGGCATTCCTGAAACCAGATGCTTGAATGTGTCTCCAAAGCTTGTGCAGCTTGAAGTTCAGGCCTGGTCCAAAGGAAAAGAACTTTTTGATCACCCTATGTGCGATTGTCTAAGATCCTTTTCCTTGCCTCCTATGTGATATATTCCTTCATACTATGTGCAGGAATCCTAATTGGAGGGAGACCATACAACCAAACAAACCATGAAATTTTGTTGAGTTCACAAACATCTTTCCAGTATTATTCTGAACCTTGTGAGACATTTCCACAGAACTGGTGCTCTGACACTGCAGGTAAATCTGGAGTAAAAGACAGAAAACATGTCTCCTGTGCCTCTTAAGTACCAAATAGATTAGACATTTCCTTGCAAATCAGAATATGTGAGTCAAATTCTGTCTTTGTATGCAATGCTGAAATCAAAGGAGTCATGACAAAACAAAGATGTAAGCAAGTTTTCCAATGAGTTTAAAGTGGGCATTATTTGTTAGAAAAATTAAAACAATAATTCAGAAATCAATAGCTATGCTAGTTTCTGTCATTTAAGTAAATGAATGAAGATCTTGCACAGTCTTAATTCTACTGGCATAAATATCTGATTCTCACTGGTGAAAAAAAAGCGCCTTTTTCAACTCTGAACTGGACAGAAGACCTGGTGATGCTCCAGCCTTCCCAATGGCACTGCCTGGGACCGTGTGTGTACTTCAAGTGTCATGCTATGCTGTCCCTTTTCCTCCTTCTTCATCTATGCTCCATACTGAAGCTCTCGTGGTTTTAAACTGCAATTTATTTCAGGTTATGTAAGAATAGGTATACTGAGGCAAGAGAGAGATTTATTTAGTTCAGTATCCTGGCTCTAGCCAAAAGTGAATGTCTAGCAAAAAGTATAAAAAAACCTCAGAAAACACACGGTAGTAATTCATCAGAACACTTTCCAACCTTCAGAGGCTTCATGATACGAAAGTTGTGTCCTCATATGTAATAGCTCTTCATGGATTTCTAATGAATTTTTGTAAACTTGAAACGCCTGGAACATTATCTCCTTTATCCTAAACCTTATCATATAAACAAGAGACTCCTATCCGTCCTCTTCATGGCATTTATTAGTTTATAGATTCCTGTTGTGTTTTCCCTTTGTTTATCTGGTTTTTTGCAGACTGAAGAATCTTAACTTATTTGCTCCTTGTAGAGAAGCCACTGGATAATTTTGATCATTCTTGTGACTTGCCTCTGGATCTTTTCCAATGGCACTCTGTATTGTTGAGCTGGGGAGAGCAAATTTCTGCACAGTATAAGCATGGCGTTTTTTAATATGATGGAATCATAATGTTTTATTCTTTACTCCTTTCTTAGCAATTCTTAGCATTTTATTGGGGGACGTGGGTTATTTTTTTGATTGGTTGGTTTTTTGATTGGTACTGATCATCAAGTTGACTTTTTCACAGAACTATACACTACAGTACCAGGAATTTTTGCAAGAGACACTTTTAATGACAGTATGGTAGTGATCACAATGAGATGCTGAGGGGTCTAGGGTTTCTGTGGGTCTCTTCAGTAAAAATTATTAGTTTCCACTCAGCAATGACATATACATGACTATAGTAGATATGGGACGTTACATAAAGTGGAAAAGAGTCTGAACAGACACATATTTTTCTCATTTGCATTTGAAAATAATATCTACTGCATATAGAGCTTGTACATACGTTCTTCTTCAAGAGCAAAAACACTGTGAGACATTTTGTACCTTTTCCAAGTTCCACAGGTAATCCAGATTTTTGGATTTGTAAGAAAAACTTTTCCTCTCATCAAATATGTTACTATAAGACAAATTCAAATACATTAGCTGAAACAGATTTTCAAGGCAAGAATATTTTTGAATTATAAATATCAAAATTCTACACACAGTCTGCTTTTTCTTTCCTTAGAAGAAGAAAAATACTTTTCAAAGCAGCCAGGGAAACCTTGTTAAAAATGACTGCATGCAGCCATAAGATATATAGCAATTGATTTATTCCTAATGGACTGAGTGCACTCTGTGGTAGTTGGTTATCCATCATTACCGAACACCTAAAATAAAGTAGCAGCCCAGGATTTTAAATGGATCATCAAACTCCTCCAATAAAAGAACCTGAACACACCAGATGATTACTTATGTGATTGTATTACAATGGAAGAGATAGGACACAAGCACAGTGAGTGCTTTTAAGCACAATGCAGTTAGCATGTCATTCCAATAAATGTTTGGCTGACTACAATATTTCAAAGCAGAGGACACAGTCTTCTGGTTTAGTGGATCACAGGCTCTCTTTGATGTCCCACAGCTATTCTTGCAGGGCAGCTCAGAAATTGTTCCATTTTAATCCATTCTGATTAATGCCACAAAATGAGTTTTTCTGACACTGGTAATTTTGCTCTGCTGGGGAGCAATTGAAGAGGATGGTCTTTCATCCCGGCACAGCAAATCACTGGCAGCCTGCTGCAACTGAGTCAACCATCTTCCTCAGCAAATGAGATGAAACTGTAACTTGTTTTCTTTTAATTAACTCCTCACTAGATTGCTCCAGGCTCTTCTGGCACCCCTCAGCTCTGAGACAATAGCAGTGCTCCCAGATAGGGTAAGATTTTGGAGCACTCAAGTTTCCTGGGAGCAGCCACGGTCTGCATGAGTCAGGTCACGCTTTTCTCACGCTATCTGAGAATGCTTTTGGACAGACTGATCATGGGTACAAGGTAAGTCAAGTGTGTCTGCAGCCATTTGGGCAGACTCAGCATGTTGGTGAGTCAGAATGACCAGCAAAGATAGCATATCAGCAACCCACAGACTGCTGTTCATAATGAATTCCTTCCTCTGGGTTTTACTTTCAACTGATTACTTTCTTGGGTTTCTGAGTTTAGCATTACTGCCTTAGGCTCTAGATTCTATTTAGTTTATGTCCCTGTGTGGCCTTGGTCGCTCTTTTTCACAGGGCCACAGGGCAAACCACAGGGCTTATGAATGAGCCTTTAACACACAAAGCTGCCCTGTATCTTCACACATACATACATATATACCCTACCCCATATCTTCATATACAACCATATAGCAGCATTGCTGTGGTGCCAGGAGTTGGGTCAGGATAGGAGACTGGTCAGGACTTCAGCATAAGCTGCTCCTGGGTAGATGTTATACACATGGGATCACTATATGCACCCAGGATAATGCAGACAGTGCAACTGCTTCCTGGGGACAGACACCAGCCCATATTAAGCAAAAATGCAGGAGGGACTCTCAGGAAGGAAGTGAAGCTAGGTACAGGAGTACAATATATGTGCTTCTAGCAAATTTACAAAAAGCATGGAAAATATGCTCATATGGATTTAAACTTACAGAAAAACCTTTAAAGAACATTTACCTTCTGTAAGTAGGTAAAGTGCATCAGTATCACATCTGGCTGGGTCTACCATGCAGTGCAGTGAGGGGACTGCGCAGGCAGTCTGTTGGGACATGCGCTACAAGTGAATAAATCAGGTTTTGGACAAAAGTTTGTCATTAGTTTATAGTGGTGCAAATTCTGAAGTGACGCTGTTGAAGGTTAAAACAGAAACAGATGCTCAAATGAAAGGACAATGTAGATCTTGTTCAGATAAGGAAATGTACCATTTGTTGTACAGAAGGAGGTGTTCAACTGCAGTGATGAATTCTTCCCACAGATACAGATCAGGTGTCTGAATCTGCTTCTGGAGGTGCATTTCTCATCATATGGACTAGAAGGAGAACCTAGAAGATCAACTTATACTAGTTCATTTCAGTGTCTGATTAATTTCAGATGTCCACATCTAGGTGAGATCCCTGCCAGCGAGCATAATACAAAGTCCAGTTAAGTCAAAATTATTTTCCTTGGTCTTTAGAACTTCAAATAGAAACCATCATAACAGCTAAAATCTTATTCTCACCTGTAAAGTCTGGACTTCCAGAGAATCAATGTGCAATTATCACTGGTTTCAGAACACACTAAATTGGTAACTGGTGCAGAAAACATAGTCTACAGTAACATGTTACCCTTGTATCTAGGTGACAGAGTGGTTTGTCCTAGTTAGTACCTCTCTCAAAACACGTGCCAAAGTCACACCTGGAAATTAGGCTAAGTATTCTAAATAGAAAACAGGGTGATGTGAAAAGAGATGAAGACTATAAGCTTGATATCAAGATTATATTATTTTCAAATGTAATAGTTCTTATATTCAAGTTGCTAACATACAATAAGAAAAATTAACGTTGTCATAATCATGCTCTCTTTAAAATGCCAACATGTGAATATTAATTTCTTAGTTTTAGCAACAGTTGAGGCAGTGATTAGAAAAGGATCAGTCAAGAACATCAGTCTCTTCTAAAGGCAGTGAAAAGCCAGGCAGGTGTTCAAGCACATCCAGTAACCCTCCACACACGTTAACACACTGCCCTGGAACACCAGTGCATTTGCTTCACTCCAGATTGAGACATGTCCGGTCAGTCGAATGGGCCTGTTAGTCAAATCTGTGCCACAAAATGTCTGTTTAATAGAGTGCAAAAAATAAACTACATGGGCATAGCAAAACACATCAGTGAACATGCACATAGGAAACATTTTTTCAAATCATCTACTGAAAATCTCCTGAGACGTGACCAGCTACAATGGGACTGGTAAAGTCGGAGCTGACAAGTGCTGGTCCAGGAAGACATTTTGAAGTTTAAAGATTTAAATCAAAGTTAGGACAAAAATTATTTTTTCAGTCATTTAGCATCTGTGTTTCTGTAGCACAGAGGGCTTGAAAAATAAGGCAATTTATCAGAGTGAAACAAAACTTGAATTAGATAATCTAGTTCTACATTGACAATATTAATTTATAAGAACCTGAATACATGATCTGGTTGAATCAGACTGCAGGATTCAAAAGCTGGAAACAGTCCACCACTTTGAAATCTGAAATTCTGAAGGACTAGTTTTATTTTGGACTGTTTCTTGCACATCCGAGTTTGGGGAAGAATTATGAATATGTATTACCTTTTAACTTCCTGCTCAACAGCTCCATCAGGGACACAAAATGAAGAGATGCTGAGATATGTAATGTACGAGCAGAAAATCATTGGAAAAATTTAAGTTGGGATGGATCTATGGAGGGCTCTCTTCCAACTTTGTACTCAAAGCTGAACCAATTCAAATAAATTGGTTTCTTTGGGGTCTTGTACAGTCACATTCTGAAAAGCTCTAAGGAGGAAAATTCTGAAGTCTCTCTTTGCAACCTATTACAGTACTTTAGCTCTCTCTGTCTTTAAATAGTGTACACTTTTTTTCTGTATATCACAGCAAAATTTACCTTGCTACAGCTCTCTGCCACAGCATCTTGTCCTTTCATTGTGTACCTCTAAGAGGAGCCTGTCTCTGCCTTCTCCATACCTCCCTTCTAGGCAGCAGAAGGCAGTAAGTTGGGTCCCCTTACCCTTCTCACCTCTGTGTTAGGAAAACCCATTTTATTCAGCAATAATACATGGTGCATGCCATATGCACCATCTCCTGACCATCCAAGTGGACCTTCTGTTGATTCTCTACAGTTCCTTGACATCCTTTTTGTACTCTAGAGCCCAGAATCAGACACCACACTCCATGTAGCAGCCTCGTGAGCACTGAGTGATTCCATACTTCGGTCTGCTGGCCACAGTTCTGTTAATAGAGCTTCAGCAGGTGTTTCACCCTCATTGCTGGGATGGCCCACTGCTGACTCAGCTTTATTAAGATATAAAATATATCCATTTTATTTTCAATTTTACAGAGTTGCATAGCATCAGCACCCTTGCCTCCCATCTTTATAGCTACCACTACAACCATTATGCTTTGCATCACCAGTGGGTAGCTTTCTGATCTATCCTGGAAGGGGATGTGGGTGAGACAAGCTTCATCAGTTACCACTGCAACGTCCAGGGATAAAACTTTCTCTGATTCTCTGGCATTATGATCTTCAGCAGACAAACAACACTCTTCTTATGATGCTTTTCTATATGGCTCACTGTAAAGCTAAAAGCTATACAACATCTTCATTCTGATAGTATGTAAAACTGCTGAGTATACCAGACTCAAAGGAAAACTGTGTGCTGTAGATCTATCCAGACCAAAAATAGATAGGTTCCAATAAGTGTCTTGTTCAGGAAAAGCATGAAATCAGAAAGACTATAAAATTAATCATCAGATATTGCTGTGCAGGCAGCTCTGCAAAGGCCACAAAGAGCTTGCTGCAGCTGAAACCTGTGGCCCCAGGGTTCAGCCATCTATCATTCCAAGTATATCTTGATGGAGCCAGGCTGTACGACGTCAGCTTAATTTGACTGGTAAAACTGTTGTTAAGGTTTTAAAAAGTATTTGAGCTAAAGCTTAAAAAAACCAACAAACCCAAGATGAAAACACAAAATTACAAGAGATGTAATTTTTGAATAATAATTGGTAATGGTTAACAACTCAAGCACACGAGAGGAAAAATAGTGAACCAATATATAACCCTAAGGAAAGAAAGCAGAGCACTGTCAGATGGCAACTCCTCAAGGACCAGACAGTTCCAAAGAGAAACACAGGCTAACTTTTCCCCATTTGACTGATGACTGATTGGCAAATAAATAATTAATTAACAGTCTTAAGCAGTGTAAATCCTGCTTGCAAAATATATTTGTGCATGGTAAAAATACCTGAAAAAACCCACAATTGCAGTAAGGAGGGATTGTGTGGCTGTCTTGGATATTTTAAGATTGATATTAAGAAGCTCCAGAAGCAAGTGTTTCTATTCACCAAAAAAACCAAAAAACAACAACAAAAACCAAACCAAACCAAACCAAAACCAAAACAAAAAAACAAAAACAAAACCAAAACAAAACAAAAAACCCAAACCCCAAAAAAACAACTCACCACAAACCCAGGTGTTTACTACTGATCTGAGCCATTAGCAAGAAAAGCATGTGCAAATAATGACACTGTCCACAGAACCTTCACAGACCCTTTGCAGAGAATTTCAAAGGATTTTTTTGATTTTCTTTAAGTGAGTGGTTGGGACAGTGGTGGTATTTCTCGCTATCTTCTCTTACAGTTCATCTATCAGGAAATCTTTCTTAAATCTAGTAGGTGACCAAGGAAGTGTGGTCAACACTACTAGACATGAACCCACAAGGCTATGGAAGAGCAATACCTTACCATGACATATGTATGGCTGCTCTGCAGTCGGGGGGGTGCCTAAGCCAGGTTCCCTGCTCAGCCAGCACTGGGAGGTCTCCTAGTCATAGGGTTGCCACCAGCTCATTCTGGAGCGCTAATGCTGACTTGCTGCCAAGAGTTGAGACAACTTATCTCTGTTTACAGAACAGAGTTCATGCCTAAGCAACAACAAAATATTTTTATAGCTCCATACAACATGTAATCTCAAAGATGTCTTGCTGTTTCTGACCTTTCTTACAGAAACAAGATGACATGGGAAGGTATAACCAGCTAAGAACATTCTCAGGGAGTCTGGTTTTGACGGTGATAGGTGCTTCTGTTTCTGACATCTTCATCATCAGAGGGATCAAATGGAAAGAAAAGGATTTTCTTTTAATCACATGAATACTAAGTAGCAAATTGTTGATATCTAATAATCCATTTTGGCATTTTTTATAATGGCTTAATGTGGGATCTGTTTCCTACTGCAAAATGTTGTAAATTGCTCAGCTGTTGTGGGGTTTAACCTCAAAAGCATATAGATGTCTTGTGGGAATGGATCTTCCTTAGAGTTTAGCTTCATAATGGACTGTTGGCACTATCTAGATAAAAATTATGAATAAAGGCATCTATTAGAACAGTACAGTCCCAATGAAATGCAACATTTTGCTGAGGGAAATAAGGCATACTTGCAGTAGCAGCAGACAACATTTTCAGGAATATGTTTAATAACTTCCAAAAAAGGAAAAGCAGGTGCAAAACCTAGCATTCTCCTAGGTCGAAGATAATCATTGCTGTTATTCCAAGTACTGAAAGTTCATTAATGAGCACAAGTTGCCATTCACTTGATTTTCATTCAGTTCTCCCATAATAAAATTATAATCTACAGAAAAACAAATTTGCTGTTTCATGTGTAACTCTTTTAGATGTGAAACAGAAGATTTCCCAGACAAACATGTCAGCTAGATTGCACTCAGTGCCTCCAGTACAGTGTTCATTGTTTTATTAATTCCTGTCATAAGCTGCAGCATTTTCCTGACAGACATCCCGTGTGTTCCCACTTCCAAAATAGGAGGCAGCAAGACAAGAGCTGATGCATACTGAAGGACAGCCAGTCTCTGGTGATGTAGAAAGCTCCATTTTCAGTGCTCTCTGCTCACGTTGCCTTCCAGTGGGCTTCAAGGACAAGTTCATAAGGCGGTTCACGCCTCCAGCAAACATGGAGTGAGAGAGCAGAATAAAATGTGTTAACAGCAAGGCTAAATAAAACCGCAGAACACTGTGGAGCTTTTCGATGTCCAAAACAGCAGTGTGTGAAGGCCTAGCTGACTACCCTTGAAAATAAAGTCAGACGTAAGTAGCTTTCCTTTTTCTGACCAAGAGATTAGTTTAGAGGGTCTGTGTTTCCCTTTCAACATCTGCTGGCAAAATAAGTAGTCTTATGGCAGGTGACACACTAAGTGTCAAAATCTTTCACTTGGTTGGGGACAAACAGGAGTGACTTTTATCAGTCTAGTTAGCAGCTCCAGTTCCAGGGGGGAGTGATGCCAGAGGGCAGCACACTGTCCCTGGTCATTCAACAACAGGCCAGTTCCCAGCTGATCCACTACCCTGACTCATATCTGGTCCTTTTCCCTACCTGATTGCTGCACATGTTATTAAGTAAAAGCATGAGGAAAATAAGCAAATCATTAGAGAGACATTATTTGGAATGGATGAGAAAACAGACAGTGCCCAAGGAGATTCAGTTTCCATTTTTGTTTATCAATTAGTAAAACCTCTAACCCAGAAAGGTGGGTGAAACAGATGTCGAGAACCAGCAGTCTCAGTTCATCTAGGCCTGAGCAAACATTTCATATTTTGCCTTCACAAAAGTATGAGATCTTTGAGTTTCACTTTGAGATCACCACTCAAAACAAGTCAGAAGCTCAGAATGAACTTCAGCTGGAATCAATTACTCTTTTCTGAGCTTCTGCAACACGCTTGGTATTACTCAACACATATCCTAATTGAGCAATCTTTCTCCAGAGAAAGGAGAGATATTTTATCCAGTATTATATGTTTTCGAACAACATTTCAGACCATGTTTTCTTTTTGTACCAATAGAATTTTCACTGGAATCTTGAGTAAATTCAGGTTTTGATTTTCATCAGGCTGTATTTCAGTCCTCGTAACCAAAATGTCGCTAGAAAACCAAGGGCAAACAAGAATCTAACACTAGAGACCTGAGTTTTCAGCTACATTATATGAATAGATGATACACTTTTTAATATCTTCTTCATTATATCCTGCATCCCCCCTCAATATTATATAATTTTGTTTCTCAAAATTCGTAATTTACTCTTCGAATGTGTATCTCTAGGGAAGAGAGAGATGTATTTTGTTTCAGCTTAATGAGAGTGAAATAACAATTGACCTAATTGAAATATAAAATGTGAGGGTTTTTTAGTATTGAAGGTCATTTGGCTGTAGATATTTTGTAAAGGTGCATATCCACTATGGCAAAAAACAACAGTATAAACAGATACTTAATTCAGTAATTAAAAAATCAAAGAAACCTGTGTATATATCCTAGACATGTTATGTTCTTGTACCTAACGTTGACATTGCTTATGTTATTCTCATTTCAAGGTTTTATTCAAGATACAAAACAAAATTTGGGGATTCTTGGATTTTTAATCAGTTTCATGTAGACAATCAGTGATGATTATATATATATATAAGCCCAGTTTGTCACCTTTATCCAGATTTTTAATACACTACAGATGCCTTGGAACAACTCAATGTAGCACGCACTTACATGCTCTAAGAGAAAGAGGTTAATTTAAAAATTAAAAATATTTCACTCTAAAACTGCATCAGGCAAAGGGAAAAGGAACCAAAGAGAAGGACTAAGTTAATTACAGGGACTTAGTCCCTGTAAGGACTAAGTTAATTCAAACCAGATTCAGAATAGGACCTTCAGACACTCTCCTAAGCATCCTGCTCTCACAGCTCTTACTCAGGTTCCATACTATACAGTTACTCAAGCGATCTTGCAATATTCCTTAAAGACCTGCAGGCCTGATTCAGTGTCCCTACCCATGGCAGGGAGGTTAGAAAGAGACAGTCTTTAAGGTCCTTTCCAACCCAAACCATCTCCGATTTTTGATCAGGACTCAGAGAAGGAATTTGATTCTGCAGAGAGCAGAAAAATATCAATATGTCTATAATAAACCCTTTAAAATAAATTGGTTTTTCAAGCAAACCATTCACAAAAATGTGGTCTCTGGTACTGAAGTTTTTCAAGCCATTGCTTGAATGACTGTTCAAATTAAACCAAACATTTCCATAATGTCTATCTCCAAGGCAAATAGAACAAGGTGAGATACACTTTTAAAAATATTTACATCCCAAATATTTTCCTAATTTTCTTACTGCTACACCATCACAAACAGCAGTGCTGTATTCTTATCATTAAAGCTGTTCTGTACACAGGCAACAGCAAATCAGAAACTACATTCATTCTTTCCCTTCAATATTGAATCTCAATGGGAATAGTTACACCAGTTTGGTGATAGTTGAATCTTCAACAAAACCTCTAGCTGAGTTGAAGAGAAAACTTCTTAAGAGCAGAGTTGAAAAGAAAACCTCCAAAATTTCATATCCGTGCACACTGTAAACCATTACCTTCTTCTTAAATGTATTATTCCCACATTCTCCCAAAGGGCTTACTATTTATTCGTATCATCATCAATAACACTGTACATCTGGTTAGAAATTACCATACCATGGGAATACAGATCTTACATAAGAAATTTTGCTCAGGAAATCTTGCCCGTGTTATTAAAAATTAATTCATAATGTTGACATATTGCTAATCATTTAAGATTAGTGTTCTCTTGTTTGTCTCATTAGATTCTACAGTTACATTCCACATCCACACTAGTGTGCATTTTCTGAAATAATTTATTGCTTCTCTTCAGTACTGGCCATTTGAACAAAATATGCAAATTTAAGTTTGCTAATTGTATTGGATTTACGTTAGATAAGGAAAACTGACTCTGTTCTTTGTGGTACCTCTAGCATAGCTATTGATTTGCAGTAAATAGCATGCGTTTCAATGCCAGATATTAGCAATCTTCACCTCAAATGCATGGTAATACAGACTCTCCTTTGTGATTGTTTTGCCCATTGCTTTCCAGCACAATCTCTAGTCTTATCACTGAAGGTCATTTTCAGAACTATCTTCATAATGAGATAAATTCAATAAAGTCATCTGACAACTCAAAGACAATTTAAAAGAAAAGGTTTTCAGAGCAGGAAAATGCCACTGCAAATGTGAAGACCACTGTGTGCCACTTAGGGACTATTTCAAATTCTCAGCTTTCTAAATCTAAGCCTTTAAATGTATTGATAGAGCAAAGTGGAGAAGAGTCTCCTCCACATGAAAAGCCAGAGAAGTTTGCAGTTGGCAGCAACACAGGAACATTGATAGGAACTAAAAACTGTACTGGGTCAGAAAACTGGCCACTAAAGGAGTCTGATTAAAAACCTTCACTTTGATCCTGTATATTTTTTGCATCTTTAAATTGTATTTTTATATGAACTTTTATGAACTTTTTAAAAAAAAAAAAAAGGAAGTTACTTCTCTCCGTCCTTGGCAAACTCATTACTGTTCTCTAAAGCAGCAATAACAGTGTAACTGTTACAAATAACAGACAACTGTAATTTATAACTGGTGTTGTTCCCAGAGGTTTTTCTGCGGGTGTTTTGAGAACTGATACTCAAAGACCCTGGCAAAGAATCTGATTAGAGAAAACTGGTGTTTAGTCCCACTAAGTTTGCAGCTGTCTCCATGCCAGCATCAAAGCACTGCTTTAACAAGGGAAAAAAGGACAACAGGTCTGAGTGACAGGGTGCACTCTTCCCAGCCCCTGTGAGCAGAAAGCCTGCAATGAAAAGAGCTATTATGGGACACTTTCAAGCCAGCACTTATAATGTAACTTTGCTAAATGAGTCATGTCCTCCTTTCAAATACAGAAGAACATTTTAAAAGCAACTTTACCCAAAATGCCAAAAAATCTTAGTCTGTTTACTGATCTGGTTATTGGTTTCTAATGAAGCCAGAGGGCACAAACACGTTTCCTAACTACTGAAGCTGGCATGTGAGTCATTTATACAAAGTGCAACTTTTGCTGAGAATGTCAGGGTGAAAGGCCACAGTCCCATCCAGCCATGTGCTGTGCTGGAAAAATGCGTCATCTTTTTTATTTTCAGTATTGAATACTACTGCTGTGTGGTCAGATACAGCGTGTCCTCACTAACCTGTTCTGCGCCTTTTGGGAAAAATTTGGTCACTCAGTCTGAATGGTTAAACACAGCAGCACTTTACTAACACCTTGCCTGTTAGCTTGGCTACTCTGGCAAAGTCTTTAATTAGTAACCTTTGTGCCACTCTTTGCTAAGTCTCACCCTGGAGAAGCAGGGTCTGGTTTGATAGGTTTTGTTCAAATGACAGTGGGCAAATAGCTGTATGTCTCACTCTCTTTCAAAACCAGGGACCCAAAAAGAAGCAATGGATCAGTGCTGGCAGTAGCATGGTAAGGATGGGTTCAGTTGGATGAACCACAGAAAGTTTGCTGTGTGCAGTACTGACAGGAAACTTGAGTTCCTTTACTAGTAGCAGGGAAACCTCTTCTTGTGTGAAGTACACAGTCTTCAGTGACTCTCAGCAACAATAAAATGCCTCCATTTGATTTCTGTGGAATGCCAAAACCAGTTCATCTGTGGTCTAGAACATCTATGTAATACACCAAACAATTTATAGGACTATCAAGTAACACAAACTGTGATAAAATTGTGAGTAGCTTTACCTAAGTAACATTTCTGTTCAGTTTCTAAGGTTTTGACTATGCATAATCTCTGTGAAAGCAATAAAAAGAGAATTTAAGCAACACAACAATACGTGTTTTCTTGTCCTCCATCTGGCCCAAGCAAACACATGGCCACTGCTTACCACAGACCAGACCTGAATATTGACCTGAAGTCTGATATAGAGGTATATCTCTAATATATAACACTCTATTTCTGGAAATAAATTATGAACCATGAATTTAAAGGATAAACTTTAAAAATGTTCTATCTATGTATGTTAGGAGACACATTCAATCTATGGATTTATTAATTGCTATATTGTAAATAACCTATTTTCTGAATAGAAAAATGAAAACTTTCATAAAATATATGTTAAGCTGAAAACATTCTTCGCAATCCAGGTGATGGGATGGAAAACATTTTATGGCATGGCTGTTGGAAATAATAGATTTCCTTCATTTTTCCTTACATATATAATTTATAAGCATAAATAAGAAAAATTAGTATTTCCAAGCACTTCATCTTATTCCACATACATTGATTCTTTTTTGTAGCAGGATATTTGAACAATACTTTACTGTGGCTAAAACTTTAAATAACACGACTGTGATGAAATTTGCACTATTCGTGCAAAGAAGACAAATTATTATCTCCTCTGAATTTCATTGTCAGAGTTTTTCACTGGAAATAATTGCCTACAAGAACATAACAATTTTGTGTTGGGGTGGATATGATCAACTGTAGGCTAAGTTCACCATGCTTTGTTATTAATCTGTTTTATTTGTGGTAGTAACATTTATGGTACACATAGAATTTTTATCAAAAAACTGACATTGTATTCTCAATATCAAAATAAACTCTTCAACTCCTGCTATTTTTCTCAAAGGAGCCTAGGACTAAACTGAAGGCAAAGTCTAATCAAAAGATCATAACTAATATGATAATGTATTTGGGGCTCTGCTAAGCATGGTAGAATCTTATTAATGAGCTTTGGAGAGCCTAATGAATTTAATTTAAAGTAAATTCATAAAGGGTAGAGAGGTGGAAAATGTCTTTCTCCTGTAGATACACATCAAGAAGCTGCAAGCACTGCGAAGTAAACCAGACTGTGGCTGCCAGTTTCTGACAAAAACAAAATTATCACATCACACCATGTTTTCACAATAAACTTTTAAAATGAAAGCTCCTCCACCCTCCCACTGTAAGATCATGTCATAGTCAAGTTTTAAGTCTACACATGCACACAAGGGCACTCGTCCTCCTTTAACTGTCTGAGGTGACAGGGTCTCCAGTACCATCTCCTGCCCAGGGAGAGGACAGAAATACAGATCTTCTTCCTTCTGCCCATGTACTTTGATGATTCCTGTACCTCATCATCCGCTACAGACTGTTCCTTTTCCTCACTTCTTGTAATGATTTGCACCTATTTCTGGCCCTCTTTTTCCACCAAAAAACCTCTCCACTTCAGATTAGCTTCTCATACTTCTCTCTCTTTGATTATATTCCAACACAACCTCTCCATTTCTCTGCTTACTCATCCACAGTCCGCTCCTAACCCTTCACATCCCCTCTCTCCCCAGTCTGCCTGTATTCTGTTAAACCTCTACCCAGGCTTTCTCTAGCCCCATTCACACTCTCCCATATTGCTGATATAGTTTATTTGCACCTATAGAAATACCTGTGCAGTCACTTAAGCATCTAGGCACACAGGTAGGCAGGCAGACTCCACCCCTTTCAAGGGAAGGAAGAGAGGCACTTCTTTTTGTAGGCACATTGTCATAATACAGGTAGAAGAAGCCAGCACCACGCTGTCTTCAGAAGTATTCTGATAGTTTATATCAGATTTATGAGTTTACTCTGATAAATATTAATTTACTCTGATAGCACGTGACAGAAAAATGGAAAATTTTAATGGGAGTGAAAAGTAGCACAGAGCAATCCAAACCTTGAATATGAGGAATAATAAAATAAATGAGCTCAACTCTGTACCAGATTCATGAAACCATCCAGCTACTGAAGGCCAGAGGAACAGGAGCCAAGTAATCCAGATGCTCCACAAAGTTGAGAGCTCCAAGTTATCAAAATAAATCTCTTTAACTGAGAAAGAATTACAGTGACTTGACGTGATTCAGTGTCATTCTTCAGTTTTTCTTGCAGGAACGTTGGCATAAAATGGAAGCTTGCCAACATAAAGATGGATGACAGCAAGACTTACTGTAGACAGCAGGTCACACCCAAAGCAGACACTAACACAGTGCAGGAAATCGCTTCAGATAATGAGAGTCCAGTTGAAGTTGGGAAACTGGAATAGTGCTATTTTCAAAGTAGGTCACAAGTTTCACATCTCAGGGTAGTCAGCTCATGCATATAATAGGATGCATACATTTTTAATCAGAACATGACCCATGGAAATATTTTGAGAAACAGAAACCTCTGTGCTTCTCCACATCTGAAGAACATCAGTAAGAGACCTGTTACAAAAAGACAATTCTTGTGATCCACATCCCATACTTTCTATGGAAAACTGTGTGGACAAGAAACAGAAAACAGCTGGTGATGTTTTTACCAATGGAAAATTTATTGGGTGCTGCTGCTGGCACTTCTTCCAAGTCAGTGTGCAAAACAAACCATTGGATAACTCAAATGTATGTCCTAAATCTTCCACTACTAAGACAACACCAAAGATTCAGCACACAGGTATCCAGTAGATTGTGACAGGAAGAATTGAAGACCCTGAGAGATACGGTAAGATAAAGTTGCCCTGAGCAGAAAGAGACTCTCATAAATTTTATATTTCTAGGTCATTTATGACCAATTTGTCTGCAAAATTATTGGGTAGATTTCAAGGACGAGTTGGACGTGGTGTCATCCCAATCCCAGGCAACAATGGCCTGTGTTCAGATCAGAGAGGCTTCAACAAGCCCTTCTCACAAAAGTAATAAAAACATAATCACAGGGAACAGAAAGAGATAATGTTTAGAGAATGTTTTCAAAACCTAATTCAACTGAACCTCTGAATGACCATCTGGAAATGGGAAGGAGAGGCAATTTCACGAGGTCCTCTGAGGACAGGAAGTCACTGATCAAAAGAAGCATGTTGCATCTGTTCACCATTGCTCTGGATTAGGGTAAAAGGAGAACAAATAATGCAGACAAGCATAGTTACTTTGGCTTTGAATTTGCAACATCACCTCTACAGGGACTGTTGATATGTCCAACTGAAAAATGCACATGAATACTACTGTCAGCATTAGTAGAAGTTTGGTTTTTCATAGTGTAGTAAGAAGCTTGATGGAAAATATAAGGCTCAGGCTACTGTTGTTTGAAGAAGTTGTCTAAAAGCAATTGAGGTATAAACTCTGTAGAGAGGTCACATAAAATAAATACAGTTGCTTAATAGCAGGGAACAATTTCACAAACAGAAGTAAAAATGTCACTCAGTTAATTTACTGAGAAGCTAAATAATTTCTGAATGCTTTAAAAGTATACTAGGACTTCTGCAGCAAATTATACAAATTTATCATTTCCTAGTGTGTGTTAAATGAAGGGATCAGAAACAGAACTTCGGAACTTCAGAAAGTACCAAAATTCTGACCTTGAGAAACACAAAACCCTTATCTCCTGGCTATGTAGAAATGAAAAGTTATACTAGGTTATACCACTGGATTGGCAGAACATTTGTTCCATTTATCATTTTTCTTCTTCAGGTTTTTGTGTTGATTCTTAGGCTGAAGTCTTTTGTGCTCGTAAATAGCTTCAGAGAAAGGATTCAACAAAAGCATTTAGCTTTTGAAGAAGTCTTTCATCAGGTTATTTCTGAAAACAAAGAGAAGATAATGATACTGCTGGTGTTCACAGGATACCATGCTATTTTTTTTCTTCCATCTTCCTATTGTTTCAACTTGACTTTACTATATGGTATCAAGGAGAAAATAAAACCTGTGACCAACACAATTATCCAATACAGGAATTATTTAAAGTAATTGCATTCATATTTTTTATCCTTCCAAAAGCATCAAGGGAAATGTTGTTCTCATTCTGATGTTTTCTAATGAATGTCTGAGAATCATAATTCCAGGAACTAAATGCTTCAGAATGCTGTGACTCATCGTCTCTTCTTTGAAAAGCTAAACACGAGGAGAACTTCATGAAAAATTTATACTGTTAATGTCAGGAAAAAAAGTGTTTCAGAGGTTCCGAAACAAAACAAAGTTTCACATCCAGCAGAGCAGGGTACTCAGATCTACCCTGGAAGTCGGGGGCAGGAGGAAAACGAGAGGAGCACTTGGACTGTGCCCCAGCGCCGCTGCGGAGCGCTTCCCGCGCTCGCCCTCCAGCGCTGCTCCAGCTCACTGCAGCCCGGGAATTCAGGGTTCCGCATGTTTGGCACGTGAACTTCATCTGCACTGGATTAAGGAATTACATGGGTATTTGACTGGAGAGTGTGATGCAGCCTGGTACAAAGCGAAAGGTCATTCACCAACCTTCCATCAGATGAGTTTTCAACTCCTACGCAATGACCAGGGTCATTGTGATCTGTGTCTTTGATTTGTGCCTATCCCCACTCTGAGGAAGATGACAGTTTAATAGGGTTGAGAGAGTACATTTGAATTAACAATCACTCTTGAAGGATCCTTTGTAACTTGATTTGAAACTGGTATTTTTATAGTATGGTGAAAGAGAAAGGTTTATATTCTGTCTGTTTAACTTCCAGTCTCCTTCGCACTTTCTGGCTTTATTAAAAAACAAATGCAGAAGCATCAAAATACCTCAAAGATAAAATGAGTTTATTCTTTGGCATAACATTGGAAGTAATATTTCTGGTGAGCACCTTCACAAAAAGCATCCAAAACAGTTCCTGAGAGGAAATACTCCAAAGAGATTATGATAAGCATAAGATCCTACAGCAAAACTTTTTTTGAGGTTTATTGTTCTTGGCAGTTTGGTGCTTCTGTAGTAATTTTCTTTGCTGCACCAGTAGAGGCAAGACTGTCACAGGTTTAAGGATTCTGCTACACCACTGGGCTGCACAATTCCCACCCCAAGGAGTCCAAAGCACCTGCCCTAAAGTGAGAGTTCAGTGATCCAGTTCACAAATATTGAACCAATATATCATATAGCCCGCTGTATTAAAGACAGATGAAAGCAGAAATTACTTATATGCCAGACTGTATTTCTGTGACAGAAGCTGAGCCATCCCCACTTTGGTGGAAAACTTGCATGTCATAAGTTCATAGAACTGTACCTCTTCTGAAATAGGCCCTAAGTCTTGTTAGAGGAAATCTGTATTTCAGGAGTTCATAAAACATAATGCTAGATCATTCTCAAGCAAGCAATATTCAGTAAGATCTCAAAGTACATTTGCAAAGAGTACGAGTACATCTGGTAGCAAAGTGTCTTCTTACTGGAAGTCAAATAAGCTGTCCCTTGATCTTTGCTAATGTTCTCCATACTTTTCTACACAGTCTGTGCTGCAATTGAATTATTTAAGTGTCTGCTAGTTCTAAAGATCATAGAGGGAAAAAAATCCCAGTTGTATCTTCCTTAACAAAGATAAAGTTCTGGACCTATTCAACTTGTGAGGAGTTGCTACTGATTTTAATAGGTTCAGGATTTCAGTAATAAAATCTGTTGAAAAATCTATTTTTCAAGTAGATTGTTTGAAAATAAATTGCAGAAAAAGTGCTTTACTGGGATTTCACACTCAGGTGGTTTTGGTATAGATGTAATGATGAAGCTCAGTAAAGGAAAAATTAGATCAAACGACAAAGGGAATTTCCTAAAAACAAAGACCATGGGATAGTTTCTTAAAAGAAAAAAAAATCCCTGACGCTTAAGCCAGATGTACATGCTGCTGTAGGTTTCTACATCTCCTGTCCTTTTACTAGCTCTGTAACTTCTATTTCTTTTTAAGGTCTGAATTCACAGCTTTCTAAATGTCCCATAACATTCAGGGTCAGAAGTACAAATGGTCCAACCAGGGCATCCTAAAGCCAATGAAGATCATCCCTTTACCTGGAAGAAGAGAATGGTCAAGAGATAAATTTCTAATTCCTTTATGAAGCCTTGTAACCATATGTGCTTAAATCAGCTTCAGTGCAAAGGATTTTTAATTGCTTTGCATTTACATCAGTAAAGCAAGGAACACTGTGATCATAATAATTTTAAGAGGATACATCTGCACATCCATTCTGATTCTTTGGACTAGACATTATCTTGAGTCTTCTGAAATAAATCTTTTCCCTTTATGCCTTTTCTTTTTTTTAGAATATAGAAACTCCTTTGTTACCTGCCTACATCTGTGGTTTGGTTTAGGAAGTCTAGCTTGACTTGGTATTGAATTAGATCTCAGAAGAGTGATCCAGAGCTTCCCCCTGGATTTATAAGTCTTATATTAGACCTAAAATGTCCAGAGCATGATATTCTTTCACCAGCTGAGACACTCAGCTCGGTGCTCATAAGGCCATGTAAGTTAATGATTGTCAGAGGATTCCTTTACCAGGTTAACTGGCTGCTTCAGAATCAAACTTTCCCTCACTTTGGCTTTAGCCATTTTAAAGTAATTAAAATTATGAAAATTATCTGAAATTGGAATTTTCTTTTGCTGGATTAGACTCATTCCCAGACACAGTCACTCTGTTTTCCAAAATCATGTAAGAGTAAAATAGCTGTGGGAGTTTGAATGTGATGAACTCAGTACATTTCTTGGAACCTGCTCTTTATTGTGTAAAGCATGTGGATTTAAGAATGGAAAAGCTGACAAGATACTGTAACAGTTACCAACCACATGGCCATTCAAGAAATAGTGGACATCAGGTAACATTTAGAAAACTTGGATAAATTGTTTCATTCTTGCTCCATCTTTGTACTGTCCCTGGCTGGGACAAGAAGTTATAATACTTTGTCAATGCATCTCACTAATAAAACTGTTTAGATAAATAACTATCTTTCTAGATATATGAGAAAACTGAGCCACATTTCTGAGCTTTTTCGAAGTCCACATTAATGGTAATCACATTCTGTGCAGTGTGTATCTGACCAACAGATAACTTTAAATACTTTTGGTGTTTGAAATAGCTCTACTTGTCTTGGTGAAAACCTAATGAATAGCCTGTTATGTTCTCCAACAGTTTCTCTCAATACAGTATTTGCATTATTTTAGGCTGCAGGAAGTAATTTTTTTGTAAGGATGAGTTTTCTTGCTTCTGGATAGATTTTTAAGTGAATTTTTTCAGCAATATTTGAAATTATTTCTTTCTGCTTAGGCCATTAAAATGTACGAGGACAGAGGTACTGGGAAATCCCAAAACAAACATCTGAAAACGTCAGGTCTTCACAGCAAATTTCCATAATTCATTATAGATTCACTACACATGGACAGGCTGCAGTAAATTGCTCTGCTGACAGAACTGCAAAGAATAATGAATGGAACAAAGTGAACTGCTCACAACACAGGGACAGCAATGAGGTCTCTAATTGGGGAAAATTAATTCCTCAGAAAAGTTCAGTCTGCAGTCTTGGATTCCAAGTTTTACAGCTGAAATCCCAAGTGATTCAGGCCATATTACTGAGCTATACATGATGCTTTGTGTCTAAATTCTTCTAAATTATGGATTCGGTACGTTATAAATGGTTTCTTCCATTTAAAGCAAAAGTTATCTTGCAATGTATGCAGTGCAACTGAGAGGAGGAGGCCAGCTTTCAAAATCAGCTGAATACTTTTCTGTACCCCAGCTAATGCCAGGCCTTTGTCCTATTGCTTTAATGATTTCACTCTGTTGTTTCTTTACTTCAGAGTGGTATAAATTATTCCCTCTTGCTGGTGAGCTTTGGATGTAGAAATGGCCAGAATCTGAAAGTCTGGAGATCATTTACTAAATCTACATCTTTTAAGACTGGCTAAACATTGGCACAAAACAAGAACATTAGTCACCCTCATGACTAATGTTTGTTAGTAACATTTTTAAGTTCAGAGACACAGCAGCTCAGATTATCCATCATTTTAGACAACCAGTCCTTCAGCTACTGGGAAAATGAATGGTGCATTGCTTACAGGTAGAAATGTTATTCTTCTTCTCCTTTATAAATCTAATATTCGATAATAACTAACCTGAGGTGTGGGAATGTTTCCCACCTCTTTTATCAAGGTCAGTTCTCTGGCTGCCTAGTGAATGTTTGTTGAGATAAGATTCAAATGTATATATATTGTTGCCCCTCCAGGCCTTGAACTATCACACTACTTTCACTGGTAAAATATGAGTCCAACATGCCTCCCTGTAAAGATGAGCGAGGGACGGGGCTTTTGGGACACCTGTAGAGCATGTCAGGCTCATAGTTTAGAAACAGCAATGACTCTGTCTAGTAAGAGAAAACTAAACAGAAACACAGGCCTTCCTAGCCTTCCTCCAGGAGTGAAAATACTATGTGCCTCCAAACCTAGAGAGATGGTCCTTACGGATCTCCTTTAATGAGATTTTCAGCCATTAAAACCTGCAATCAGTGCCCATTTCAAAGCCATTCTCCTGCATGCCTCTGAGACAAAATTGCAAAGACCTTTTATATCTTGTCAAAAACCAGTGGATATTCCAAGGACTCAGTAACTGAAGGGAGTGATACATGATGAGTTTCTGGATGGTTAATGTTTTCTATAATTCAGGTACAAGCCCTGCTTCAATATCCTTTGAGTAATGGGCACTGGACCCACTGAGTGCTCTAGTTTCTTCAGGATACAGAGATTCATTGTGTTGAGGAGTTACTAGTTAACGGTTATAATAGTGTACAATAATAACGTGTTACTGGAACAGGTAATCTGAGTTTGTAGAAGGCAAACAACTCCTGCAAACAGCTGAGCTGGTCTCTGCTTTCTAATGTAGTGATAAATATCAAAATGGTAGCTTTTGAAAGTGAAGAAATGTCTGGTTTAATGTCGAACCAAAGAAAGTATCAAACTCCATATACTTTAATATTTTTACCAAAACAAAGCTTGCAGACTACACACAGACATATTACTGATCTTCCAAAACACAATTTCAAAGCTCTGGGGGAAGGAAGTGACAGCCATAGTATTAAATACCAATGCAACTCCTTCACTTTCAGAGAGAAGTAAAATTTTGGCACCCAAATGAAAGAGAACTTTTCCATAAGTGATTGTTTATGTAACTTTTGGTCTATGTAAATCTCCTGGTAATGCATTAGGACCCTAAAGAGGTTTAAATGTTGAAAGCCTCTCAGATTACCTTTGAGCTTACCTGGAGTTACAGTGTTCTTGCAGGGCTTGGTGACATTATTACCCTGGGTGGCAAAGGGTGGCAAGACAGAGAAGAGATAACAAGAAGTCTGTCATACTGCATATTCTATACTCTGAGTTATGCACAGTTCACTATTTTATTTATTTTATCCAGTGATTTATCAGCTTTAAATGGAGAATTTTTTGCTCCTCCAGTTCCATTTTTAATCACTGCTTGTTTCTTCCCAGCACCATTTTACTGAAAGATGTGTTGTGAGCAGGGGCAGCAGAAGCCCTCCCTGCTATAGGGCCCAGACAGTTCTAGTGCAAGGTGTACAGCTCCCTGTAGCTTTGTTCAACCTCAAAATGAGATAACAGGTAATGAGAGAAAGGTGAAATATCCCAGCTTTAGACTGGGGAATAAGGAAAACAAGAGAGAACAAGTTTACGCTGGAGAGGACTTGCTAAAAATTCCGCCTCATTTGCATATAGGTTCAGCAACCCCCTTCCACTGCCTGGATGTGAGGGACAGAGCTGGCATAAGCCAAGCCTGGGGCTGGCCAGTGAAGGCCAGTGTGCTGCTGGATAATGTTCAGAGCCACTAATTCATGAAATTCTGTATGGAATCCAATAGTAGGAGTTTGAGTGCGTTTTGACAAACATGTTGGACCCCTGCTTTGGTTTAGTCTCCTCATTCAGCTTGAATGTTGGAAATCAGAGCCAAAGGAGATATAATGACCAGGTGATGCAATGTAACATCTTTACAGAGCTACTTGCTGATCACTGTGGGATGGAAATCTCTCTTCATGAACATTAAGAGAACACCCTCTGCCATCACCTATATAGTCCTCTGAAATCCTCCCTTGGAAAGGCCTAGATGTTAGGGTGTTGATTTGATCACATCTAAATCAGAGACAGATAGAACTGCCTGGTCAAAGAGGACAGAGGGAGGGATGCTTAAAAGCATGAAGGGAAGTAAATGACATAGTCTTTCCAGAGAATTAGATGTGTCTGTCACCTCTGTCCTGAACCCAAAGTGCCTACCTAAGGAAGATGTTCCAGCCCTTCTCTCTGATCACAGAGAGATTCTGTAGCCAGTAGGAAGGACACATTTCCATAGCAGTGTGAAGATAGTGAAACCTGAGGAAACCCACACTGTAATTCCTAACCCTCAGGATCAGTAACAGCAGTGGAACCAGCGTAATGTGATCCATGATCACATGGAAAAACTGGCCAGTTTCCTTGGGAAACAGGTGAATATTGCACTTCGGAGCCTCAATAACTGCCAGAAGCTCACCAATGCTATGCACTACTTCTCTTCAATTGTAAAAACTTTAAAACTATACTTTTCTGTTTGGCTCTCAGAGAGGAGGTGTTGCCAGGAAAAACTTTCTGTGAAAAACACTGCTATCTTCAATGCAGCAGTGGAAGACACTGCTAAACATTCCCTGCTGCTGAGACCAGTTTTGCAGAGACCCACTGGACTTTTTGCTAGTCTGATTACAAATTGCTGGCCTTATAAGAAACCTGAACATAGTACAGCTCAGGAAATAAATCTACCATATTTTATAGTCACACTGGGAGTTAAATTATATGTGCAGTATGTGTTTTCTCAACTGCCCACCCCCAGGCACTTGCAGGTCCCTGTCCCTGCATCAGGGGTTGCTGAAGTTCATCTAAAGCAGCAGGTAAATCATTCTGATTTGAAGTATGGCATATTAAGATAAATTGATACATATTTCTTTAATACCCCAAGTTGTGATTTGACTTGAGTTCTTATAAAAAGTAAAAAATAAAACTGTAATCAGTCAGAACTCTTTCAGTGCCAGTTAATGTCATACAACCATTGCTTCTGAAAAAAAACCAGGCTAACTTCAGAAAGGAGAGCAGGGGCTGGACACAATTTAATGCTTAGGTTGTATAACCATCACACTAGAGTGCTCTCTTTAGAGGAAGTCTGGGTCTCCCTCATCCCTGCACCATCTCACTCTTATTTCTTGCATGTCTTCTGTCATGCCTGAACTAAAGCAGAAAGCACTTTAGGCCAGGCCCCATGCCTTTTTATATTTTGTAAAGCACCTATGGCGCTTTTAAGACTAGGCCTTGCACTAAGACTGTAGAAGTACATGAAGAGGAATGAATTACCACTGCTGTGAAAGAAGATTTCTACATGCTGCTGTAAGTTTGCAACTGCTTGTTTTATAACAGTAATACTGAAATCTTCACGTATTTTTAAGTAAGGCACAAAGTGTTCTGAGTTGTAATGCCCCAGTATTACTATGAGTACCGAAAGCTAAACACCTGCACTGGAATCCCACTGACAAAACACACAGCTACTCTATCATTTCCTAATGTATTCTCATCAAGATCAGTGTTTTACATAAAGTAAGCTTATTCTTTTTGTCACAATCCAAAACTTCACTTCTGCAAAACAACTCCTAAACTTCCCCCATACACATGCCTGTTTGTTTTGGTGCTATATCAACATATTTTCCAGTCTCTGTACTGCTCAAATCAACACTTCTTTGTGTTCAACTAGGACCTTGCAATTCCCACTAGCAGTTTACTGGGTTTCTAGACATCATCTCCAGTGACAGGTTTCAGTTCCAATGTGTTTGTTCTTTCCCTCCTATTTCTTACCCAGATTCACTTTACAAGACTACCACCTCTGATCTCCTTTGCTAATATCTCATCAGCCCAGTAAAGGATGACTAAAGATAGAGCTGATATTAACTAGTAAATGCACACATTTTGAGTGTAATATTTGAAATAGCTCACATCCATCTGTGTGTGTATTGTGAAAGCAAATGTGATTAAGCAGAGGTGTAACTTCGCAGTTTGCATTTCACATCAACTTCTTGTATGGTTGCATTTGTGCATTTAGGCTGTGGCTGCATGATGGCATATCTAAGCACCACGAGTATAAATACACCAACAGTATAAAATGGATCTGATCAGACATGAGAAGGTAACTCCAGTTCAGACAGATTAAACACACTATAGAGGAGAGAGTTTAAGCTGTGTAACGGTTTCATCCTTTAGTAAAAGCTTTACAAGGGGAGATGTTCCTTGACCTAGCATAAGAATGGAAATGTGCAAACAGATAATACTTGATTGGGTATAAAGCCTGAGAGTACAAAATAGATCCATCAGTGCTTTTGAACAAATTTGAATGAGCAGTGAGTTTATGTTAAACCAAAGCTTGGCTTCAGATGGCCATGGCATTTCTGATGAAACATAAGGATCCCTGAAGGCAGATTTACCCTACTGACAAACCATGATATTCAAGACATTGACATATGCTCTCCTCCAGTTCTATCTCTGTCAAATTAGGTTGTGAGGTCCAGTAATGATCAGGCCTTTTCCAAAACACCTCTCTGCCGAAGGGACCAAGAAATCCTAAGCAAAATTTTGGGTTGTCCCTGAATGATTGATCATCACCTCCATCAAAAGCACAGCTGTAGAAGACAAGTATTGTCACTCTGGAAGGACTTTGTACTCTGTACATGTAGTTCAACACAATATATATGAACTCTAATACCACTGACTGATGCCAGAGGAGCTAAAAGGACTCAGGCTAGTCATATCTACCAAAGGCACAGAAAGTATTTAGGTATTTCTAAGAATTGCAAGAAAATGTGAAGATTTAAGGTCAAAGGAGAATCCTGACAACTTCAGAAGAAGTCCTCAAATATGTGGCATAAGCACTGCCAGAGGTATAGCCAGTCCAGCGTGCATTCTGCACTGCTTTCCAGAGCAAGCTGTCCTGCTAAAGGAGCAGCACAATACTGTAACTGACTTCCTTCCTTCACTTTCTATTCTAAAAGTTAATCAATAAAGGTGTTTTGGCTCAGAATAGGGTAAGCACTGGATAAGAAATAAATTTTTATACCCATAAAAAACCACTGTGTTGTCTTAAATGATATTTAATTGAACTTTTTTTCTTTTTCATTTCCTGCAAATAAGCATATAAATCAATATTGGTATCCAGTCAGACAACTCTTAGAATTTTGATCATCAACCACTTACTGATGGAGAAATGAATACAAAGATAATGCGTTCCAGAAACTGCTTACAGAATTGAACAGTGTTTGTGTGAAGAAGTTAAAGAATTTCAAATCTCCAGTAAGGTAGTTAAAAGTAGAGGTGGTACAATTGAAAATAGTAATAGCAAAAAAAATTATCCAGTGATTTGCCACAAATAGTTTGCCCAGCTCTAATCAGTACTGTCTTATAAGTGAAGAGACATTTTCTTAAGGGAATTACACTGCAGTTAAGCAGCTTTTTCTTTATCTTGTCCCTCTCTTCCTTCTCTCAGTTTAGCTGTTGTTAGGAAGAAGCTGAGAAGTTGCAGCCACAACAAGATATTTGAATGAGTAGCATACAGAAAAGAATGAGAGAAAGTGGTAATCAACAGCCCATATTAAATACAAAAGAGCTGGAGCTCATACAGCTCAGAAGAAAAACAAATAAATTACTAGAAACAGCCTCTAGTAAAAATACCCATCCTGAACTTTCCATGTCTTCAATACGAAGACAAAGGGTCAACATACACGGGCAAAGCTGACCCAGGGCAATTTCAATTTTATCGTGACTCGCTGAATGTTGTTCATTTGCTACATTGCAAATAATGGTCCCTTTTTGTCACCACGAGAACAATAACGACACCAAAATGCTTCTCGTGCCGTTCAGTGCAAGTCACTGCAGTGATTTTGTTCCGGCCTCTACTTAATTCTTCTGTCCCGATTGCAGCAATATTTCCGTGGTTTCCGTGGTTATCCCCCTTGTTGCAAGCTGCACAACTACTTTGTTTACAGCTTATTTGTTCTAGCTGGAAACAAATCATTCCGATGAGGCGCTCTGGCCCTTTCCATTCGCAGAAGCCCAGGCGAAGCTCACGAGGAAGGCGATGTTTGCTACCATCTGCTGGTGAACTAGAGCTGGGGACAAAACGAGCACCACGGGCCTCATTTTCTGCATAACCTGACCCCTCAGCAAGAATCTGCTCATCCATTTTGTCACATGCATTTAATGGTTTGGTAGAAGGCTAAGAAAATACTGATATTTTTGTTGAGTGGCGAAAGCTAGCAGAAGAGGGTATGCCATACATTAAGAAAAGTAATCAGGGAGAGATGGAGGAAGGGATTTCAGTCCTCTAACAATGTGTAAATCTCTGCTAGCAAGAACTTTGAGGAGACATGTGGGAGCTACAGAATTCCCAGGAGTATAAAGATAGGAAGAAAACCTTAATCTATTATCATGGCTCAAGGTAATAAAGCTCTGAGACTGTTGCTAGAAATAATAGTAAATCGTTACTTCAAAAGTACTTGCTTCTATAGTAGTAGCTCCCAAATTAGGCATCATAATCACAAGGGTGGTTGTGTCACTGTACAGCAGTGTTCTGGATTACTGAGAGAAGTATATGGGGTCATAGACTGTTACAGGACTCTGAATATTGTGAAGAGGGAAGAGAATTTGTCAGCTTCCTCTGGGGTGCATCAAAAAGTGACAAGATCAACTAACAAATATTCAAGATGTGAGTCTACACTCACAAGCAGGGAGAAAAAAGAGACATTTCACACATGCTTCTGAGCCTTGAACAAAGTTCATTGAAGCAGATGTACGGGTATCTGGTGTATAAATCAAAGTGGAAAAAAAAACAAACATTTAAAATGTAGACTGAGACCAATAGCTGTTTCTGAATGGGTTGGTTTTTTTTTTTCAGAGGAGTTGTACTTGGAAGTGTCTAGCACGTCTGTATTTAAAAGTTAGAAGCAGTGGTTACTGTTCAAGGAGAAATGTACCTTTCTAGATACAGTGGATTCAACCTCAAAGTAATCCATTGCAGCATATGCCATATTCACACTGCCCTCCTCTTGCACTCCTCTTGCTCATGAGAATGACATTTAACAGCACCACTACACTGTCCTTCTGCTCACAGCTTGGTCCTTTTTTCCAGTACACTAAATCCATAGATTAGCCTGTTTCTATTGTATTTACTACCCTGGTTTTTGATGCTGGGTGGTGTATTTAGGAGCAATGACAACAAAATAATAACAAGCTATTCACTAATGTGCCCTTACTCTTGCTGAGCAGAGCAGACAACTATAGTTCTATGTAAGTCTAATTGAGGTGTCTTAAACATCAACAGGGAAGGTTAATCTGAGACAGAAAGGCTGTGTGCTACTGCCCACTTCCCACGCCTCCCATCCTACCTCCCCACCAGCGCTTTTCAAGCAGAAGCACTGTATTCAAGTCACTGCCTAAAGAAAACTAACACTAAGAGTCCGATTTTTCTGGTTTCCTTATCACAGATATTTTCTCCTTCGTAAGATTTGCACATTGTTCCCACATCCTTAGGGAGGAGTTTACATCGTGATTATTTAACAGCCTCTCAGGCAGCAGGTCCCTGCCCCAACGGCTGTAACTGACAGGCAGACAGAGCCATTGTGCGGCTTTCGAAAGTTGGCAACAACGCCTTTGGGTCAGGCTCCAAATGACTGCAAAGCCGCCTCCAGCTCATTTATCTGTCCGTGTCAGGGAGATAAAGTGCAGCATCAATTGGCAAGAAAGCCCCGAGTTAGTTTGATCCCCATCAAGTGAATTTCCTGGCCTTGAATAGAAAGCCACAAACCAGCAGTTTTCGCTGCTTTACCCCACACAGTTCAGGTAGAATTCAACAAAGCCAAACCACCAACAGTAAGAGAAAATCAATAGGATTCAAGCATAACTAAGCCTCAACAAGCAAATACATTCTGTAACTAAATCTGCTGGTACCTTGCAAAGCTGAATTGCGTACATCTAAGCAGCATGTCGCCTATTCCTGGTTTAGGAAAGTGGTAGAAGTTTGCTGGTATATCAGTAACTGCATGATCTTGTTGTCTGTTCTTAAAGCCAGGTATAGAACATAAAGAGGTGCAACACCAGATTCCCCAAATGTTAGCAGCAACTGATTGAAAATGCAACAGTAATTCAAGTGAGTGAAACCTGAAAAGCCCTTTGAAGAGGGACTCTGGCCAAGCTGATAGCGGCTGCAGTCTGATTTGTGTAACCCACGCATATCTCAAATTACTCAGTCCTCTGCTCTGCTGACCAGCTCCACACCTGTCAACAGATCGAGAAGTACCAGCAGCCTGTTCTCTAAGGAGCAGGGAAATCAGTGGAGGCAGACTGACGCAGGGAGGTGAGAAAGAGCAGCCCACCCCCCATCCCCGGGCTTTATAATAAAGATGCTCGCGGTTTATAGTAACGATACTTCTTGCTTTGGTTTTCAAGCACTGGTGCCCATGTAAACAGTCATGTTCAACTCTGAGCCCTTGCACTTGTCAACAGCCTTTTCAGCTGTCACTTCCCTCTAGTTGTCCTGTGTCCATACCCTTCCCCACTTCTAATTAAACTGTTTTTTACAAAACAATGTTTTGCAAAAGCAGTGGAGTTTCATATCCTACAGACTGTTAAATGTCTGGAGCAGGAGTCCTGTCTTTATTTTTTTATTAATGTATCTTATAAATGAATATTTTACATATAATCAAAGTAGGGTTTGGCTGGAACACTTTTCACCAATACCAATGAGAAATTAATGTCTAAGAGAAATGAGCACTGCATAGCATAGGGTAGAAAGGTAACAATTTGGGACAGAACTTGCTCCTCTTTTCATGTCCCCAAGATATCTGTTACAGAGCTGTCACATTATCCTGGTCCCACCACACCGTGCAAGATTCATCTGCTGGTCACACTGTGCTATATGACAAAGTAGAACATGCCAGCACTATCTGCAGATTGGGCCACTTACTCTTGAAAGAAAAAGACTAGGCAGTCTAAAAGTAGATGCCTCAGTCCTCCCTCCTCCAGCAGTGATGTGACCTCTTTCAGCTTCAAAAGATTTAAATTAACTTGCAACACCAGTGCTGTTCTGGCTGACACAAGGACAGGAGCACGGTAAGGTTGTAGGGAAGTGGTCTTTCATTAGCCTCCTGCTGTCAAAATGGAAGACTTGTGCACCTGAAACCATTTTTTTCAACTCTAATAGCTGGTCAATAAAAGATATTACCTCCCTCCACAAAGCTTTCCTTAAATTAACTTAGCATTACTTATGTAAGCTCTACTGCAAAGCCATCTCTTCTGCTGGCTTGGCATGCCATCTTGTTTTTTCATATAATTATGCCCACTTTCTTACTTATTTTTTATTTAGTTCATCAATAAATGTACTACATTTCACAAAGTTCTACTGTACTATAGTTTCTTTTAGCTTTTACTTTCAAGCATTTGCTTACCTTTGCACATTGCACATATAAAATAATTTAAATTATGCAAATAAGAGAAGAGCGAGTGAACTGAAAAAATGTGCCAGGATGCACTTTTCAGTACTTGCCTATTTCTTCCAGAGGGATTTACTACAATGCACTTATGTCTAACAGCTGTCAGAAACATAATAAATGAGCACTGAAATGCAACACACAGATGGGTTACATTTGCACCCATTTGCTGTACCAAGACTCCATGAGCCAGCTAAGATCCAGTGTCTTTTTTTATTTCAATACCCTCTTTTAAGAGCCTTGCAATCTAAAGGCAGAGAGTTCTAAGTCCTTGCATTCTGATATGAAGGCAGAAATTTCTTTAACACACAATTAGCAAGCACAGATAAAGCCATTTTAGGATGTGTTGAAATGATCTTTTTATTACCAGTTAAAGAATACACATTTGGAAAACTAAGTTTTCCTTATAATTAGGGAATCTGAAACAATATCACCATAAACTCTCCCACAGAGATAGGGTGCCTAGTTTAATTAATTTCACGTGAATTTTACTCCAAACACACTTTGTCCCAGCTGATGGGGTTTTATTTAGCTCAGGATGCTACAAATAGCACAGATCTGGTTAAGGTCACACTGTACTAGGCCCTTCCAAGACCTTCTTATAATGGCTTCTGGGCAGTACCTGCCTCACAAGTCAAAAGACAGGCCCAAGACTGAGAAAATGATACAACAAAGATATATGACGACACATAATGAATCATGGACAGCTAAAACAAGAGCAATGACACTGCTCTGACACTATATCTAGTTATTCATAATTGTCTCACATCTGAAAGACCTAATAACAGAAAGAAATGAGGCTCTGTAAGTAACAAACTCTAAGAGGAAGTTCTTAAAGCAACACTTCAGAAGATGGTATCTGATAGTCTTCTCAAATTGCATTACAGTGAAAGCACACACACCTTAGAAGAGAAAAGAAAGGCAATGAACTTGGTCTCATCTCATCCTGACAATGCTGGTGTCTTCAAGATAAGAGGGGAATATTTGTCTCAAGAAAATGAAGATCTGAACTGAATCTCTGAGTGGGAGAAGGAATTGATGAGCAAAGCATTTCTGACTTCTGCCAAATGTTGTCACAACCCCATGGCAAGCATTATTACATATCTTAGATTTTTTTACTTCAAGTCCCTTATCATAAAAATGCATTTCTTCCTAATTTATCATACCTTGATACACGGTTCACAGATCCTTGCAATCCTTAAATTATCAAAGAAGCTTGAAAGCTTTCCCTAAATCATGTCCCTTCCTTACAGAAATTAGTAGCTTGTGCTTACACATTTTTCTATATTTGCTATTAATACAAATAAGTGGCATTTCCAGACCAGAATGAGGAAAGTGACAATGAATTTGTCCATTTTAAAAATCACACGAGAACAGCTTTAAAAGGCAATGAGTAAGCTGTTCCCTAGATCCATTTAGTCTAACTCCAACCAGTTGTGCTTATGCCACGTTGCAGTGCAGTTCCCTTAAAATGTTATTACTTCCCTTAAAACTTTGCAAACAGAGCCTAAGGTTGGGAAAACAGTTCAGAAATGTATTTTACTGTGCCACCAACCTTTTTACATGATGCATATCTGAGCTTACCTTCCATGTGACGGAGGGGCAGGCTGCCAAGGTGAAGGTAACTTTCTCTGTCACTACATTGAAGGTGACACGAAACATGGTTTGTATTCCAGTGGCCTCAGACCCAGGGTAGAAATCTTCGGTGACGGTCACACTGCTCACTTGTGTGAATGCTGCAGGCTTCTGTCACACTGCACTATACATTCAGTAAACCCATAACGTTATGATCGAAGCTGAAGCCTGAAACAGCTGTAAGGGTCCAGCTTTTCCCAGCAGCCTTGCTCCTGTATGTCAGAACTAATCAGATTAGCTGGTCTTACTTGTCTGAGTTGGGACTAACAGGTTAGCAGAACAGTTTGAGTGGGGGAAGGGAGCAGTAAATAAATCAAATTAGGGCATTTACTAAGCAGCTGAGATTTCCTTCCTACTTGCCTTTGTCTCTTTACAGGACTCACACAGAGCCAGGACAATGCACCACAAAAATGCAGCTTTGTTTTACAACAGCTCTTTGTATAGGAGAATTTCTCTAACTTTGCCTTGATTTGATTCGTTTTTGGTTGCCAGTGATCACCAAGAGGAGAGCTCTCCCAGAGCGGCCTGGATGTTGTGCGGATAAACAAGTCTCAGACAGAAAAGGCATGTATTGTGCTTTTTTCATCCCACACTACCCACCAAGGCAACACACTGGCTGTGCCAAGAGATCAGTCACACACTCTGTTCTGCACAGTACTAGATAACAAGATTCACAGATGGTCTAATCTGGAGACTAGGGCAAAAGAGTCAAAGGGACAGGACAGGACAAGACAGAAAAGGTACAACTTTATGACCCTCAGCCTGCTTCAGAGTACTTTTTCCACCTCTGTTACTGAGGCAAATTTACCCTCGTGGAAAGAAAAATTCAAAAAAAAGGAAAAAGAGAAGTTATGTAGTATACTGGCCACCATTAACAATGTCTGACTGTACGCAGAGACTGTGCTACATGATGTGGGAGATGCTGCATGTGGGAGATACTTCCCTCATGAACACAACACATGCAGTCAGCTCTGACTGACACCATCACACCACAGTACCAGCATGCAAAGAACAGACTTGTTTTGGTAACATGTCTCTCATCTATATTTATCTTTTCAAAAACAGTTTTCTAGTTCATTAGTCACCTAACTTCCTCCGCTGCCAAAGAAGAAAGATAGGTGGGATCAACCGCCCTCTGAAACTGCCTCTTTCTCAGCACTGCTTGAAGGAGGGAGCCTACATCCTGGCATTTCAGAAGGCTGATGTGACTTGAGAATAATCCCTCCCTTGAAAACTTCTACCAAGTTCGAAGATGTGTTGATTTTCTCCTACTTGCTCTGTGGGTCTGGTCTGTTACTCTAAACAGATGTTTGCTACTGAATGAGAAGGCCATCAAAATGTCTTGAATGTGTTTCATTCTACTAGTCAGTAACCGTACCATGAGTAACAAATTTGCAATGTTGGAAAGAGGCCAGACTTAAACCCCTTTATTCTTGCCAATGAATACCTACTTATACAAAAGTTGCACTGACATTGGACAGAGTAGGCATGGAAGAACTCACCAAGAGGAGTAGTACATTGACAATCTGAGTCTCTAAAAATCCAATTATTCCAGCTGTCTAAGTCTTGTGGCCCAGAAGAAGACAAGAACCATGCTAAACATAAGGAATGTCCCAAACCTTTTGATGACAGCATATGACTGGATTCCTGTACATCAGTGTCTGCACTGGCAAAAAAAAAGCCCATAGTGTTTAAAGGTTACAAAAGCCACATCACAAAACTGTTATTTGAAATACTAGCAAAGCAACCCCATAGCTGAACTCCAAATACCAGGATCCTTCCAAGAAGGTCAACAAATCAACTAGTCAGTGTCAAATTACCTTGAATCTGAATAAACAAAAAAAGTAGAATTTCGTGGGAAGCCCACTTTAACAGAGACATAACAGATCTGATGCACACCTTTAAAGGGAAGAACAGGATGTAGTCATTTAAACCAGGTTTAACTGGATAGACAGAAATCATCTGTTTCCTGTGATTAAGTTGAAAGGGAGTTTTGTTATTTTCATAAAGATAAAATAAGATTCAGCTCCCTGTAAATAATATATTGATAGTAACATATTTGTGCATTTCTGAAGAGACTCACGAACAATGAGAAGTGTTTCTTTCCTCAACTGAGTTCCTACTGTCTGCTTTAATTTATTTGTCTATTTAGGTTCCTTTAGGACTATTCAAGTACCAGTCAATGAAGAAGAGGAAAAATAACATGAAGTATCTTCTTGCTTTAGTTTGATAAAAGCTACATTTTTTTTCCTTTTCTTTAAAGTACAGGTTTACTGAGAATCTGAAGTAGAAAGTTTCCTTTATGAGAAAAGATGTATTTCCAGGATGGTTTCCATGTAAACTGTCTTCCAAGTGCCAACAATGCTGTGTTTCTATGAGATGCATTTGTTACAGAAAGTCAGGCTCAGGTTGAAACAGGTCCTCTGGTAGTTTGTGCCACAATGATAGAGAACTCTGAGGATGAAAATCTGTAGCATGAAGACAAGTGAGTTTTAGGCTGATATGGCCTAAACTAAGCACACACTGTACTGCTGAGCACAGAGGCTGGTGGTTGTTTCTGTTTTTAATCAAAGCAACAGTCTCATAACTCCAGAAAATGTCAATAATCAGGGTTTGAGGTCATTACAGATGCATAGCAGCTTGTAACTAATTCCCACTTTCCAAGAAAAAGAGTATAGGGCATGTTAAACTGTTTTTGGAAGAAGAAATCTCTGTATTTATATTTATATAGTATTATCCTCAAAGTACTTCTGGGAGTAGTCTCGCTGCATAAGTAAAGAGTATTTGGGTCATTATAAAATGACAGGTGGATTTTGTTCTAGAATTGTTAAATTTATAAAGTATCTTTGATGTGTCTGTCATTTCCTGTTCTTTGTGACTGTTTTCCAACTGTCTTGTCCTGGATCTCAATCATACAGATCAAATCTGAGACAGGAGCCATGTTTGCACAGCAAAGCATCTCGCACAAGATCATGACCTCTGAAAAAGGCTACTGGACATTATCACGGTAAGTAAAACAAAGAAAGAGCCCAACATATGAAACCTCCAAACTATAGGTCCAGTACCTTTTCCTCCTTTCCACACTATACTTCAACTTCTCCTTGCTCTTTTCTCTCCTCCTACTTTACGATGTATAATTTTCATTTCCACTGTAAGCTCCTGTGATGGTTTCACTCTAGGCCTTCCTGGAGACCAGCTCCTCAGAGCAATATTTGATTTATTTTATGTACAGACATAAACTTATACCTGAGTACTAGCAGAGTCTCTTGAGCATAAGTGCATTAAGAAGTAAGAAACTCAACATAAAGAAGAGCCAGTCCTGAGATCAGTCAGTCTGAACTACTAGCAAAAAGTATTTAGAAAAGTTATTCCTCAGATACCTTTTTTCCTCATGTTAATCCAAAGACATGCATAATACATATGTTTAAAGCACGTGTTCTTTCAGCATGCTGGAAACACTGGCTTAGCAAATTGTATGGGATGTCCCAACTGGGAGCTTAGTAACAAATGCTGTTTTAATAATAAAAAATTAAACATTAATTAAATGTTCATTTAAACACTGATTCAAAGCCACACACACACAAAGAATATGCCACCTGCAAACGACCATCAAAAATTTTTCAGGCTGCTGTCAGACAAAAGAAAGTGTAAATTGAAGACAGGCCAAAGCAACATAATCTGCTTTCTTTTAACGTAAGGGGTTTTGGTCAAATATAAAGGGCAAAGTTCCTAGATGGTAGGCTATAAATCACATACGTCATTTTATGAATCTGATCATGAGACACAATAAATAGTTGTACATCTTCATATCACCTCAGAAAACACTTAACAGGTGGCCAGTGCATTTTGGTTGCAAGTCAGCATGTATAGGTAAAATTTCAGGTTTCATTTATCCTTCTGGACATTGCCATTAGCTCTTAAGCGTTTTGCAAGTCTGTGAGCCTAACATCTCCATGCTGGGACCTAAGGGAGAATGGCAGCTTCCACACTCTCTGGGCTTTGAAAATGTATTGATAAACATGCCTCAATGAATTTCCCATCTGTATGGATTTGGTCAGTATTTGTTAGTATATGTTTAAGAAATTATGTCTGAAACCACGCCCTGAAGCATCTTAAACTCTGTACAGTGTAGTTTTAATTCTACAATACAGTGGATCAGAAAAAGATGCAGACTCTAAATGAGAATTTTCTCCTGGTTTAGAGCTGGACTTCTATTACCCTACCGGTTCCTGTGCTGTAGTAGGAATTCCTGCCTTGAAGGAAAGGCTTTTTGAATTCAATAGCTCCTTCTGGTGGTCTGAAAGAAAATGCTTGGTTACAGTCTGCTCACAGTAATGCAGGATCAAGGTACAATTCATTCAGTAATTATATGTATCAGCAACAGCTAGAAGTTATGCCTTGAATAAAACAAATATTAAAATTATTATTCAAGAAATATGTCATGTCAACTATATTCTACATTACTGTCATAAAGAAGACAAAGTTTCTAGGAAATCTTCCTTTCCTTCCATTCCACTGCAATATTGCTGTGAATTTTCTTCCATATGGTAACTAAGAAAACATGAAGAAAGGTGATGCAAAGTGGGTCACAAATTCTGAGCTACTACCCCAGCAAATTTAAGAGAAGTTCTTAATGAAGTATCTGACAAGGCACATCTCAGTGTCAGTTGTTCTGATTTTGAGCTAGTGATCAACTTAAAAGAGAGGGATTTTGTCCAGACCTTGCTGGAGCAATAGGAATGTGCTAGCAATAGGAATGTGTATTTGGTCAAGCTTAAAGACACCACCTTCAAGAGGGAAGAAAGCATTACAAAATCTCTGATCAGCAGACCTTGAGATGCTCAAGAGCTTTCATTGTTTTTCTTTCCCCCCTCAGAATGTCCAGTGTTAAGGTACTATCTTCTCTTAGGCTCATCTCTTAAAGAGGCATTTTGCCCTAGTCAGTCTCAGTAACATCACATCATTCCCCAGCTATACAAACAAAACATTGTCTTGGGAGTTAAAAGTAGCACTCTCTAGCCTTGTGTCTCAATGGTGCATTGTATTTAATTAACAAAATTCACTGTCAGGGTGCTACAATGTATTTCCTCTCTGATGGTCCTTTTAAGACTTATCTGGTGAGACATTCATGGTTGCTGTCAGAGGTCTCCAGAGAAGATCTTTCACATCCTGCCTCCAGCAGGGCATATGTGATAACTCCAATCAGGTAGACCTCTGTTGCCTTAGATTCTGCTTAAGTGAAACACCAAGCAGAGCTTGAAGTTAAATCAACATTTTTCAAAAAGATAACTGGGTCACCATCTGTCCACCCTTTCACCAAACTTTACACTTGGCAAAACCCAAGATTTTAGAAAAACAATGAATAAGACAGGTGTGTAATGAACTTTAAAAGCCACAACACATATTCTTCTAAATACAATCTCTTTTAAAGTGTTTAGAATCCAGATTTTGTTCCAAGCCAATACAGTATAAACTTAAATGAAATCTATTTTTGCCCAAAAATATATACCTAGTAAAAATCAGTACTAATGGCAAAAAGAAAACCCCAAAATCAGAATCTAAACAATAATGAATTTTTTTCTAATCTACATATCTTTCCAATCAACAGCCCTCATTGATGTCAGTGTGAATTTTAGAAAATTACCTGATTGGTGCCATCACTGAATTACCAAGGGAAACCTAATTTCACACATTAAAAAGTGATTATTTTTTAACTTGATGCTAATATTTGGTCTGGAGCCTACTCAGAATACTGTGACAAAATTGGTTTGGGGTTGACTGCTGGTGCTCTACTCCAAAGTGATTCAAACTCTTTCAGGATGTCAATTCAATATGAGCTGTTATTCATTATAAAGGGTGCTCCACATTATAGGATTATCAGTGATGTTCCTGAACTAGGGGTGCTAGAAAGAAATAAACAGAGAATACATCTCTGGGAGAGACAGGGAATGGTTCTGTCCCTGATGAGGCACATGAGGATTGTATCTATGGGACACTGGAAGAAACATGAGAGAGGTTTTTAAGGAAAAAGCTTGCAGTCAGAGTGCCTTGTGCTAATCAGTTCTTACTTTTGTAGACAGTGAAAAACTATGTGGCTCTAAGCGAAAGCCTTGAAAGTAGAAGAGTTATAGAAAGGAAAATATGTGCCAGGTTTCCATGTAAATAACAGCAGGGCTATAGCTGTGGGATGAGCATGTCAAACTAGAATCTCTGTTCACTGTGCACATTTTTAATTGACTCTTACCTGACTTTTAATTACAATGTGTATGAAAGTAGCATATGAAGCCCTGGGGAGCAATTAGGGGCCCATCCCATTCCATTAGAGACTGTACATCCACAGAGCAAGAGAAAGCCGTCTCCAGCAGTCTTCAGTGAATACACACATAAAACCAAAACCAAACAGAATATTGGGGGCCTGAGTTTGCAGTGACCTTAAGAACACAGGAACAGACATGTGTTCAAAACAAAGGTCTCCCCACCCTAACTTTAGACTTTTAGAGTAGCCACTGCTGGGAACTTAGGAAAAAGGAAAGATCGGGGCAAGTTTACCATAGCTTTTTCACTGATTACTCCAGCTTTCAGAAATCTTTGTGTAAGGACTTCTAAAGCCAAAGTTATTTAGGTGTCTCTGTATATAGTAGTGTTGAATGGATCTTCTTCTGACTTTGTCTACCTACTCTGTAAAGCCATTTACATTTGTGGCTCATACAGAGTCTATGTAATAACTAGTTCTATAATTGAGTTATGAGACTGTATTCAGTATTCAGCCTTGCTTATTTTCCTGTCTGGATACCTGATAATTTCATTGGTCACTAAATAGTGGTTGTCTATTCCACATCCACATGACATTCATAACTCCATACATTACTGTTACACCTTCACTCTGTTTCCTTGTTTTCAGCCTGAAGAGACAAATGTGTTGAACTCATTTTTCTCATACAGATATTTCTCTATCCCAAAGCACATCTAATGATGCAGAGGTACAGAACCAAAAGGCCATTCAATAGGCCATTTCTTTGGTAAGGTGAGGGATTATTTGCTCTCTCCTATCCCAAATTATCCCAAGAACAGTGACCAAGCCTGAGATCAATAGGTTCATTTTCCCCACTGCAATGCCCTACTCCTTTTTATTTGTCTTTGAGAGATGTTTAACTGGTGTGACTGACATAATCTGTCAGGTAATAAAACCAAACTATCGTTACCTCTCCATCATGAAAATTGACCATTTATTTGTAACTCTTTGTTTTGTACCTTTTAATCAGTTATTTAACCACTTTGTTCCTTAAGGAGCTTCTGGTAAGGAAGGAACATATCGAATGACTTTTGGAAATAAGGTATGCTTAACTAAACCAAACATTCTTTTTCATGCAGTCATTGACTCCAGTACCCTGATATACTTATGGAGTTTGATTCCCATTATAAAGCCACCACGGCTTTTTTCTCCTATACTGTATTTATTTCTCTGTCTACCAGTGATGCATCAGAGAGCAGCTCCTAAAGGTAAAATTCTGTTTACAGAGGTCATATAAAACCAGTCACCTAGATAAAAAACAAACTTGAGTATGACAATTCAAATGGGAGAGAACAAGCCATGCACTAATGGAAGGCTGTTAAAGTGAGATCAGTAACAGCAGGCATCACAGATTAGAGTTTGGTTCCTCTCCCTTTTGCTGACTTGGTAGATGAGCTAAAATAAGTTCTTTTGCAACTCTATGTTTCCCTCCCACTTCTTTCTGAAACGTCTTTGCTGGTCAGGATTGTTTCTTGTACAATGACTTGCTGCTGAGATGGTATGAGGTTTAACCTAAGGCCATGAGTTTCAACAGACTGAGCAGAAAGTCTGCTGTTTGTGCACATCCGAAAGAAAATCCATGAGCTATGCTGTCATGTTCCTGAAGAGAGAGAGACTCGCCACGAAAAAAGGGTTTGGTGAGGTGTAGGCTTGCGCTTTTTGACAGAACAGCTTGCCTGTGGCCATAGAGGAAGTTTGTAGCAGCTATAGGAGGTGAACCAAGACACCTTCCACCGCTCAGCTCAGTTCCTTGCCTGCAAGGCTTTATTCCTTCCCTACACAGCACGTGCAAGAGGGAACCTCTGTGTCAAAACATCTCTAAGTCTGAAACCAGACATCTGGTGTAATGTTCTTAGAAGGTTAATAATGCCACTAGCAGCTGAACTGAGTTTAAGTAAATGACAATGTATGTGTTAGAAAGATGACTGTGACCCTATGGAGAATTAGTATGTCAAAGCACATTTATTTCATATCAGCTGAACTATAATAAATAGAAATTTTAACTCTTACTAGATCAAATTACTTGTATTACTTTAGAGAAGATTTTTATTCTGCGTGCTCTAACATCCCCCTTTCCACTGTCATTGGTAGAAAAGGGGCTTTGGAAATATTAGCAAAAACCCATTAAATGTCCTAAATTCCTTTAATAAAGAAATAAACCAAATCATTTTAACGTAGTTTGCTAAAGCCAAATAACATTTAAAATGTATTACAAAGGCTGAATTATTTTTGTGATTTGGACTGAGCTCTTTGACAAGCTAGCAAGAAGGTGTATGTTTTTCTGAAGTTTACTAGAGTTGATGAATTACATTCTCAGAAACTACAGAGTGCTTAATATCAGTTTGGATCTGTGCTTTTCTTGGCTTGTGGAAGAGAGATTTAAGCAAATGGCATTCTCAAAGATTCAAAGAGTCAATGCCTTGTTTGAAAAGGAAATTTTGTCTTCTACATGCATAAAATAAGATAAAGTAAGCCATCCCAAATATACTACTTCAGAGCCACTAAACTGAAAGAGAAAACCATAGTCTAGCACACTACCTCTTCAGTAGTATGGGTCCCTGACCTATGGCTGTGGCTTGGTCACAGCTCAAGGACTAGGACTGGGATTTACAACTGTTTATTACAGTAGTGTAAAAGTAGGTACAAAGCACAGGAAGCTTGTATTTAGAATTATCAAAACCGTGCAACTGAATGAATGGCTTGAGATTGTTTACTGATAAGCAGATAGGTAACGGACTAATGATCAAGATGTCTGTAGGCCATCAGTGAACTATCAGAAGTTTACACAAGATACCTTTAGTGTGGCTTATCTCATTCATTAAATTGTAAATATGACAAGGGTAACAGACTAGAAAACATTGAAATACAAACTCACCATTCTGACAGTGATCAGAGTTTCAGTGCATAGTTAGCACATGGATAAAAATGTACAGCTAAAAATTACTGCAAACATATGTTTTACAATGAGGTAAATGAAGAACTGCTTAAATATTTGCACGAAGCAATTGGAAGAAATCTATCTCATGGTTGTCCAGATGTCCCTGGGAGCAATTTGGTCAGCAAAAGAGAATAGTGTTTGTTACTTACAGGCTGCGTAAAAGAACGCATGTGTTTGCTTCAGTTCCCAAACTACTACAAATTTCCAGACAGAAAAGCAAGGATAAATGATTCTGGTAGGAAGTTATTGCACATCCCTGGTGTAGAACCAGTTTACTGGGCATGCTGAAGCACCAGTGACGCCTGGAGTAGCATAAGCTACCCCCAAAACTATAGAGACAAAACTACAAAGAGAACGAAAAGCCCAATCATTATAGTTTCAACTTTACTGTCCTCACTAGATATTCAGTGCCTGGAAATGGAGAATCGGGGTAACTATCTGCAAGAGCTGCTGCTACTTTTGGTCAAAGGTATGCACAGTGCCCTCTGTGTTAGCAAGAGATAGGAAACATGTAGAACATTATTGCTGTGTAGAAGATAGTGGCTGTTGTGGAAGAGTTCACTGCCCAGATACTCACATAAACAGAGTAACATACAAGCCATGTTATATCTTATTCCTAGTTTCCTGCTAATTTCTAAGCCCAGTCCAAACCAAATTTCTTCCATCCTGCTTCACCTTTCCTGTTTTTTTTTTTTGCTAATGTACACTGGGCCATCTCTCCAGGCTTAATTTGTACCCCCAGCTAATTTGCCTCAGGTCGCATCCTTTTCCCTGTTTTGCTATCTGTTTCTTCCAACTTCTCATTTTGTTTTCCTGCACATGTTTTTCAACATCATCATGATGCTGAAATGATCTCCTCTTCCACTTTTCTTATGAGCCAGAAGAGCTCCTGTCTGCCAGCTCAATTCACTTTTTAGCCTCATCAGAAATATTTACTGTCTTATGACTCTTGTCATCTCTGCAGTGGTTGCATAACTACTTACTAGATGCAAGAAGTCAGAGTTTGACTTAAAGATGATGTCCTCAATATAGCTGCACCAAACGTCATACGTGTGCTATTTTCATGCCCACTGTGCAGCTCAGCTGGCAGTGACAGTCTCACAAGGCAAAAACATAAATACACTCACAACATTAAAGATCCCCTGATACTCTCTGCTGCTGTTACATTTGCTCTCACTGACTCTGCATGGCAGATGTCTCCTCCAGATCTATCTCTTCTGTATTGCACAATTCCACACACATTAGTACCTTTCCCAGCTCTCACTTCAGGGTACAGAATCTCACATGTACCAATGTACCATTGCTGTGATGAAGTAAAATCACATGCTGGTACTCAGAAGTTTCAAACAGGGCTAGGCACAATAAAGGCACAATTCATATGGCTTACTGTTTAGCCAAATTAGTGGTGGAAGATTTTACTCTGTGGCCTTATACAAAGAAAGTTACTGAGCTGGTGAAGGAAAGAATTCCTATCACAAAACCTAACTCTGTGAAGGCATTCCTGGTACATTTGCTTCTGGCACAAGACAGTAAAACTATTTTGTACATCTGCTGAATGTGAGAGACATCCCCTTCTTCCCTCTGTCAGTAGATGTTTTGTACTGTTGTTTCCCAGAGTTTGTTTAAGCCATCATTCCAGACATATGATGTCTGGTGTGCTACCAACCACTGTGTTCTTTGTCTTCATTATAGGAGGCAAGCTTAAGAAGGAAATTTAGTAGAAAGGTTTATTATAATCCTACAGAAGAGGAGAGTAGAATCCCCAAACTTCCTTGAGCCTTTCCCTATATGATTTAAATCAGACAGATTTATATTGTTCCTAGTTTTGTAATTCTTCAAAGACCACGGCAAGGATGCTGGGAGCATTTTGGCAGTCTGTAGCCTGTTCTGAGTCAGGTCTGGAATTTCCCCTGCTGTTGCCCCTTATTGTAATTTTCCCAGAAATTTTCACACCTCCCTTTCTTTGCAAAGCCAAACCAGCTGCACTACAACTCCCCACTCTGCCATCAGCTGATAAGAATAGCCTGTTTGTCTTTATGATAATACACAGTTCCTGAAACCTGCTTGTCATGATAACAAAGCAATAGTCAAGACCAACAAGTCAGCCTTGAAAACTTGCAGCCAAGGCTGTGAGCCTCGCTTGCCATGTGAGGCAACCTGTGAGAATGCAGAACTGCCTCAGCAAGAACCCGCCCTGGAGCAACATGGTTCTTACTGCTTCCATCTGCAGGAAAGACAAACAACCCTTCAGACAGTCCTGTCACTTTAAAGACGTGACAGCCTGAGTTTCTTTAACCACACTGTAGGACAGAAATGCTATGGTAGCAATGAGCTCTACACTTCTGTGCCTGTTGCAAACATTGGCTAGAGCACCACATCTCTCAACTCTTTCGCTCTTCTATCTGGTCATGTAGCCATCTCAAGTGAATTCAAAAAATTACTGTTTCAAATGTGACCCTCTGAACATATTTAATCTATCTAAAAGATGAACTTTCTTTAGCTGAAGAGTTATTACTTGCTCAGTAAACCTCCCCCACACACCTACATATAAATATATTTATTTATATTTATAAACATAAATAACCTTACTCCTAAAAAGCAAACACTGACTGCAGGATTTTTAGGTGTTCTTGGTTTGGTTTGTCAATTTGTTTTTATGGGAATTTTTTGACCCAGAAATCCTGTAATCTGAAAAAGCCTTAAAACACTTGGATTTCCCTGTAGCTTTCTAGTAGTTTAGAGTGCTGTGTAATGCTGTAATTTTGCAGTGTGAGAAACACCATTTTATTTTCTAACTCATCTGCATTGAATTAATTTTTAAAGTTGTTGAATTATGCTAACAAGATCACAATAATTAAAAAAGCTCCAGGGGGAAGTGCATAGAGTTGAGAGTTAGCTCTGTCATCCCTGTGAGAGAAAAGACTCATGCTTCCTCTTGGGCTACTCTAAGTTAGCAATACAAATCCTCAGAGCTCACATTAATGCAAGCCTGACTGACAACCTACCATTCAGAGCAACCATCTCAGATTTCTGCAATTAGCATGTGCTCTAAAATTTCTGATTCTGTAGGCTTGATCTCTAATTTACATTTTGAAAAGGCTCTTAAGAATGAAGATGCCAAGACTGAGCAAATGCACTGCTCTTGAGACATATTCTGCATATCTGCAAGCTCAGTAAAATTGTGTTGCTGTTAAAATCTACAGGATAAGTATCACATGGGAAAAAAATGACTGTGCTTACCAAGTCGGGAGCACTGAAGGCTTTCATGGAGAAACTCTGGAAAAAGACAAAAGAAACTAGTCAATGTACTGAAATAGGAAGACTGTATTAAATAATGCAGAAAGTCACAGACAGCACTTGCTAATCCCTGAAAATCTCTTCATGGCCTTAATAGCAGCTTTTTATATGGAAAACTCTATATTCAAGAGGTCTACATACAACTTAATCACAGCAAAAAGATAAAGCAGTGATATATTAGACGTATTGCCCCATCTGCTGCCAGTGATTGATTTTTCTTTGTCAAGGTTTGCTTTAGAGGACCCAAGAAATCAGATTATTTATTGCTCACCCAGAAAGATTATTTCACATTTTAGGAACATTCTTCTGAAAAATAGGAGGCTTGAAAATCAGTGAGATACAATCTGTAAGCATCAGTGCCTGAATAGGTCCCATATTGGAATGCTGAAGTCAGCACACAAAGGATAAAACAATATTGGCGAGATCAGTTACTGACATTTTGATCATGCCACACACTTGAAGTTCCAGCAGTTGCACCCTAGTTTGCCTGGACCTGAGATACAATTTCTGTTAGGTCAGGTTCTCAACAAATAAAGATGCCAAATTATCTAGGCCAGTTTTAATAATGATATATTTGTTGTGTGAACTTAGTCTGGTCATTAATTCAACTTTTTTAGACTATCCATTTATGTAGGATGACTTGCTTTTTTTGATGCTGTGGCAGTTTGAGCCACATTAGAAATCTAAAATCCAATTTCCAGGCTTCCCCCCACCCCTTCCCACTATTTATCTCAACACCAGAGAGAAACTTTCAGGCCAGAAGCTTCTATAGGGGAAGGAGAAGTATATACATTTATTTACACAAATAAATATACTGTACAAACTAAAAGCAACTATATATATATATATTTTTACATTTCTGTCAGTCCTTTTAAGTCTCTCCCTTTAACTTTAGTCCAAGAAGAGCTTTTCAGGGCTGCTGGGTAATCAGTCTCTCTCTCATGGGAGTGTTCTGGGCCCCTGAAACACTCCCTAACCAACCTTCAGCTGTTTACTGCAGTTTTTCTGCTCACGAAGTCCAAGAAGATAGCTTTGAGTCCTTTCTCTTCTGCTGCTGTGTGATCTCTCTCTCTCAGTCACATACCTCAGTTCATAGGTTGCTGCAGTGTAGTTCAGCTTATCAAGCGTCTGCGTCCTGGAATGTTGATTCCTCCTTGGGTTTTCGGCTGTCCTCCGTTTAGATCACGGCAGAGACATCCTCTGGGCCTCTCTTCGGTCCGTCTCCAATTTCACCTGGGATTCCTTTCCCTAGCTCCGAGCTGTTTTGTCAGCAGCCCTTCCACTTGGCTCTGCTTAAATGCTGAGCCTTAAAATCCACCCCCCACCAGTCTTAATGCAGTGAGGGGGGGAAAAAGCCCCCTAGCCTTGGCCACAGGCAGTTCGATCCAGTTATACACTGTCCCAAGCGTCCCGCAGCCGCAGGGGGGGAAGAGGGCCTGGCCTCCTCCCTCTTACCTCAGGTGCTGTGAAATCTCTCCCTTCACAGCACACACTCCAAATGCTGCCTCCAACTCGGGCCTAGGTAGAGTTGGGGGGTCACAGGGCTCCCCTCTCTACCCCCCCGGAGGGGAAGAGAGGGAGCCCAGCCACCCCCTGGCCTTCTACACCTACACACAGCAGACACCAACAGCACAACACTAAGACTGCCAACAGCTTCCGGGGCTGTGATATATGATTTTGAGCAGAAGCAAACAACATGGACAGTGATTGTCTCTCCAGGGAACACTGCCCTGGCGCCCAGTCACCTCTGAGCCCCCCAGCCTCTCGGGGGGGCCAATTTCAAACCATGACAGATGCTCATGTGTAGTAGAAGAAGGAAGGAAGAATGAAAAAAGGCCCATTTAAGTGGATTTTTGCAACACAATGACATTACCAGCTCTCTAACTTCCAGCTCAAAGAATCATCAAGAATTAAACAATGTCTGAATGAAAAATATTTAGTGGTATTTAGCTGTTCACTACAATGACATCTACTTTGCTGTATCTGATAATAAATTAAAATGTTGGCATTTATTATTAGAATGTATGAGTGTGTTAACAGGACAACGTTTTCCCCATGTAGAAAATCATCTAAGATATTTACATTTATCATTTTCTTCTTCTCCCTCTTCTACACAGGGAACTTATATTTTAACTCTCTCATTAAAATGACTTTGAAAATCTACAGTAATGACGCAGTGCACTGCATTAGCATGCACATCACCACCAAGCTAAGGGGCATGATTTTGGCCTAAGCCAGCTACCATTTTCTCACATCACACCAAGTGGAGACAGCAGAGGAATAGTGCCTGATAAACACTGTGGATGAAGGTATGCAGTTTTGGAAAGGGGGCTAGAAAGTTTAATTGCAAGGATGTAAGCTGAGTTGTACTACTTGCTCTTCAGACAGTGAGTCTTGTCCCATTTCAGTCACTGGTACAGATGTTGCCATAATACCAATAAAGGCCGAGTTATGAACTGCACCTCTCATCTTTACTGTCACTCTTGTACTAAGTGAAGTAATCCCTTAATGAACCACAGCAGGATTTTTATCTCTAGGCTTTAACTCAGCACTATGCAAACTAACACTGATTTTTATCCCACGAAGTAAAAATTAGGAAAATAAGCTAAGAATATGCTATATTCCTTGGAGCTTTAATGGAGAAAGCATGAAAATCATCTGATACATCTAAACACTGTTTCTGCAGTTCAGCGAAAGACTCAATGAATACAGTATAGGATCTTAGCTAGTCTGCCACTAGTTTTTGCAGTTTCAATAATTTTGACATTAACACTATATTTTTTTACCATTAAGGGCTAAACAAACCTCACACGAGGTTTAGAATTATAAATACAGGTGATCTCAATCAGGAATTATCATTTCCCTGCTGAATCTTCTTTAGATTAAAGCTATCACATAGATCACTAACCAATAAAGCTACTCAACAGTTTTTGTTCTTTTGTATCACAATAATTAATTTCTAGTAAAGGGACAATAGCAGGGCTGTTCTTCATCCCCTGTCTATGGGTCCCTGACTGTGATCCAGCAGCCCAGCTTATCTGTACCAGTCACAGGCAGATGTTGACTGTAACAGATGCCAATAAACAATGGAACCAGCAAAGCTACGGGAGGGCATGAGAAGGACAAGAGAAAGCAATGATTGGTTTTTGCTAAGCCACTCATGAGTTTGAATAATTAAGGTTAATTCATCAAAAGCCAGAGTTGGTGTTCCCTCCTCTGCAACCACCTAGTTGTCATATCAGGTCTACATACAAGCTACTTTCTGGTGTTTAAGTAAAAATAAGCTACTGAAACAAGACTCAGAGCAAAAGTGTGTTCTCAGCAATTTCAGTTTGCACACACCGTTTTTTAAAAGCAGTAATGCTTTGTACTTGTAATGCAGCGTTGTAGCTTGCAATGCTTCAAGGATATAAAAAATGATTGATAAAGCTAGAAAAAAATTAGGAGCTCTCAAGCACATAGGCCTTTTTTCAGTTCTAAATCTCCAAGCTAAACGAAGAGCATGAATCATTGCACTGACTTTACTGTAACCGAATTAGTACTTTTCAAGGAAAAGGACAGTTGGTGCCAAGGGAGCCAAAGAGAATGTTAGCAGAAACATAATGATAATATTTTAGTCTCTGTGGGACCAGAACTCAGTAACTACTGCCTACAGAACAGTGAGATCTTAATAGAGAATATCGAGTGGAAGAAACACCACCAACTAGTTTTTCTGCTGAGTCCATGCTTTTAGTATCCACTAAAGTTGCGAATTTTAGTTCCCAGGCTAATTTCTCAAGGCATTTTTTATCCATCTCTTAAGTGTAAGAGATCAAACTGTGGCTTTTGTGATGTACATTTCCATAAATTTCACTGGAGATTTAGGAGGGGGTTTTATCCATTATGTCTGTGAATTAATTCTGCTGCTTAGTTCTTGTTTCATTTCATTCCTACAATCTTAGTTTGGCACTCTGGATAAGGCATATCATCACATCCTACAGCAAAAGATCCGCATCATCCAACGCAGGGAAGAGAGGTGGTGGGAAGCTCTATTGCAGGGTAGATCTTCTTCCAAGACAGTGTTGGCTTACAGTAAGATGGGATGTCAGTCTCTATCTAATCTAATGATTCTAGATCCAAATCTCTTACTGGAGTAAGGAGGAGATAATTTTTTTTAATACAAAACATAATGATCTACCAACGAGCTGGAAGAATTAGAGTCACTGTAGCAGTGCTAATCTATTCCCACAGTAATGCAGAAACTGATCTGAGAGGCACCAGAACCAAGCAAGTATGCATCAGCTTTATTAGCCTTTAAAGAAGTTGAATCTAACACCCTTGGGAGTTTTTCTGATATGAAAAGTACTTTAGTCACAAGAAAGGAGATAGAAAAGTGCTAACAGGTTTAAAGGACATTTTTTTAAAGGTACATTCTCCATACAAAATAAGCAGGTTGATTTAAAATTACAACAAGATCAGGCCTGTGAATTGCCATATCTTTCACACCAGCCTTTACCAACTTGTATTTTTCTGTGGTGTATGAGGCCCATGTGCCGTGGAAAGATCACCGCCATCCTGTTTTGTATGTTCTTTATTATAAAAACAAAATTCCTAGAGGCAAGAAATTATGACCCTCCGCATTACGCCCCACAGGTTTCTTTACGGACAACAGCTGTGGCACGTCCATGTGATACCACAGAGATGCTGCATGTTTCCGTTGCTTCAATGGATTTTTGTTCTGCAAGCATCATCTGTATTGTCACATGTTGCAGTGGGCAGAGAAGGGGCTGGGGCCCAGCAACAAATGCCATATGAGCTCTGGTCATATATACTTAGATCAAACTGCTAACATGACCTCGCTTGACCTCGATGGGCTCTGCATGCAAGGGAACATTTATGTAACAAGCTGAGCAGGCAATCCAGCACTGATAAGGTGTTAAATAAGTGCACCAGGACTGCTCTGGTGCAGTAAATCACCAAGCGCTTTGCACCACTAGGCATATTTCCCAAGCTAACATCTAGCTAGATATAACTTTTAAAACATAAACTGTTTTCCTGGATGTCCCAAGACATGGCAACCCTAGCTCCTCCCTGGAGGAGGAGGAATGCGCTGCCTCTCCCCCGAGCCACCCAGCATGGAGACCTGTCAAGTCCCTTCCTGAGGCTAGGGTGAAGAGGATGCAGCTCCAAAGTTTCAAAGGAATGGAATCAGAAGACAGCTAAGTCCCTGTTCCCACCTCCATCACCTCTGCCTGTGTGCCAGTGGGGTGCTGGCTCCACCGAGGAGCTCGACACCCTGCTGCTCATCCCTGTGCCTGTGTGAAGCCTGGCATTGAGCAAAAAACACTGTGACAGAGTAGTCTGTATAAAGTTTTTAAAAACTGAAAGCTCTGAATGGGTATCTCTTAGTCTAAACTAATTTTGTTAAACCAGTTGTAAATCTGCTGTAGCTAAAGTTTATTATTGCATGCCAGTTTTGTATTTCAAATTAGCCAAGATGCCAGGGACTGGATTAGAAATCTCTAGTGCTGCAGCACACCTCTGCGGTATGTAATATAGCAGCTATAGGTAGACCAGATATAAAACCTTCATTCAGGGGTGTATGAGTGGATTAGACAAAAACTAAATGGAGGAAAACCCCATTAATGCAATCAGATGTGTATGCATGAACCAGCATCACTCAGTGGGGCTCATGGCACTGAAAATCCTTCTGAGACAGCATGGGATCAAACAAAACACATTTTGAAACAATCTAGTACTGACAGGTTTGGAGATGATGAATGCCTTTACATATCTGTAGGGAATGCGGCTTTGTTTTCTTTTACAAGACAGTAACAGCTTCTATCAGCACACATCACTCTATGTTGGGTGATTAAAACCATTAAGGAAAGGAAAATCTGATTTTAGTCAGGTAAAAATGAATTTTATTTCTCTGAATTTCTTTCTTTTGTCCCCATTAAAAATATTTACAAAAGGATTTTTTTCCTAAACTTACTCATAATTAAGATTACTTATAAATCTGCTTCTATATCCATAATGAAATGATGACTTTTTTTTTTAGCTATTTGATACTGAAACTTTAACAATACAACAGCACAACTATTTTCCCTAATCTTGCAATACAGATTCAAACCTCAGCTGAACACACAATCTGAAAATCAGCTATGATCTGCTCCAAAGGTTTAAATATTCATATCTGTACTAACAGTTGAGTACAAAGGAGTTGTGGCCAGGTCAATTAAAATAATATTTTTTTCAAGTATTTATGTGAAAAAAAAATCTTCCATTCATCTCAAATTAGTGTACTGTGTAGTTACCGCCCATTATAAACAAGAAGAATTCAAAGAAAATTATCACAGTTTTATTTGCAAGAAAAATCTACAGTGCAATTGTTTTTGTCCACCTGATCATTTCTAAATCACTTTTATATCATCCACACAAGTATAAAGGAGAAAAATGTGCAATGATAAACTCTAAGACAGTGGACGGAAATGCTACTTGACTTTCACCCTACCTGGAATCAGAAGAAGAAAAGAGCCATCCTTAACTTTGCCACCCACTTTGAAATTCAGAAAAAGCATCAACATCAACCCCACAAATGCTGGGTATTTATGCAGAAAGACTTTCCACGGGACTTGGCGAGGAAATGGAAGCCAAAGTTTTCATTGCCTTACCCAAGAATTACTGCAAAATATAATTTTTCAAACAAATTAAAAGTGTAAGAAGGTAGTAAATACTCATGGATTGTTCTCTGGATTTGCAGAAATCAGTAGCAAAACTCCCATTGATTCAAGCACCCATCTGTGAAGGAACAAGATTCAGGATGGGAGATGTTCCAGGCATGGAGAAAAACATACAGCAATTGACAGGACTTTATTATATGGACTTTACTGTTATTACGTGGTTTCATTGTACCCACACTACACAGTGCACAGACTGGGCATGCTTGGGCTTGCCACAAGTTTGTCTTCTCCCTGCTTCCCCGCTCCCCTCTCTGATAGGCTGAAGAAGCTGCAGAGAGGAGACAGTTACCATTCGCCTTTCCTTCTCCAGTTCCTCCCACGTTCCTCCCCCTTTGCCTGTGTCCCTACCCCGATTCGTTCCCCCGTTTGTCTGTCTCATGCTCCACCCTGTGTTCTAGCCCTTTCCCTGCCTAAACCTATTAAACCTCTGGACACCCCCATAAAGTATTCCATTTGCATCTCTACCTTGTCTCTGGACTGTTCTGTGTTGTGTCACAGCCCCATCCGCCCTTGGACTGTGGCACTCATCATTTCACTAGGCTGGAAGAGAATGCAGAGATGAAGGAGGAGCTTTCTCCTTTTGAATTTTTGCTCGATAATTAGTTAAGCTTCAACAATTTTCAGTATAGGTCATAATTGCTTCAAACTGCTACACTCATGTGATCAGTATCTTTTGCAGACAATGTTGCACCACAGGGAATAACCAACATAATTATATGGCACAGTTTGGCTTGAATTAATAGTTCTGAGAACTCAGATTAAGACAGATTAGGATTCAAAATTGTCCAGATCAGTTTCCTAGAAAAGCCTCTTTTTGTATTAGTTTTTTCATAAAACAAAATAATGACCCACAAAATTATTTCTGCTCGTAGAGGGCTGCGTACTCTCCAGCACTACTTGGAGTTAAGTGTTTTATGACTAACCCTGCTCTGAGACATTTCAATACGAGTAGTAAAGGCCAGAGGAGTTCTCACATGCATATCCTTTACCCTACAGAAGTTTGCTCCACTTGCTGCACCTGCCAGAGGGGTGAAACAGTACTTTTTACCATAGGCAAGAGAAATGAAGCTGGCAGCTAGAACTGATATCGTATGATACTGCCTGTATGACACAGTTTTCACTGTTTGCCAGGCGCCAGCTGCTGAGAGCTCCTGCACAGGATGCCTGTCTCTGGCTGAATTTTTTGGTGGGAAGTTTTATCAAAACAGTTCAACTTCTTTTCAAACTAAGATCATGGAAAATGTTACAGTCCTCTCAAGAACTCTTGTTAAGAATCTCTAGCAGCACTTTCTCTGAGACATAGACTTGAAATTTGGGGTTAGTGAATTGTCTGGCCCCTAGCATAGGCATTTGTCATTGTACAGAAGTAAGGGCACTCTCTCTTGTATTCTTATAAATGTCTTTATTGATGAGCTTGAAAAAGCTGGATTTGAGCATGGAGTGATAAGCAAAGCAAGGAAAATTACAGGATCAGAATAAAAGCAACTGAGTGAAGGTGGCAGAGGGGGGCAAACAGGCAAAGAAGAAAAGGGCTTATATGCCCAGAATGGAAAGATGCAAGAAGGAAATAAAAGAAGTTGAAGATGAAAACATTTGTAAGAACAAGAAAACTCCACATTACAGGACTTAGAGCTGATACAAGGTTTCCCTACCAGTGGGAACAACTGGTTTAGATATTAATAAGCATCTCGTGTTGTTGAAAGCTGTTCAACAGGAGTTACCAGGTCCATATTTAGTCCATAAACTCTAGCTATGGAGATCTGTGCTGCAAATATTGGCAGTAGCAAAGTTTGAACCATGAGGACGACTCAATAGAGTATCAGTACATCTCCACAGGATAAACTAACAAAAAACCAGACACCCAGGCACTCCTCCTGCATGTGTGAGTTCCTATTTGAAAAGACAGGAATATAGCGAGGAGGGAATTTTTTAAAGTTGGGAAATGAAATTTTAACCATGCAACCTTATTTTGGCACAACAGACTCCTGAGCTGTACTGCTGACACAGAGGGAGGGAACACTAAACCCAGCATCTGGATCAAGTCCTCCCTCCCACACTAACATTGCTGACAAAACTCCTTGGTCATCTTTCCCTAAACTGAAGACTTCTAGCAGTGTAGTTGTCTTCCTATTGTGTATTTAAGGTTATTAGTTCAAAGTTCGGGCATTGTTTAATCCTCAAAGCCATTTTGTATCAGATTTTATCCATTCCCTATTGTCCTTTGAGATACCTATTTCTCCTAATTATCTACATTTTTATTGGTAAAATCTCAATGTCACTGGCACATCTGCTGCCAGATATGCACCGTATGCTTCTCCTTCTCTCCAAGCAAAACAGTTACCTGATTTTTAGCTGTGAAGTTACACAGTACAGGATAATTTCATGGGTCTTTTGCATCAGGAAAATGTTGCTTAAAACTGTTTTCCTTACAGAATGTAATAATTATCGTAATAGGCCTATTTTTATCAGTAAATTAAGTCCAGTGAAAACATACAGTACATGCATGACTAGTGAGATCTTAATTAACTTTCAGATAATTAAACCTCTTTCAGATGATTAACCCCATTTGGGATTTATATGGACAGCGTAACAAAATATGCCAGAAGGTAACAAAAACATTCTGAATATTCATTCCTAAATTGTTCATAACAAACCTCTACAGAGCCCAGGAGACATCTGTCAGTCTTCTGTGGGGACTTATATTATCAAGCTTGCTGAATAGATCCCTTTTAGACAATACTAAAAAACCCAGCCTTTTATGGGGGAAAACACATTTTGTTATTATTCATACCAGTTTCTAGTTTCTTATACTGAGCTGTTCTTATCTTAAAAGTGTATATTTTTCTAAATTTATTAAATCCTTATTCAGTTCTGATGCCATCACCCACCCCGCTGGCACAGTGTAGTTAGTAACTCTCATTTTTATATATGGATATTGTAGCAGATGGTACAATCAGGATCTCTGTACTTTGAACTAGCAGGAAATAATTCATTAAACACTTTTTAAATGGAAGTGTGATTTCATTAAAAAAACCCCCAAAACCTGGCATAATAAATCTTATTCTTGGATGGGAAGTTGAAGGATGGGACACATTTGTGCCACCAACAGTATTTCAATATCTTTACAGCAATTTGTTTTAAAGTCTTATATCTGAAGTAAACTAACAGTGAGTTTTTTACCAAGATACATATTTTCTCTATAAGATAATATGAAAATATATTCAGTTCTATTCAGGATTCACAATACAAGCTAATGAAATTCAGTCCAATAATAGGCTCACTAATGTTATGCAACCTCCTTTTCTTCAGCCTCTGAGTCTACTCAAAGCACAGTTCTGTCATCCCTGGCTTAGGCACATAAAGAGAGTAGAGAAAATATGAGAATAAGACCAATCAAGTCAGGTTTCAGCTGCCTCTGAAATAATTTTTACAATTCCCACCACCTCTTTTTTTATTATTTTAATTTTTTTATTAACTGCAGCATTAAAGTCATTGAAGATCTCATGCAGTTCTCCACCTAAATAGTGATACATTTCCAGATCTGATAAACTTAAAAAATCACCCCAGAACTAAATTAATTTCAAATTAGTGAGAAAGTTGCTGCTCTTACCAGTAAAAAGCAATGAGACAAAAGCTCTGCAGCAAAATAAAGTTACTATAAGAGGCAGCAAAAGCAGAACTCAAATGTGGGTCTTGTAGTTCTATGGAAACAATGTATACCAACAATGTCCCCAGACAAATAGAGCTGTTTGGTAAATTAGTTTATAGGAAAACTCTGCTAATGTATGGCAGGTATTCCTTTTCAGAAGAAGCCTAGTCTGAGTCAATACCAGGTAGCTAAGAAGCTGGATGTACAAGGATGTCCTTTGATCAGAAACAAAGTAATTGACATATGAGATCATTCTAGTGATGGCCATGTTATTTTAATTTTCCCAACCTCTCAAAGTGAAAGAAAAAACTCAAACAACCAACCATCCCAAAAACCCAACCAAAAAAAAATAAAGTTAAAATGCAAAAAACACTCTGAAAAGAAACTCCAGGTTATTATAAGTGCCACACTGCCCAAGGAATATTTTAGCAACTATTGGGTAGTGGCATACTACCAAACAGTAATTTGGCAACTACAGAGACGTGGTTATTCAAGAGTTAATCAGCTATCCCTATGTGGCTATGCTGTTCTTTGCCTCACAGAAGTGCTCCTTCCTGGCAGATTGTCAGGTACTGTGGGAAGCTCATTCTTTGCTTCCATCAAGCTCTCTTCTTCTGAAAAGTGGAGTACAGTTCCAGTATTGCCAATATGAGCATTAAATTGTCTTCACCTTATTTGAACCAGATTTTATTTTTGTTTCAACATTATTTTCACTGGTAGCTTCCTCTGAGAATCTGTTTGAACAGGAAACCCCATATGCCCATATGCCAGGGTTTAACAGCTAAATGGAGTGAGAAAATCTTCAATTAGCTGAAAGTGGTTTCAGCCAGGCAGGCTGAGAAATGTCTACTGACCAAAAAACTGAAAAAGCTAATTTAGCAGTCATTATATTTTCTAATTATTTAATTCTAGTGGAACATCAAATATTTAGTACCGTTAATTGAAAAAAAACCCAAGAAACAAACCAACAAAAACCAAACATAGTGAATCCAAGACTAATATAGACAATTATTAAAATATTGACTTTTTTTTGGACAGTACAAGCCCCAGACTTGTTAAGGAAGCGGTAATGAATCTCCACACTAAATCAAACAAATTGTCCAGCTTCCAGCATTGCATTTTGGGCATATTAAAAGAAATACTCTTATTCCTAGTGATCAGTTACAAGCCAGTTTTACAAGCAGACTTTGCAAAGTTACTTTGACATTAATAGAAAAAAAAGAGAATAGAGCAGGAAATTTTAAATAGATTTAGATGAACAATTAACTGATAATCTTTTCTAAAACACAAATAATTCTTTTCAGTATGGTTTATTATTATTTCCATGGCAGTAGTATTTTGAGATTTAGTCATGGCACAGATTCCCTTTTTGCTAGACGCTGTATAGGAACAAAAAGACAACCCTTGTCTTGAAGAACTCACAGGCAAGCACATGGTTATTTGCTAGACAATATATTTTAGACCATAATTGCCTCATTTGTTCCAACCCTGATCATCTCTCATCTTTCTTAATGGAATCAAGTTATTGACATCACAGTGGCTGGGTACAGAACATACATTTATATGAGACCGTATGCACAGTTATTATGAGTTTCTTATTCAGAAAGCATATAATTTCTTTGGCTTTGATATACTAAACAGTAACTGACAAATCAGGTACTCTTCTCTGAAAATATTTAATCAGACAAAGCTAATTCAGCTTTGCTGGCCATGAGCTTCTGTGCATTAAGCCATCTGCTTTTATGGGGGAACAGGACAGGAAAAAAAGCAGGTCAGTTGTCAGTAGAAAGAAGTTAAATGAAACTCAGTTTGATTAAGTAGAACGTCAAAATGTAAGTTAATTGAGAAAAAAGTAAATTAAAATAATTTCCTACTGTCACTTCTGAAACATTATGGCTTATCATTTATGCATACCATATCTGTGCAAGACCACCCTCAATCCCTGCCAGCAAGAGCTTGTAATTTTTATTGTTGCCTCAGGGGTTTACTACAACTTGTCCTTAGCAAAGCAGCAGAATTTCAACAACATTATGTCTAATCACATTTCCTAACTCCATTCAAAGATTAATTTGTCCTGTCCAGTTTGTCATTGCAGAAGATACAAATTTGGTCTCTTAATTGTGCTTTCTTTTGTTCACTCTATGGATTCTGGAAACAAATGACATTTTTTTCTTAAACAGAGTTGAAAGATCTTTGTTTCCATCGCAGTCAAGAGACACTTTACAGTCAGTTTCACAGAAGTCAGAATTTTCTTGTGAGATTGAAATATGACCAGTTTGTGGTTGCTTCTTTAAATTTTCTCTAAATCTATTGATTCTAAATTTTCTCTCTTTTCTCTAAATCCTTTACAGCCAAAGGCAAATCATGTTTCAACCAATCTTAGCTACAGAGAGTACATATTTTTCAAAAGCTGATCTCCTCTGTAAGGATATTTTTACTTCACCAAGGAAATTCTCCTTTTTGTTAGCACAGAAAATATTACTCACCACTGCTCATCTTCCTCTGCTTTACTCTATTCTTCATCAAATCATACTCTCAAATGGAAGTGTCTGTACTGGCACCCTCCTGAGTAATCCTTCACCTCTTATCCTTAAAATTCGCTACTCTTGTATTTAACTATGGAGAAGAATAAGGTCACAGCAACCTAGGTTTTGTGTGATATCAGTTTAAAAAAAAAAAAAAAGAAGAAAAACTCACAACAGTCTACACTGTTAGATTTCTAAGTCAGTTTCTGTAAGAAAAAACCCTGCTTTTTTATTGGCTTTGCAAAAGGAATTAGCATGCGATTGAACGTCATCATCTTTGCCAAGCAAATAGCTGTAGATATATATTAAACACTCTTAAGTCCTTTCAATCCCATTTACTCTCCACCTGTCTCTCAAACTGAGCATCCCATTCAGGCAGAAGCGCAAATACCACACAGAGTAATAGAGAATACAAATCTATGTATTTCAAACACACATCTTCTCGCCCTGCTGTTCCCAGTGTTTGTTTGAAAAGTACAGAGTCAAGAGATGGCCAAACACACAGCCAGTCAAACAGAACAGCATTCAGTTTAAGAAATCGATATTTACATGCTTTCTACAAGTTGTCCTGCATTTATAGGCTCAGCCATACGGACAGAGGTTCGCTGATTCTGAATACAAGTAATTATATGTATTCTTGTGTATATATCACTGTACATATATACGTATACTGCTGCATGTCAGACAACTTTAAAAGCAGGAAAATACTATGTCCAGTACCTTGCATGATGTTGGTCTTTTGAATCAGAAGTGGGTTTTGAATCTATCACTCTTCGTAGATATATTCACAAATATACATGATGTATTTTCTGCTTTTATAAGAAATGTTCTGTCTTAACAACAGAAGTCATAATAACTTTTCATAAAATAGCCTATTATTTTACAGAATTTTTATCCCCCAACCCATATCATCTTTTTCAGATATTTTCATATTGCAAAATACATCTGAACACCTCAGTGCTTGAGGTGAAACACATTTCACAGGATTTAGAATCGTTCAATGTCATGAAAAAAACCAACACTGCATGAAGCTATCTAAGGGCTCTTCTGTTCCTTGGGCTTTGCGTACAGAGCCAACCACATCACTGAGTTAAAGTTTCCAGGCCTCCATTCCTGCATCAGACACACCAGGACAATTAGATGCCAGGCATTTTCCTTCTCCCCACTGACAGTGCTATTTTTCCAGTGTTGAAAGTAATGGACTTAATTAATGGAGACCACCATCACCAGCACTCCTTCTGCCTGTCTTTGCCCACAGACTAACCAACAGATGCTACACTTTCAACAACGTACTATTAAAAAAATATGATCTTGAAAAAACCTTACCAAACACCACCCAAAATTGCTGCTCTTTGTGGCCAATTGCTTACTTCATGCTGGGGTTACATTAAGGTGTCAGGGAACCTGAGGGCACCAACAGGCCTTACCAGGACCCCCAGGGCCACTTTGCACACCTTCCACCCACCCATAGCTCTGGTGCCATCAGTCCCTCCCCAGTCAGGAGGCTGCCTGGTCATTGGCCCCATCAGGCCAATGTCCCATCCCTTCCCCACTGAGGAGTGTGATGCCCCTACTGGTGCCATGGGATAGACCCTGGCTGCCAGGCTCTGTCCGGCCACCCCAGGATCCCTGCCACTGCCCACCCCTAGTGAGCCCTGGACCCCACCATGCTCTGATATGCTGCACCAGAATGTTTTGTACAGTTACAACTTTTTAAAAGATAGAACCCATACATCTTACGGTTGTAGCTGTGTTGGGCTTTTGAAATTTTTATTTTCATTAATTAATTCATTCATTAATTTTCTGCTATGCTGCCCCAGTGATGGCTGTCACGAGGTCTTGAAAACCAAAGTACATAGAGAGGATCCTTGTTCCTCAAAGTCTGAAGCCAAAGACGTCTCCTGGCAATACCTATGGCTTTTCACAGAAAATCCAACACTGGCATACATGTCAATCACCTGAGCAAGGCACTGATGGACATTTTCACCTCAGGATCAGGCATTAAAGAGAACAGCACCTCATTTGTACATACAAATCCATATCAATAAAACCTATAGCAAAATTTGAACATTTGGGACAATATCTCTGGCAGGAACACATAGTCTTCCTTTCTCTTACGCTGAGACATCCTAGATCACCAAAGAAATATTTTTTGACATTTTTTCCTAAACTGTAAAACTGCTAGTTAATTTTAGTGTTACTTTGCATTTTCTTTTTATCCCTCAGATCACACTACTTTATATCAGCAAAGAGGTGAAGATAAGAGAAAGCAAAAAATCCTTGGTTTGTTATTTTAATGCCTAAACTGCAGAGCATTTAATTATTTTCAAAATTGTTTTAACATAATCAGGTAGTTTTCAAAATATAAGCATCTCAGAAAACTACCAAGTTGTCAGGGCTTGAGCTATTTGGGGTATCAAGGTTTCTACGCTTTTTCGATTAAGAATTATATAAAATGTATCACATATGTTTTCTGTCAGGGCAATTACAGGTCTTGATCCACACACTTTCCGTCAAACAATCTTTTAAATAGCTATGTTTCTCAGGTATACAGCTAGAGGTTGTTATTATCATTATGACTGGGTTTGGCACATGTCTGCCTACCACAGCAGTATTTATTAATAGTTTATGTGCTGTTTTTCCAAATCTTGAAACAAATATTACGGGCATTAGAGCAAAAGTATTTGCTGCATTGACATCACTGTAGAAATTATATTTTGATTGCTATAGGCAATTTTTTGTCTTTTACTGTAATAAAATTAAAATTTAATCAGAAATTCAAGATTTAAAATAACCCTGTTGTTCTCCAGAAGTCTCATTAGTAAGCAGAGAATACCATACCTCTGACAATTATAGGGTTGTGGGGGTTTTTTTTGCTTTAAAAAAGATAACTCTACTTCATTATTTTTAAAAGCCTTTGTTGTGGCAAGTAATGAGGATTACATTGATCCTTTGACTTGTCTTGTAGATGAAGGTGTCTTTGATCATATAAGTATTATGAATTCCTAGATCAATATTTTCCCTTCCCTATCCCTGATCCCAAAGTACAAACAGTTGCTATAGGGAAATAAAAGTGACATTTTAAATTAAGGAGATCATTAGATGTTACTTCTTAAGAGCAGTTTCCTTTAAAAAGAATACAGAAAAAAAATTTAAATATCTGTGACATGATTTACAGGGAAAGTACTTGTACAAAGGAAAGACAATCATTCTGTAAATGATAAGCTTCTTAACAAATGGAATTTCCACTTTCCCATAGGCAAGACAATGCTTAGCAATATACTGATTTGTAAAATCTTAAGGCTCTTCTTCAGAAACAAGTAAAACTTCAGTATTTCATTAAACGAAAAAGTAAGCCTCCAACACAAGACTGGAAGGCAATACCTCAGCCTCATGCCTTTGCTGACTGTTCTCAAAATGGAAAGCTATCCCTGTTTGCCTATAGACTGCATGGTGGGATTCACCTGACCTACTTTCCAATTTCTAAATGTTAACTGCCTAAACCTAAGCTAGTCATATAGATTCACAGACACCTTGAATTGTAAAATATCTTAAGTTGGAAGGGACGCACAAGGATCATCAAGTCCAACTCCCTCCTCCTTGCAGGACTACCTAAAAGTAAGTCATATTAGTGAGAGTGTCATCCAGACACTCCTTGTGGTCTGACAGGCTCGGTGCCATGACCACTTCTCTGGTAATCTGTTCCAGTGAACCAACCACCCTCTCAGTGACTCCGATGATAGTTAATGGAGAAAAACAGGTATGGACAGAAGGCGAATCATCACTTCTTCCATTTTTATTATTTATTTTGCTCAGTTTCCACACTTACGTGGGTAATCACAGCTATTCATTCTTATCAACAGGACAACAGGCACTTTCAGAAGCATCTAAAAAGAGAAAAGCTCAAGAAAGGAAGTAAACCCATTTATTTGCACTAATAGTACAGTAGCTACCTTTGGGGCACCTAAAGTCAGGAAAGATGACATTCATTCCTTATGTCAATCTCCTGAATTTTGGATGTAATATAAGGACATGTTTCACCCCGAACTTGCATAGCCTTCATTCTCTTTGAAAAACCTTGTAATCAGGACTCAGAACCCAGTTTCTTACATGAAACTGAAGGATTATTTGGAAAAAAGGATCCTAAACACAGAAGGAAAAAAAAATGTATAAAAAGCCATTTGTTTAATGAATAGGGATGTGTACAATAAGGTGAAAAGTTTTAAATAGGGCACCTAATATCCCTTTCCTATTGTTTAAATAGCTTGTTTCAGAAAAAAGACATCATTATTCACTGCGTATGATGTTCTAAGCAATAGTCAAAAGATGCAGGGATTATGGGCATAATCTGAAACTGCTGACTGGAAAGTGCTATAGCAGGCTACACCAGACTAGCCAAAACTGACAAAGAGTATCAGAGAAAGAGCTTTAGCATTCAAAAATATTCTTTGAAGTAAAAGTCGACTCTTCATTTTAAATGTCTGATAAAATAAGAAACACTCACATCTCTGGTAAGACAATGAATGTACAAAACCAAGTAAATTCTTAAGGAGAACTGATTTTTGCAAATCAGTCACATTACTATTTCTAGCCCTAACAGATAGCACAGTAATTTTCCAATTACCATGTAGGTAGAACAGCAGTTCATATCAAATTTCAGAATGAAAATGCACACTATGCAATTTTTCTAGTTCCTCTTTCTATATGGCTAATAGAACACAAGGTGGAAAATTGCTCCTCGAAGTTAATTAGCCTTTAGTTATCACCAGTTATGCTTCCAGCTGTTCTGTTTCATCCTAGGCTTCTTAATTTATTCATCTGGCATATTCAGATCTGTTTCCTCCATACGCATATGTTCATAAAAAGAAGAAGGAAGAAATCCTGTTTCTGGAGAATTAATCCCTCATCTGTCAGATTCCTGATTGCAGCTTCATCAGTAATCCAGTGCTTGCAAGCATGCAATTTACAGTAATTATATTTCTTGTTGTTTAGAGACGTATAATCCATGGAAGTCACAAAAATAAATCATTTGGGAAACCTAAGGTATACGTTCTTACCATTTCTTTTACAATGAAGGTCAGATAAACTCTCATAATTCTCCAAGACTGTAAAATTAGCTTCTTAAGAAAAAGACTAAGAGCTCACTAGTCTGTATCAGTAGCATATTAATAAAGAGAATGCTACTTATGGCTCTTTGCAGCTAAAGAAAAGAAAAAAAATTGAGCTTTTTTTTTTTCTTTTAATATGGCATGTAATGATACACCAGATATTTTGAAAAAATCAGAAGAGAAAATTGGTTAGTCCTCTTACATCACTAAATGTATCGGAATAATCTTAATTTCCTCAAACATAGTAATTATTCTAACTTGCTTTGTGCATATGATTTTTACTTTTTCCTTGTTGATCTTGAATATTGAAAGTATGAATACTATTTTTCAAGGCAATTAATCACATAAGCCACTATATTTTTTTCTGTCCCTTAACACTATGTCAATTTAATAATTCATTTAAGTGCAAATTCAGAATAAAAGTTTGTGAAACACTACGTATTTGCATGATTAAAATTATCTTTCTGTGAATCTTTGTGCAAACAAAACTCTATGGCTCAGATGTCACACAAATATAAACAAGAGCAGCACAATATGAAGAATCATGTGTAAATTGCGTGCACATTACTGCATTTGTTAGTAGTTGCACCCACTGCCCCAAAGGAAATCTGCACACAGCCCTTCTTCATTCATGTTCCATGCAAAGCAGGATTGCCAGAGACTCTGGCATTACTTTTTGCGGAAAGAAGAGGGAGGTCAGCCCCTTATACCACTTGATTCCCAACATTTCTTCCTGGACAAACTGGCAAGAAACAGACTGCATGGGTGGTCTGCAAGATGGGTAGGAAACTGGCTCACAGAGCACTCGGACGGCAGTGATCAAAGCTTTTTACTTAGGCTTGGCAGCCTGTCACATGTGGGATTGACCCTCCAGTGATCGATACAAGGCCGCACGCTGTTCAGCATCATACTTGAGAACTCCCATCTGCAGCCTTAACTGTGTTTTTTTGAGTTGATTCAAATGAACTACTAATATATTTTTGCAACCATTATATAGAATTTTCCTGTCAAAGAACTAAAATACATATCTATAGCTATGCAATATTGTCAAACATGTATTTCCCAATTCTAAACACTCAATACTTGACTCACCTGTAAGTGGTAATTGCATTTCTAATATAATGTACCTAACTAAGTCTTTCTTCCCCCTTCTTAGCTGTCTGTGTACAGAACTTAACAAGTAGTCCAATTTTTCAGTGTTGGTATTGTGATAATAATCAGAAGTAGCTTTCTGGAGTGTGCAGTCTAAGATCAGTCATACTGGGCAGCACCTTTGTGCCTTTTCTGCCACCAACAGCTGCTACAAACTGCCCGCCATTTGTTTTGTGGGAACTTGGCATCCTCTTAGCTTTTGTGTGCCCTCTACATTCTGCCGTCTTTTCTCAGTATCATTTCTCTGAAAAGGATGCAGAAGCTGCAACAAGCTTACCTGGCCTCCAAAGAGTTGTAGCAGAGAGAGGTAGCGGCTCCACAAGTGTAGAGGAAGAGAAGTAACAGACCCACACCTACCACTCTTTCCAAAAGAAGCAGAAAGAAGCAGTGAAGGTGAAAAGTCACAACATAGAATCATAGAATCAACTGGGTTGGAAAAGACCTCTGAGATCATCAAGTCCAACCCTTGATCCAACACTGCCATGTTTACCAGACCATGGCACTAAGTGCCACATCCAGTTTCACCTTAAAAACCTCCAGGGACTGTGAATCCACCATGTCCCTGGGCAGCCCATTCCAAGGTCTGATTACTCTCTCTGTAAAAAATTTTTTTCTAGTATTCAACCTAAACTTCCCCTCGCAGAGCTTAAGACCATGCCCTCTTGTCATACTGCTGGTTTTCTGGGAGAAGATACCAGCCCCCACCTGGCTACAGCCTCCTTTCAGGTAGTTGTAGAGCCTCCTCTTCTCCAGGCTAAACAACCTCAGCTCCCTCAGCCACTCCTCATAGGACTTGTGCTCGAGTCCCTTCACCAGCCTCATTGCTCTTCTCTGGGAATAGACCACTGCTGCCTCCTGTTGTGTGAGACTTGCTCTTTGTCCGTCTCAGAGGGTTCAGAAAAGAAATGAAAGGTTTATTTGTAACTTCTGCCTATGGGAGGAAGCTGGGAAGATCAATTTTTTTCTCCATTTTACTTCATACCCCATGACAGTTGGAGTCTTGCAGATGTCTCTGCAGCTGAGGGTAATGATGGAGAATTTGTGACATTCTCAAAGAAAAGACAACATCTGCAGATGCCATAATACAAAACACGTAACTTCGCCTAAATATGGGAAATGATTGCTTTAAGGAAGAGTTGCAAAAGGTAGCCAGAACAAGGCTGTAGCACGTGATTAAGTGAGTTGAGGGCAACACAAGCTTGATCCTAAATATTAGAGGACATCAGAATTTCTGGAATTTCTAGTTCTACCCATGGATTAGGCACATCAAAGGTAGCTATCCTTAAGTCCAGAATGGATAACTAAATAATTGAGTAACACAGTGTCAGTCAGTGATTTTTAGATGTGTCTGGCATGGATATTGGCCATATAAATCTAAGAAAAGATTCCACGTGTTTTATGTGAATACATTAGAAGTCTATTCAGTTTCCTTTGAATTGCTTCAGTCCAAACAAATCTTATTGCACTAACATTGAGATATTAAGATGTGGAGTGAAAGGAGTGTGTAGTAATGAGGAATAAAGGACTGAAAATCACTACCAGTATGATGTGATATACGCACAGAGAAAGACAAATAATTGCACCTGTGCATGAAGGAGACAAGTCTGATAATATGTATTCATACATCGTAATCAAAACAACATTAATATATTCCAAAGTAAAAGAATTAGAGACATCTCATCAGAGATGTCATGAGACATCTCATTCCATCGTGTGAGTGCTATTTACACCTGGCTTACAGAAGTTAAAATTCTTAAGAAAAACTTGTGAACATTTGCTTGTTTGATTAAAATTATATATATGATTCGGTGCTCCAAACTAGCAGTGAGAGTGATATGCCTCGTGAACATTATAAAACTGAAAAAAAAAAAAAACCAAATTCTTAAGCTAACAGCAAGTGACCTAGTTGTTGTATGTCAGATTCTGATCTCCCTGACTGAATTAGATACTAAATATGTTATATTCAAATATTGTATTATTTTGAATGTAATACACTGTAGTGGGTTTCTGTGGCTGAGTTTTGGTAGCGAGGGAGGCTACAGAGGTGGCTTCTGTTAGAAGCTGCTAGAAGCTTCCCCTGTCCCGTGGAGCTAATGCCAGCTCGTTCCAGGACGAATTTCCTGCCACTGGCCAAGGCCGAGCCAATTAGGAGCAATAGTAACGCCCCTGTGATAACATATTTAAGAAAAAAAGATTTTTGCATAGAAGAAATTCCAACCAGGAAAGAGTGAATTGAGAACATGGGAACAACAAGGTAGACTCCAAGGTCAGTGCAGAGGTAAGGGGAGGAGGTTCTCCAGGCACCAGAGCTGAAGCCCCTGTAGCCTGGGGCGCAGACCATGGTGAAGCAGGTTGTCCCCCTGCAGCCCATGGAGGACCATCAGGATACAGAGATCCACCTGCAGCCCATGGAGGAGCCCATGCTGGAGCAGGTGGATTGTAGTAGGTTTCTGTGGCTGAGTTTTGGTAGCAAGGGAGGCTACAGAGGTGGCTTGAAGGAGGCTGAGACTCCGTGGGAGGCCCAGGATGGAGCAGGGTCCTGCTAGAAACCTGCGGCCTGTGGAGAGGGAAGCCCACGCTTGGAGCAGGTTTTTCCTGGGTAGGACTCGTGGCCCCTGTGGGGGACCCATGTCAATACAGTTCATTCATGAAGGACTGCACCCCATGGAGGAGTGACCCACAGGACAGCAGTTTGGGAAGAACTGCTGCCTGAGGGATGGACTCATGCTGGAGAGGTCCATCAAGGACTGTCTACTGTGGGAGGGACCCCACGGGAGCAGGGGAAAGACTCTCCTCCCTGAGCAGCGGCAGAAACAACAACTGACTGTAACCCCCATTCCCTGTCTGCCTGAACCACTGAGGGGGAGGAGGGAGAACATGGAAGGAAGGAGGGGTGGGGGGAAGGTGTTTTTAAGACTATTTCTTACTCTTTGGCTCTTATCCTGTTAGTAATAAATATAAGTATTATCCCCACTTTGAATCTTGTTTTGCCCGTGAAGGTAATCAGTCACTGACCTCTCCCAGCTCTTATCTATACTCATGAATTCTTAGCTGTTTTTTTTCCTCTCTCCTCTGTCCAGTTGCAGAGGGAAAGTGAGAGAGCAGCTTTAGTGGATACATGGTATCTGGACAGGGACAACCCACTACAGTGGGTTTTATCAGTGTCTTTTAACTGGCATATATTTAATTTATGGCTTATATATTTAATAAACAGGATGTTAAGCAATCAAATTCAGAACAACTAAGTACCTATATAGAAGACAATAAAATTATTATTATTATTGTCCTGAGAGACACCATGTTTTAACAGCCTTCTTTAATAGATAGTTGGCTTAAATAGATAAGAAGAAAGCTGAAGCCCCTAAACCTGCAGTTAAATCAGAAAGTTTCTTGTATTCCTAAACACAGGCTTTCCAACAAGATCTGAAATTTTCTTCCTTAAGAGTGTAGATGTCAAAAATTCCCTGTTATTCGAAGACAAACAGGGAGGGTCTCAACTACCTATAAGGTACCAAGAGGACATCTGCTCAACCCTCTTTGGCTGAGCAGTGGTCTTGCCACCCTGTGCAATGGTTAGAGCAATTCAGATGGGCAATGGGTGCTCCTGGACATGAAGGGGCTGAAGTCAAAGCTCCTCATTCCCAGCAGTAGTTTGTCCCCGTCTCCTTTCCAACAGGTCAAAGCAACACTGTGAAGCCAGAGCACCATCAAACAGAGAGTTGTCTGGCCAAAATACTGCAGCTCAGCCCTACCCTCTCCAAAGAGGTGGCAGCATGTTCACACTATGAGTGGTGCTGAGCAGTAACAGTACAAACAGGTACTTATAGAAAGACTGCTATACTAGGCCAAATTAGGACATTGTAAAAAGGACATATCAGTGAAGAGGTGTAGTGACTCACAGTTTGTGGGTTCCTGTAACATTCATCACCAGGGTGAAACCAAGGAAAAGGCACTGGCTTCTCCAGAGCAGGAGTAGAACCAACAGACCTGGATCACGTACCTAGCTTTGCAAAACACTTTAGGCTTACCACCTAATATCCCTATGCTTCTGTTACCCATTTATAAAACTGAACAACTGCTTCAGTAGCTCTCATGAATGTGCTGTGAAGAATGAGCACACCAGAAAAGCTTGCTAAATAATGAGTAAGGATTGGTTCTGCTGATGCCGTTATGTGCTTCTGCCAATAGTACCTGCCAAATGCAGTTAGAATCATTAGGGTGCTCTCTGTTGTAATATGACACAGAAATGAGACCTAATGAAATTTGTAGAAAAGAAATAGTGTTCCCCTTCAAGGCAGCTGCTCAATCAGAAACTCAGGTAAAGTGACCTAATGAATCTTTCTAATTTTACTTCTGAATTTAAAAATATAGAATATTACAGAAATTAGCATTTCTCATTTGCTAATAGCAACATTTCTCCTCACTGAATACAGGAATAATTCATGTAGTTAAGCAAGGAAAACAAAGTAGCTAATTTACTTCTGATATTTAATTAACTTCACATGAGATATTTATGAGTAGAAGGTAAATGCAACTATTGCCAATGTCTGTGTACTTCTCTAGCCTGACCACTATGAAGAGCCAGAACTGTTTGTTTATCCATTTATATGTGGTACAATTACATTAGAAAATTTGACTTTTACAAAGGCATTATTCTGTCATAATGTATCTGTCTTCTAAAGTATTTGCATATGTAAATTCATCTGTCCCTATATATACTAAATGTGCAGATTTACCCTGAACCTTTACATCAACTGTCATGCTTATTATTTGGTAAGAAATCAGCTGTCACAGATCAATACACAGAAGCCCTGCTCTCCTTTTCATGCAGTCTATGGAAAAATTAAAATGCGTTGGAAGTCCCACTTCTGTCAAAGGACAATTCTTTCTTGAATAGCTTGTTTGATTTTGAATTCTCTTTAATGCCAGGCTTAGGTGATGGGAGATTCATGGAAGTGGTTTAGAATGAAATAAAATAAAGCTTCTATTAAATGACAATTAGAATGATGCCTGTATGATGCCAGCCTACCAAGTAGGCCAATAAGACAACATGTTCTCAGACAGAAAACCTTTGTTTCAGGGAACTCCTGTGCTTGTTTTCAAGTTTATTTTTAAAATAACTGCCTCTGGCATCCATCCCATATTAATTATTTGCCACACTATCATGCTTTAATTCACAGGGAACCTTTCACTTCCAAAACTTGCAGATTTAATTCCTCCTCAGAAAGCCATTTTAATCAGCCAAAAAAAGATACTTCTGGTTTAATTCTGGATACGGAACACCTTTGACATTACAGTTCTTTTCCCCAAGAATTAATATCCAGTCAGGAGTTGTTTTATTGTGTGCCTCATGAATGTTGTAAATTCTAGTAGATCACCATGCTGCTTGCAGTAATCTGTAAAAGCTTCTATTCCTTAATTTATTAACATCTGTATTACACTTGTTTTTAAGAAACAGTAATTGCTCATTAATCCTTTATTAAAAATCTTGGTATAAATTGCAAGCATGAAATAAATACTGCTGTTAAAGTCACCTAAGAAATATGCAAAAGCATAAGTTGAAGAGGTAAGTGGCTGGAGGGCCTCATCACTTCAAACCAGAGGTTCTCTCCAGCCATTAGCAGATTAGAAAGTTTTTTATGGTCACACATTGTGCTAGTCTTCTAGAGACAGTGCAAAAAAATCCCACCTCAGTCCAAGTTCCTGCTTGACTACCCTAACCCCATTCCACACCCCTGAGAGCTAACCGTGAAGATCCTTCTTTAATCATTCATGGTGAGAATGGAAGTTCAACTGAGTTCAGTAATCCTCTTCAGCCAGTGCTGAACCAGTTTCTGCACCTTTCTTTGCAGAGTGAGGGATGCTGCAGTGGCATCTCTGCAGTACTGCTGAATTTCAAAGGGCCAGTGCTACGGCATGTGGTGGCAGAAGCCAAACTCTCTACTTTGGTGCTGACAACAGAATCTAATGCCTTGTGTATGTGATTTCTTTCCTTTTTGCCAACTGCATGCTGAGGCCACACTAACTCTTCCATGATTTGGTTTTAGTGTAGTAATTTTAAATCTTTTGAAATCAGGGAAAAATCCTGCTTAATTTCTGTAGCAGTAGAGTTAGGCCCTGTAACTCACCTAGTAGGAAAAATAAAAAGAAGACATCGTATGTAATTAAATATGTTTCTCTAGAGAAAAACACACAGCCCTGACATTACAGTATGTGCAGCTGAGCCACCATGTTCCTGCATTAAAAGGTTAAAATTAGTCCATTCAGTGCTTAATGAGATGTTTCCATCTTAGAACTTGAATCAGATATTTTTCAATTAACTTCAGGCACAAAGTATGCTGAAACGAAAGACTTGAACTGAAGCCATGCTATTATTAAGGAATTGGAATAGGTACAGTGTACCAGGAACATAATGAAACTTGAAATTGTTGTCCTCAAGAAAAAAAAAGAAAAAAAAAAGATTAAAAGACTGAAAGAAAGAGATTGGGACTGGTATTGACAATAGTGTTTGAACAGGGAGAGATCTGGGTTTATATTCGATCCTTAATATCTCATTCAAAATCAAAGCAAGGTGGGACACTCTAAAGAGCTTGGAAGAGTGTGAGTATACACAAGACAGCCTCTTATTTTAAGAGTTGTGCTGACCACTTGAGAAGAGATGTGACCTCCACCCTTGACAGAAATGTGGCCCACATCCTTTTCTTTTCTAGCAGATGTTTTGACATCTCCCAGGGTGCAGAGTTACAGCTTTTTATATTACACTGAACTCCTTAAAATCCAGATTTATGCTTTACTCTTTATGCTGAATCTAATTGCCTCAAAAATCCTTCTGATTTCAAAATTGGTTTTTTAAGATCGGGAAGACAAAGGCCAATTAGTTCCACTTTGTCAAGCTTGAGTTATTCTAAGGCAGTTTAACAAAGGCTCCTTAAGCAGAAGAAATATCCCAGTTTCACAGAGGAGCATGGCAACCTTTCCCTGGATCCCTTGGTGTTTAGGGACCTGCCTGTTAACTATTAACATCTACTGCAGGACATCCAGTCTGTGCCAGAGTAACACCGGCCAGGAGAGGCCCTTCCCCCTCCTCCCCTATGATCCTTTAGTGTTTCCTCATTAGCACCCTGGAAAGGAGTTGGCAGTTTTAAACTCAAGGTCAAGGAAAACTGTTAACTAAGAAAATCACTCAGCTGCTTCGATGCTTTTTCTCACATGGTTTGAGCCACGCAGTGGGAGAGGGCAGCCCAGGACTCCTAGCAAGCCTAAGGGCCTCCCTCCTGCTGCTGCCCCCAGTAACCCTGGCAACCCACTGGTGGGCCTCAGTGATGGGGTGGGGTTTCTGGCTTTCTGGCTGGCAGCCCTGCAGAAGGGTTTCCATGGCCACCTGCTCCACGGCCTGGATCCTGGCAGGCAGCCTTTGGTGCTGCGACCCAGCAGGATGGGCAGGGGCAGCAGCTCCCTGTGCACCTGCCACCCATTTCCTTGCTATGGGCTCCCTCCCCCCCTGCACCCCATAACCTCTGCCACAGAGTGCACATAGACACCTATTTCTCCCCTCTCTTCTTGTTTTGTTTTGTTATTTTTTTCTTTTCACTGTTTTTTAGGAAAGAAACCCAGATCTTATCTTTCCCAGCATTTCTAAATGAGGCTGCAAGGCTGGTTTCCAGAGCAGCTAAGGCATCCCACAAAGAGTTAAAAAATAATACCACCCCAACCAAGAAAACAAACCCAATAATAAAAGAAACTGTTTTGTGGCTGAAACAAACTTTTGGGTGTTTTGTGGACATTGCCTTGTGAACAGATCCCCAGCCCTTGTCAACATGGTGAGAGGACAGGATGAGGAGGGCACTGTCTCCACAGCTGCGCCCCTCCAAGCTCTGGCAGCCCCAGATGCCAGCCTTCACTTGACATGGACGCACAGGGTGGATATTCCACAGTGGGCAGCTGCCACATGCCTGTAGTAAAGGGAACACACCAAGAACTACTTAGAGGCAGGTTGAAAGCCTGATCTTTCACCCTCTCCTTTCTTGCAGGGCTGATACATAATGCATTGAAACATGGAGCCAGGCTTCATGCCTATTAGTCCCTTAGGGATGTAAAATTGGAGAATACTTTTGAATTGGATATGGTGCCCGCAGTCTTTTGAGGAGTAAATCTATCCTGAGCAAACACATAGAAAGAGAAAACTTTTTTCTGTCTTGCCGTGGGTCTGATTTCAAGGAGGTTTCGTTCTAGCTGTGCTCCATTTGCAAATGACAGTTTTCAGTGTAATATATTGTTTAGAAAGATTTATATGGCAAAAAAGTCACATTTGTTTTGTATGTTTCCTTTTCAGACAGAAGAACTTGCTCCATGCAATTTCTCCAGCTAGCAGTATTCTTTCAATATCATTTACTACTGAAGTCATGCTGAGACCCAGGAAAATAACTACTTTATTCCAACTTTCCTGAAACCTGTTTGCTCATTTCTAAGTACATGTGGCCCCAGACTTGCAAAGTACTCTTTGTGCATATCGAGATCTGTGCAGGCAACTTGCAGGTTCACAGCTCACATTGGAAATCTGCTGCCACAAGGTGAACCAAGTGTAAGACTGAGAGACCTTAAAGTATATTTTCCATTGTCAATGCTACCATTACTGAAGAGTGCTCACAGGAGCATCATTTTACAGATAAGCAGTAATGCCTGTCCTGAGGAATTCAAACTTAAGTCTTTGCCTGTATAGCAACTTTCATTCTAGGAAGTCATTTTAAGCATTCACCAATTTCTTCTTGCAGTCATAAATACATAGAAAAGGAAATCAAGCTACAGAGAACTGAAGCTTCTTCCACAAACAACACAAAAGGGCTCTGCAGGGCATCCTTTAGGAAGCTTGAGTTTTAGGCATGCAGATGCTGCTAACTGCTCAGGAAAACAGAATCCAGCATGTTGAGGTCCATAGCACAACTCTACATCACAACCACAAAAAGGAACCTGAGGGTCCTGGTGGAGGGCGAGTTGAATATCAGTCGTCAGTGCCCTGGCAGCCAGGAGGGCCAACTGTGTGGTGGGGGGCATCAGCCGGCACCAGCCAGCTCATCGAGGGAGGTGATTGCGCCGCTCTGCTCTGGACTGGGGTGGCCTCTCCTTGAACATTATGTGCAGTCTTGGGCATCGCTATATAAGAAAGATATAAAGCTATTAGAGAGCATCCAACAGAGGACCACAAAGATGGTGAAGGGTCTAGAGGGGAAGCCATACAAGGAGTGGCTGAAGAGTGGCTGAGGTTAGCTTATTCAGCATGCAGAAGAGGAGACTGAGGGGAGACGTCATTGCAGTGTATAGCTTCCTCATGAGGGGAAGTGAAGGGACAGGCACTGATCTCTTCTCTCTGGTGACCAGGGACAGGACTGAATTTGTGTCAGGGGAGGTTTAGGTTGTACATTAGGAAAAGGTTTTTCACCCAGAAGGTGGCTGGGCACTGGAACAGGGAAATGGTCACAGCACCAAGCCTGACAGGGTTCAAAAAGCGTTTGGACAATGCTCTTGGGTACATGGTGTGATTCTTAAGGCTGTCCTGTGCAGGGCCAGGAGCTGGACTTTGATGATCCTTGTGTGTCCATTCTAACTCAGGGTATTCTATGATTCTATGAACCTTCTGAGATCCCAGGGTGTGGGACAGCAAAGTGTCTTTCAAACACTGTTCAGGCTGGGAGTCATGCTTTCAAATGGCACTGCCTCCCTACCAGACTCAAATCCTGCACATCTTGACAGCCCTGGACAGCTTTATTGTCCAGAATTCTTCTGTAAGCAATGTAAAAAGTCACACTTCTTGGACAATTACCTATATCATGTTCAGTTTTTATACATTTGAAATACATCCCTAGGCAGTTTATACTGGGTGTAAGTGGCAAGGTTTAAGTAGCAGGAAAGCTGCAGGGATGACTTCTGTCATAAGACACAGCTGGCTCCGTGATGGACAGAACCAGTTGCAGCAGGTTCCAAGATGGACCCACTGCTGTCAGAAGATGAGTCCATCGGCAGCACTCTGATAATATATTTAAGAAAGAATAAAAAATGCTGCGTAGGAGATGTGTGAGAGAGGAATGAGAAAAATGCGAATGAAACAAGCCTGCAGACACTCAGATTAGTGAAGAAGGAGGAGATGCTTCTTATGCCAGAGCAGATTCCCCTGCAGGCTGTGGGGAAGACCATGGTGAAACAAGTTATACCCCTGCAGCCCATGGAGGACCACGGTGGAGAAGATATTCACACTGCAGTTCGTGGAGAGCCCATGCTGTAGCAGGCTTCTGGCAGGACCTGTGGCCCCACAGGGCACCCATGCTGGAGCAGCCCATTCCTGAAGGACTGTGCACAATAGAAAGAAACCATGTTGGAGCAGTTCTGAAGAGGCACAGTTTCCAAAATTGTTCTGATACTGCTCTATCAGCTGCCCTATCATACAATGCAAATAGAATATTGAGCACTATTTACACAAATTTATCTGCATTGTAACTCCTGAACTGTGAAAAAATATGTGGGTGGAAAAGGAATCTTGATTTGTTTGAGCCATGCTCAGTAAATTCACTCTTGGTGAGTCCTAAAAGCTTTGGTCAATGTGTGTACCTTTGCAGTTCTTTTCTCTTTCTGCATGTGTGTTCTGAAGGAAAACCTTTCCATACAATGCACTCAATGTCATAGGGCAAGCAAAGCATCTTTAAAGAACCAAAACTGTAAGATTTTTATTTCATTCTTTAGGGGGTCACAAAAGCCTTTGCTATCCTCCCACTGGCATTTTCACACCTACACAAAGCCAGGAGCATGGGTCACTGTGACAGGCACGTACTCAGTGTTCAGTTACTGACTGCTTCCAAACCTGCCTTTGTGCACAAGATTACTTTTATTCTCTCTGGGACAGAAACATATGAATTCTTAGAAGGTGGGACTGAAATTTGCAACTCCTTGGACCTATATATTAAAGCTGCCACAATGTGAATGGTCTATTTCCTATGAAATCTCCTCACTTTACCATCTTAGCAAACAAGCAAGATCTGGGACCTTTCACCTAGGAGCCTTGCTCCAAAAAGAAGTTACTACTAAAGCTCCTTGAACAATTTTCACAAGTGTAAGTTATTTATAACATTGCTTGCTGTGATCTTAACAAGTAAAAAGAAAAAACATCTATAAACTTTCCCTGAAAGAAAGCACAGCGTGTCTCTGCAAGCTGTTCCTTAAGGGAACAGCACACAGCAATTTTCTTCTACAGCCTTTTAAACACAAAGGGGAAGGTCGTGGGTACCAGACATTCAGGTTAAGAAACTCACAAGGATCATACGATGATGATACAGACTCATTCTGCATCTGTGGAACACAGGCTTAAAAGATAACTCCTGAGATATCACGTCCAGTTCTCAGTTGTCACAGGACACCATGACACCATGAGACTTTATCATATAGTCTTAGACCTTCTTTGGGTTTTTGCCCTCATAACTCCTAGAATAAGGCTCCTCTAGGGCCAGACTGCTCTGGTAGTTAAAAATCATCTTATAATTTCCTGCAATTAATACTCTTTCATTTTTTTCCCAACATTGTCCTCAGGTCAGATAGCTCTCCTCTCTCTTGTCAGTTTTACAGAGAGCAATTATATCTTACTGCAATTCAAGAGGAAGCTGCTTCTCTCCCCTCCACCTTCTCCTGCTCCTCTTCCAGCAGTGAGAGCAGATTAGAGACAAAAATGTCCACATCAAGCATCCCACCTTCTTTCCTCTCATAATCATAGATTTATTGCAAACTGTTGGCACACATACTAGGCAGAAGTGTACTCCACACACAGACCTACAAGTTCCCTGAGAGAATGACAACCATGGTAGGGGGAGCTGAATATCGCTACGAGAGCAGATGTTTGCTAGCAAAATATGGAAAATGGGCCAACAAGCAACAACTAATATGGAAGGTCACAGAGCTCAAGCCAGTTTCCAGGTGCTGTTGAATTTGCTAATACAGACTGCTCCTGGGATCTAGTGGAAGCTCATGTCTTAAAATTAATCCTACTTCTTGGGATGTTGCTCTTTATAAATAGAATGTTTTCATAAGAATTGCAAAGGGCACATTTCCTGCATCATGTCTACTCTGTCTCTCACTGTTGTTCTATGAATCCAGAGCAATGTAGGCATTTACTGCTTACTGCTGATTGCAGCCAAAGATCTCTTTGAATGAGAGAGAGAAGGTTCTGCTGAAGAGCAGAGTGCAGTCCATTTGATTGATGGATGTGTGGGACTGCAACAGTGTATCAGCCATCACCTACATAGAAGTATCAAAGCATGTGACTCTTAAGAGAAAGCTAGCAGCATCTGGCGCTCTGCTCTTTGGCTTGAAAAATGAGGGCCTGCAATCAAGAGGATTGTTGAATAGATTCATTATTGTAGTTAATAGTGAAAGTTGCCACAGTGCATGTGAGCAGGTTGATATTTTGCACCTAACAGGTGAAAGAAGTTTTGAAATTATTATTAAATGTTTTGAAAGTAAATTAATAAAAAAATAAGTTTACACTGTTTTGGCATGAGTAGTCCTTTTTCTTTTAGTAGGTTTGCTTCTAAGATAATTTAGTGCTTATAAAAGAGAGAGGTTGTTAACCAAGGAAAGATACCTATTTTCTTCATTCACAGACCAGGTATATTGGGAGCATCTGGCTTATTCTGAGCTTTTGAAGATGACTATCCACTTTGAAGTTTGTGTTTTCTGTCAATGAAGCCAGCAGGTTATCATTTTTGTAAGTGGAAACCATGAGGTACTTTGAAGGTTTTTTTTCCCTGACATTATTAGCAGCACTTCAAATCTACATATTATAAAAGACACTTTTTTTGAAACATTCCCATGATTCTTTATGAGAATATTCAGTTTGGGTGTTTATTTTATTTCTGTGTTTCAGAGTAATGGCCCATTTCTCCTGTAAAACATGAGCTGAAAGATAGATGCCTGACAAGTCATTTTGAGTCTTGCCCATTGGAATGCAAACACCCCTTTAAATCTATGCAGAAGACTAATAAAGGAGTTAATTCTAACATTTACAGCACTTAGCAAGGAAATAAAATAAAAATTAACTCAGAATTATAAGTAAATATAACATCTTATCGTGTTTTTATTCATAACATGATAATTGAGAGAATGGTGTTGTGTGAGTGCATCGATCTAAATCAGAGAAAGGAGACAGTCAAGTCTGTGGCTAAACATAAGGTATCATGGCATAAATTTGTTTAACAGCAGTACATCAGATTACTGCCATGTATTCTGATTTAACATGGATTGCTTGAGGACAGGAACACAGAAATTTATCTTGGCTTCTAGTGATATTTAGAAGCTAATTGAAATTAATTTTAGCTAAGTCAAAGACATTCTTCTGAGAAAAAATTAGTTCATGTAAGAGATGAGAGAAAGAATATAAAAAATTTCATTTAAACATGTGAAATCTTTTTTTAGTGTAGAGTAGTTAAACACTGGAACTGGTTGCCCAGAGAAACTGATGAGTCCCCACTCTCGGAGATACTCAAAACCCTGGATAACAGTGTATCTAACAATCTACGCTGATATTGAAAAAGTCTGGACTGTTTCTTTCTTGGCATGTCTATACAAATAGTTGAGAATCATGGCCCTGATTCGTGGGAAAATCTATATTACAGAAGAAGATTAGAATTATTGCATGGTGAACTATAGATAGACAGTATTTAGACTACAGATCATAGGTAGGTTATAGACAGAGAGTCTTTCTATCTTTAAAATACCAAACCTCTGAGGCTCAGAGCAGTGTATGTCTGACTCCACACATGTGTGATCATATTACAGTATTCTCCTTTTCCAAAGCTGTGACTGTTATTACCTGATCACATTTGCTCCGTGTTATGACTTACACACAAAAGCAGCCCAAGGATATTACAGGGTGTTGATCTATCTGTGGAGGAGAAAAATAGGGTGACCAGTAATGCCAAGACATGAATAAAAATGGAAGGAGGAGTTTTGTGTATAGGGACCCAAATTTAATGGTATATCAGGGTCACTGAAATTCTCTAGATAAGATCAGAGCAGGAAATGAATACAAGACTTATGCCTGCACAAAGAGGCTATTCTTTGCAGAGATACAAGTATTACACAAAGTGAGTGGGCTAAGTTTGCCTCCCACATTTCTTTCATTACTCATACCTAACACTTGCTAGTTAGCTAACATCAATTTTTCATGCTGGGCTGCTCCAGTTCCACTGAACATTAATGTTAGTAAAACAATCTCTCACTTTATGTTATGCTGCATAGATAAAAATTGTAGTGCTGCCAAAGTCACTGAAGTCACAGGTTCTTACTGAGTTTTGAAGCAGGATATACCCTACTCTCAACCCTCAATGGGAGACAGGGTTGCCATAAAATTACGGGGAAAAGAAGGTAGTGAAAATGACTGACTGTGTAGGACTCAAAAAGAACAGTGCACTGGAACCAAACAAATCTTCAAACAGGCAGAGAGGCAATTTTCTCGTTTGGGATCTAAGTAGGACACTACTCTTCATTAGCATTACACTTCCTTATGGTACAGTTATAGTAAGTGCAAAATCAGTTCTGTGTCTTGCCTGGAAAACATAAAGAACCTAAACACACCTTAGTACTGAAATGACCCTTGACAGACCAGTAACTCAGAGGGACTGTTATCTGGTTAATTATCACCACCAGTACCTAGAGCAGAAGACTATTATCAAAATCACCTCCACAGTTATTGCACCAGCTTGCAAGGCCTTGGCAGATTGCAGCATGACAACTGGCTTTGGTCTGGAGACCTAACACTCTAAAACAACACTACTTTGATGACTTCAGGGAGGCTGCAGTGATTTACATTGCCTGAGAGTAAAAATACATCAATCTAGAGGGACAGAATTAGCTCAGTTGGTTAGAGCCTGGCGCTAATAACACCAAGGTTGTGGATTTGATCCCTGTATGGGCCCTCATTTAAGAGTTGGACTTCATGATCCTTGTGGATTCCTTTCAACTCACAATATTCTGTGATTCTGTGAAAATGGACTAGTTGCTGTACCTTCTACTATATGATATGGCACCACGCACTATACAGCAGAAAGGAAATTGCTGATGAAGTATAGAAAAGGGTCCTATACGCATCCACATATGCTGAATAAAAAAACCTGGAGGATACCCTCATAACCTTTGCTTTCTAGTGTGGCCAAACAAAATGTGGTTAGACACATTTATTTTGTAGTCTCTAACCACACTGACAAGATTCTGATGAATGAGAATTGCCCCAAGCACAATATTTCTCTTTTTTCATTGTTGGTGACTCTCCACATAAGCTGTCTTTCATGCTCTAATTCTTTATGCCGGCCTGTGCGCATTCTGTGCTGTGGTGCTTTGACATGCTAATGAATTTTGCCATGCTGTTAATAACTCAAAGCTACAGGACACCCAATGATATCATCATTACCAGCCTGTGTACAGTTGTTTTGTCTTCTTGTCAAATTTTAGTCTAGCATTTTCATCTGGGAAAAAATAACACGCCTATCTGAGAGGACAGGTAAGGGATATTTGGCATGATCCTCCATTACACTGACCTACATTGCTCGTGAAAGCTAGGGCCCCTGACCTGTATGTTGGGAGTACAACGTTAGCAAGGGCATTTGCTTCCAAAGAAGAGACTTTTCTTTAAGTATTTTCTATTGTTTTCCAAATGAACTTTGTGCTGGGAAAAAAAATGTATTTGTTGAATGTGAGTACTGCAGGTACATTTAACATAAGTATTCCCAGGTAGCACCACCAGCCTGCCCCTGATCTGGCAGTGCTGAAGGAATAGGGCAGCTTTTGTGGCAGCCTAAGGTCTTTCCTTCAGAAGCTGCCAATGACTGCTAGGCAAGTTTTTATTGTTCCTCTCTGGCAGCAAGACTGAGAGCCTAATTTCATTTCACATGTGCCCAGACCCCCATATCAGTACTCTTATAACGAGTCTGAACTTTCAAAACAGTGTATAATCATTGATATCAAACCCTGCAGCTGCCCACTGAGATGTTATCACCACACTTTTCTATTAGAAAGGACATGCAAGAGACTCTGCCCAGTGCCACATAGTGACTTTGGCAGTCACACCTCTCAGGCTATATTCTTAATGTATTAACTTCATGGCTAACTCAGACACTGGAATAATATAAAATACATTTAGCGCAAAACCTCAAAGAAAACTCTGTGAAATGCCTTGCTTTCACATGATGGTTATAATTCCCAAATACCTTTCTGGTGAAGGTGGATACTTTTCTCTTCTTTACAAGAATGGGTAAAAAGAAGCGTTTGAAGGGGAAGGGATTTTCCCACCCACATTCAGGCATTCAGTGGCCACATGGGGTGCATCTGGGTCTTTCCCAGGTCTCATGTTACTCTGTACTAGCAGTCTCACTAGGTTGCCTCAGCACTGCAAGACTGTGACATACCGAGCTGCCTCCTAAGATGCACAACCTCACAGAAGTTTGTGGTATTCATCATCATAAAGAATAAGGACATTAGTCCTATTAGACTAAAGAATTTAGTCTATGTTTGCTGTTCAGATTATTGTGTGAAGAATATGAAAGACTCTCCTTGTATTTCCTGCAGAGCTAAGGGCTAGTCCAGGGTTTCTCAGCCGCACAGCCAAAAGTGACTTTTTTTACCCAAAGTGCTAGAGAAAAATAACTCCTTGATATTTCCTTTCTCTTCTCACATCTCTCCATTTTCCAAAATTACAAGATCTTATTGCTTGTCACCTTCTGAGGTAGTCATCTATCACCTCCAGGCAATTCAGTCCTATGCCATCTCACACCAGTTCCCTTTAGAAGCCTCATCTCTTCCCTCACTGGTGAGTGGTCCCTACTTCCCCTCCAGCATTGCTGTCACATGAGTGAAGAGCAGTAAATGAAGAAATCCAAGCTCAAGCCAGATCTTGTTCTTGTTCTGATGTTATCCCATCAGAGAATGGGAAGCCAGAATAGAGTTGGCAGTGGAGGGATGGAGTCTGGTCCTCCTTTTGTCTTGAGGGATTTTAAAAACACAGTCATTGTGCATAGTGCTCCTAAACATCCTGAAACCCTCCTTTTAAACCTCTTCCTTCTCCTCCAGGGATGGCAGCCACACGGTGGGAAGGGAGATGTGGAAGTCAGATGCCTGGCTCAATTTCTCAGGCATCACATAATCCCAGGTAGCTCACTCTGACCTTTTCCAGTGCAGGCAGTGGGATGCTGGCTGATGCCAGCCACTGACCAGCCCAGGCAGCAGCCAGTGCTTTGGGTGGCCTTTACTGGGACCAATACTGAAACCTTCATTCCCTGTATTGTTTTCTATCCTTACCTTCCTTTTTTTCTTGCATATTACTAGTAGACCAGACATATCAGGTAGATATTACTTGTAGAAACCATGCTCCTAGTTAACTCAAAGCTCTTGAATAAAAATTCATGAATAAAAATAAAAATCCCATTTTATACTCATTCTCTATCCTTCACAAGCATGGCTTTCTGTTTTTCATTAACTGTACTGTCACACCACTGCTGATTATTTAAACTACAAAGCGTCATGCTAGTTGAAGCAAATATATGTAGTGAGGAAACAACAATATGAAAACACCCACTTTTCTTAATACTGAGACTTTGAAAAGCCCCTTGGTATGACTGATGTTAAAAGCCAGTGGTTTTTTCTCCATGTAGATCTGACGCTTGCCAAAACAGAGTGCAAATATAATGCTTCTAGCAGGCATCTGTGGCATTTAGGTATCAGAATCTGCATTTGGCCAGCCAGCTGCTGCTGTGGTCCCTATCTGCACAGTATTTCCTGTATCAGGAGACAATTTCTTCTAACTTCCAATGAGTTTGCAGCTGCAAAGGCCACACTGCTGACTACGTCACTTTTATTTTTGTTTCTTCTCTTATGACTTCAAATCTCAGAGGATACCACACATGGTCGAGGAGGAGAAGAGCTTTTATGAGCTCAAGACAACTCTCAAATGTTATTTGTCTTGGGAATCTACTACAGTATTGCTTATAGGCTAGAAGGTCCCTGCCCCAAAACATTCACATAATGAGATCCAGTGGTTGAAGGCTCTAGATGACAGCAATCTAAGGAGTCACAGCCATTGTCACACCTTGTCCTGGCATCGCAGACAAAAGGTGTTGGAAATACAATGAGATGTTTTCTTAACTATATATTTTAGATGCTTCCAGAGTCTGCATTGGTGGGGTCTTTCTTTTTAATAAGAAAATTGAAATCAGGTGAGAGCTACAGATCAAAAAAAGGAAAGTATTGCATTTTAAAAATTAAAAAAAACCCCCAAACTAATAATCTGAAAAGTTGGAGAAAAATAACTCTACTACTGATCCAAGGCCTTGATTGCAATACCAGTTGTTCCTAGCTCCATATTACTTTTCAGTTCCAGGCAAAGAGGTTTTTTTATATATCAGTGAAAACAGCATGTTTTTAAAAATAAATAATTCTAATGACGTAAGGTACTGTTTTATCACTTCTCTTATAATAATGATAGCAACAGAAAAAAATTTATTTACACCATTGAAACATACCAGTAAGTTTATTGCTACGTTAAAAGTCCAGCTAGCTCATAGAAGTCAGTGTTTAAGGAAGAGTGTGAGAATAGGATACACATTGCATATCCCATGTTTCAGCAGTCCAGAGAAGCTCCTCATCAAGAAGTTGCAATAACAGTTATTTCAGTTGTCAGGGGTTTTATCTTCTACAGACTCATGGAGTGAACTCGTTATTCAGCATCTAAAGTACTCTGTAGTGTGAGTTCTACCATCTGGCTGTGTACTACACAGAAAGTATATTCTTTTGATTGTTTGGAATTGAACAGCATTGAACATAACAAATTCATTTTATAGGTATGATTTCTGAATTACGAGAAATGGTGACTAACACTCCATGGTTAATTTCTTATTGTCACTCAGACTTTGTAGACCCATATGACACCACCACCCCTCCCCAAGTTGTCTCACTTCTACTTTGAAGACACTTAGATGATATACTCATTCCTAATAGAGGTGCTATTTCTTTGATCTCTTATGCTTCTTTTTTTTTGACTCTTCCATACCCTTGTTGTGACAGAGTGGTTTGAAGAGACTACAGCGTTGAAGGTGTAGGGGCATTATGAATGTTTTTTGCAATGTGACAATGCTTTTTGTGTTGTTTTCTATTTCTTTCCTAAGAATTCCTACTTTTAAATAGTTTATTCATCTTCCTGTAAAAGAAAAAGTCTGAATTACAGGAGTCTCCAAGAACTCTGCTAGGGTAAACACTGACACAAATAATCCATTATCATAATACTGTCTTGATGGATGGTGGGATGATGCACTGTCTGAAATAATGACTAGAAGAGTTGCATTTCCCAGTTTAATGAGACACAATGATGTAAGCAGATTTGACAGTTGTTTCCTGAGAGGCTGCCTGCCCCTTGTTGAAAGGCTTTCTTGCCTAATGTTTTAGAAGAGAGAGATGTCAGTTACGTGGGTGTTTTCTTGCTCTGCAGGCAGCCAATTATTGCCTATCACGTCTCACACAGCTGCTATTTCACACACACAAGCCCAGGTGGATGTCACATCCTATTTTTACAACTCAAACTGACAAATTGAGGCAAACATGGAAAATGCAATATTCCAGGCCTTGCAGGTAGAGTCTGCATTGCCACGATTATAGTATTCTCCCCTGTGTTATGGAAAAGCCTAACCATTAATGTAAGCATTTAGCTAATGTCCTACTGAGCAACAAGATAAGGACTACATGTGAAAATTCTTGTCACTTTGAAGTTTTAGCCGTATGTGGAGAAATGGGGTTTATTTCTAAATACTGAATGTAGAAATCGGCTCAAATTAATATTTTGAGCTATTCATAGATCTTAAAACGTCCTGACCAAGATTTCTAATGTGGGAGTACCTTGGTTTGTAATCACTGCACTGTACTCTGTAATCAAGTGCCTGCCTCAGATACTTTCTTGAGGCCTCTCTCCAGCTTTGACTGTGGGTGGTGAAGTTCTTCCCATGTGTGCAATGCCAATAAATAACATTTCTGCAAAAGTATCTCTCAGTGTTAGATTCTCAAATTTTGCAGAAATAAAGAGTCAGGGGCACTACTGACAGTCTTCAATAACTGTCTGATAATTCACAAGAATCTCAAATCCCTTTTTCCATAATTCGGTAACTCAACCTGAAACGGATACCCAAAGCTCAACTTTTATTTCCAGACTTTCCAAGCAGAATTTTGAGGGTTTTTCTAGTTCACCGTTTTTGTGGCTCCAAGAGAGCTGATTCCACTGTGCTGATCCCACTATGGCTCAAGGACAGCTCCTGTCTTGCTGGACCCACACTTGCACAAAGGTTTGCAGGTGTTTCCATGCAAAGCATCACTGCTGGAACAGGCAGTGGCATGTTCTGTGGAAACAGAAGGAGTTGGGGAAATCAACATAGCAGCCTCTTGCTTGTATCCTGTCCGATATAGTCAGAAAGGGAACACGCTGACCCAAGTGCGGCACTAGCAGACACAGGGGCTCTGGACCTAAGGGCAGCTGGAGGGATCAAGGCTGAGCAGACACACATTGAGAAGCCAATTTGTCCACAAACTTGAACTTCTGATTGTTCAACAGGGATCTAAATATAAATAAGAGTGGCTTAAGCTGTTGTAATACACCCCAGCTTATACTGAATAAAGTACTCTCTCTGGAGGATACTGGAATCCATTTAATATATGGGGACATCTGCCATACATCAGCTAGAGTAGCTAAATCATTTTCTATTTTGAACCTCTATGGAAGTACAACTACCTATAGTGAAGAATTTCTGATTAGATGCAGAGGAAAAGCCCATTAATATATTTCCTTAGTGTCATGAGTGACTGAGTGGGTTTTCCAGGCAAAACTCAAAACGTTTCATATTCTCAAAAATATATATTCCTTCTATGCAGGGATTTTTCCAAGTAGCACCAATGATTCCCATGGCAAAATTAAATTAAAAGGGATACAGATTATTTTATTGTCTGTCCCCAGCCACTGAGTAGAATAAAGAAAGTGTTACTTCAATTGTTATCACTGATAACAATCCTGTATTACATAAAAGCTCTCTCAACTGAGAATGTGATTTGAAGCTTGTTTTTAAATACAGCAAAACAGGAAAGATCATTCAGTCTTACCTGTAGTCATGTGCAGAGCCCATGTATCTAAGGAAGATGTGTGACTGAATGGTATTTGTGGTGCTGTCTACTGTGATTTCCATAAATTGTCAACTCTGATTTCATAAACTCCACTCTTCCTAACTCTAAGGGAATATGTCCATTCATTACCTTTTTGCTTTTTCATTCTATGAAAATTTGTAGTACGGGATTAAAACACTAAGGTTTGTAAAATAAACACTGTGAAAAATGCAGTCTCCACATCTCTGACCTAACTTGACTTCTTCATTACAAACCTTTTTTTTCTCAAATACTAGGTCAGGGTACCTCTAAAAATCTGCTGGAAATCCAGCTGGTTCTCAGGACTTAGGATGGTACCAGCTTTCAAATACCCTTTTTTCCCTCTCTTGCATGGTAAATATACCATTCAAACCACACTGCTAATTTTTATGGCTTATATCATCATGATCCATTGTATCTTCATTAAAACAAGTAATGGCAGAGCTTTGTAAAATTAGATGAATCACATTGACTGAGCTCTGGAGTAATTCAGTGATGAATTGTGTTACATGTCTGTGTTACACAGGAGGAATAACTGCACTGCAGTGACTTATAGCTGTCCTGCGAAGCAGCTGTATGCTGTGGAAAGGTGCAGCTCTGATCATTAGGAGCTCTGAAACTGGGAAAGGCAGAAGAACAACAGCTATTCTTCTCCCTTTCTGACAAGTGACACACGCCTCACAAATTATTTTGACTAGATTACTTAGGTCTTACATGGATTACTAGAGGTATACAGGGTAAGACCATATTAGCTGTGGTTATTGCACAGTTAATCACATAGGATTTGATCTTCAACTGATGTCAGTCTGACCAGGCTCATTGAGGAAGTTAAGAAACATCCATTGATAGCATATGAGCAGCAGAAGTGAGTTGTAGAAGATAAATAACTTCTTGTGGAAAATATTATATGAGTATCTCATGCTATTTCCATGCCACATGCATGAATAAAGTTGCAAAAAGTCAATATTACAAAATAAAGGTAACACTGGCGTGTTTTGCATTACATACGCATTTTTTTATATATATCCAGTGAAAAATAGAAATTACTTGGACTCCTGAACCTGTTAACTGGAGACATAAGAATCCTGTACGTCAAACAAAAGCATAGAGCTTGGCCTAGGGAGAAGAAACTGTCCAGAGTTCATAATTTGTGAGGGAAAGGCACACTGCAATGACACATGGCACAACCAGAGCACTTGAAGAGCTCTGCCTGGAAAAAGACACTTGGTTCTTCAGTAGTAGTTACAGAAAGGTGTCCTGCAGTAAGTCATCCTTACTGAAGTGAAGAGTGTGAAGTACATGGTTGATGGGATAAACACTGTCATCTGTAGACATATTGCACTGGTTTTATGCCACAGACAGTATCACACACTGTCAAAACCAGCATCTGGTTTACTTCACACAGGAGTGTTTCCAGAACTGTCCCCTTGAAGTGACAGAAAAGAGTAGATAGAATTGCTTCAAATCTCTCTGAAGTGAGAGTGAAATGCAATGACATTTGCAAGGATCCAGCAAAGTAAGGCAACTGGTTAGGTCAGAACTTGAAGAAGAAGGGCAGGCCTTGTCATGCCAAGATTCAGAAGTCATATTGACAGCCACATCAGATAGTAAACCTTGAGAATATGGTCTAGTAACCATATTAAGTTATTATTGCAGAAGGGGACAAAGGCTCAGTGACAGTGCCTCATTTCTTGGCTTTTCTTTCTGTGATAACAGCCTCAATCAAACACACTGTCTGTTGGCATCACTGTGTCCTTTGACAGCTGACACCCTGTTAAGCTATGGGTGAAGCCGACAGACTCACAGTCAAAGTCTTCGAGAATATTCCCATTGCAGACTCTCTGCTTTTCATGATCTTTAAAATGTAGTCTTCATTGGGAGAAATGCTTACAACACAAATGAGAAGATTTTTGTTTAAAAGAAATGAGCCTTGAATTTCAGTAAATGTTTGCTGTATTGCATAATTATACATATATGAACATTTACAGAAATATGTTATTTTTTCTTATGGATAAGATGGAACACTAGTTTTCTCAAGATAACAGGGCACCATGATTTTTCTAAAAGCTCTTACATATAGTAAGGTGTATTTTGCTGTTGATACTGGTTTCCATCAGGATGAAAGGCAGTCATGTATTCACATTTACTGGATTGACGCTTGTCATACTTGATGGCACTGTTAAAAGTGACACCTTTTAAAAAATCTGCCACTTTTTGGAACAAAAACATGGTTTGAAACAAAGGCCTGTGGACAAAAAAGGCCCTAAATGTGCTTTACTGCTGCCATCTTCCGACATGCAGGTTAAATTGCAGGGTTTTGAAAGAAATTAGCCCAGGCTATTTTTTCCTAACCTGCTTTCCAGTAAATGCCATTACATCGGTGATAAAACATAATGGGATTACAAATATGTGGCTTTGACATGCAAAAGGACCGTGGCTGCACGAAGTACACTCATATGCTCCAGAGAATCCAAGACAGGAAAGGCAGGACATGAATTTCATTCTGAATCTTTTTGGTTAGATGTGCTCCAATAGGAGCATGAAGCAACAAGGAAAGAGAGTGTCTAATGTACTCTTTTGCAATACTTTATTATGATCTAAATTTACTTTCTTGGTCAAAGGGTTGGGCTGTCGAACACATTTCTAAAAGAAACTGAATTGTAGTTGCTGATCCTCCATGCTCAAAAGCTTATTCTCCACTGGGAGCATAACAACACATTAAAATCAGCTCATCAAACAGAGAAGGATATAAAAGAGAAGAAAAAAAGCTGAAAAACTGAAGCACTCCTACCACAAGGAGGGGAAACATCTGTGGATTAACTACACATGTTTACTAGAGTTTCCAACTAGTATTGACTGTGCAGGGCTCAGATACTATCATAAGAGATGATATGAAAACATAGGTATAGTTGGTGTGAACTTCATATGAATGGCATTACCTTGAAGCATCTACCATAATGAGATAATGCAGTGACACAGATGGAGGCTTTCACAGTATTCACTTCCCATATCCTACCTAGACATTTGGGCTCCTGATACTTTCGCTCTAAGAAGATGTCAAGTGACGAATTCAGCAAAAATCCAGGCCAGAGGCTCTGGCCAGACTACTCACATCCCAGAATACTCACATTTGCCTCCTCAAGCAATGCTTGACTTGCAGCCACTTTGTATACACCTGCCTTGCAGCGAGCTCAATTAACGCACAGTTCCACGCAGTCTGCACTTTCCTTTGAATCATTTGTGCTGGAGCCTTGGAAGAAAGAGTGGCAGGGGATTAATCCGTGCTTCTTAGCAAAGCCAAACCCAAGGCACATTCCACCATAGCAGTGACCAAGAACCTATATAGAGCGGCTGATTTACTAATAACCTCTAAAACATAACATTTGCTTTGGAGACAAGTGGGGAGGGTTTAATTTTCATTTCTAAAAAATTACTTCTGGTTCTCAGTAAAGTTATCCCAGCCTCAGTAATGAGACAAGGTAGCACATCAGACATCCAGCAGGCTCCAGTCAGAGGGAGACAGTACTGGTCCATTTCTAATTGCTCTTCAGTCCTGTTTTTCATGACAAAATCCAGTCTTCCTGCTGATTTTATGCTGTTGGGTATCATGACATGCTTACTGGGAGTTTGGCTTGCACAAATTCATTTCCCAGAGGATGTTGTTAAACATCTGTTGTCATATGGTACCAGCTATATGCTGTGGCTGGTTTCTGGAAAGTGGTCCAGACCGAAGCCTCTCAGGGAATGTGGTTAAAGGAGGATGCTTCATCTGGATACCTGATTAGAACAACCACTGGTTCTGCATCGTTCGTCATTGCCATCAGTCAGGTTACTTTAGGGACTGTTCTGACACTTCTGCTCCACTCTATTTTTAAGGCTCTCTTTTATATCCTATTTTTTCCTTCCTTCTCATCTCTTCCGCCTTTCTTCTCTAACATAACAAGCACTTGCTCTCTGTGTTCACACTCAATGTCTGCATAAACAGAAAAGAAAATTTTGTAGATAAGAAATCTATGCACATTTGAATATTTCCTATCCTTTGTATGTCATCTTATAAACTGCATGGAGGAAAATAATCCCTTACGGAACAGTGCAGCCCTTGTCAGATCCCCAATCCTGTTTGGAAACAGTGGGTTTAGAGTTTCATACATTGTTAATTTCATAGTTAAGAACTGGGTAGAGATTTTGCAGGATGAGGGTTTAGTTTTGCTGGACATTCCTCTTAAATCCTTTGTATAGTAGAAATCGGTTTCTACTTTCTTTTCTTTCCACACCAGTAAAATCTCTAGTGAAGTAATAATCCCACGTGATTTACTGGTACTTTGGACTGATGCCAGCTTTGTTTTAATCCCAGCTGCTGCTTTATCCTCTGGGTATTTCAGTTCATAGCAAAGTGCACAACACAGTCTCCAGAATCTTGTGCGAGCAAAAATTTTAATAATTTTATTCAGTCCCTTTGCTTTGTCCCTCATGGCAGAGCTCTGCTGGTCCTCAAACTTGCCCAATTTGATTACATTTAAACTATCTTTAAATAGATGCATCCCCTGGGTGAAACTTCTTCCCTGATTAGTCTGGATGGGAAGCATCTGTTTTCCCTCTGGTAAAGAGAGTTCCTAAAATCAAAGCACAAAGACAGGCAATGGTCATGTCTTGTGGTGTTGGCTAAAGTCCAGCAAGCATGTGGTACAGTAGTGGAACTTGAATTTGGGCAGGCTGACCCAAAGAAAATAGCACAACCATCCCAAAAATGAAAAAATCAAACTCAGAGTAACACACCTACAGTGATCTCAAGCTGCCACAACGCCTTTGTACTTGGTGGCAGAACACGTATCAACACTGTGGTAAATATCACAGTCCAAAGCATATAAAATGCCTAAAACCAGAAGTATTATTAATTGAGAGCTACTGGTGCTGTATCCACAGCAGCCTTGTGTTCCTTTCTGTCCCCTTCCCTGCCCAAGGCCTGGAGGTTCCACTTCCTTCCCTTCCAGTGCCGAATGTGTCCAGCTTCTCTGCATCACAGTGGGAATAGGTAGTGGATGCAACCAGGTCCCACTCACCTCTTCCTGCCAACACTGTGTCCCGCAGGACCCCCTGGCATTCCTTCGAGGAAAGGCTGGAGCAGATTAGAGGTCACTTGTGACCTAGAGCCATGAGAGAAGTGGGAAGGGGAGACTTGGGAGTGTTCTACCCTCCAAGTGGGGAAAAGAAGATCCTGATGCATGGTTCAGCCCTGTGCTAGGTTTGCCACCATGGAGTGATACTGTCTAGGAGCAGGTCTTCTGCTGAGGAAAATGTATGAGTCAAGTCATCCTTCAGCTGTGGGTTTCATCTTGGAAGGAACCAGTTGGCTCACTCTGGAGATGCAGCTGGGATTAAAATTATATATATGTGATGTGAACTGTCTGCCACGGGACTGTGTAGATGTGCCCTAAACCTACACAGTCCAGTGAAGAGAGCACTGGACTGCAAACACTTCTCCTTCTGACTCCAGCTGGTTCTTTCAAAATCACTTTTCCTCTTCCTCTCTGGAAATAGGCCAGTCTTTTCTCTCACAGTGATTTTGTGACCCACAAAACGGGCTCTTCTTAAATTATCCTGCTTTCAGGAGTGCAGCCTGACAAGCCAATTACGCTAAATCAGCGCAGTCACCTGATATGCTGGTCTGTTGCAAGCTAGTGGACACGAGGAGGGAGGTGGCCCTGTTCCTGTGCACCAGCAGCTGTATTTCATGAAGCCCATGAAATAATCAGTCCATTAGCAGACTGACATCTTGATGGCCTAGTGACATTTTAAGGACATGGACCCCATGCGGCCTCACATGCATGGCTGAAGCATGAGGAGGAAGGTTCTGGAAGGGTCTGAGATGTGTTTCCTTATCACCAAGAAAAATTCAAAGATTTATAGATAAAATCTTGCAAGCTACAGGCTTGGTTACAAATTAAATCCCTTGCTGAGTCCCATAGCTAGGAAACTGTGAGATGGGTATTGTCCAGAACAGATAGCTTCAAGGGCTGATTTCTCCCAGGAAAGGGGAGATTTCTCCCAGGCATCAGGAGAACCCTCTCCCCACCCCCCCACCCTCCCCCCCAACATGAAATGTCACCTGTTTTTCATTTTCCTTAATTGCAAGGTGTGTTTTTTATTTTGTTACTTAGTTCATGCAGATCTACCCCCATGTTCTTGTGATCCCTCAGAGGCTTTCTTCATTTGCAAACTGTTATTTCCTGGTATTTGTCTCCTGTCCTAGTTCTTTTTGTCTCCCCTTACATCCATTTCCCCCCAGTGTTGAAGCAGTCAGTGAAGAGGCAAGGTTAGCACAGATCTCATGACATGCAAACCTGGGAACCAACCAGCAACACCTGCTCTGGCAGGAGAGTGAGCTGCAAAGAAATTTTCAACACAAAACTGTCATTTCAATAACACAGAACCACTCCAGAGCGTCTCTGAGCAAAGACTTAAAATCTCTTTCAGTGAGGCAGCATCATGCTCACTTGAGAAAGTCTGGGAGAGACGAAGTGAGCTGTTGTCACACATTTGCCACAGAGCTTGGCCTCAAGGTCCTCCCCATCCTCTCAAAACACAAGACTGCAAAACTCTAGGTGTGGTGAAAGTAAAGTGTGGTGAAGACAAACAATTTTCGGAAAAAAACATGTTATGTCCTTGCTGGAAGAGTTTTAATACAGCAGCAACAGCCAAAAAACTATAATGGGAAGCAAAAATAGTTTTAGTCAACTGATAAGTGAACACATCCTCTTTCTCTTTGTCTGGATTGCTTTTTACAGAGTACCCCTGTGGGTTGCATATTGGCAGGGAAAGCCTTAAGATTGTCCAACAGGCATAATTGTACTGGGGATCTCTGTGCATACTTTTCTAAGATCCAACATGCTGGACGCTCTCACATTTTGCTACTTGTTGTCAGCCTAGTGTCTCCCTACAGCTATTCCCACCTGAATAAAAACATCCAAAAATCCAATATTTTTTGATTTTAAAAAAATAAATCACCACCAGGCTCTGAGGAGCATGGGAGGAGTTTCCACTGTGCAAACACATCCACAAACACATACACTGTAAGCATCTGATTAAATACCTGCTACCAGTAAGCCAGAGCCAGATGTTGCCCATCTTCTCTAGCCCATCTGGATCAGATACCACAGATCTTTGTATGTCTAAATAAATCGAGATTATCTGGGAGAAAAACATAACAAAGCGTACATGAAAAAGATCTCATCATAAAGATCAGTTTTTCCAGTATTTGAGGTCTGATGTGGAAATATGAGTGAAGAGTCAGACCTGTGAACCAAAGCAGATCTGCTGGAGGCTGCCTGTGCTCCTGTGACCAGGTAACAGAGGGTGGATCTAGGAAGGCTGTGTCAGTGCTGGTGTGCCCAGACCCCTCTGTACAGCATTCCCAAAAGCAGGACTATCTACCTGAGCTGATGGTTCCCTCTGGTTTAGCTGCTGCTGAAGTCCTCAAGATGGAGAAACCAGGAAAACTGGCACCCATGGACCAGACTCCACTCCATGCTCAGAGGGAAAGAGGAACTGCATGTGGTTTCTGGCCACACCAAGGAACTATCACACTACTTCAGATGAGATTCTGAGATGAACCAAGCACCTGTAATTCCATTTACTGATATCCATCACGTCTCAGAAACGGGCGCCACGGCTGAGAAGCTGTACATTAAACAGACAGCCATTACATGACTCATACAATGAATCACAAAAATTTAATCAGTTGCTAAGAAAAAAAAAAACAGAAATTATGCAAGGTCATTGTCCATGCCTTTCAGAGCAGCTCACTGAGCCCATGCTCCCTGGCACCTAGGACTCTCAGATTAGGAGACAGATGGATTATGTAGATGAGGACAAATCATATGCCATGTAGCTGCAGGAAAACACAGAATTTACCTTGGAGCTGCTGGAAATAATAGACCAAAGACAAGCATCATGGAAAATGCACCAAGCTAGATTTTGAGCTGAAAGATTCCAAAGTGTACGGGTAAAAAGACATAGGATTTCAGGCATATAATTTCCTGGAAAACAGCCCCAGAGTTTGAAATTATTGTGGTTCCCTAAAGTTAGCTTCCCTTTCACGGTGCTAAAATATTCAGATACTGAGTACACGATGACTTGTGGAAACCCCTCTTCAAGTATATGCTTATACATGTATTTACCTTTATGTGAGAATGAATCAGTAGAGTGTGAATATCTTCTGAAATGCTCTCCAAGGCTGCTGCCCTGGATCAAGTGTTAGGACAGATGAAGCAGCAGTGCTTATATGAAAGGGAATGTGGATCTCCATGACATTCTGGGAGGAATAAATGTTTACATGTAATGTTTGACAGATGGGGATATTAATGCTTTCATTTTATGGATAAAGAAGACAGATATTAGAAGATTGCTGTGTATTACACAGTAGTAAAAGCTCTGTGATGAGGATAAAATTCTGGTCCTCCAGGGAGGAAATCTCTTTTCTCTAATTCAAGAGGAGAGCCTTTATGAAATGGATGATTTGCAGAGGGGAAGGAGTAACAACACTGGCAGCACTCACTTTTGAGGAAGGACCCAGGGGTGAATTACAGGAAGAGTGCTAGAGAGAGCAGGTCACGTAATATTGATATTTTAGTGAGATCCACAATGTAATTAAAAAAAAAATGAAAATAACTGGATTTAGAGACAAGGGCTAGCAAGAGCGATAAAACTTTGTCAGTGTCCCAAAACTACTTGAGCTGGATTTCTTTGATGCAACAAAATCCTGAAACACATCCACATAAGCATGTTATTAAGGTGATTAAATTAATCACTGCCACAACCTGTGCCTTGATCATACCTTTTCTTCCTTCCCCATCAGTCCTGACTTCCTATCTGAGTACAGCTCGCCTCATGTTTGTCATTTAAACTCTGCAAAAAAATGGAATATGTAGGGGAAGTTTATGGCCAGGACGTTTATTACTGTTCTCAATGTCAATTTATTTGCCCATTCTTACCTCCTGTCCTGGGTAATCGATCCTGCTAGAATGACTGACAACAAGTGGACCTTGAGCCCTACTGTGGGGGATATATGGCAAATTTGCAGCATCTGTAGCAAAAAGGAAGCCAAATCCAAAGGCTTTTAAAAGAGCTTTAATTCCCCTTGAAATAACAGGCAGGAACGTGCAGAAGAGGAAACAAATACTAAGGAAGTTCAGTGCTGCAGGCACTAGAAGTGACTGGGTGTTGGAAAGAGGAAACTCAGGAAAATGCTAAGCGGGCAAGAGAAAGAGAAAAAGTGCTTCTGGAGGTCAGTGCTCACATAAAACAATTGTTAACGTTATGGCCAGCACACCAGGAATCCCAGAAAGTTTATAGGATTTGATGCTGCTGCTTCAGAGTAATGAAGTATTCTTGAAAGCAATGCCGCTGGCTGATCAGTTTGGTGCTGCTCCTCCTGCCCCTGTAGCAGTCCTGTAGTTGAGATAAATGAAGACAAACCAGTCTGAAATCAGCTTTGTCAACCTGGTTTTATTTGTGTGCTTTGAAAAGACTCCAAATTAGGTCAGGATTTAGTAGCAGTTGCTGGGACTTAAAAAAAATGCTCTGTAGCAGTGACCTACCAAGGAAAACAAAAAAAAATTGGCTTGTGCTCTTGCTTGTGCTTTTATTTCTATATAAAAACAAGACATAAGAAGACTTGGACTGCTTCCTATAACTCTAAAAGAAAAGTATATGACAAGTGTCAACTTTGTCTTTCCCTATTTTTGCTGAAGAATTTGCAGGATGTCTCATACATGTCTCATACATGTCTCTCTTGCCCATCTCTTAGCTAAGATGGCAGAATTATCCAATCACTTAACATGAGTATATTTTCTCCTATATATTTGTAGGCATTTCAATGAAACAGAATATAAGTCCCCAAAGGACATTAATAGCCTTAATGAAAAATCATTACTCCTCTCAGCAAAGCATTTTGTATGTATCTGTATTATGCCAGTTATCCAGTGAGTCTGTTAGGACAAGCCCTGGAGTTATTATAAAAAGAATGCAAGAGAATATTATTAGATAATGAGGGAGAAACCTTTTAGGCCTGCTCCATACAGCATAAACAAGGGAAGAAAGCAAACATAATTCTCGTTTCCCCTTGACAGGACACCCTCAGATGGAGCTCAAGACATTTACTAGAGATGAGATATGGTGGGAAAAGTGGGTCAGAGCCTAAGAAGATAAGGAAAGAAAAAGGATGGTAATTTCTGTAGTGGTCTGTATTTAGACCTCTGTTGTCTTCACTTTTATACATGACTGACACAAATGGTCTTAAGGCCTATTTGCAGCTATTGATGAAACAAGACACAGACCCATAGCTGATGAACTGAGGTTGCTCCAAGTGAAATTCAACAGGATGTTGATCCTCCTGACAAATGGCAAGTAAGGCTGAATATTAAATGAAACATCCATTTAAAAACTCCTGAAGCAAACAATAAATGCTCCATACATTTAGGCTGAATGTGATCAGAGCATGGCAGTTGAAAGGTCACTGCACAAAAGACAGGCTGTAAAATGCTGTGTAGCAACTGAGTAACAAAAGCTCATATGCAGACGGCACAAAAGAAGAGAATTTGGAAGAAATCATAGATGTCAGTGTAAAATCTCTGTTCATGCATTTTAACTCTGAGAATTATATCTCAAAACAGAAAGTTAATGTACTCACCCTGTCGGAACTACTTCCATGGCTTCCCTCCATCTCCTGTGAAAGGACACAGAGGGCCAAATTCTGCCTGTGGGTACAGGACTGGGTTGCATCACTGAAATACTGCATGGTCTGTGGTGCTCCTTTATAATGGAAATCAACAGATAGTGGCCAAGCTACCCTCATTTCTCCTCTGTTTTTTCAGGTAAGTCTACAGCCTCTGAGTGCAGCACAGGGCAGTCTTTCTGCAGAAAGCTCACTGCAGTTCTCCACAACTCCAAAACCAGGACCTGACAGGGAAAAGAAAAATCCCAGACAAGTTCAGCATGTCTTGGAAGCCAAGGAGGGGCCGGTGGTACATAGAATGGCACCAAAGAGCTGTATTCTGCTGTGTTTGCATTAAAATTGATTTCTAAACATAAGCCACTGACTCAAGCAGACTCTTCTTGGGCAAAGCACTTGGACAGACTTACTAGGAGTGGAGAGGTAAATAGTTGCATTTCTCCCATCCAATGGCCTGCCCTTTGCATCCTCATACCTCCTGCTCCTGCACTGCATCCCTGACAATGCAGAAGGCTGCCTGTGGCTTGACAGGGAAGTTTTCCTCCATCACAACCCTGTAAAGCAATGAGGGAATGCAGTCATCTCATAGGGACCCATCACTTGGCCACCCTTGCAAACCACCCCAGAAAAGCCTCTCCCACCCTTGAGGTGCTCTTCCCAGTGAGAGCAGCATAGGATGGGAGCTGCCCCAAGATGGGTTTTAGCCCCCTCTGTGCACCTGAGCTGCCTACTTCTCTGCATGGCTTGCAAAGCACAAATAAACAGCCAGATAGAATCGTGGTAAACCATCCCATCCACTTCAGGCTGGACATCACAAGGTACAACTGGAGAGTGTCACAAGTCATTCCAGACTCTTCCTCAACAGCTGCTGGAAGATAAGGACTACTGCACTAATTAAAAATATAAGAGAGAAGATTCAGCTTGGAAGACTCAGCCTCTTCCCAGGCCTTGTTCAATACTGATCCTAAACAGAAAGAACACTACCTGGGACTGCTACCTATATACAAACTGCAGGAGTAGGAATTTAACCACCAAGCACACAGAAGAGCCTCAAACTAAAAGGGGTTTAACTAGATGAGCATCTTTTTCCACTTTCAGAAATTCTTTTTCCCACTGCAAAATCCATTATTAATTCCCCACCACACCTCTCTCTGCAGCCTCTGCCTGACAAGCCTTTGAACTCCTTCTCCCTCTCACCCTCCAGAGATTTCTTCCCTGTATAAATCCCTTGGAGATGCAGAGGGAATGGGTGCAGGGTTCGTGCAGGGTGCAGGGTTGATGCAGGGCTCTGGCAGCATTAGGAGAAGGCAGCAGCATAGCCAGGTCCTTGGGAGGAGTGTCCAGCTTAGCAAGGCAGGAGAGTTGGTCTGCCCACATCTGCCATCCCTCTTGCCTTGCCAGCTACCCAGTCAGCTCCTAGGATCTGGCTCCTGGGCTCACTGGTTGCAGGGGAAGAAGGACACACTGCTAAAACCATTCCCTGACACCTCCTCCTGAGGTGTGGCTACCACCTGAACTCTGCAGGGACACTCGCTAATGAGTGTTCAGTGCTTGAACATATTGGGCACACCAGCCACAAGTCAAAACAGTTTTATGTGAAAGGATGTTTTTCTGCCTTTGACAAGTGGGAGACACAGTGGTGCATGTGCTCTTCTTCCTGGGCTCAGAAACTGCAGCAGGAACAGAGCTCAGATCCCAAGAGTCCAGCTGGTGCTGGCAGCATGGCAGGGCAGTGTGACAGGGCAGTGTGGCATGGCAGTGTGATAAGGTAGAGTATGACAGAGCAGTGATGTGTTTCATCCAAATGGCATCAATGAATTCCATGTGATATTCTTTCAAAAATGCACTTGAAATGCATCAAAACTTAGAAAGATGTGGGAGCACTAGTAGGTAGTTGTGGACAATGAAAGTATGTAGGATGTAGGACAAACTAGAGTTGTGTAGGTGCCAGTCTAAGCGTTAACACTCTGAGCTGAGTTATACCAGGAGCTACTGAGTCACCTCCCTCAGGTTGTCTGGGATGGAAGCTCCTATGCCAATGGGCCACCTCCAGCCAGATTGCTAATGCTAACAAAGTGATTTTGCCATACAACAGGGTCTAATACCTGCTTTTTTGTAGTCTTTACATCTAATGCAGTCACTCTTCAATGGCTTACAAGCTGGGTGAACATAGGCTCTAAGGAAAAACTATTTAGTTTGCTGGAAACTAGAAATTAAAGTCATGGCTGACAAGTCAAACAGTGGATATCACAATTCCCTGTGTCTCTGGTGGGGCAGGTGGTGTCATGTTAAATGAGGGCATGAATTTTTGCATGATATCATCAGCTTTTTTGACTCAGAGTAAGTAGATTCAGTCTTTTCCTAGATGATAGTTTTGGAGTCTCCTACGTGTTTTGTGAAGGATTTCTGGGATGTTCAGGGGAACTAAGATCTGTCTTAGAAATAACTGTGATGTCTTAGGTGACATTTGTGATTTAGATTAAAGGTGATCAGTCAGTTGATGAGAGAAAAATTTAGACTGAGTCCTACTATGGTCCTTGGATGGCTGCTGGCAGCAGCCTTGCAACATGCAGCCCATGTACTGGGAACCACTTGGGCAGACACTGTCACCTGCAAAACCAGTAGTGAAGCCCTTAAGTCAAACTCCTTTACATTAGCAACAGCTCTGAATGGAAAACAGGTTAATAGAAAGGCCAAAGAACAATGTTGGTAAAGAATATGTGGTAGAAGGTATTGAAAACTAGCTTCTGATCTGGCTGAGCAGTAGCTTCTATGGTCTTAGGGATGCCAAGAATTGGAGACAATTTGTCCAGGAAGACAGGTCTCTGGAGAAGTATGGCAACATTTTACATCTGCAGCTGGCACCGAAGTTAAGGAAAAGAGCTATCAGAGAACATTTCCCAGATGAGTGCACTAATTCCTTTTCAGCCCTCTTACAGAGTGATTGTAGAGCTCCTGGGCACAGGGGAATGGTTCACATCTCTCAAACTGCATCTAATTCAGTCTTGAACTTAATTTGCAGCAGCAGCAGAAGCTGTCCAGGTTTCCCCTTGATTGTGGGGCTTATAACTGTGACTGCCATTAATGTATTATGTCCATGCACATATTTACCCAAACCACCTGTGAGGGGTGAAAGCAAAGCGAGACATGAGAGATGGTGGTCAGTATGGGATGCCCAGCTGCTTCCTCACGGATGAGTTGGCCCATGACAGAGGTACGAGCTGACAGGAGAGCACAGCACCGGAGATTAATTGCTTCTAATGAGCACCACTGCAGCCCAAAGAAAGGATGAACACAGGACTGCCTCAGAAACTACAGCACTTTAACCCTCTGTGGTGGGAAACCCCTCATCAGAGCTTTTTGGGCACTACATTAACACATCTGAAAAGGAGAGAGGATTTCTGCATGGTCTGTTGCCCACAGCAAATGGAAGTCAAGATCCCAGTTCAGCTTGCTTGGGAGGAACAGCCACGGCATCATGCAAAACGCTGGTCCCGTCACAAGCTCCTTAACCCAGCAGGAATTTGTTTAAATCTCCCCTTCCAGGACAGCCTTATTTTCTAATCCTGTTGCAGCCTCCCTGTTCTCTCATCATTTGTCCTGCACTATTGCTACAGCTCTGCCAGCCAGGACTGCTCACACATCAGTGTAAACCAGGGGTAACTCCACAGACCTTAAGAAGTGCACACTGGACTTACACCTCTGAGAAGGAACCTGAGCTTGGATGTCTGCCAGCTGTCTGGAAAAGCTCTATGAAGTGACTTTCTCTCTCCCCGCCACCCCCCCACCCCCCCCATTTGTTGCTTCTCCCTTTCTGTAGTGCTTTCTTTGTCAGTACATCTTTTAATAAAAAATTTAATAACAAAACCCAGAAATAGAGCATTTCCGCCTTCAGGCTGCTATCTGGGGCACCCATGAAAATAGCAACAACCACTGGGTAGCTCAGAGTTTAGATAAGGTCAGCTGCTCAAGGTCAGCCACCAGTTCTCTTTTAGGCAATTTCTGCAGGGTTCATCAAGTTTGCCATTGGGTCTATCAGGGTTCATCAGGTCAGCGCACAGAAGCACACAAACTATTCCTGTGCCACCATCCCATTGGAAAATCTCCTCTAAGCTTCCAGTGAAAGCAGGGAGAGGAGAGAGCATGGCTCTATACACACAGGAGGAAATCTACCAATCAGCAGGTATCATATCCATTTGCAGCGCCCTTGCCCTGGCACATGTGTTCAGGCTGGGCTTGGCTGCCCAGGAGCCAAACTGCTGCTGTGCCAAGTGGAGCCAGGGAAGCGCCCTGCTAGGATGGAGGCAACCAGGCTGGGAGGACCAGTCCTCTGTCCATCTGCACTGGGACAAAATGGAGGGAGAAAAACAACTGAGCTGTAGATTTCCCCACAATGAGTATTTGCAATCTAAGGGGGCAGAGAAAAAAACAAGCAACTTGATTATTAAAGTTAAGCCTGGGGAATTATCTTAGCTGGAAAAAGAAACTGGGGAAGAAAAAATCAGCCATTGAGTTGTATCAGTTTGGTGGAAAATTACTAAGGCTTTTCCAGGCTGTTTTCATGTCAGAACTGACCCAGTTTTTAAAATGCTAAAGAGTTGGAGGCGTTACTGAGCCACAGAAGAACTGAGCTATCCCAGGCCAAGCAGAACCATAATTTGGAGGAATTTTTCTTAAGTCAATCCACACTGACCTTGTTGGGGAACTCTACCTGTTGGATCTTGCTTTGTCTTAGGGGACATGGGCAGAAGATCTTTTCTGGAGAGCAGAGCAGGAATGGGTGATGAAGAGGAGCCCTGTGGAGAGAGGCTGGGCACTGCATGAGCCACCCGACAGCTGGTTGTGAGCAGATGTAGGTCACTTAGAGACTGGTGAAAACAGAGCCCACTAATTAGGGCACCAAATCGCTAACCACAGAAAAGAGATCAATCCGCTTTGTGACATGAAAAAACCTGAAGGCTTGTGCTGTGCTGTTTGTTTGGACACATTCACCATCTCTGATCAAAGGCACAAGGCTAAGAAATGGTTTTCTAGAAATCCTCAAGCTACAACCATTTCAAGCAACTTTGCCCGATTCAACAATTGCTCCATAAATCTTTCCTAAGGATTTTTATCTTGGGTAAGAGACTTTGGATTGTTGTCAATGTTTTTCTGAAAACAGGAGAGGATGTTTTATTGCCCCAGTTGCTTTTGTACTCTGAGCCCATGGTTCATGGAATGACAGGAACTGTAGTTTAGCTATTCCTTAAGGGTTTCCACTGAACATATCCTAAATTATTAAGGTTAAAAGGTATTGTATTTGGAACATTTATTGTTAAAATAATTTAAATTGCTTTTAAATCATGAAACATGCAAAAATAAATACTTTACTTATTTTATGTACTTTTTTTACAAAGATAATAATCATGTTCATAAATACATAAGAACAATATATTAATCGATTTCAATACTTTCGTGTTGAATCAATTCAACTCCAAACTGTAATACTTATTTTTAGAAGTAGTTTAATATAAAGTTATTCTTTACTCAAATAAAATTAGGTATAAAATTAATATTTTAAAATACTTGAAGTCCTTCCTCTAATGATAAAACCTACATATCTTTGACTAGATCAGTTTACAGGGTGGTGTCTTTTTGTGTAAGAAACAGCTGCTCTAGAGTATTCTAAGCTCATCCTTATTTGTAGAAGGTGGTACTAAAAACAAAGTATACTATCACATACCATTAATTTCTTTGAAAAATGTATCATAATACAGTTTCCAAGAAAAACAAACAAACAAACAGGAAAACCTTATGTGCAAGAGGAACTGTGTAACTGAGATTTGCTTGTTTTGGTTTGGGTTTTTTCCCTCCATGTACTACCGATAAAGAATGTGCTTTTAAGAAACTACAGGCTAATGTGTGGACCCAGGAAAATGTCCTCCTACAATAAACAAGAATTCTCTCATTAGCAAACTCCTTGAGTGCTACTATAAGGCATTAGTGCAGCTGGCACAGTTCCTAAGAATAGAATTATTCATTGCCATGGTTACCCATGCTGGAAATATTACCCTCTGCAATCATTGTAAACAAAGATCCTTTCACAACAGTGTAAAAATTAGAGCGCTTTAAGAAATTAAAGGAAATTATAAATTGTACAGAAGTTGAAGTTGTGCCTTGTAAGCACTGTAGCTTTTCTAGCACATGAAGGGTTCAACAACCTTCTGCCAAAATCTGATCCTCTCCCAGCCTAAATAACTTATGCAGCTCTGATTTGGCATCACCGACAGCAGGGTCAGAGCATGAGACCCAGAGTGCCTGGGCAGCACACAAGCCCTTCTGCAGGTGGTAGAAAGTGTGCTGGTAGGAAGAGTGGAAGTGTGCTGTTCAAATCACACAGGAAGGGCTGATCATAGCTGCAGCAGAGGAAGGCAAGAGGTGGGAAGTTATGACCCACGTTGCTGAAGGAGCTCTCCTCATGAAGAGTATCATGGAGCTAATTTGCATCAAACCTTTGAGTCATGGAGGAGAATGGTCCCTGGAGCTAGCACAAGTTTAGACAGAAACAGTAGCCACAAACTGAGCTTCCCTCCTGCACCATGCTTGGACATCTGGAGCAGAAGATATTCCAACAGATGACATTTGCACTGTGCAAATGCCTAGCGAGTAGGTGGGTTGGTTCACACAAAAGTAGGCAGCAAATGAATGGGAGAAACAGGACTAACACTCAGGCATCCTTTCGTCCTGCAAGTGCCTTTTCCATCTGAACACATTTCCTCAGGGTGGACTTGGTTTCTCCAGATGCCCGTGCCTTCTGTCTGGTCTATAGGCACTGTGGGGCTTTGGTCCAACACAAACAACCTGGAGAGGCTCTCATCCCACTGGGAGCCTATAGCAGAGTACAAAGATGTCTTAAATAAATCATTTGCACCTCACAGTCTAGGGCTGGCTGGGCTGGTGCCTCAGGAAATGATCTCTTCATGAGAGTATCTGAAAGGAAAAAGAAGAGTGAGTTGGGACTTGGAAAAAAGCAGCAGCGTTCACATGCACTGCCAGCAGTGATAACTGCACTGTACCCACTGCAGGGAGTTGCATGGAGGTTGTTCAGACCATTATGCACCAGTACAAGCTGGTGCTACTGCTTAGAAAGAAATCTCTTCAGTCCTCACAAGACCCCTCCATGATGTCTCAGCCCGAAGCCATCACACACAGCATGAGGGCTTGTGTATTCCTTCTTACCCTGTTGGGACAGCACATAGTCCTAAAAGTTCTTCAGGTTCACTGGGCTCCAGGCAGGCACCCATGCTTGCCTGTTGTGAGGCAAAGCATGGTGCGGGACTGTGGAAGGATGGTCCTGACCCCAGCACGTTTCTCAAATGTGGCTCTGACAGCGCTGTGGCCTGTTGACACTTCTTCCAGAAAATATCTCTCTTGTTCAGGTAGGAGAAGGGGTGGCTTAGGGGATCTCATCAACATACCTGAAGGGAGGACAGAGCCAGGCTTTTCTCAGTGTTTTCCAGCAACAGGACTAGAGGCAAAGGGCACAAACTGAAACACGGAAGGTTCCCTCTGAATGTCAGGAAACGCCTTTAACTGTGTAGGTGACTGAGCACTGGAACAGGTTGCCCAGGGAAGTCTTCCTCCTCAAAAGCCATCTGGACATGGTCCTGGGCAACTAGCTTTAGGTGGTCCCATTTGAGCAGGGGAGTTGGACCAGATGACCTCCAGAGATGCTTCCCACTTGAACTCTTCAGTGATTCTATGGCTCTGTAAAGGATAGCCCAAGGATACCCAAGAGGAGGGGGTTTGCTGAGGCAGGGGCCACACCCAGGCAGATACAGACTGGGCCGAGGAGCCCTCAGGACACTGCTCTGGGATAAAAACCAGTCACTAAAATAGAGTCCACAGCAAAATCTCGTAAAATTAACTAATATGTTTCTCATGGGATATAACATCAAATGAGCAGACCTTGGCACAGGGCAGTTTACTGGAGAGCTAAGGCAGCAGCTTTCCCCACTGAGATGCTGCTGGACGTGGCTGCTCAATGCCCTGGCTGTGGCAGCACCCAACATCGACCCTTGAAACCCAGAGAATACACCCAGACAGGAGCCAATTTAAAAACTATGAGAGCATGAAGCACCATGTGATTTGGAAACAAATGTTGCCTGAATTAGGTTTCCCAGTACTTCTATTTCATAACATTGCACTCCTGCTGCCTCCTGGGCAGGAAGGGAACGTGAAAGCCACAGTGACACAATCCAGCCAGCTCTGCCTAGCACAGGAGGAAAGCTGTATCCTTTTAGCATCATCCCCAGTCCCTTTTAACTCCAGACCAGTGTCCCTTAAAAAAATTTTATGTTATCTTTTGTAAATGCATGAGATATCTTTCACTAGATTAGGTTGCTCAGAGCTCCATCCAATCTGGCCTTGAACACTTCCAGGGATGGGGCATCCACAGCTTCTTTGGGCAACCTGTTCCAGTGCCTCACCACTCTCACAGTAAAGAATTTCTTCCTAATATGTAATCTAAACCCACTCATTTTCAGTTTGAAGCCATTCTCCGTTGTCCTGTCACTACACAGACATGCTCTTGTAAATAGTCTCTCCATCTTTCTTGTAAGTTTCCTTTAGGTACTAGAAGGCCAAAATTAGGTCACTCCAAAGCCTTCACCTTTCCAGGCAGAACAAACCCACTTCTCTTAGTCTTTCTCATAGGAGAGGTGTTCCATCTCTCTAATCAGCTTGGTGGCCCTCCTCTTGACTCACTGCAATAGGTCGATGTCCTTCCTGTGCTGGGGACCCCAGATCTGGATGCAGTATTCCAGGTGGGGTCTCACCAGAGTGGAGTAGAGGACCAGAATCCCCTCCATCGACCTGCTGACAATGCTGCTTTTGATGCAGCCCAGGATATGCTGGATTTTCTGGGCTGAAAGCACACACTGCCAGCTCATGTCCAACCTCTCATCCACCAGCACCCCAAAGTCTTTCTCGGCAGGGCTGCTTTCAATCTGTTCGTCCCCCAGCCAATATTGATACCAAAGGTTGCCCCAGCCGAGGTGCAGCACCTTGTACTTGGTCTTGCTAAACCTCATGAGCTTCCCATGGGCCCACTTCTCAAACTTGTCCAGGTCCCTCCGGATGGCACCCTGTCCTTCAGGTCTTTCAACAGAACCACGCAGCTTGGTGCCAACTGCAATTTGCTGAGGGTGAATTCAATCCATTCATCTATGTCATTAATGAAGATATTAAATAACAGTGGTCCTAGTATCCAAATCCTCCCCCTGGGTATTTACCACTGCCACCCCATGCAAAAAAAACCCCCACAAACAGGAAAAAAAAACCAGGAGAGAAGGTTTTCCCCTCACATTTATCATTCAGGTTATGGCCACATCTGCACCTGGTCAGTCTGGGCAAGATAGGAAGAATTAGAGTGATCCTGTTGCAGCATGCCCCTACTCACATCTCAAATTGCTTCACAGGCAGTGGGGTAAAATTTGAAGAATTTGGCCACCTGAAACCTTTCCTCTAGAAGGCTCACAATCCCCACTTAAAAGTTGGAAAAAGCAAAGGGGTGTGGTTTTGCACTCAAGGTCACAGAAGACATCTGTGAAAGGATATCACAGCCAATCACTCCAATCTCTACCCTGTTCTGCAGCCATTCTTCTTCATGAGCTGTGTTAAACAGCTCTGTAACAGCATCGGGGAGCCTCGAGAAGCCCTGCAGAGAAGCCCTAGGGAGGAAAGAGTAAGTTCAGTGATGCAGAATAAGATAGGGATACAAGCAGCCTACAAACCTCAACAAAGTGGTCCTTACCTCTGCTCGGCAGCTGAGCCATAGCAGAGCATTTGTGATCCTCACTGCATGGGAACATTTCTGCAGCAGGGAGGCCTGATATGGCCACAGGAACTGCAGGTTTGTAACCTCTTGAGGAAGCGTTGTAAGTCGTGCTCCTGCACATAATCCAACTGGAGAAAAACAGATGTGACAACACTGAAATGAAATCCCAAGGGGGAGAGAGAAATTGGGGAGCTTGTTAAGAATCCCACTGCCATCTGGAAGGCAGGAAGAGGCAGGCATCTGTGAGAAAGTGGCATCTCAGGGGAGAGCCTGGGTGCTTGCAGCTGGTACTGCAAGACCAAAGGATGAGGACTAGCTGATGGGCCTGGCCTGCCCTGGAAATCAGATGGGATGGTGAAAGGAAGGTTGGGTTTCATTTTCACTTCAGGGTATGTAGCAGAATCTAAAATAATCACCTCTGCTGATTGTTGTCCTTGGCAGGAGCAGTAACTTTGTGGCCCAAAGGGTTTAACTGAAGATACAAAGGGGGAAATGAAAGCACATTGGGCTCTTGATTTGCTAATAAGAGTCTTTTGTGCTGCTTACTGGTTCAGAGCCATCTCCTAGGTCTTAACCCTTTACTCCTTAGTTGCCATGAAAACATGTGGTCTTCCTCGACTATGCATTTTTTTTCAGAGGTAAGAACCGTTCTTTTTGAGCTTTCGCTAAGCTCCCATCATTGGTGCTAAATCTGGGACATGGAGAGGGAAGAGAAGGCCTATGCCATGGTAACAGATGCCTTTGAATTAGTAACTGGTTTTCTAGTAACTGATATTTTCTATAATTCAGCCCAATGAACACCAGCTTAACACTGGCCTTCTCTTATGGAAATGAAGGACAAAAGGCTTTTGCTTTTGGTTAGTCATGTAAATCCTCCGATGAAGCCTATTCTACCAGAAGGGTAGTAAAAGGCTGTGCTATAAATAGTGCTGTGTGTTTGGCTGCGCTGAGGCAGAAATGTAAGGTTTCATAGCTCGGATTTAGGACCCTGGTCGTTTCGGAGCCAGGGGCTGACATTTGCCTTTGTGCTTGTGCTCTGATGTCTGTTTTGCTTTCTGAAGCAGTCATTTATTTTAAATCGGTCTGAATACATGTTACATCCCGAGAAAGAATTGAGATCTGGCATAGACAAGTTAACTTGACTGTGTAATCTGGTCCAACTGTTTTTCCATAAAACATGCGGATTTATGGTGTTTTCTATCAGACTCTAGGAAAAAAATACAGGCAAATTCAACAGCATGTAGTGATGATAGACATAAATATTTTAAGCCCCTGAGAAAGCAGCAATAGGCAGCTCTGCAAAGGATGCAAGCACCATTTCTGCAGTTGCTGCATAGGAGTATTTCTTACTGATTTGAATTAAGCTGTTCAGACGCAGCAGCTCCATAATCAGACACTAAATCTGGCATGACAATGACTGGATATGGTCTAATTGGGAGGATCAAAAACTAAATTAGTTAACAGGGGGAAAAAAGACATCTATAAGCAAAAAAGTAGCAGGAGTGATTTCTTCACTAGAAGTGTTTCATTTTTGTATGACTTGTTATCCGTCAGTAAACAAAACCTATCAGTGCAGAACATGAAAGGTAGAAAGTCACAGAAAGACAGATATAGATGCAATATATCCCAGTTGTAAAGACAGACCCAGACTAGCTAAATTCTTTTCTCTCTCTATTTTTCCTTAAGAAATACTCTGAACAATACTCTGAACAAGAAATACTCCTGCTGATTGTTGTTTTCAACATTTTTCTGATCCTCCATATTACTTTAGGAGAACAGATTATTTTTTCATGTCCACTTTAGATTGTGGTCAGTATCCTCACAGCCATAATCAAAAGGAGGTTTTACATTACTCATATTTACTAGGACACATTTGTCTTTATTTATTCAAACGTATTTTGTTGCAAAATTCATCTTTATAGGTGAACAAATGGAGCTGGGTAGGAATGGAATAGATTTGCTTTACATGACATACAGATTAAGCATAAATTCTGTCCTTAAAATAGTGTTTTGTCATAGGATTTTTGTTTTCTTTGCATTCTGCATGTCATGTCACCCTGCATGTTCCCAGCTCCATGCAAGGAGCTCAGCACCATTTGTTCCCACGCTGTGGTAGCCTACAGCTGAATATGTTCTTGAAGCATGTTGAGCCACATAGGTGCCCTGGAGGCAACCATCTCCCTGTGAAGCAAAAGAGGACACTGCTGCCCTCAAGGCTTCTGGCTGCCCCAGGTTTCACTGCCTCAACCTCTCCCACCACCTCCATGATTCTACCCAGTCAACCTCTGCTCATTCAGGACCTTTACCCAGAGGATCTTTACTCAAGTCTCTTCTCTGTCCAAGGGACTTATGAGTTTCAAGTGACACCAACAGAGAAGGCTGATGAGGCCAGAGGAAGGGCCTGTCCGTGAGTCCCACCACAACACATGGGAGAGCAGATCCAGCCATGTGATGTTTTTGAGCCTGCCTGGTGCAAGAGCTTAAGTGATAGCAAAATTTTATCATAAAACCTCTGACCACAAGTTTCAAGCAAGACCACAGTTAGGTGCAGCTGATTTTGTGGATATGACTTTAAAATGTGGCATCTGCAGCCTTCTGTAAGTTGAGAAAGGAAGCAGTGGAAAAGGGACTCGGACCTCCCTGATCCAGGACTGTGCTCTGTCAGAAGGCGCAAGCCCTCTCTCCCCTCTCTGATGGCAACCCTTGGCTCCAGGTCACCTCTCACTGGAGTTCACAGGGGAGTGCTGCACAGAGCCACTTTGTGAAGGGACTTTGCATAAGGACACAGCGTCAGCATGGGTCATTTGTTAGTCTTCGGAGTAGCTGTGGGGAGTTGTACTTAAGTGACTCTTTGCATTTGTCTTAAGCTGGTAAAAATATACATATTGTTAAAGGACAAGTCTCCTTCATTAGTCAGAACAGGAGACTTCCTGCTCCCAAGATCTAAGTGAATACCTGATCCAAGTGCTAAGGGTCTTTGCAGAGCAAAAAGAGTGACGTGTCATTAGAGATGAAGCAGGTTCTTGGTCCTCAGTTGCCACAGCAGCACCCATGGCTGCTGAAATAACCCTTTGAAGAACATTTGAGCCTCCTTCCCATCCCCCTCAGGGCACTGTGGAATGGTTTTAATTGGAAGCAGATGTGCAATGTGGTAGGTAGGAGCAGGCGGCTGCTCAATGTGAGCTCCTAGTAAACAACTCCTGTACAATCACTTTGAAAGGGAAAACTACCATGATTCAAGGGAAAGGGTTTAAAATGAGGCTAGTACTCAGTGATGGTCAGCTGACTGGTCCATTAGACTTGCCAACACTCTTTACCAATTATTTGGAGTCAAGAATATTATCTTCTCTTTGTTGCTTGATAGATTTTGGATGCATCATTCATCTTCAATGAATGGGTCACAGGGAGATTTCCAGGTCATCACTTCCATTGCAAACATTTTTCCAGTAAGGTGGCCATGAAAGTCATAGAGATGTACCATCAGGAATGACTGATTTTGGTTTGAATTAGGGAGGGACTTTTAGCTCAATATTAGAAACTTCATCTTGATTTCAAAAGGAATATTTGGGCTAAGTCTGGTTTCAGGAGATTTTTCAATTTTTTTCTGTCACAGTGGATGTGTCAGGTTACTGTCATCTAGTTTTGTGGAAGGTGGTAACAGCTGTATCACACATCTACAATTATCAAGATTCATAAGTTGTTGTACATCTGCCCTGCACTTCACTGAAACCCCTCTGTCCCCCAGAATCCCAGCAACTATACTTGGACACAAGCAAGGTAACCACTAGGCAATCTTCTACGGTAGAGAATTTAAACTATAACTCCTCTGCTTTCAGATGCATAGGATAAACAACATGAACATGCAATATGGGACACAGGCTGAGAAAGCCTGAATGTAAAACTGCTTGTGCATTAAATCGCTGGGAAAACCTTTCTTCAGCCTCATTCCAGCTACTGGAAAGAGGAGTTACGCTTTTGTGAACATAGGATCAATTTATACTGTGTCACCATGTCCTGCTCCTTACTAGCATTAATGAGCTTTTCATACCTTTTGTTTTGTTATTGCCTGAAAACTATTGAGGAGATTTTATACCAGTACTTACTCTGGCAGGTTCAGTATCTTCCATGGGAGAACCCTTAGCAAGGCAGTGCTACTTAGCTAAGCAAAGTAAATAAACTTAAAGATTAAAACTTGACTGATGCAAATACTTCATGTGTCTTCTAAATGCAAGAAATTTAGAGAAAGTTGCAAAACAGAGGTTCTAATAAATGTCATTTCATAGTTACAGCAATGAAGTTCCAGTTTTAAAGGTGGGAAATGTAGCTTACAGCAGACTGCATTTTCTGGCTGTCACATCAAAACTGCAACTCCAAAGTCAATCTGTGCCAAGAGAACCAGCTTCCCTGCTGGCTTCCCAACCGGGAGAAGCAGGAAACAAAACCGATTTAAAAAACAGAACGAAGCTCAGTCCATTTCATTGTCTAAGTTGTTTAAAGGGAAAGAAAAACCAAAACCAAACAAAAACTACGTGCTGATGAAATGGAAGACCAGAAGACCAAAACTCTCATTTCTGAAAGCCCCCTTTAAGTAACAAATTTAGTCTAGTTATTCTATGATGTTTTTAGTAGAATTGCTAAAGGCATATTTATATAAAAATCAAAGTGCACACGAGCCCAAATATTCTCTTTTATGGTATTTTGGTGACATAATTTCCTAATGTCTTGCTTTCAAAAGCCTAGTATTTTCCAGTGCACTGAATAGATTGGCTCCATCTCTAGCTCAAACATCAAAAAGTAACCTTCACATTCATCAATGAAAAGTGACAACCGGTTTTATTAACTGTATTCATTATAACACATGACAGTGGGAATATTTTTCACTGTTAAGATTTTTGAATGGAAGAAAAGTGCAGTTAGTCTGAGTTCCTTACATTCATTAGAAGCAAGACTATTGAAACCATCAACATTTACAATGACACATAAGCAAACACCAGAATCAGTGCCAATAAATACACAGAGTACCAAAATAAATATTTACAGAATTAAAAATATAATAAACACTGATTAGTATATCCTTGTGAACTGCCAGGGAAGAAAGACATCTATTGCTATCAGTTAAGTTGTAAATACATTAAGAATACAGTGATTCGAGGAGACACATACTCATCAAAGTTTGTAGAAGTGGAAAGGAGCAGAGTGTGTCTAACAGTCTCTGTTATAAAAACACCCCCCCCGGAATGTTGTGAGCTTTCACTAAGAAAAAGTTGGTGCACACAGACTAGCCAGATTATTACCAAACCTTTTAAATAAGAGGAGAGGAGAGTTCTGGCTTTACTCACTCATTACCTTGAATAGGTCATATGCTACCTTACTGGGGGTGGCTGACACAAAATACGAGGGAAAATTGTAATTAACAGTGATCTGTCAGCTATAACACGTCTTATAGAAACAGGCTAAGTGACTTCTAACAGGACACATACGTCTCTTTCAGCACATAGGAAACACCAAGAGCATTGGTTTGTCCCATGCAGTGTGGAGCAGTCCCTGTTACCATTTCCTCATGCATACCATGATGTTTAAGCAGAGTTGGGCTGTCATTAAAGACTGAAGTCATAAAACACTGGATTTATCGAATCTGTATTTTCCACCAACCACATTCATACCTCATCCCCCATTTCAACAGGACCACAAGCTTCAACGCTAGAACTTTTCTGAGGCAGATTCTACTAACACAGCAAGGAAAATTCAGATGGGATCAAATTATGGAATTTTCACTCAACTTTAATAACAACTGACACTGCTAACAGATCCACTGATTTCAGAGAGAATACTGGTGGAATAAGATATTGTCTAACTGTCACAATTTCACCCATGGCAGAGGATTTACTTTAATTAAAAAAGAAAAAAAAAAAAAGGAACAGCTTTAGTCTTGCTCTCTCTTTCAAAAAGCAGGATAATGTTGCTTTTATCAAGCCACGTGCCTAGTACCTGGTAGTGCTGCTGCACTGTGTGTGCCACACTCCCTCCCCACTTGTCCTTGGGCTGCAAGGGTGCAGTCAGAGCTCCCCACCCTGCCTAGGGCTTGCGTCTTCACATCTTCCTGGAAAAATGAGGATGGAAGAGCAGTGAGATGCCATGAATCAGTGCTGGGCTACAGAGGATTTGTGGACATTTCTGTGCTGAAACTGTCTTTAGAAACTAAAACACTGGGCACTGCTCAGGTATTGATGAAAGCAGTCATACTGTAGTCCACCGGCAGGAGCACTGGCTTCAGCACACGCAGAATCACACCAGCTCCTAACCCAGTGTAACACAGCAATCCAAGCACCAATGCAAGAAAAAAAGGACACAGATTTTACAGGCATATGTATAAATATCTTTTTCCACAAGGACAAGAAGTTCAGCCCTTGCTTTCATTCCATCTCACAGACACTCTATCAACCCTCCCACTCCAGCACAGTACCACTACCCTGGCTTTTCCTGTTGTTGTCCAATTGGGCTGACACCTGCACATGGTGACAGCCTGCACCTCTCTGCTGGGACCACATGGCAGGGTCAGACAGCAAATGCTCCCAGTGACTGGAGGTGCCTTGCTCCCCCAGTCCACAAGGTGCAGGTGAGTTAGGACACACCTTCCTGTCTGCTGCCATTAACCAATATTTTAAGATCAGGCTTAATTCAAAGCAGATTTAGCCAATTTTCTTCTATGAGCACATTATGTTCAAAGCTCCCAATGCATCTGCATAAAAAGCCCATGGAAACAACCTGATACCGATTTATCAACTGTTTTGATGCAACATCATCCAAAATAATAAAAATCTGTTAAAGATCTTACCATTCAGTCCCTACATACTGGTCCCCCTAACAACATATATTAAAAATGTGGCTGTGAAATAGTTAAAGGGAGGCTTCATTAGTTACCATATCAAAACCACAAACAATAACAAAATAAGCAGGAGGTTTAGAACTGTGGAAAGGATCTGGTCCTGTTCTTGCCATCAAGAGTTAAATTAAGGAAGCCAGTGATTGTGTTAGCTGTAATTTAAACACGCTGAGCACTGGAATTATGTGCAGGAGTGCAGCTTGTTAAGATGGAAAAACAATGGACAGACATGTTTTGCATTCAGATGAGTGAAAACACTACCACAGTAATATAAAAGACTGCACAAACACCTGAATAATGCTAATATTTGGGGGAAAAAAGGAAGACTTATTTAAGAAACACTTCCTATTTCCTTAAGATAAGAGATTAAGGACCTTTGCCAGTTCTTACTGGAGTCAGTGGAAGCTCTGCCACAGCAGAACTGGACCTTGGAATGAGATTGTCATGTTGGCAAATGCCCGTTTTCTAACTTTGTGGCCATTGCTGGTTTAGCTTTTATTGCAGACCATTGCTTGGAGCTGATGTCAAAGTAGATAAAGCAATCTTCTTCTTTTAGCCATTGCTACAAGAAGCCTTTCAGACTAGCAGTTGAATCTCCTTACCCTATGAGGTACATAACCTTTTCCTCTCTCCACTACAACTTTGGCTTTATTTATTTAAGTATGTACAGAAAGGAAAAAGGAAAGCAGTTCTTATCAAAGATAAAGAAAATCCGGGCACAGACTCCATAACAAACAGCTCCTGGGCTTTCCTACAAGAGTGACATGCTTCCCTGACAGATTTGCTAAATTGTCCACAACAGGAAAGTGGAGGGATGCATTCCATGCTATGCAAAATATCACTCAACATCCTCACCCATGTGTATGAGATCACACAGCAGAGATCTCCATTTTAAATATTTTTGCAGCTTATTCTGAGGGGAAATTAATTTTTTTTCAAGACCAAGAAGTAGAAGCAAAGATCTCCTGAAGAACACACTGACAGCAGCTCCTCTTTTTTAGTGCTGGAAGGCTAGATCAAAAATCTCAGTTTCCCAAGCAACTGCAGTATGGCTGAAAGGGAAAGAGAGATATAGAAAGAAAAAAAGAAAAAAAGGGTCCTAGGCAATAGTATTCACTGTTTTGGATGGAAAAGTCTTCTAAGGCAAGAAGACCTTTAACAACCTGCTTTTGCAGGAATAAAGACCCACACCATGTGGCTCAAGTAGGTATAGCTATTATTCCTTTGCATATGACAAGTTCTTCTATTTCTCTCTACATGAAATGGACGTAGGAAACACCAATTCAGTGCTGACTGTTCCTAGCTGAGATGCTCACAAGGAAGACAAGATGTGAACTAATGAGCTAAAAAAATTCTGTGAGTCAAATTAAAAATAAACTGTCCCCTGAACACAAACAGCAAGACAGATTGAGATACCTCCTGCTCACAGCAAACAGCACGTGGACTCATGACAAGAGAATCCTGTCATCCCATCCCTCCCATCCCTCAATGGAAGGGAGGGATGTTCAGCAGGAACCAGTCCCAGGCCACTGAAGACAGCTGACAGTGTATTCTCAGCACTGAATCTCAGAAGAGTCAATTGTTGTGCAGTTCTGCTCGGACACGTGGGGTTATGTCATTAAAATGGGAGCATAAACAAAGGGGTGGAAAAAAAGGAAAAGCCAAAATAAAACACAAAACCAAATCCTGCAGAAGCTGTCAAGTGTAAACTCTGCCAAGACGCATTTCTGCAGTGTCTTTGAGTTGGTGTCAATTTGTTTTTCCATGACAGAAGCCTCAGCCTTTCATATCAGTAGCTATGAAAACACATTTTCAGGCCACCTTGCCTGGAGTCCCCCGTTGTGGCTGTTGGATAACCATCTGTCTTGTAAGTGGCTATTGTTACTGTGATCTGTCTCTTTTGTACCATTATTTTGCTCAAAAGCCTTTTCGGAAAGCAGTCCATTAGAACAGGGAAAGAAAAACCTCAGTGCATGGCCATGCCGCAGAATCAATGGCTCCCTTTGATCTGCAAGCTCAGTCAGTACTAAAAATTTAAGAAACAACAAGGTTTTGCTTTGCTAAGCAAAGCCTGTTAATTTGGCTCATCTGCACTCATAGCATCTTACTGAAAATGCCATCTGTAACAGATGTTTTAAGACTTTGGTGCAATATTCACTTAGCTTAGATAAATAATTTAGTAAGAGTCATTAAAAAATAATCAGTGAATTAATTTTCATAGTGTACATCTATGCATGTAATTTTTAAAATTCAGTCCTCTACTACCCGGAATGACGGTAGTGAGAATATTCACAGTGGATGAAGAAAATGCTGGTGATTGATGGAATAAGACTGAACATAGATTTTTCTTATTTTAGTCATAGAATTTCTTCTGAAATCTATTATATGTAGTTGAGTCCTATTACTGGCAAGAGCAAAATGCATATGCACTACATGGAAAATAAGACCTTTTCTGTCTGTTGCAGGCCACACATATAGTACAGAAACTTAGCTCCTATCATGACAAAAGAAGTCCACAAAAACATCACTTCATGCTACCGAAGGGAAATCTTCTGTGCTGATATAAAGGAGGGGAATGTATACCACTGAAATCACTGTAGCTAGCTATAAAACACTATGCAATATATAGAAAAATTCTAGGAATATATAAAATTTACCAGTAGGGACCTGAAAGTGCAAATAGTACACATAACTAAATACTGAGTCCTGATCTATAAAATCCTTTATGAACGGCATACAGCTGTTAATTACAAAGCATCATTCAGACCACCAAATAACAAATAAAACAAATTTTAAAAAGCATTGTTTAAGAAAATCAAAACAACGACAGCATTGGGAGTGTGATCTTTGGGACTCAGAACACCATTTCTACCTCAATTCCTACCAAAGCCAAGAAAAATATGTGCTTGAACAGGGTAATACAAATAAGAATGCAAGCCACAACAGAATGCCTCAGGACTATTGCCTCTTTTTGTCTCAGCCTTTAAATCCAGGAAGCCATTAACTGTTTGTTCTTAGGCATCTCACAGTATTTTACGGGGATCTTTCAGGAATTAAATACAGGTCTAAAGAAAGCCTTTGAACCTCCTTCCCATGATTGTTTTAGGCATTGTGTGGAGTTATACAAATATATTTGTGTGAAAATTGAAAGCCCTAGTAAATATTAGATTTTCTATTACCTTTTGAAATAAAGAACATAGATGGCTTAAAGACAAAAGTGAATTTTATAAATACAAAGTTAATTTGAACATTGAATTTTGTCTTTACTCTCACATAACCATTACCCTGAATCAACGTCAGTATGCCACAATGATTCAAAATACTGACGCTCTACTACCAGCTACTTTCCTGTTTTCCTTTTAAGGATATGATTGTCCTTAAAATATGTACATAGCAAGCAGCCAAACAAACCACCAAGAGATTTGCAAAATGTACTTACACTGGGTATGCAACAGAAAGCTTGAGAGAGCGACTGGGGAGCCCCTGGCATGGGCAGGCAGGGCGGTTGCCCTCCCACCCACGCTCGACTGCCAGCCCAGGGCTCCTCGCTCCAGGGGTTAGCACCGTGGGGGAAGCCGCCCACCAGCATGCAGAGGATGGAGGAAAAACATGGCAGAAAACAAAGGAGAGAGAGAAAAATGAAGAGAAGACAAAGCATTTTAATGATGGTTCGTGTTAATGGTTACGTGAGAGGGAGTTAGTCTAGTGTCATATTGGTTTCTCAATACAGACATGCCACAACGCGAACAAAAAACATATATGATGAATAATTTGCCACACACAAGTCCCGTACAGATGACAGCTGGTATCTCCCAGTGGTTTTAAAGATGCACCACTCCTACTACCTGTACTCACTGCTTCCAATTTTTATGATACTACCCCCACATCCTCCCTCCCTCTCAACTTCCAGTACCCTATAGAATCTTTCAGCACAATTTGTCCTTAGAACAAAATGGGGAACCAGGATTTTTCTGCAGAGTTGTCATGCAAGGAAAGATGTGTCCCTTACAGTCGAGCAAAAACAAAAGAACAGAAAAAGGAATGTTAGAATTAGGGCTGAGGAGCAGGATAATATTCCATGTTCTGTACATACATCCTTTTGAGGGTATTTCAGCTTTAACTTTCTAAAATGCACAAGCAGAGTCAGGCCAAATGCAAATCCCTTTCTCAGGCGAAGGAAACCATCGCCAGCATGTTTGGAGACAGATCCCCTGAGCCTGTGCGTGGGAGCGGGCACGCATGGCTGTGCTCACATGAGCATGGTGCACATACCCTGGGAGGAGGTGCGTGTGACTACACATGCATATGTACAACATGACCCTGTGGGGAGGCAGATAGGAAACCACACACATACACATAAGAAAGAAAGCATATAAAATAATCTTCCTTGAAGTGTATTAAGGTTCTTTCTCAAACCATGAAAACAGGGACTGGTCAGGAAAAACTAGCACTTTCACTGGCGTGTTGCAACTCGGTATTAAATCCTGCAGCAACTTCAGGACTAGATGCCAATTTGTAACTTTAAGGTCATTTCCCCAGTGAACCATGAACCACACATATACATATATACAATTCTTATTATGGTATATCCTGGCTTTTTATGGTTTGCCTATAACCTTAATATCCTTCAAATGTATATTCTGTATATTTATTTTCCTTTTTTTCTTTTGATCTTAGCGACAATAAAAACAACTGCTATGTAAGATCAGACCCATTAGCTTCAGTGATGTGAATTTAGGATTCTCTGCATAATATAGACATGTATATTTTTAAAATGTATATTATTTTTTAGATACACTGGAGCATATATTTTATATTAAATGTGGTCTGATGATTAAATATGTATATCAAAATATTTTGTAAATACATAACATTTACCTTTAAACTTCAGTGAATTTTGGAGCTTTTTCAGTGTATCATAAAAATATGTCCTCAGGCACATTAAAACCCTATTAAATTTCTTTAAAATGTTGCCAATGCCCACGTACAGTAGCCACTATTTAAAAATGTCCTGGCCATTAATACATTTCTCATAAGATACAAGCTCATCAGACCATTTTATGCACCACTAGCTTACCATATTTTCTTTCTCTCTCTTACAGTAAAATTATTCTGACATTATTAAGAATGAAAATAAAAAGCAACAAGAACCCAAACTTTCTTTAAATAGTCAAAAACTAATTTTATATATTTTAAAAAATAATACTTAAAAAACACATTTCTTTGCTGGGTTCCTTCTCCGTAAGGTTTAAGCCCAGAGCAACTGTGTCTAAACCCCTGAAAATAGAGGTTTGCAGTGGCAGTGCTGTCAGAACCTCAGCTCTGAGCCATGGAATATGCCACTAGGATAAAATCAGCACTTCAGACTTACTTATCTGGGGATGCATGAGCCCAAACAAACCAGAGTTTTGCTCTAATTTAAGGTACTTACACAAAGTTCTATCATTTTAGAACTGTAAAATTATCTACCTATAAAAACTAACTTTTGCTTAAACTCTAGATAATAAGGACGGGTGACTTTTTTTTTTTTCCATAAAAAATCTGTAGCATTGAGTAAATCTGCTAAAACATGTATATATTTACACATGGCGAAAGTTATTGTATAAATGTGGACAGTGTGTATATATTGGCATTTAGTAAAATGTTTCCCTGAACCTGATTGTATGCATTATCTGACAAGTATTGATGTAAACATCTGAATCTATGTCAGGTGTCTCTGTTACCCATTTACATTAGACCAGATCAAAACCAACCAGAGAGACAGACAAACAAAAATATGTTTTCCTGTTAGACAAGTCCACCTAACTCCTTAGTTAGCTCCTGCACACAAGTCAATCAAGTCTGCTGCTGAGCAGTGCTCTCGTTCCTACAGCAGGTAGAATACCTGTTAGGTTGGTTGCTTTTTGCTTGGCATTTTTTTCCAACATCTCATAGAGCAAACATCATTTTCAGAGCCAGGCACCCACCCTTCACTCCTCCCCCAGAAATGATTAAAAGATAAGTGTATTGAAGAACCTCTCATGTTGCTCCTTTTTGTAACTTTGTTCCTTTGAAGAACTCATGATACTGCTTTGCATGAGGAAGGATGGTCATTTAGGCTCATAATCCAAGTCCTACATCCAGAAAGGTGTGTAAAAATGAACCTCCCCAGAGTTTAGTGTTGCAGAAAAAAGATACAAATGTAAAAAAAAGTGCTCAAAAAGAAGTCGACTTTTTATATTCAGCCAAACAGTCTAGTAAGAAGAGATTCAGAAGTGCAGGCCCACGGAGTACAGTGAAGGAAGCCTTTTAGGTGCCTTTCTTCAGGTGATGCAAAACTGATTCATTATCTGTGGTCCCTTATGCAGACTTTCACATATTGACCTTGTTGTCTGTCTTTGTCTCCACCTCTTACTCAACTACTTTTTGGCACTGTCCTGGTATGTGGCAGCTTTCACTGCTGTCCCTGCTACGCCCCTGTTACTGACCCGGCGTACCAGTACTTTAGAGACAGGGATTTTTGTTCTGTGCATCTCGCTCTTGGCCAGGTGATGGTGTGCCACGTGATGGCTGTTACCGGCATCTGCTCCATGGCTGGTGGGATGCGAGGAGAGATGTTTAATGCTGATGGGTATCTTGGAGTCCTTCGCTGTGCTTGAGGGTGTTTTCAGTGAGCTCGTGGTCGTTATCGGCGACACGGGCTTGGACCGTGGCACACTGGTGACTTCTTCGTTTGTAGGCCCCACTGGTGGGTTCTCATCCGGCTCGGCATAGAGGTCGTAGAGAGCATCCCCGCTGTAGCTGTCCCTGGGAATGGTTTCCTTCTGGATGCTTGTGGAACCATCTTCCTCGGGACCAGGGGTGGTGGAATCCCAGTAGCCCTCGTCACTGTTTGGGATGCCTTCGTGTTGCTCCTTCTCTCTCCCCTTCTGCTCCTCTTTGTGGTTGACGTGTATGGCAATCTGGTGGAGGTCACCACGCTTCACCACCACCCTATTCTGGGCCCCTTCGGTACCTCGGTTTTCCTTCAGCTCCTCGGGCTTCTTTGTCCCTCCTCCACTTCCTCCTCCTTCTGTCTGAGTCTCGTCTTTCTGTGACAGCATATCCCAGAACTCCTGCAGGCAGGTGTCATCCACCTGCTCCGGGCTGGCCATCTCCTCCCCTCCTCCCTGGTAGGCCACCATGGTGGGGTGCTTCTTGGCGGCACCCAGCTTGCCGGCCACGGGGGTGCTCTTCTCGCAGACGCCACTCCCGCCGCCCACATCCTCCTCGTGGTCCGCAATAATATCTCCGCAGCCTGTAAGAGAGTCAAAGCTTTTCAGTGAAGTCACGTCAGCAAACATCAAACAAATACGATCAATCGACTGCTCTGAGGGTGGATCAACAGAGGAAGGGTCAGGGGCGGCTGCCGTCTCTTGACCGCTATCACAGTGAGGTTCAACAGGGGGGATAGTCGTTATTGGAATTTCACCTGTTATCGCCGCATCCTTCGCAGTCCCAACCTCTACGGCGCCTGGCTCCGGTCGCTCGCGGCTGAGCTCCTCGAGTCGCCGCACGGCGGCGGCGGGGGCCGGCTCCTCCCGGTGCGGGGGGCTGCTGGCCCGGGGCTCCCCGCCGCCTGCTTCGGGCTCCTCAGCCTCGGCGGGCGCCTCGCCGCTGCGCTTCTCCCGCGGCGGCTCCGGCCCCGCGTCTCCCGCGCCGTTCGGGGTCTCAGACAAAGGTTTCGGCGTCTCCTCCTTGATGCACTCCAGGCTGGCGGTCAGGGACCCCGGCATGATAAGGCCGGACGGGATGTCCGAGGTTTCCCCCCTCTCCTCCTTGCCGTTTTTGTCCTTTTTGTGCCACCGCATGCTGCTGAAGATCCCCTTCAGCCCCTTCTTTTGTCTGCCGCCAGCGCGGGGCTCCGCGCCCTCCGCCTGCCTGCCGTTCTTCCTCAGCAGCGAGAAGAAGCTGTGCGACTTGGCCACCGCGCTGCCGGCGGGGCCGGCGGGGCCGCCGAGGCTGCCGGCCGGCCGCTCCTGCGCCTCCCGACCCTGCGGATCGCCGCCGACCGGTTCCTCCTTCTTGTTGCTCTCCAGCACGGCGTCAGCCAAGCCGTCGTGCGTCCGGCTCCGCACCATCCCCGGCTTACCGGCGCCCTTCCCCTCCCCGCCTCTGCTGCGCACCCCGAAGATGCTCGGCATGGTGCCCCCGGACTTCCTCCTCCTGAACAGCTTGAAGGCGGTTTTGTTAATCCTCCCCGACGGCTGCTCGGTGGCCGGGGGCTCGGCACAGTCGCAGTGCGAGTCCATGTCTGCCGCTGCCGCCGCCGCGGCTTCCCCTCCGCCGCGGAGCGCGGTGCGATCCCTCACTGACAGCCCCGCCGCCGCCGCCGCCGCCGCCCGCCCGTCTCCATGGCAACAGGGAGGAGGGAGGGAGGGGGATAAGCCGCTTTCCCTCCGCCGCCGCGGGCCCGATCCAGTCGGCTGCCGCCGCCCGCTCCGAGCCGAGCCGAGCCGAGCCGACCTGCGCCGCCGCAGCACCGCCGGCAGCGCCCCCGCCCCGCCCGCCCCGCGGGCCTTACATAACGCGGCCCCTGCCCACTGCCTCACGCCGCCTCTCCCTCGCACGGCCAGGCTCGCGGGTGCCCTGGGAAGCTGCCGCGCCCGGGCGGGCAGGGCTCAGCTTTTATTTATGAGAGCGTTTTGCATCGCCGCTGTGTCCTCCCGGCACAGTCGCTCCGCGCCCCGGACCGCGGGCGTTGCGTGGCTGAGGCCGTGCGCTTCTGCGGCGCAACGAAGCACCCGCAGCGCCGAGAGGAAAAGGGGCCGGTGGGGCTGCGGGTGGTGACAGTCTGCAGGTACCAGTGCACCACACGGCAAGAACAGACGGGTGGGAACATGGGGCACCCAGACGGAACCCGGACGTAAATACCCCCGGGGGCAGAGGCAAAGGATGCCAAGTTCACCCCCCTCCCTTACTTCCCCATCTCCCACCTCACCAGGCTGACTCGCGCCATCCCTGTGTCCCTGTTTCTCCCCAGTGCCCCGAGGCCGCATGTCCCCACTGCCGACGGCCAGTGGGGAGCAGTGGTACAAGCTGGGGCACAGCCCAGCCCTCACCCCACTCGCCTCCCCTGCCGTGGAGGGAAAGGGCGGTGGGAGCCCATACGCAAATCTTTTCCCAGACCCTGTATCCACTGCACAGTCATGGCACCCAAATCATGCCCATGGTGATGATGGCCGGTAGTCCAAGGGCAGCTGGTGTCACCCTGATCACAAAATTTGTTAATCCTCATTAGCTGCAAATCTATCTCAGGTGCAAACAGAATAGGAATGGAATGGAATGGAATGGAATGGAATGGAATGGAATGGAATGGAATAGAATAGAATAGAATAGAATAGAATAGAATAGAATAGAATAGAATAGAATAGAATAGAGCAATTCAGTTGGAAGGGACCTCTAACAATTATCTAGTCCAACTGCCTGACCACTTCAGGGCTGACCAAAAGTTAAAGCATGTTATTAGGGGCATTGTCCAAATCCTCTTCACTAACAGCATCTACCACCTCTCTAGGAAGCCTGTTCACGTGTTTGACCACCCTTTTGATATAGAACTCCTTCCTCTAAAGTCTGAACCTTCTGAACCTCTCCTGGCAAAGCTTTGAATCATTCCCACGCATCCTGTCACTGGATACCAAGAAGAAGAGCTCAACACTTCCTCTCCACTTCCCCTTCTCAGGAAGCTGTGGAGAGCAATGAGGTCACCTCTTAGTCTCTTTTTCTCTAAACTAGACAAACCTGGCCAGTCAGTAAAAGGTTTTGCCATTGACTTCACTGGTTGGAAAAATTAGTTGTGGCTTTTTTTTTTTTTAACATCATCAGACATTCATTACATTCTCCCACGAGAGCAGGTTGAATTATCTGTTGTGAATAATTTATCCAGTGAATTTAGTCCTGTTCATGTATAAAGAGTGCCATTTGCATTCAGAATTACAAGTGTTCAATAAGAGCAATATGAGCACATCATTCAACTTACATGTCTTTCCTGCTTTCTGCAAGAGACAGAGGGAAGGACAGATGAGGCAGAAGCCAAGATATTGGCTGGAAGAGGAGGAGTGAGTTACGTTTTACAGAGTGGAGTTCATAAACATGCCTAGCACCCAGAAGCCATGGGGACAACCATGACCAATAGGTGTAAGTTGCTCACCTTGAGTATGCCTCCATCAATTGTTCCATGTCATGAGTTCCCCCATTACTTGATCATATTTCTGCTCTTTAAACAGCTGAAGGAAATTTGAAAAAAAAAAGTGAAAACACCAAATGCTCTTGACCAAATGCAAATACGCAGAGCCAGGTGTCCTTTCAAAATTTGAAAGAACAAAGTCTGATCATGTATCTTGGAAAAAAGTGGGAAAAATGCTAATGAGTAGAACTGGGTCACATGGCCGAACTTACCGATTTTTGCACTTTCCTACTGGTGCTTTGCTACATTTCACCAATCCTTTATATTTCACAAGTTCTTCTTACAAGTGTTGAATCCAATGGAAGGAGATACAGAGATACAAAAGGCAGAGTCGAGCTGGCTTAAAGCTTCACAGCTGTACAGAACAGACAAATTACTACATCTTCTTTCTTTTTGTGTCAATATCTGTGGTGGATATGGTGGTGAACATATGATGGTGGAGTTCCAGCTTGTTTTTCAGTCAACCTAAAATCCAGCTGTTAATGGAGGAAAGTGACTTGAGGTCAACCTGAAATTACTACTTGGGAAATATTTTGACAAATTAATTTTTTTTTCTGCACATTTGGGTTCAATCCTTTTTGCACTTTAAAAGTATTATTTAAATAACCTTGAAGTACCTCTGGAAATGGATAGTCATTCTAAAATGAAAGGTTAAAGCACTGAATTTTGAAAGTGACAAATTAAATATTCCCATTTTTTCATTTATCTTTTATTATTTTGATTTAACCTGAAGATAGCTATGGATTCATCATGAATTCATTTAGCCCCCTGCATTATGGTAGGGATTTCTTTATGGCTTCCCTTCGTCTCTGTAGGTCTAAAATCGAACTCTGCTTCTGACAGTGAAAAGTGTCATAACTGTCTGCCTGGCAAGGGGGAAGACAGACTGACAAACACCTTGCAAAGTGGAAGCAAACGGGCAGCTCTAATTTAAAAGCACACAGAGACTCCACAGCCATCAGGGAGCTCCTGATGACATGCAGACAAGGGGCAACTGAGCAGCTGTGGTAGGAGAGCTGTTTCTACTGAATCCCCACAGCATGACTTAGCCTGAGGGGCATCTGCCACGGTGGAAGAGATCCCATGCTGAGCTGCATGGCACAGCCACACCAGCAGGTTTATTCTAGCTGAAGGGGATATGGAAGAAGCTCTGTGGAAGAAATGTTCTCCAAGGTAGCTTTTTTTTTTCATGTTTAGACTGAGTATGAATGAAGAAAACCAGACAGGAGACGCTATATAACAAAATTATTCAAAAAGGGTAATTTAAAAAGTGTAGCATTTATAGGTACACATTTTTTAAAAAAGAAATTAAGGACTTTGAGGTGGAGTCTATTCTCTCCTTGTTCCTTGGACATACCCTACAGCTATTTTGGGCTGCTTGCTGGAGCTTACTGTCACAGCCTGCTGGTCCAGCACTCAGCCTTGGTTCCACCACTGACCCATGCTGTGATCCTGAGGAAGTCAGGGCTTTGCTTCATTTCAGCAGAGGATGCCTTTTCCAGTGACCCACAGGCACCACAGTCTTGTCCCAGCCTCACTCCCTACAAAGTGCCAGAGCCGCAGGGGCACCCCCTGCAGCTGGAGCCATCAGGTGAAACAGCATCAGCATCAGCAGTAATTACAAACCAGCTGCAGAGACTCACCCTGCTTCTCCCCAGTGATTATACTAGGCAGACACTCTCAGATCCCCCAGAAACTGCGGTCTGTGGCACAGAATGAATACTGAATAACATCCTAGGATTCACCAAGTATGAATTAGCGATGGGGGTTACAGCTAGCAAACAATTTTGTCCCTCATTTTGACAGAAGCCCCATTTTTTTGGTATTTCAAGGCTGCCTCACATGCTGAATGGGAGCACTGAGCACAGGGTGATAGGACAGAGCTGTTTGAACATCTCTGCTGGAGTTTTTCAGTTCATGCTTCATTTCTGCATAGGTTTAGTGACTCCAGAGAGTCAGGAGCAGCTGTCTCAATGTAATACCCAGGATATGCTCAGTTTTAAGCCAGAGTTTACCCATATTTTTGCTGAAGTTCTTTATCTTTTTTTTTTTGTTATCATTCTCCATAATCGTGTTTTAACCATCACATATACTATAGAATCATAGAATCGTTTAGGTTAGAAAAGACCTTTAAATCATTGAGTGCCACTGTTAGTTGTACATATGTATATATAATTCATGGGACTTGAAGAGGCTCCATCAATTTAAAACTTGTAGGTCCTCCTAACGATAAGCAGTGAATCATAGAAAGTGAATTGCAATGCTTTGGCCGGCACAGTGCCTGCATCCGGGCCCCAGCTGGTGATGGGAGAAAGTCAGAAGGCTTTTGAAAAGCCCTAGATAATTTCCACGTCAGGGTTTAGAAGTTAAGGATGAGTGCAGGGAGGCCCAGAGCAATAAGACCTTAGCAGGGAAAACGAGCTTACTACCTGAAAAGTTCCTTTGAACACAGCCGTTTCTTTTTACCTGATTAGGTGTGTTACTGGACAGATAAACTCTTCAATGCATTACAATAGCAGAAAATGGAAGAGATGCTGTTTGCTGGATTACAAAATCAATGGGCTCATTAGGGAAGACATAAGCACTGCCAGATGTCTGCTGTTACCCTAAAATCTGCTTAGGGAGCAATTGGGACTAGAAAAAAAGAACAGTTAAAACTGGCAAAAAAAAATTCAGAAAAAGAAATGGGAAATTAAAGAATCCCTCTTATTTTCCATGTGAGCCTTCTTGCTGTAACACATATCAGTGGCAAGTGCCTGCTCATACAGGTACAGGGGAAAAAAGTCTGGGTTTCTAACATTTGCCACTCATTTGCATTTGTCTCCCAACAGATCCATGTCCTCTAAAACAATATTTCCTTCCTACCTCTCCAGCCCATGCAGCAGCACCTAGGACCTCTTTGGGACCACTTACTTTGTTACTCCTGCCTTTGTTTTCCCAGTTCAGACCATTTTCCACATCCTTTTCTGCAAACCAAACTTTCTCCAGATGCAGAGGCATAAAGAGCGTAGATGTGCAGTTCAGCATATCCATAGCCTGGCCAACCCTTACTCAGAGGCAGCTCAAATTTGGAGATGTCTCAGGGAAAAACTTTTTAAAGGAATCTAAAAAATGCAATATATGGAAGTAAGAATAAAGAGTGGCAAGTAGAAGATGAAGGATAAAGTGAATTTCCTATGCTCTATCAGACTGTCATCTCCACACAGGCTTCATGCTCACCAGAAACTGCCTGGTTAACATATGAAAAACTGTCACTGGGAAAATGTACTGGGAAAAAATCAGTGCAATGTACAGATAACAAAGTTCATCATGACTGGGAGATGTCCATGTCCCTGTAGAATATCTCCCTTCTCCTGGGAGATAATAAACTGTCATTACTGTGTTTCATTGGCTGAAGAGCTGCAGTACTGGGAAGTGTTCAGCGAGCAGAACAAGACCTATTTCTCAAAATAGAGACCCGAACTCTATTTTCAGAAAATTACGTTAGAACTCCACAAACTTACAGAATTTGAAAGTGCCTGCTGCAAAACTATGTAACTTAAGTAACCAGCATGTCCTCTAAATCTAAGAAATCACACAAACAAGTGCTGAGGTACAAATTCTTGAACAGGTAAACAATCATGACCTTTTGCAGCATAAATATGGAGGAAAGAAAAAGTCAACCGCTAACTTTCACATGTTTAAACACTGGTCCAGTCTAGCTAAATGGGAAGAAGTCTCATTTCATGAGCCTGGAAGACTGTGTGTTAAACCTGAGACCTTCTAGTGAGGACTTAGGTGGAAGAAAACTTCTTGTTCTCACTAATAATATCCTTGGAGCAAAGGCCAACAACTTCTTTGAATGTGAAAGGAATCCTGTGGCCACTGTGAGGTTTTCTTTTGTTACTGTCACTCAGCCTCAGCATCCCTCCTGGGTGCAATTTTATTGAAAAATAAAAAAAGTTCCGAAACCATTGGATGTTCAGGTTGAGCAAACCAATCATGGGGTTCCTGAAATCAAGTCAACAATCTCAGGTGAGGAATAATGAAGATACAGTAGTTCATCCAAGATTTTGGGATAGTTTTTTGTTGTCGAAACAACTTTTCTGTATAAATGTTTTTTTTTTCTGTATAAATGTTTTGCTGTTTTAAAGAGGAAAATAGGAAAATAACAATAACTCTCCCTAAATGAATCAAAACGTGAGCTAAGCCTCAAAGAAAATTATTGAATATTTTCCAGTTCAGTCAACAGATTGAAAAAAATCAATCCTCTGCATACTATCTCTGTTATCCAATTGTTCTTCCCAATGCAAAACAAAAGGATTACAGCGAAATAAGGAAGCAACTGAGAAATTGAAACGGGAAAATAGCCATCATTTGTCTTAAAGAGAAATACGAGTTAAAAATGCAGGCAGTGCATGTAGTCCCCCAAGGGACAGATTTACTTCTAATTAATAATATGTTAGTGCCCTAGCCCTCTGCATTAAAAAAACAAAACCCTTTAGATTAATCCTGCTGCAGCAGTGTAGCCAGAACCTCTAAGAATTAACCCAGTCCAATCCCAGATTTACTTGCACTGTAATTACTGGAAATGTGGAGAGTATTTTTTCTTCCATATACTGAATTGAAAAGAGGAAGGTTAAAAGAAAAATAAATCCCATAAATATGAGATTTTTAGGTGGACATACAGACATTCTTCTTAAGATGTTTGCTGTATTCCAGATATAATAAAAACTTGATTTTTATTTCTAATTGTGATAGTTAAGTTTTTCTACTTCAAAAATAAATTAAAATGAAATCTTGGCTGTGCAGTCTCAGCAGACATTACAGATAACAGGACCACAGGAGGGATGGGTCTTCTCCACTATCTTTAATTAAAAGCCCAAACAAGAGTGTAAGCAGATTAGGGGGACCATGGGGAATACTGGGCCAGAATATGATTTTTGGAGGATGAAGACGCTGTTACTGAGAGGTAAGCATTCAGAAAAATTTCACTGCATAGGGGATGCCTGAGGTTTTTCCTCATCCCTGTACTACCTCAGCCCTTTCCATCAACTTCAGCAGAAATACTTCTGAATAGTGTTAGTGAATGTCAAAGTCAGAAACAGACCCGTAATTAAAGATTCAGCCTCCCTAAATAGGATACCTATATAGATGTGATCATATTACTTGTGCTTTTTTTTAATTAGTAGGAAATACTTCTCCAATTTGCCAGCAAGGCTACTGTGAAATTCAGCTGCTGCAGATAAATAATAAAAAAAAAGTCCTTTCATTACAAATACTGATAGATACATTATTAGTTTGATTTCTGGAGTGCTCTGTCTCGCTTTCCTTCTCTTCCCTCATTTCGCTGAGTATAAAGCAACCAGCTGCTAGGTATAACATCCAGTTGGAGGGGCTGAGTGCGAGCACCATGGTAGCATGTGGAAGTCTTCGGGTTCAAGTGAAAGGGCTGAGAGGACAAATGTGAAAAAGACATCTAAGCACGTGTGAAATACACAGGCTGCGAGGGAATTACTGAAAAACTTTGGGACCAAATCTGTGCCTTGCAATGTTGTGGGAAAGGAGAGAAAGGATTGTGATTTTTATTATTACAAATTTCCAAAACTAATGACAGAATTCACTGTCACTTTTTTTTTTTTTTCCCTGAGCCTGGAAACTGCAACTACTCCTGGATGGAGAAAGACAGTCTATATTTTCTGTTTAAAATAGGAAATATCTTCAGCATCTTCCAAACGATGGTTGACTATAAGATGCCACACAAAACTACCCCATGTGTTGTAGACCTGTAGGGACCACTGAATTCCATCTGCCTTAAACCAAAGGTTAGGTTTTGTCTCCCCATGCTTTAACCAGCTGCAGGATAAACAGCTGCATCTCAGCTAGTTAGCTTCAATCCCCTTTCTCTAATGGGCCAAAAGACAGGTATTCTTATGGTGTGCTTTATTTCACCTGTTTTACAGGTCAGCTTAAGGGTGGATGAGGTAAATCTTATCCTAAAAGCTCTGAGCAAATGTTGAATGTTCAGAGAAAAACACCTAACTTTGCTCAAATCGGCCCCTCAGTACTTGTGGATTTTAAGTTGTTTCCTCACTTTTCCAAAAATATCAACCAACATTTTTCAGATTTTCCATTTGAAAAAAACATTGTTACACAGAAATAAAACATTTTCATCATTTCTAATGCAAGCATGGGCATTGTTCAATGTATGTGCACGTGGCAGTGCCTTTTACTTGCACCAGAGGATCTACTAAGATGGTTTGCAGCACTAGGACTCTGGTCAAAGTTAAACCATGAGAAAGGTTTGGAGCAGCCTAGATTTTGGTTGTATTGTCCCTCAGAGCTGTGAGAGTTTCTAAAGAATCTGACCCCGCTTGTTCTTTCTAGAAACGATGCCTTGATGCACATCAGTGAACTTGTTAGTTGGAGGCAGTCACAGGAATGCTGGTAGCTTGTGGAGAAGCACACGATTAATTTCCCACACGGCACTTTCACTGATCTCTTTTTAATATTGGTCTCTGACGCCCTGCTTTCACTAAGGGGCATTCTGTTGTACACGCGATACAAATAACACCAGAGGTTTTTTTCCAAAGGGCTATTTTTGACAAGAGCTGTTGCTTTGACAGCAGATCGCTGGATCAATTCTAACTGAATGTCAGCTAAAGGACAGATTTCAGTTGCCTTTTTTTCCTTTTTTTCATCAGTAAGAAAAAAGAAGCAGTGGGTGTTGATTTATGACAATGTTACTGAAATATCTAAAGAGTATAGTGCAGTTTAAGAATAGATTAGTACCAAGAGGAATAATCACTTGGACTTCCACTCCTGCTCTTCTTCTTACTCAGACAAAACAGGTTTCCAGAGAAGCACCATTTGCACAAGGAGCATGTAAGAAATGTAGGATTAGGCCCTTTGAGTTGGCTGGTAGGGTACATGGTAGGCACAGCAAGCAACCCCCAGCCCCTTGGGACCTAGAAGGCTCTCCTCAGTGATGTTTCCACACAAAATAGCTGGATTCAGCATCTACCAAGGATAACCCACCAAACCAGTGCTGGATCAGGGCCAGCAGTGATAAAACTGGAAACCAGCAGCACAGGTTTTCTCAGTGTTGCTGGCTAGTTGGGAAAAGCTCATTTCTCTTGATTCTTGGCCAGGGTATATCATCTCCTGCTTCCAGCAAAACCAATGGGAAAACCATGCGCCAATGCAAAAGATGTGATATCTATCAAATGGGGCAGTCAAGATCATCCACTCATTTTTGTGGATTTTTTCCATGGAACTTCACAAAAATAGGCTGACAGGTGGTCACAAAGCTCTGCCTGAACTCATGGATTACCAAGCCAGAAGGAAGCATCTTGTGGCTGTTAGATCTGCAGACTTGGAAGAAACAAGCCAGAGAAAATGACCTGATTTTTTTTCGAAAACAAGTGCCTATGGCCTCTCTCTCTTTTGACTTTCTTGCATCATGACACATGTGCGCACACATATGTGCAAATATAAACACACAGAAGTCCCAAAGCATTTTTTTTCAGAGAGATTACTCTCTTTTTCACACTCTGGTCTTAAACAGTTTACTACTCTCCTTCAAAGTAACTCTCTGTGTTAATTTTTTTAAGTGTAATCATATCCATGAACTAGTACAGGGGATAAACAGACAGCAAACTGCATCCTTCACTAAAACTTATCTCAGATCAATTGATAATCCCTTGTCAGGATGATTGCTGTCAAAGCCAGGACAAGCAAAGGCATTTTTCATTTCCACCATTGCTGTTGTTGTCTTTTTCTGTCAGCCCAATTGAGCACAGCAAAAAGGAATAGCACCGTATAAGAGCCAGTTTGCCTTAGGATATAAATTGTCGTCTTTTATTTGTCCATAGCCAATGCTGCAAGAGTAACAAAGTGATGCCATAGAACTCAACCACCGTGCTGAAAACACAAAGGAGCCATTTTTTCCCCTCCAACTCAAGATGGCATCCAGCCATGCTGCCCCATGGCAGGCTCCAGCTCTCCCTCAGCCTGGCTGATGACAGGGCTGTGCGCAGCCATCCTGTGTTGCCTAGGGCCAGCCCTATGCCCCTGATGTTGGGCATCAGGGCTCAGCCTCCCTCAGCCTAAGCCCAGCAGAATTGATTCCTTCCCCCCCTCTCCAGAGCCAAGGGGTTTTGCAGGGTGCCTCCATGAAAGCTGTTTTCTCTCCTCCACTGCTCCTCCACACTTGGCAGGAGAGAGCCCTACACCTTTCATCTTGGAAGACAAGAAGGAGTCAGTAATTTTCTCTGGCACTGCTAGCCAAAGCCCTTCTGGAAAGGAGCTGACGCTATTATTGTAGAAGTGTAGCTGACTTATGGCAACAAATGCCAAAGAAGTGCATCACCCTTGTGGCTTGTTGTCTGCATGGCAGGACACCCTGTTGTGTGCTGGATTGTTACACGTAATCTATGCAAATGAAGTCATTAGCTTTAGCAGATGTTTTTTTATCATGCTGTCTCAAAATTGAAAAAGGGATCAGCAGGCATTTTTGTTTTCTTACCTAGATTTTGAGGAACAAAATAAATTGCAACAACCTGCTGTTAATGTGAACTCACCCTTCCTGGTACCTAAGGCTTTGCACCTACTTCTACTCTATATAAGAACATTTTATTTACTGCTTTTCATTTTCTTGATCTAATTTTCAACAAAAATCCTTGTAACAGCTTTAGGAAAGTAGGTTTTTGTTTATTATCTGCCTGTAACACATTGAGACAAACAAACACCTTAGCAAGGTATCAAAGCAGAGAATCAGCAGCAAATTTAAGTTCTTCATTCTTGGTCTTTGCTACCAGGCAGTACCACTCATTACAGAATACATTTTTTCTCTCCTTAGCCTGATGCATCTCAGTTAGGTGCCTATGACAGCTATTAGAGCAGCAGGCAAGGTAGTTTGGATGCAGCCACTTGGTTTTGGGGGCAAGATGGTTTAGTGGCATGAATGCAGGCTATTTTGTGCCTGGTGTCCCACTACCAGGCAGGACCCTGGACAGAGAGCAGATATAACCCCAGTGTTCCATCCTTGAGCTGTGGTTGGGCCATGAGAATTCTGAGGGTACGACCATGGTCTGACTGCAAGAGCTTGCAGTGGGAACTGGGACTGGAGCAGGGACCAAGGCAAGACTGACATCAAAGAGGCAAGAAAGAGGGTGAAGCTGAACTAAGAGGATTTGCTGGGGGCAGTGCCAGGGAGCCCCTGGAGCAGCCATATGGCGGCAGGCAGTGCCGGGCACCACCAGCTCCATCACTCCTGTGACCGTACAAGCAGCTCCTTCTCAGCGGCATGGCAGTGGGTTGCTGGGGTGGCACTGGGCTCCCCGCCTGCCTTCCCTACGCTCTGCAGCTGCTTGCCCAGGGCTGCTGGGCCTCAGCAAGGTGTGGGGGGAGAGGGTAGGGAGGGCTCAGGAGCAGTGGATAAGGAGAGCAGGGAGTGGGGGACTGGAGCAGCTCAGCAGAACTCTGCACCGCACAGCCCTCCCCACCAGCCCCCAGGCATGAGCCCACCACCCTGGGCACAGAAAAGGGCATTAGGCTGTGCTGCGGTAATTAACTGTGGATCGTGGATATATCTCCTGGATATTTAAATGTGAACCAGTTTAACTGAGGTTTAATTAAAGCTGTTGTGAATCGGCTTAAATCTGTGTTCCTTCAGTTCTCTAGGAACATTTTAGCTGCAGAGCTAGGATGCTATCTCCTGGAAGCAGGAGGGTTTGAGCTGGTTAATTGTTAGAGGCATCTGAAAACCTAAATATGCTGACCCAAATGCAGCTCTCAGAAAGAGAGAGCTGTCTTGGTGTTCTTGGAAATCACTGAGCCCAATTGCTCTGGGAGTGGAATCTCCCAGGGACTGGAAACATTGAGCCTTACAACTCTTGGTCCCACATACAAGGTACGCTTTCTCTCTCTCTTTTCTCCAATATAAATAAATAGGTTTGTGTATCCTAAAGAAAACAAAACCTACCAAAATACTCAGTTGCAAAAATGAAAGGAAAAGGATAAGAAAAAGACCAAATCATACCAATTAGCTCCCTTACTGAACAATTGGAAAGCATTCAGTGACAAAAAGGCATATAAAATAATAATAATCAGAGCAGAATACAGTAGCACAAAGCACTAATGTAAATTTGGTGAGACTCCAGCATCTGACTTGTCTTTTGCACTGCAAATATGGTGAAGCATTTTAAGAGAATGATGCTTTTCTATTAATCATTTATAGTATTGATACAGTACTTCTTGTAAGAGTCTTCTTTTTTTCCACTCACTGAACATTATGGATGTTCAATTATAATAAAGCATTACAAACTATTTGCTTCTAGCTAGGGAGAAAGATTTTCAGAGAAGTTTCTCTTAACATCAAAAGTAAAAAGTAATTTCCACTAAGAAAATACATTAACCTGCTATCAGTTAAGAGAATATAGTAATCTCAAAAGATTCCTGAAAATTTTTAAGAGAATATAGTCATCTCAAAAGATTTCTGAAAATTTTAAGTAACTTAGCATCAGATGATAAATTATTATCTTGTAATACAATAGCTTGTCATGTTTCTTTTATACTTAATAAGAATTGAAGAGAACAAGAATGGCACAGGATACTCTTAAAATGACAGGAATCAATAATCAAACATTCTGTCCACCTTCATTTCACACTGGTAACATGTTTTTCACTTTCCTTTGAAAGAGAGAATACAAGAGCCTGCCACTACAAATCTCTGTCCAGTGTGTTGCTTTTCACTGAGGGTTTACAGCTATAAGCCATAGCTGGAAAATCATACTACTGGGCTAAATTACAAAGGCAGAGCTCTAAAGCGTAGTTATTTTTATACTACATCTGTAACACCAGGATCAAGCAGAACCCCAGGGTCCTGGTTGTGTAAGACAATGCTCTCAAAGATGTAGAAAGCTGCGCTTGCCCGTAATTTACATCAACACATTTCCAAGTGTAGACATTGTATAAACCATAACTTGAGTGCCAACATTTGGCATTTAGGCATCTTAATAAACAGCTAAATGAAGGCACCAAAAATCAAAGTTCTAATACAGGAATAGCAGCTGACTTAACACAGAGCTCAGCCAGGCCCTGCAGAACCTGAGCCAAAGTACAAGCAGAACAGTGAGGCTGTAAATTTTGGTGTGGGGATGCTGGAGAGGGCAGCTGGATGCACTGTGGCCAGCCTTGGGTCTACTCAGGAGGTGGTTCCCAAAATCCTGGTTCCCCACTGTTCCTCTTCCTTGGGTCTGGGGACCCCTGAGGAACACCAAAGAGATCACACTTGCACAGTCAGGGAAATATTGGGTTGGAGGTGCCACACAAAGCCAGAAGAGGATTTCCGTTTCCTGTAGGTCTCATGAAGACTGTGGAAGTGAATGTGTCTAATCCCAGGCCCTCCGACCTCTCCAAGGGGAGACGAGCACTTCCCAGGGAAGCATTCAAGGGAAGAGGACAGCTGTGGGCAGCATGGAGGAAAATGCCAAGTGCATTCTTCCTAGTAAGGCACATTGTGCCCAAACTACACACAATGCCTCCAGGAGCCCCCTGGGCCATATTTGATATACCTCACACTCATCAGTTTTGGATCTTCACCCAGGCTGAAACTATCTGTTAGTAACAAGGATGAAGAATATTTTTATCTCACTCATAAAATATTGGATATTACTGAATTGTAGAAACTATTGACCTCATATTTACCACATCATTTTTTCCCTTAATGTGTGCAAAGACATTGCTATTAGGGATATACAGGCTCCATAGAGTAGACAATAACTGTCCAAAAGGGTTTTTTCCTGTCTCTGTGTTCATTTAAGCAGTTTTCTGTAAAAATTCAACTGGGAATTTCCTAAAGATACTGAAACTAGCAGACCAGTTTAATCCTTGCTTGCTTTATCTGCATTTCTAAGTCTCAAAATGATTTAATTAGTAACCAGTATTATAGTATATGTGGATTACAGTCCTATTAAGACAACAATTTTTTTAGCAGGATTAAAAAAAAATTTGCAAATCTCTTTCACTCTGGCTTAGTCCCCAGCCATTCACCTGGACAAAAGGCAGCTCATGTTGGTGAAATCATTTTGGTTTTGAGCACATTTCTCGAGTTTTTGCACCAGGTAACTGCAGACTTTGGAAGCTCTTTCTGTTGCTCCTCTAGAACACAAAGAGTATCATGAACCACTGTTATCAAAATAGAAATGGCTGATTTTTTTTTTCCATAAATATACAAATAACTTTATTGAACCCTGGGACGGATAGTAATCTCTCCTGACGTCTTGCAAAGCAGGAGCTGGTGGGTACTGGGGTTGGCCCTTGTGAGTGGATACAGCCCCACACTCCAGAGAGCAAATGGGCTAAGGAATGAAGAACTGTTTAAAAAGCAGCAAAAGGATGAAGACAGAAAAATTATAAGGCCATGCCATACAGACAATACAGTATGAAGACATTATCTTCTGTCTCTAATGTATAACGCAGACTTCAGTTCAGCTGAGAAATACCCTGGGCTGCTGCAGCACAAGCTAACACAGAGGCTGATGCACATGGAAGCAATACCCAGGAGCAGATCACAGGCTCAAGCAGACCTGGCCGAAGCCCCAGCACCAGCGTTTTTGTGATGGCGTCAGTGTATCAGTTGTACTGAAAAGCAATCTACTGAAAAGTAAAGCTGGAAGCATGGCTGAAGTGCAGGCAACATCGACTGCCAGGGCAGCCAGCAGTCTAACATCATGTTTTGAAGGCAGGAACAGCCATGAGTGCTGCAACAGAAAGTCAGCCCCAAACCAGGCTGCTGCAGTGGTGTCTCACCAGAACTGACACAGGTTGGACCTGGTGGGACTGACAAGGAGTGAACAGATGTTCACAGAGAAACCTCTTGTCTGCAATACTGCCCATCCTCTGGTGCTTTCCAGGCAGAGGAGACACCTGGCTGCATGACTGGAGCATGACGAGAGAACCCCTGAGGCTACTTTGTCCAGTGAGAAGTGACTGAGACCCTCACTCTACACGTGTTTCCGTACATGGCTGAAAACCAAGGAAATGAAATAACCCTGAACTTGCCTGTAGTGTTGCATGAAGATAAGGGGAAGGTAAAAAAACACACATGCCGTTCTCTTTTGTCCTTTCCAGGCAAGTGCAAATAAATCTGGCCAGATAGTAGTTTTATAACTGAATTAACCTTGAAAAAAACCCCTAATTTTGCATGAACTAAGACTATTTGAGTTCTCTCTAACACCCAAATGGTTCCTGGATTTGCCTGCCACGGGCCAGATTCCAGCTGGCATCCTTACTGCCACATCTGACCACAAAGGCATTGTTACTGGTGTGAGCAAGCTCAACTCACCAATTACTGATCCTCTGGCCCTTCCAGATCTTCATCTCATAGTTTCCTCTCACTGTTAAGGCAACACTGTCAAGAGAGGAAACTGGAAGCATGGGAAGCAGTTGAGCTTCACAAGAAGTCCCAGGTAAAACCCCTCTGATTTCTGTTTCTGATCACTTATTTCCAGCCATTTCTCAGCTGTGTCTTTTAAAAATTCCTTGAGGGAAATGTATACCCCATGGAAGAGTTATCCTTGATACTTGTCAAAGGTTGAATGTTACACAGTTGATTCGTTCACTTCTTTTCTTCCCATACATGCAGATGAGAGACATTGTGTTCAACAGCATTTTCAAACAGACACTTCATATTCTTGTCCTCAAAAGTAGTGCACACATTCAGTTCTTTATTGCTTGAGGCAGTGAAGAACAAACAGGAAAGGACAAGGTTTTTTGAGAACCACGTGCAGGAACAGAGGATAAAACGCACTGCCCAAAATGGGCAAGTTATAAAAAAGGAACAAGAGCAAAAGGAAACAGGAGCAACAAAGGAAAGGCAGGGGAGAACAAGCTGGTGTGCAACAGAAGTCTGACTAGGCTTCTTGCTGGGCCTGATGAAAGGCATAGACAAACAGAGAGACTGGAAAGCCAAACAAGAGGCCAAAATATCTGCACTGCAGTGCTGTATCCCAAGACATGCCCCAGTATCTGGGTTGACTCAAAGCAGAGGAGCCAGGACATCTGTAACCAGAGCCAGCACTTTCTCCAGCATGCACACTGATGAAGTCATCACCACCATGCCCACACTGCAAAGGCAGCCATACCAGTTCTCTCTGGAGCTAAAAAGGGCATCAAAACCCCTTTGAAAATACATAGCTCATGTGTGACACACAGAGAGACATTCATACATGTATGTATGTCCCCTGCTTAAGGGTACGATTGATTCAATGGACATGTGTGATTTGAGTAACTGTAGAATTCAGGGTCAAACTATGTGTATGTGACAGACAATTTCATTTTAAAAAGTAAAAAATACAGAATTTCCAGGTTTTTTAAGTGGCAAACACTTGGAGAGTCAACAAGGGATTCACAAGGGCTCAGTGAAAACCCCTCAAACTCAAGAGCTGCTAGCTAACAAGAGCAGCCTGGAATTATTTGCCTCATTTAGTTAAATTTGTGATATCACTCTCTCCAGGGTGGTTTGGGGTTTTTTTTAATGTTTACAAATAAATTCCTTAGATTCTTAAATCTTGACAGAACAGGTGAATGTCAAGACTCTCAATTTACATTACTTTTTCTTTCACTGATTTTGTGGGAGAATACAGGTACATCATTTCAGTACTCAGGTTTCTGTTTCTCCAGCTACTGAACAGATTAGTAATACGATGAATTAATGCTTTAATGTTAATTTAGGTTCCTTAAATTGATGATGCTGTGCAAGTGGAAAAATAATTAGTATGAGACCTCCTGGTCTCGTGTGAGAGCTATAAGAAGCTGTGGCTGTTTCTTGCTTTCCAAGTACAGAAATTCAGTCTGTTCCAGCAGAATTTTTATACTTTTGTTAGTTGGTGTAAGGCCGTGCCTATTTGCCCTTGATTATGTATTTAATTAGGTCTGCGATATTCTATAATTAAATAAGACCTGAAATGGAGATTAATTCTTTTTAGGATTCTCAGCTTACTCATCTCTTTTTACTACATGAAAGAGCAATGCATTTATCTCAGACACTATGTTAACTCTTCATGCTGTTGCCCTGGTCCAAATATTCCAACACTTCCAATCAATATGTACTAAAAAAACCAACCAACCAAAAAAAAAACAAAAAAACCCCCACAAAAACATAACAAAAAAACCCAGCAAAAATCCAAAACAAAACAAAACCCAAACAACCAACCAACCAAACAAACAAAAAAAAATAAAAACAAACCACCAAAAAACCAAGCAGCTAACAGCATTCTGGGATGGGCTGGATTTTCTCCCCAGGCAAGTTCCCACCTATAAAATTTCTTCCACCAGCAGGTCTCCTGCCTGCCCTTCACTCCCATTGAAGCAAAAGTAAAAACAGCCTGCATGACTGCTCTGCTGCAAAGTTTCCCTCTTTCCACCCCAGCTCCCAGCCTGAATGTGCTTTGTCTGGGCTGCTGCTTTGATGTTGCATCGGGCAGCTTTGGAACAATAACTTGAAGACAGCCTTAAAGCCAGCCAAGGGTAAAACATCCAGCCACTACTGTGCAATTGTGCAGATGACATGCCATGGCTTTGCAAGGAAGCTGGAGATGGCCACATAAGCCCCCGAATTTGAGACCATGGGCTGCCTGTCTGCCTCTCACAAGGAGCTCTATGAAAGCCAGGCCAGAGCAAAGCTCTATCCTCCTGTCTTAAATGGGTCGCTACTTTGAGTGCAAACAAGATGGATACGGCCTTGCCAGAGCTGTTGTCATATGTTGTTTTTGAACAATGGAGGATTGAGAGGGGGGAAAAATAACTTGTTTGTGTGTGTGTGTGCATCTGTCAATAAGGGAGCTTAAGTTGGGGATGAGAGACAAGTGCTGGAGAGGTACTTAGAGAGATTAAGTGCAGCAGATTTATAGGTGAAATCTGGTTAGTGTTGATGCAAAAGGTTGTGGGGGAGATTTTCAAAAGCACATGTGGGAGGAGACTGCTTGCATACTATTGATTTTCTATTTTGGTGCCTAGCTCTCATCACTGTATGACAGTCTTGTGAAGCACCAGAGCTCCTGGAGATACTGGAAGATGTCCCTGAAACAAGCAGGTGATGAGTCAACACTGACACCACCATCCACTGCAGAAAGGGAGAGGCGGGAAACCATAGGAAAAAGGCTCCCTTCCCCTCCATGTTGCAAAGTGAAAGCAGCGCAATGGTCCCTACTTCCCACGTTTTCCAAGTAACTCGTGGCACAAGCAGAGGTCAAAGAGCAGGAGAATGATACACAGCACACATTCATGAGCTGGGCATGTTTCCAGCTTTGCGAGCAGGAGTCATCGCTGCATCAGGGAGCACTAACAGCGGGGATTGCAGCCCCTGAGTTCACTTTCCCTGTAATTAACTCATCCTCATGTGGAGACAATCTCTTCTTCTCCTCTGTTTTGTCCAAACCTGGATGATGGCATCCAAGCACCAGAGACAGGACTGCAGCAAGTGCCCCCACACACATGGAGCAGGGGGAGGAGGATGTAAAAACAGGAATGGTTTTAAGCAAAGCTCTGAACTAGGGGCACTACAGCTCTTCACTCGCTGTCAGGAAACAGCAGCTGCTGCTCCACCACGTGCACTTTGTTTTTCTCTGAAGGCAGAAAATAAAGTAGGTCACTATTCTATTTTCCAGAAGCCGAGAGATTAAGGATATTAGGAAAGGGCATAGGATAGTGTAAGCTGCTGATGAAAACACCAGAGACCCAAGCTGCATGTGTTTACACATGACATGAAACTCAGCTGCTAACATGAAAAACAGAGATCATATGTAGATACTACATGAAGAAGAGATGTCAGGTGTATTAATTAGAGGCTATAAAGGCAGAAACATAAGGTTTCTGGCTCCTGAAAAAAACAGGAGACAAAGTAGAAAATTTTAGAAAAGTGAGAGAACATAAAAATCTTTTTAATTTTTTAATTAAAAAAAAAAAGAAGATATTCGCCAAGGAACTACAGGAGATCATATGCACAAATTATACAATGCAACACGAATTTGTACACAATTCTCATAAGTATGAATTATACATTTCGGTGAAGTGTGTAATTTGAAACTTTGAAGTTCTCTCTGCCTTAGACTTCTCTCTTGGGAAGAGACCCACACAGACAACAGACTTACACAAGCAAAGAGGCAGCAGCACTTGTTAAAAGCAGTGAAGGTTTTCAGAAACACCCTTTCTCCCTCAGCATTTCACTACTGGGACCCCTCTTGGGCAGGCAAGTTCCTCCTGTCACAGAGGAACCAAAATTTTTGCAAGTGGTCAGAAGGCTGCTAGAGTACAACATTCACTTCCATTTGTGATAAAGTAATATTTTTAAGGTTAGACATCATTAAAATGTGTATTTCCTTAGAAATAGACAAAACCTGAAAGGAAAGGAAAGGAGAGCAGAAACTGGGAAGATTTATCTGTAAGTCATTATTTCTTTTTTTTTTCTTCATTTCTAAATACCCTTTCTTTCACTGTTTGAGGAAGGGCTCCTGGAAACAACTAGCAATGCAATCTCAACCTGCATCCCCACATATGTTTCTGCCTAAATCACGTAAACGCAAACCAGGGCTTTCACATTGTCCAAGGCTCACCTACACAGAGAGCGGATCCAGGCTCAGTTCCCCAAAGCTGAGAGTGCCCTCACCCTTTCCACAAAGAGACAGGGAGTCCCAGGCTATGGCAGTAGGGATAGGTTGGGGTACGTCCCTGCATTCACACAGGTGCCCGCAGAAAGAGCAAAGGCAGAATTACTGAGGCAGACATTAAAGGCAGGCACTAGCCCCAGCCACAACTGGGACATGAGCTTTGTGTTGCCCCTGTATGTCACAGAGCCCCTGGGGATCCACTAGTGCCACACTTATCCTACAAAAGGAAGGAAAAGTTATTTCAGACATGAATCATCCTTCCCATTGAAGCACAAGAAACCTGGAGTTAGAGGTCTAAAACTGCTACCTAGAAACATCTTTTTCTCCATTGTCTACAAAGGTATCCAGAGGACTTTCAAATGCTGTCACCTAACGTCTGGACATAAACACTTAGATATATACTCTGCACCCTTGTCCCAGGTTCCTTGTGCCACCCAAGAGAGATGACTAAAATCATCTTAATGGGGGGGGGGGGAAATGTGCTGTGGCATGAGGACTTAAGAGCCCACCAGAAGGAGCTGGCAGCTCCCATGAGAAGGGCAATCAGAACTCAGAGGTTTGGACCGGCTTCACCGAAGGCAAAGAAATCTGGCTCCTTGATGTTGTTTATCTGATTCCGAACAGTTTTCTGGATTCTCATTTTCATTAATTACTGCTTAATTCTGTACTTCCCAGTTTCTCCGAGGCCTCTAGATATAACAATTTCAATTCTTCTGTTTACAAAGGAGACCTAATACATTAAAACCATTCACTTTAGACTTTTGTTTTGTGTGTTGTTTTTAAGTTGTTCTTATTCTTCCTCACTTTTGCCTCACAAGCTAATGGAAAAGAAAGATTTAATATCTTGATTTTCACTGGTACTGATCTTCAGCACTTTTTCTTATCCAACAGATCTGATGCAACTGGGGGAATGCTTCTGTATGGCTTCTGCAGAACTTACTTTTTTTCCTTTACAAGCTCTTATGACAGTATGTTAAGACATATCAAGTACCAGCCATCTTAGATTAAAAACAGCACTTTAGCATAAAATATTCAGACTGTGCCAACACCGGGGACCTTCATTTGTCAGCTGTATACTGTTGTTCCCATCATCTAGATATAATACTGCCATTCTGCAATTTGATAGAAATTTCAAGCAGTTTGGGAGGAATTGTTATTCAGTGTGATTTTAGTGGATTCATGGATTAATTGAAGATATTTTCCATACAGTACTATTAGAAAATAGAATTATCTGTAGATCCAGCTTCAGGGCCCTCAGTTAAATTGGTCCATATAAATCAGATAAAGCTAAATCTCTGACCTGAATAGATTGCAATCTAAGCAAACCAAAGGGAGAACTGATGAAAAGAGGATATTATCATAGTTTTCCACAGGCAAACAGGAGTAACACTGAGATTAAAAGACTTATCTGAGGTCAGAGATAGCCTGCAGCAGACTCTGCCATCCAATTCACATCTCCCAGAGTTCCACATTTAACTATGAAGCCATCTTCCTACTCTCATACAATCATACAAAACAATTAAAAAAGCTAGAGAATTAACTCTTGGTTTATTATAGTCTGGAAATTATTAAAGCGTCTCTAAGAGAAACAAAATATCTCTTTCTCTGAATCTCATATCCACTAGTAATTTAACTGGTTTTCCAGAAAGCAAGGGTATAATAAAAAAATTTTACTTGTTCCACCTAAAGAATCTGGCATATAGGAATATTTACAAACTTCTTAAGATGCTTTGGTAAAAGCAAGTTGCATAATTCACTATTTTGTTAGACTTGTCACATAAAAAGGAAATACGGCTTTCTATAGCAATTGCTACCGTATTCCACATTTACCTTGAAGTAAATCTCCTTCACAAAGACCAAAACTAATAGGTAACAAATTAATACCTTCACTTAACAGCACAATTGCTGACCACCACACACATGGCAATTTTTATCTTTTGTTCCCAATTCTGCATTTTCAGAGAGAAGGGAGAGGAGGATTTCCTATGTGCCCAAGGGAACAGAAGTTTCACCTCTACACAACACATGGGGCTTCATCACCAGTGAGGAGCACCTCAATGTAGTCAGCACTACAGATCATGCTATTCCACTTCCCAGTTCAACATACTCAACTGCTGGCATCACTTCTTGGCCTCAGACCTTGGTATACCTATGGTATCATGACACATCTGGAACATGCCTTGGAAATAATTAGGATCCAACACTAGTATCACTAAGCCCTTTAGGAAACATGTGTATGGGGGGGCAATATTCCTTAGGGACATCATGGGACATCAAATATTAAGCACACAAAGTACATCTCCTTTTAGCATTGCAAAGCTCTGCAGAAACCTGTTTTTTAGTTCTAGGCTGCCTTTCCCAGCAACATACTTACAACACAGGCCACTTCAGACGCAACCATTTTCAGAGCTAACTCATCTATTTAGAATAGCCTCTTCTGGCCTTTTAGGCTCAAATCTCCCTGCCTGGGGCAAGGACTGTGGTTCAAAGCCTTCCCCTTATCCCAGCTGGTCTCACTGTATCCCCTGAGCCCCAAGGAGTCCCAGAGCACTTGGCCAGGAAGATGAAGACCAGGGTTACAGTCATCTTAGATAAGTTCCCTCAGAATTGTGCTCCCTCTTACACCCCTTTCCTTCTCTTTAATTTGTTTGTCTTGATGAGTTACCTGAAGGCCTGCTTTGCTTCCCTGGAGGGATAGAAAGCACCACAGTGCTCCAAGGCAAGCTTTAGTCAACACAGAAAGGTCCAAGGAGAGACCACAGAGGAGAGGGTGATGCTCTCTCAGGGTTTCTGCTGCACTGCAACCCTGCTCAGCCCAGCAACACAGCCCAAGTGTAAGCACAGCCCTGCAAGAGAGGTGCCTGCCTGAACCCACCCAGGTCCATTAAGAAAATGAACAGGAACCTCTCCTTTCACATGCAACTCTTAACTATTAATAGCTAAAAGGCAGCAGACCAGAGGCAGAATTTGGGACCAGACCTCCTTGCATGTTTCACCAAGCACCAGCATCTCTTGCTGGCAGTTTCTTAATCAGCTCTCTGCTCTGCACATGGGTGTTTTGAATCCCGTTCTTCAGTTTCTCTTGCCAGCCAGGTAAACCCATCTCTGGGCTGCAGCCCAAGCTTTGCTACTAGTAGGATGAGACTTCAGACTATGGTGTCTAGAAATAGCAACTTGTGAATCCCCCAACTCGCCACAAGCAGCACAAAGGTGTCCAGGGGCCTTGTAATGCTCCCAAGTGCTGCTCTAGAGGCCATTGCCATGAAGTGCTCCATTTAATAACCATTGCAATGTTGAACATCTTAGGCACCTTGCTCCTTCATGAGCCCTTACATTCCCAGGCATGTTTCTCAGCTACTCCAAATTCTAGACCTTTAACCTGTACAAGCAGCAGGGAAGTGACTCACAGTGCCTGACTTTGCATGTGACTGAGCGGGTCACCTGAGGCTCCCTGCAGTCAAATGACAGAAACAGGCTTTTTCACCACGTGGTTCATATGACCCGTTTCAGACATGCACCTTCCTCAGGGCAGCTGTGCACCAGAAACAGCTGTTCCTCTGTGCAAGGAGCCAAGGGTGACCAGCTCAGAGGTTACGTCTGCACAGAAGTGGGTATATAAAGCTGGGGATGAATCCCACTGGGTGCCACTGGGACCTGGGTATGTGCCAGCAGCTTGTGATACCTCCTTCAGGGTCACTGGAGAGAGTGCTCAAGGGTTTTGATAATTTACATGGATACTGGCTGAAGTGGGCAGAGTAATTTCATCTCTCCATTGCTTGTCTATGATTTACAGCTTTGACGTGTATTTCTGCATTGCTCCTGTTTTATTAAATTAGTGCTAGGATCTCTTGAGGCAACTTTTAAATAATTTGCACAGTTTACCTAACATTCCTTGCTAGCTCAAGGTCTCATATGAAATTCGCTTGTATTCCACATAGCTCTTCTAGCCAGCTAAATGTATTATTCTGGAAATGACTGAGAATTTCAGGGTTGATGAACTGTTCAGCAACCTCATCATTATTCTGCAGGTTTCCTGTTTGTAGTCTTATAGGACTTGATAAAAGTAGTAATTTTATACAGATGTCTTTCCCTGACATATTTGTGGCTTTTAGTTTTTAATAAAATTTGTTTTCCAAAAATCACACTTGTCCAACTAGTTTGATAAAACATAATCAACTACATATTAAAGTCTACAAAAATGGCAGAAAGTAAGAGGGCAGTTGCTATTATCTTTGCACCATAGAAGGAAGAGAGTAATGCTTAAAGTGGCAATAAATCAAATTACAGCTGAAAATGATAACGTCATAGCAGCATAACTGCATTACGTCAGTAGCCTCAGGCTCTTTCCATAGTTCTATCTTGGCCTAGATGGCACATAAAAGCAACAAGGACAACAGTGGGTGTGCGCTTCCAATGACACTGTCATTTGAATGGCAGTAAAAACAAGGAACTAAACACAGTGTTGAGAGCTGCCTCTCAAACTCAGATTAACAGTAGCTAATACTTCAATTTTTGAGTCACCATAAAGACTGGTTCCAGGTATTTTATGTTCAAACAACAAGGTGCACTTAGCTTTGACAGATTTTTTCCGGGGAAGTGCTTCTCTCCCTGCCCCATTCTGCTTAGCTTTATGTCCAGAGAGTCGAGGTCCCTAAAGAAGAGTAAGCAGCTGGATGAATAGGTCATGAATGCATTTCTGTGCTGAGCCCTTCACCCTCAATGAAGCTTTAAAAGTGAAATGAGGCTTTGTTCGGTTTGTCAATATGAACAGACTACAAAGGCTTGACAACTCCCTCTCCTAAACCTCAGTATATTTGAAGACTTACACTCAAGAATGGGCAATTAAAACATTGTGGAGTACATGTCACCGTTATTTGATGGATATTAATAAAAATATTCCACAAAGTAAAAAACATTTGGAAAAAACCAAGAGAGTGTGAATACATCATTTCCTTCATCCAAAACAAGTTAATGCCTCTGCACAGCATCGAGTAGGAACATCTTCAAGACAATGGATAATTTCAAAACAATCCTTACATGCAGGAAACCATCCTACTCCTAACAAAGTGGCAAATGTTGAGGCCACAGCGGTTTCTCATCTTCAGAGAAGCATTCCTTACCCACTTCAGGTAGTATGAATCCACTATATAAAAAAGTATGAAAAAAATACACCAAATACCCAGTATTATTTTCAGAATTCATCCAAAAGATATCTTTATTGTGTTTTTTCTTTCTTAAAACTATATGGATTAAAAATGTATTTTACACGAAGTCCTACCAGTTTTAAATTTGTCCTACCAGTTTCAAATTACTACATTAAATTAAAAAACTATTAAACAGACACAGGAGCATCTTAGACATTTTTTTCCTCCTAAAAAGCATATTGTAATTTGTATCCAAATACAGAACATTTGTTATCCAAAGTGGAAAACTCCATTTAGCCCAACCTCTACCAGAGAGCTGGGAGGGGAGCTTTTCCTTAACTTACATGCAGTAGAAACTCACTTGGTGGTGTACTTGTAGTTGTTTAATGGACCAAATGCTGCTAAAAAAAAAACAAGTTTCCTTGACCTTATAACACCTGAGATGCCTTAGCTCATTCTAGGCCATGGTTACCAGTTCCTAAACACACTCTCAGGGAAAAAGCACAGCCTCAATACACCTACTGCTGTTTAACACTAAAGGAACCCCATTATCTGTTACGCTAATAAACCTACGAAGCAAGAGACTGTGCATGAGCAGCAGAGTTTCAGAGTGCCTTTTAACTGCAGTAAATCAGAGCAGCTCTCCCTAATCCTCAAAAGGAAAGAGCACCACACTTCACATCCTCAAATGCTGCTCAGAAGTGCTGTTCTTCCAGCTCTTGCCTAATGGTCCTTTTCAGAAGGAGGTCTGGCCTCCTTCTACAGGAGTTCTACAGACCTACCATAATACCAGTTTCCATATTACCATGCTGTTCTGCAGCTCACACAAAGCATGGTGTACCGTTGATAGAAATTGCAAGTGGTGACTTTCTACCTTGCTGACTTGGATAGCTGTTACCAAGACAAGCAGCTCAGTAGTAAACCACTGTCCCTTGGCTGACCTCTGCAGCTACACATGAGCAGCTCTTCTCAGCCTCAGTTGCCTTGGAGTCTAACTGAATATAGACAGAGAAGAGAGGAAAAGCAAGAAAATAGCAGAAATCACCAGAAACTGAATAGCCTTAAGAGCATTTAACCACAAGAGAGCACAGAGGACTCAATGCATATCAGCAGATGATAAAGCAGTCTCTGCCAAATTGTGTTCTTTAAATAAACTTTTGGCAAGACTTTACGATAGCAAAGCAGAATTTTACATATGGATTCTCATCCTGAAATAGAACAAGCCTAATAGAGATCCAGGAATTTGAATTTTTAGGGCTATATATAACTCAGCTTTAGGATAATGTAAATATCTCAGTTCCTCTATACACTACAATACTTCAAACATCAATAAGTTAAAGTAGTTCTTATTGCTAAACCTAATCCTTTCCCTACTGCCGAACTCCAGCCGACCAACAGTCCAAGCAGAAATTCATCCTCTGACAATCTCATGACCCACTCTTAGTATGCAATCTCCTCCACACAATCTATGCCTGGGAAGCAGCTCTCCTTTCCTTTTTCTTGGCTGATATCAGTAAATTGCTAGATATCAGTTATCTCTCTCCTCCCAGGCTGTTCTTTGGCAGCACAGATGGACGTGTGCTATGGGATATAAGCAACAGCAATTAGAGTGCAGTTCAGCCTCAATTTTTTTACAGCTATCGAAATCTCAGTGCTCTCCTCTGCACCATATTTCACAAAATTCATAGTGATGCTTACATCCAGTTGTGCTCTATATTCTCCCTTTACATTTTCCTGTTCCAAAAAGCATTCACCATCCGAAGTCAACTCACCATAAATTTTTAAAAAGAACCATTAGATTAATATTTACAAAGCTTTGTCTTCATAAAGTACCAAGCACCAAGAGTGCTTATGCTTCTCTTTTGAGACTACTAACCACACACCTCTATCATTCTTGCTGCATTCACATTGGAATTTAAATATTTGATGAAGTAGTATTTTCAAAACAAAACCCTCCTTAAATATAGAATTAACATATGCATAAACATTCATCCATTTTCTTCCACTAACCATTCCTTTTCAGTATGCTTCATAATTGCTGTAGGTATAGAAATTTCACAGAATATTCTGAGTTGGGACCCATAAGGATCAAGTCCAACTCTTAAGTGAATGGCCCATATAGGAATCATAGCCTCCTCTGACATTTCCTGTACCCACGATGAGCATTTAAAAGCCATCTAGATAAATGATATAACAGCCATTAGAACTTATTTTTCCCGCTCATGTGCTGTCCTCACATTCAAGGATAAAAAGTAATCAAAGTTATTATTCTGTCATGGTAGTCACACTTTTATCTTTTCAACGTATTGCAGACTAAATGGGACACTTGCACGTCACCAGATAACCTAGAAAGCCAGTGCACATGCAAAGTTCAGCAACTAAGCAAAAAAAGCACCTGGTTTATCAAGAATCATTTGTTCCAGCCATATACTACTAAAAACAAGTTTACTAAAAGCTTAAAGTGGGATTAGAACATAAAGAGGGATCCAATCAGTGACAGCATTTCCCCCTCTAAAGCATTCTCACATGAATCTCCAAGCACTAAGCTGCAGCAGTCTCATGCTTTCACAGAGGGACTCAGCCCGAGCAGTGTCAGAACCGAGCAACGTGTCCGAACAACATCCACAACTGCTGAATATTCAGAGAACAGCCCTGTTCTCTGCCAAGCCATATTCTTGCAAGAAAGCAGCCATCCTTCGTGTTTTACCCAGAGCAGCTCCAGGGGATGGAAAAATAAACACAAAACAGACAACATTTCTAGGATCACTTAGTCTTTCATCAGATTCTGGAACTAGCTCAGTTAGCACTGAAGCCCTCAAGCCACAGCAATATCAGTCCTTCCTCCTCCCACAGCCCAGCGTGGCCACCACAAAGATCAAGAATGACGTGTCCATCTCCATTTGGCTTTTATATTGTTTTTATGTCCCACTTGCCTCACTTCAACCATTCTGCACAGTAGCCAGCTATTTCTACATATGTTGCCTATCCTCAGTTCAAACATGCACTCTCCAAGTAATGCATGAACTCTGGCAGGTTGTATTCAAAGACAGGTGAGGCAATGAATGCTCCCTGGACTAAGTCGCTAAAATAAATAAGTGAGCCTTTCGGTTATTCTAGGAGCAAGTTAAACTCAGCTTTTTGCTCCACTTGTGTATGCACATACAAAACTTGCACTTTCAGTACAGCCAGTAGCACCCGCACACGGAAGAACATGTGGATAAACATGCTCGCGCACTTCATGTTCTGTGCCACTGGACACAGAACCAGCTGATGGATGTTGTGATTGCTGTGGCATATGGTTAAATCATACTGCTATGACTTAAGCAGGAGTTTTGACATTTTCCCCTAATGGTACTAGCCAGATTCTCCCACAGTATATTTCAACATACAGCCTGCTTTATCCAAAAGGAAGCCACTTGAATAAAAGCCTCCAATGGATTGAAGAGAGCCCTTTAAGTTGCATCTACCTACAGCAGGAGGGTCCCATTCTGTAATAAAGATCACAACACTGACTGTAAATTGCATAGTACAATGCTCCAGTGCATTTGTTTCCATCTGTACTATGCACAGAAACCATATTCTCAGCACAGATCAGCATGAAGCTGGATGTGGCTGAAGTAAATATGAGCAAAATGCTGTTGGAAGAAGTTTGAGCACTGTGTAGCAACTGCAAGTTAGGAAGAGCTTTATTACCATGACAAAAATTATCGCTGTCTTTACCAAATGAAGAATACAGCTGTATTCTAAGAATTAGAATTCTAACTAAGAATTAAAGAAAACTGTTCTTACTAGTTAATGTAAAAGTCACTGAGAAGAGAAGCTGGTGTTTTCAGAAAATTATTCCAATTTCCTAACAAGATTTATTGTAGCTGTTGAAAACACTTATCTGGGTTACCAAGTATGCAGTAATGGTAACAATAAGTAAATACGTAAATTCTCTCGATACTTAAGTCCTAAATTAAGCTCAGAATAGTGATTGTAATTAACAGACCAGCAGTGTACAGTGAATAACACAAAGCTGAGCCAGTCTCCCATTATCTAAAAGTTACAGAATCATTCAAGAAACTGATAAATAGGCCAAGTCATTTCTGTATTCTGTAGTCTGTATCAGGTATGAGTCATCCATAAAACGAAAATTTTAATGTTCACACACTGCTATTATAAATGGACTACTTAATGTCCAGTTAGATTGGCAATATTAAGATCATTTTATTTTAAGCTTTATGGATTTTGAAAACACGTACAAATAAAATACTTGTTACAAAACTCCATTTGCTAAAGTTTCTCCAGGAATATATATCAAGCATGATTCCAGCACATAGATAAATGACTTCTACAGAGAGCATTACATAGAGCAATAAATGCTAGTGAAACAGCCAGTCTTTCCAGATACATTACAATGAAAAGTTTTCTCTCCCTTTGTCACATCTAACGTTTGACTAAATGTTTTATTTCTAAATAGCCATGTCTGAAGTTAAAATGTGTAAGCAAACTGACTGTGGAAGTCAACAGGCACTCAGAAGCCCCAAAGGGGAGAGTAAGCACTATTTTTCAAGTTCACTAGTTCAGGGGTAAAAATTCCTGAGAGACAGAAAAACAACAAACCCTTTTTCTTCGATGGAAAGATGCTTGCCAGGGGACATTGCCAACAGACAGCTGTAAAGATAAACTGTAAGACTGAAGAATAATAGTAAGACAGAGCAAGGAAACCAATCTGTAATGCTAAGTAAGGAGGAATGCCTTGGTGGGGCAGCATGGGACTTCACCAGGGCTGCCTGCTTGCAAGGAAAGCATTCAGCAGAAATATATGCAGAGATACAAAGCACAGGATATGTACATGCTAATCTTGCCATTAAGATGGAAAACACCTATAGTTTGTGCCAAAACTGTAATCCCACTTAATTTTAAATGGTATGCAACTGACCTTAAAATACAAACAAGAATAAACAAAATATTGCACTCCAAAGTTACCATCAGGACATTTATTACATGAAGCAAGTAAATCAAGAAACACAAATCCATATATATTTTCTGTTGCTTGATGTCAGTGCAGAACTGCTCGGCTGCAAGTTTTTAACAGACCAGGTCACTGAATTCTCTGGGACCTGGAAACTGATCTCAGAAGCAGCATGCTTCTGACCTTCCATCTCGAGTCCCTGAACTGCTGCTGGACATCAAAACAGCTCTATTTCTACTTTATGAGTCATACTTCTGCAGTGTCCTGTTCCTTGCTACATGCTGTGACAAGGGTCCCCAACTACATCGTTTTCCTTAAATCTATTGTGCATACAGAAGTTGTGCTATTGAATTATGATGCCGTGCTGATTTTGAATGCAATTTAACATGTAGGCAGCTCAAGCTAACTAGATCAAACATGAGCTCACTCACACTGTTCACTGAGGCTGATCTGAGCCTTCAGAGTAGTGGAAGAAAGCTGTAGTACTTTCAGGTTATTGAAACATCCAGAGCATTAAGAAGCCTGTTACATCCGGCAGACATCTAGCACCACAATAAGCAACACCAGAAGGAAAGTGTGGCATAAACGGTGACAGCAAGTCAAAGCAGACTTCAGCCTAAGGATCTAATTCTAAAGGTTAATAATATAGGTTTCACAACCAGTACACTTAGCCTGTGATCAGTTACAGCTTTAGAACTATTAGCAAATAAAGAGGAGTTTTAAGAGCAACCTTTAGGTTCTGACCTAAAGATCTATAAATACCACTGGAGGGATGATCTAGTTTGAAATCAGATTATCTTTAAACTAACTAGAAAGCAATCATGCTTACACAAGGCCCTCATGCTAGTCACACTTGCTCAAGAGCAGGGCAGGACTCTAAAGAAACAGATGTTGACAGCATGCGTCCTGTGCTAGTTTAACATCGAACTTCCTTCTATTATTTATGTCACTTCCTTAAGAGGACAGTAGTTAAGCTAAGCTACCCCAGCCCCACTTCGGCCCAACTGAGCATCCAGTTATGTGCTCAGTTTAACAGAATGGGAGTAGTAAATTCTCGGAGATTTGCTGATGTGTTACTGTATCAAAAGGCCTCAGGAAAACAGCAACTAGAGAGGAAGAGCACATCACCTTTCCCAGCAAAGCATTCTTTGGCATGCTTATCCTGTGGAAGAGACACATCAAACTGTCACAGTTTGTGATAGCTTTCCTTCTACAACACCATTATTCTAGGGCATTTGTTCACACAGGAATGTGCAGTTTTATGGAAGGACTGCTGTTCCAGTTCTCTAAGTGGACTTTCCAGACTTCAGGCTTTTGCCCTTGATTTAGGTCACTAGTAATTGGACATGTGTAGAAAATGCACAGGCTCAGTTCAGTGTTGCCTAATTAATTTCTTAGTCTGATTTGGCAGTCGCCCTACAAAGTAGAACTGTTAGATATTCAAACTTGTATGGAAGAATACCTTGTGACACTAGAAAGCCTCCCAAAAAATAAGCCCAACTCTTTCGGTACTAGTGAAATAAATATTTTAAATTGCCTGGAGTACAAAATGAAATAAGTTCTCAGGTGAGACTATCAGCTTGGTTCGCTAAAAGAAAAAAGATCAAGCACAGCACAAAATATAGAAACCCAAAGACTTCATGGAGATCTCCTGAAGATGAAGCGCAGAATTGACAAGTGCCAAAGTCTAGCAACCTATGGAGCAGAATCAACTGTACCAATTTTCTGTCTGGAACATTATATTCTCAAGCACCTGGTGAGCACACCAATCAACCACAAACTAATGTCACAGCTTGAAAGAGAGAGTTCTGCACATTATTTTGATCTGTATGAGGCACCTTACAGTATTGTAACTGCTCCTGGAGCAGCATATTCATGATGAAGACAAGCTCATCCACTGAAATAAGAATTAAAATTATTTCTGCTCCTAGGCTACTGCCACAGTTTTTTAGTCAACTTGATGTTTTTTAAACCCTTCTTGAAGGACACAGAACAGCCCCACTGTGCTCAGTCCTGGCCATCCTGCCAAGCTTTCTGTTGGAGCTCACTTCACTACGATCTATTCACTTCACCACAGGTCCCATGTGCTTTAGGTAGTTTTGGCTTAAGCCTAAACAGCAAATGAGAAGAGACAGATGCCTCTCTGCAGGAACTTTTCTCACTGGTGACCCTGGGAGTTGAGTTGGCAGAACCATCTGAACCTCCTAAGATGGCTGCTCTACAGAACAGCCTTATAAAACACTATTCACATATTAACTGGAGTAAAATATTTACTTCAGATCAGGAAGTATTGTATTATTTGACAGACAAACAGGTTTGGTGCCTGAGCAGACAGTTTTGTAACATTTTAAAAGTGACCTAACATGCCTACCTTGATTTAAAATAAAATGGCATTCTGATTCCTTTCGCTAAGAAGTGAACTCTGCCAATTAAAAGGACCGGAAGACTGAAATGAACTCACTGTAACAGTACTGAAAGGCAACAGATCTTCTCTCCAAAAGCCTTGCATACAGGGTTACTCAGAGGGATGTTAAAGTAAAAACAAAATACAGTGATATTTGCAAAAAAGCTTAATATAATCTTTTGAGTTCATAAACTCTAAACAATAAATATGAAAAGTGTACATGGCACATCAGAGCAGCTAAATATAAAAAAAAAAAAAAAAAGTACAACTTGATAACACTTACCTATATTCTCAGTGCTAAGTTTGTTTGTGATATAATACAGGCTTAATATACAAGATGTTTTTCCAAAGAAAAACCACAGAACAAAGTTAATACAGAAGGTGAGGGAGGAGGGGAGACAATAAATAACAAGGCACAAAAACCTCTCTTGTTGCAACCCTGTAAGGCACCACTTGTGCAAACGTGAAAACTATCAAAACCTGTAGTGGAGAAATTCTAAATGTGTTCAAATAACTGGATAATGTATTTTAAATATGACACTATATGCTTATGCCTTTTGGAATAAAAATACTTACGAACCTTTATTTACACCAAAAGGCTTTTAAAAAACAAATTAGTGAAACGGGTGAATCAACAGCCAAATACAAGCGTCACAGCTAATTTCTCCCAGACAGCTTCACAAGTGCAACTTGACCGTGACCTATACTGGCCTTGCTAATAGAGTCCTGGGTCCAATACAGTGCAGAAGGAAATGCTGCATATCAAATTATGTAGCACGCCAGTAATTTTGACAAAACACAGGGATTAGGATAAGAATAGACTTATTTTCACTTGAAACCAAAAATTATTTAAATCAAGAGATAAAAGGTCAGTAGCATTAATCTAACATCATACCTAGAGCTCTTAATACCCAAAGTTATAATTTAAGAACTGGGCACCAACATTTTTATTCCTGTTATGTGCTCAGAAAATCTATCATGACACAAACTTCAGCAAAAACCTTCTCTCTTACTAGAAAATAACAGATACCTAATTAAGCTTACAAACTATAAGTTTCCCCCTTTTTTTCTTATGTCCCATGATCTCTACTGCATCCTCCAATTACATAAGAATCTCCAGATGATACTGAAGTTATTCACAATACGCACAGGTTGAACAACTTTTTACAAGATGAAAAGGGTTTTTCACTAATAACCAACATTTTCTTCTAATGAAACATTTAGGAGACGCTCAGTTTCTCATGAGCTTCAGACACATGAATGATTTTTTTTTTTTCCCCACTTGGGAACAGTATCAGTAGACTACATTTCCAGAAGTTCTGTTTGCAGTCTTGCAACTTGAACAACTGCACAGCACACAGTAAATAATCTAAAAGAATCTGACTATTCAGTTATTAGCTAAGTTTTGTTTTCTTATGTGACATGTCTTATTCTACACGTAAAGACCTTGTGCCCAAATGAAAACATTTGAGGTCAGACAACCTGTAGCTTCAGTGATGCTCCATCTACTGAGCTGCCAGAGAGGAAAATCAGGGCAATCTATTATATTTCAAACAACAGAGGAAATGGAAGACAAAACAGTCTTAAGTGGTAAGTTAACATTCATATAGCTATTTGCTGAAAGGCTGTGCCAGCATAGGCATGCTTCATTCCTTATATTCAGTCCTCTTTTAAGGATATAAAAATTTGAGCAAATACAATGTAAACAGAGCCAGGTAGACTGCAGTAGTAAAGAACAATATAATTGATCTGACAGGTTTAAGGCCAACTATTTATGATTTGAAATGTGTCATACTTTTCCATGGCACTTAATACACTGAATTTAGTACTGGATGACATTAAACAAGGGTATACATATTCATATCTAATGCGATATATACATGTAGCTTCAGTCCTTAAAATAGAAAGTTCAAGTTTTCTTGTCCAAATCAAATCAGTTTGTGAAAGAACACCTGTGGTTTCCTATAATGAATAAAGTAATATTACGATTTTAATCAATTTAGTGCAAACTGATCTAAGTCCAAAGACATACCATTCCTTGATTTTTAGTCACTACTTACCAAATGCCCGTTTCTTTTAACAAGACAACTAGACCTTTTTTTTCCCCTTGAAAGAACAGCAAACACCTGACGACTAGCATGCTGTTCTAGCCTACATTAACAAAACTTGCTGATATACAAATCATGTTTTGGTCATGCAGCAGAGACCCATCCTCAAAATAATCCATCTCTCCATTCAATCAGTCAAGAAGAGCACAGTGCCAGATTTTAATTAGCAGGTCATCCTGGCCACTCCGTACTCCAAGCTGACAACAGCAGGCTCAGCTTTGGAGAACTCGGACACAAGCTCACTGTAACGATTGTCTGCTGTGTTGCTGCCCTCTATAGTTCTCACGGCATCATTCCCAGGGATCGGCGGCTGCTCCTTCTTGAAGCATGGAGGGGTCTTCAGTGCCACGGGGGCAGGATGAGCAGACTGCTGATGTTCCTTCACAAGGACCACATCTGACTGCCCGTTTCTCTGCTTTATTTTCTGAAATACAGAGAATAGTTACTAACAGTGGGCATGACTCTTTACTGATAATATTCTGCTTCAAAAGGAAGTGAATCCCCTTCTTTTGCTGGCCAACTCAGCATCTACAGAATCATGTATGACATACCCTAGGCTAGATATGTAACAGTCATGTTAAGTGTTAGGCCATTGGATATTACATTATACTCCACAGCAGATACTACAAGCACTGCTTGCTTAAAATTTGTAGCTGAGCAGAAGACAGAAAGGTTGCCTGCCAATTAACAAGCAGGGAGCTTGCTAATAGTAAGTAGATGAAACTTGCTAATAAGTAGATTATGAGTCTCTTAAAGACATAACAGTTTGATAACTAAGCCTTATATATCCTTCCTAAAAACCTGCCAAAAGACTTCAGATCCAAAAAATACTAATACGTTTTGTTCAAATGCAGGAATACACTAAAACACGTCAACTGAAAAGCAGGACTGGAAAAAAGAACCTATCCTGCAAGCATGAGCAAGAGAATAGGAAAGATTTGGATTAAGGGTTTTTACGGTTGTGTGGTTTGGGTTTTTTATTTGTTTGTTTTGGTTTTGTTTTTAATTCAAACTCACTCACCCAGTAACTGAGAGCTTGCACTAGTTAACTGAACAGATTTGTTTGTTGGTTTATTTGTGTTCTATTAGAATGGAGACTAAGTCCAGAAGACTTTGGTGTTTCTTGACATCAATTTTTTGAAGATGGAAACAGTAGTAGCAAAGTCTACATCAAGATTTCAAACAAATACATCTCTTCATCACTCAAGTGAGAAATGTGGGCTCAGGTGAAGTAATCATCTTCGAATGAGGTTCTAGAAAATTCAAAACTAAGACTTCACTTTATATCTTGCTTATTCTTTAGATTGCTTCATCTTGAGTTTTCATCTTATTGCTTCAATTGTATAAAAACTTTTACATATACAATTAAGATATGAAACAGTATAAGATTAAATGACCTGCATTCATTACATTACAGTAGGATCAGTTTAATAAAATCTTCCCTCCTAGAAAAGCTGTGCTTCCCCCTTCTCCTCCCAACATAACAAACAGGAGTGTGTTACCTTTCTAGCCAGTCACAAGTAGTAAAACTGATAATCATAAGACTTTTGCATTCCTTAAAACATATTATTTTGAAGTTTCAGCACCTTAACTGACTATAACAGAAATATCAATTAAAAGCCACTAAGTCATACTAGAATAAAATCAGATACAGCCTATCCTGGCTGTTTACACTAGCACCTCGAAGTCAATTATATACATCTTATCTCTGTATTTAGCCCTGTCTTGAAATAAGCATTACAATGTACATGACCCATAATTATGGTGACTTACAACAGCATGCACCTGCATATGAAGTTAAAAAGACAATACTTACTGCTTCCATTTTAGTAGCTATAATGGAAATAAAACATTTTCAGTCTCCTTGGTTTAGCAACACAGCTGTAGCTATGATGGGTACCTTTTTATCCAAGATAAGTTTCACAGAAATTTAACCTACATTAAAATATCTTCAGTAATGCTTTGATAGTAGGAGAACTTTTACATAGTTCAGTTCATCAGTAAAGCAGAATGATGCCTAAGAGCAAAACATTGGCTGCATAGTCTGGCATTCATCACAGGAGCATCCAGTGGAAGTCAAAAGTCAACATTACACAGAGTAAGTGCCAGGCATACAGTAGTGACATTCACGTGAAAGCTAGCAGCATTATTACAGCTTTAAATGTGAATTTGAAAGACAAGAAGTCACATATACATACACTTATTTTGTAATACTTACAGCTTCCAGTTCTTTAATGTCCTCTTCCAGTTGTTTATTTTGCTCACTCAAATTCATTATAAGATTGAGCACAGACTGCCTGGGATGCATACTTCGGTCAAACTGATGGTACATATTTCTCCAAAACCTACATGAAGCAGACAGTTTAACTATGCAGGATAATGACAAAATTGAAGAAGAGATACTGTGTCTTATTTAAACTTACTTAAAATTGAATGACACTGTATTAGGCTCCAAAAGAGTTAGTTCTGGCAAAAAGTCTGGATTATATAGAGGATTCCGATATTTCTTTTGTTCTGCCAAAAGGAATGGCCACAAGGAGTAGGTCTTCTCTTTTACTCTTAAAGCAAAAAGAGATAAAGGTCAACACAGTGATTGCAAGCAAAAAACCAGAAGTTCTCCAACTAATAAATCAATCTTTAAAAAAAAAAGTTACCAGAAGTACTTATAAGTCTTGAATTAAAAGCTCTTAGTAAAATCAACTTCTTCCTGGTATATGCTAATGTTGGATAGAAATGCCAATTTTAGAAGTACTACTGCTTTTAAAATACAATGTGAGACAAACTGACAAAAACTTCACAGAAGTTTGCCAGCTGAAAGCATTGGAAGCTACCCTATTAATTCTTCCAATTGGCTAGTCTTGAGCAGGCAAGAATTTTAAGCTTGCCTAAAAAGAGACTGGGGGAGGGAATGAAGTGACATTTTCAAACTTAAGCTTACCTACTTTGAGAGGAGAAAAAAAAAAAAAAGAGGAAGAAAGGTACCTTAACTTTCCCTACGAAAAATCAGCATGGGATTTTCTCCCAGAATGAGAAAGACTGTCTCCAGAATGCAAAAGCACAAGAAGCACTGCTGTTCCCTGATGCAGTTCAACATAATTTTCAGTACTACCAATCCTGCCTCCATTTGTATTCAGAGCCTAAAATGAAGATTCACGCGAGTTCTTAGTCTGACAGAATAAACGAAAGACACATTACAATATGCCTGCTTACTTTAATTCTTCTCGTTCTTTTTCACAGTTTCCAAGGAAGTTACCAAACTGGCATGAATGGACATGTTCGTGGATTTGAAGGAGGAAAACTTCATTGTACTCAAAGGCTTGTGGAAACTGCTCAGTCAGATTCCACACACATTCTAAAAATTGGGTGAACACCGGTGAGATCTCTTTTGGATCACCATCCAACTGACAACATCTGAAAAAGATTCCATAAACAGATTGAAACTGGTTTAAGTTAGAAATCCAAAAAGTCTTACCTGCAATTGTTTTTAAATGACAGCACATTAATTAGACATTAGCCTTGGTTTGGAGATTAAGCACCTTACTTCAAGAACTGGGGCAATTTTGGAATAGAAATAAGTCTATATTTAACCTGTTTTTCTAACTTATAAGTAATCACACATTTGTATTCAGTACAGAATAGCAACATAGGACAGTTAAGTTCCTTTGTGTCTATTATTTTCACAGTCTTTGGAGTATATCAGCTAAAAGCAAATTAATAAGCAGTAAATAGCAGCAAGGCTATTGTTATAGTTGATGACAGGCAGATCAAGGGAAAAAACAGAACTGTGAACATATAGGACTTCTAAAGATAGGTGTGACTTCATCATCAAAGTAAACATAAATGTAAACTTTTCTTTAAAGACATCAAAACTAAGTGTTTCATATTGCCTAAATAGCTGGGACATAGCCTTAGATTGGTTTTGCACTGTCTATACATATGTGCAGACCTAGCTGCTGTCATCAACACTTGAGAGCAGAGTACCAGTAGTACTAAAAATTTATGTCTACAATATAAATCAATTATCCAATACATAGTTGAATAAATAGAATACAGTGCATTGTTTACTGAAAATAGCTTGCTGCTGAACTACCGCAGTGTTGCTAGAAATTTAACATCACAATCTCAGTTCAGTTTGCTGTATACATTTTACTATATTGGAGGAGTGAACTACCTGTCAGAGAACTTGTGCCCAAAAGAGATCCAGTCTTTCTCTATCAAGACCTAGAGGGTAAACAAACCAAATTCTCATGAAAAATGTTACTCAATCTTACATTTTACATGTATTAAATCTACAGGTTATCCATATATTGTATCAATAAATCTGATTATTTTGTATTCTGATTAAATTGTATTAAATCTGAGTCCAATTAATAACAGTAGGAGCAACCATTTGTCACTTTATAGCTTCTTTATTTTCCTGGAAGCCTTTCAGAGGAGATTCTCAAAGCACATTTCCAAAACTAGTAAAAAAGTTCAGCAACTTGCTAATCAGATAATTGTTCTTAAGCCAGACTCACTTTAAGCATAATGTATGACTTCACTAGATTATCAACTTTCAAAATATGGCAAAGCATAGGAAAAATTTTAGTATTTCCTTCCTGCTATCTTAGTTTACATAAAACCACACAATATAATCTTTCTAACACTTAGAGCAGTAAGTTTGTTAATATCAACAGTAGCTTGTTTTATCACTTCACAGAATCAAGCACCAAAAGGAACACAGTACCATCTGATCATTGCAGAAGTCTTCACAAAAATCTAATTGAAAGTGAGGAGTAAACAAACCCAAAGAGACTAAATGACTTCCCTAAAGATTACACACATTCGCACTATTCACAGCTTAATCCTCTTCCAATTCATCTTCAACTTCACTTTCATCGCTTGTAATATTTGTGACAGTTCTAATCAATATATTGTAGTAGTTTTATGTACCATCCCTATGGAGTTCCCATGACACCTTGCCTTGCCACTGCAGAACACTACTGATTTTCCTACTTTAAAATTTAGAATAATCACACCGAGATTCCTCTTCCTCTCTATGGAAAAATGAAGAAATTTAGATTGCTTAAACATCCTCAGGCACTGAGGGAGTTGTCATTGTTACATTTTGAAAATGTTGATTTGGGGACAAGTGATATAATACAGAGCTGCTGTAATTCAGTACGTCTGCTATGTCACATAAGCACTTTGGACTATGTCACAGATAATGGGCTTTTCTGGATGCAAAAGACAATCATGGCAACATTTCTGCACGGTGGCTAAAGAAATCTGCTATTGGTATTTCAGCTTTTTAGATTTTAAATAAATGTTTTTTCCAGTAGAAAGTATTTCTGTAAGAAAGATTCATCAGTATACTGCAAATCTCATTTTAGATTTGTAACCACACAAAAAAAGGCAGTATGTTTACACTGCTCCCTTTCACACTCAAACATTTTACATCTTTTATTTACCAAGGAAGAGCTCAACAATGCAACAGTTAGCTTACCATGAATCCTTTGATTGTTCTGTAATAGGAATCTAGTAAGAGAGCTCCAAGAGAGCAAACTTGGGAAGTCCTATCCCAGCCATCTGAGCAGTGCACTAATACACTTGCGCTCTCCATCGCTATTGCCTACAAAACACAGTTGTTTCTTGATAAATGTTCTTTTCCAGACAAAAGTCAAAATTTAGTAGATAAATAAAAAAGCTACCTTTATCGCAAACTCATAGCATAGGCCATTTTATTTAGCTAAGATAAAAAAATGTTTATTATGAGGAAAGAATTTAAAACCGTCAGAAAGCTAGGAATCTCTCCATGGAAGTATAGAAAACTCCTTACAAAGAAGAAATTCCACCACCACCTTTGCATAAGCTAACATCTCCAGTGGTTCCCAGTTCTCTTTCTTTCCCTTATAAAACTAAACTTACAAGAAAAGCTCGCAACATATACTAAAAAAGAATTAGATTACAAATTACAGAGTACAGATTAAAAAAACAAAACACCACCAACACATCATTAAAAGATACTCACTTCTTCGTCATTATACTACACAAAAGTAAAGGCCTAGGAAATGTTTATTAGCTTCAGCTAACAAATGAAATCCTGTTAGCTCAGATGTTTGTGAGGGTCATCTTTAGGACAATCATCCACTTTTAACTCAGTTAACTCCCTGTTATTTCACCTAGTAAAAACAAAGATCCAGGCTTTTTTCTTCACCCAGCCTTCTCAGGTCAAGCCCTTGGCTTCCTAAGTGCCTAGCAAAGGCAATTGTTCCCCCAAATTCCTCATAAAGAGTCCCATATCCTGGCCAAATGAAGTCAGCATAGCCACTTTGGCTGCTCTGCAATTACTGCCCCAGGAGCTCTGTTTTACAGGGCGCACTAAATAAGTTTGTTCCATCCTCCTCCAAACTGGTTACACCTTGCAGAAATACCTAAAGAACCAGGAACCATAAGAATCCATTTATCTCCCAGCAAGATGACCAAATAGCATTCAAAAAATCCCAAAACATTAGCTGGCATAAAGAAATGAAGAAATCAATCCAATCATAAAGAAACATGTAATACTTAAACCAGCATATCCAATGTACCAGTATATATACTAAACACCTACCTCCAAAAAAGGTCACTTGCAGAATTTTACACATTACATAACATTAAGCATAATTTTGCCTGGTAGCAAGTCAACTTCCTATCACATAAAGAAGCAGCATGCAAGTTACCTTGACTAGGAAGACAGCAGCATCCACCACAGCTTTGACGTGACGCAGCCATCCAGAATTCTCCAAACCAGACAAGAAGTCATTGACAGACAAACCCCTTGTGCCACTGACTGAAAGAAACCAGAAGTTAAAAAGCCTTAAGCAGTTGCAGCTACCTGAACCCTGCAATGTAGAAAGAAGAATAATTGCATTTTGTGTCTAATCTCCTGTGCTGTAAGTTGATCAGAAATCTTTCAGGAAACCACCACTCAAATAGTTTAAGGGACGGGTACTACAAAATAATCTCCATCCAGAATTCAACTCAGTAGACCTACAGTAATCACAAGTGACAAGATCTGTGTCTTTCTGACAAAATAACATTCCCAATAAATCCACTGGTTATCCCCAACAGGGAGCCTTACCCTTGTCTTACCAAGGAAGGAAATGCAAATGCCAAAGGCTTACCAGAAATACTTAAAGATTACTACTACTAGTAGGAAGTAGCTGCATCCAGACAATATACACAGTTCAGAGTAGTAAGACTGCCAGTTTCATCACCTCCACCCTGCTTAGGAGAATAAGGTGCAGTACAAGGACACGGTGAAGAAATTAAATCCATTGAGATTTTGTCTACCTCCAGACTTGACACACCACATTTCTGACTGATCTCTACCATTCTTCCATAATATATTCTGATGCTGTAACAATAATGCCAACTGAGATGCAAGGAAGAACTTGAGTTAAAGAAAAGATGCCTTGCAGCATAGCAGCAAGCAATGCAGACTAAAAGCTTCTCACACAGACAATTACCAATTCACATGAGACAGATAACCTGGTTCTTGTACAATTTTAAGTAGCAACTTACACAGTTACATTACTGTCCGAATATGACAAACTTTTGGCAATAAAAAAAAAAAATTTGCTGGCTAATGTAACTTCAGCTATGTGTAATTCTAAGAGAAGGTACCTGTGGCTGCCACCTACAAAAATACCCGTCCCTGCCACAGTGGAAGTCTACTTTCCACTAAGCTTAACAGTTGGTCTCGATGATCTTAAAAGTCTTTCAACCTAAAAGATTTTATGATTCTAAACTATTGGGTCCCAATAAAAATAAAAAGGCTCTGTAGATGAAAGCCAGCAGTAGGGACATAACAGCTCCAAAATAATCTTTATCTCTGATCATGGAAGGAAGTGAGTCAGCAGCAAAAGCAGAGAACAAAATTCACCAAATCCCTCTGTGACGCAGTTTCATATTCAACCAAGGCCCCTGATGTAATGAAGGCTATAACCTCTTGAACCACTGCCTCTCGGAGCTTTCCTGTATCTACACTAGATATTTCTCAGCTTTTAGTCAAAGTTTTGGTACACTCCCCATTGCTCAGGAAGATTTGTAGCGCCAAATGCTGCTGAATACTAGAACAAAGACAGGCTTCCAAACAAGTATTGCAGCACCTTTTCTAAAACCCATAGATCTTTGTCATCTACAAAACTACCTAGCAAACGATAGCACAATGAGATAACAAAACATCAAGAAACCCCTGGATACGAGACCTAATTTTAAAGGTTAGGCTGTAGATATCAGTAGAAGCAAGCTAGTTTTCCCTTATCTTTGAAAGAGCATCATTAGGCAAGAGCTCCAGTTTCGAAAGGTCTAGCACATGGAAGAAATCAGGAGAGAACTATTTGATCCTTTCAGCTAGCTCACAATTTCTCTACACCAGTGGTTCCATACACCTGTTCAATCACAATAGTACACAAACAGGTCTAGCACTCTATGGTAAAGGAAAGAAACTAAAAATAGTCAAATATCCGGAAATTCAAACATCTGCAGGGAAGGGACTAGACAAACAAGGCAATGTCTAGAGGCACTATTCATGGCAGCTCACCCCCACATTCTGTACCTTATGATTTAAAGCAGAAGCTTTCCAGCTAGAAAACAAACAGGCTTCCAGCCCTCAGTTTGTTTTCACCCAGATACTGCTGTCAAAATCTGCTTTTGATCAAAATTTTCAGCTTGGCAGAAATATTTCACCACTAGTATTTCCCTCTTCTAGCTAGATCTCTGTACTTTTATAAATGGAGGCAGAGATAGGAACACATATGTTGAGCCCACAGAGTTTCTATTTCTGTGAATTAACAAAGGCATTTTTATACTACTTGGTGATTAAATAAAGAAATTGCATTGACACTGTTCCGACACTTATGTGCTGAAAAAAAGTAATTTTCCAGATCCTTATGGTCTTTTATAGGGTCAAAGATGATTTATGGTACCACTAAGATGTTTAGCTACTTCACAAAAAATATAATTCAAGACAGTTTTGACTCTGTGGCTGCCATCATAAAAAACACAAGCCCTACAAGTCCCAAAACCTCATCATTCCCTTGCTTATTTGTCATTATTCACACTACTGCCTCAGGCAGCAGTTTAAGAAGTGACTAGACCTGCAGACTGAAGGACAGTGGGTTGCAGACAGAAGTTGTTTTTTAACAAATAAAAAAACCTAAACAACTCCTTCCCCCATATACAAAACCCACAAAACACCCTCAGTTTACACGCTTCCATCATCAAAATATACGTAACAGATCACAGCAGCTATTACTGAGCCTTTTCCTTAAATATTTCCTGCAGAAATGCTGCCTCTGACATACACAAAACCTTTTTGCTTATTAGAGTTCAATCTTTTCTGACATGCAGTACTGTATTTTGAATATATAAAACCTGAACTCTGTATTTAATGTCACAGCCACAAATTTAGTCTATGTGAAGATTCTCCCATTAGTGTTGTAGTCTGCCCATTAGGGGGGCAGTCATGTTCAAACTGAAGAAAACTATTTTAGGAAAGTTTTGTTGGGAAGGATTATGTCTTACATTCCGCTTGAAAGTGGAATCATTAGATTCTGAAGGAATTCTGACACAGAACCTAGGAGCAAGACACATGCCAAAGAAAAATAACAGTTGTTTGTCACAAAAAGCCCAAACAACTGAGGACAGTCTCAGTTACAATGGCCCTTGAAAAAACAAGGTCATTGATGATATCACATTCCTAATTTGAGAACATTTAGTTCGGCATGTTCAGGGAAAGTGAGCACACAGAAGCTAAATGGCATTTTCCTCGTTTTAAGTGATGAACCAGGGGTCTAAATAGTAAATTATTGCATACATCCCTAAATTTTAAGGGTCCTTCCTACCCCTAAAGAGGATTCTAATTCTAGAGTGGCATTCAGCAAAACTAGTGAATTATACAGACTGAACAGAGGTAAAACAATTGTGCTCATTTACCAAAAGACCTGATCTGAAGAACAACTAACAGACACCACTCATGATTTTGTTTCAATCAAGTTTAAATAAATCAATTCTCCACATGAGGAAAAACTAAAACATATTCCATCCTTAAAGAAAGCTACAGAAACATAGTAAGTACTGTTGGTGGGATGCTAAGTCAAATGGCTAAGAATATGAACTCTGTGAAGTTTAAGTGTGTGGCACACGCATTTCTGCATCAGACCCTATTACACAGGAGTAGGGTTCTTAAAAAAGTAAAAAAAACCATCAATACTTATTAGCAAGTTTTCTAGAACTGAAGATATTAGTAAAAGAGAGGGATTATGCCAAACGTAAAAACTGAAGCTCAGGATCACGCTTCTCATCTTTCCCTTAGAAAAAGTACATGCAGGAATAACTGGAAAAATACATATTATCAAAGTTCAGTAGGATTCTGTGCAGAGTGCCTGAAGAATAGGTTAGCAGCACATACAGGCTCAATCAAAGCAAAGTAAGACTACACCACTAGTCTGTGAGATTTCTTGACAAACGTAGCCAGAATGTCTTCATCAACATAGGCTTCCATACAAGCATAAGCCTTCTCCATGACTGGATATATCTGCATATTTCTGGAAGCCAACCACTTATACATGTATTGTCAGGTGTGGAACCCAGACTTCTGTCACTGTACTCTAATCTCAGTATTAGTACTCCACAAAGCATCTTAATTTTTCTCTCAGCTGTTTACCTAAATACAACACTACTGGAATTATGAACATACTTCTGACTCTCCATTTTCACCACCAGAAGGCAGGCAGTGGCATGGTGAAGTGGCTCACATTTTCCCTGCCCCCTTCCCTACAAACACCTACAAGCACAGAAGTGGCTCACCAGGTCAAAGAGCTCAAGTTTCGTACAGACCACATGCTCATTGCAAATTCTGTGGACCAAAGTGCTCCTTGAAGAACTGCTATTCTGTATAAGAAAATGTATGTACAGACAAACACTATTTTGTATATTTCCATTACATTGTACACGCGTTTAGAAAACACAGCAATCTTTCCCACAAGTCACTGACATACTAATCAAGTTCACTCAAGACATACATGCCATTCAATTTTCTTCAAAACAGCTCCATGCATTGGTTTACACTTTGAAGGTAAAGGTTTAAGGTAATTCATTACCACAGAGCAGAGCAAACTAGTACTAAACATAGAGCTGGGATAAAATATAGAAATATCAATGCAGCTTGTGTAAGATATTATTAAAGACTTCGGAAAAATACTCATCCTACTTTCATATACGTTACGATAGTACAGTTAAAACATACCTTCCAGAAGTTTTTGTAAGCTGGATCTCATTACATGAATATTTTCAATGCCAACAAACTGGAACCTAATGTTAGAGTAGTTGTCTTCATTCTCATAGCCCTTCCCAGCAGCTCTGTTTGCCATTGCATTAAGCTTAAAAGAGGAAAATAAAAATGCTGATAAACAGTACTTGAAATAAAAATATCAAATTAAGAAACAAAAGTCATGCAATTTCAGTGGAAAGCATTGGGAAAAAAACACAAGAGCACATAGCATAAACAGATTCTAATATACAGTTCATGACAAATCAACTTGAAAGCATTAAAGTCTAAGAAAGGGATGCTGAATAAAAACCAAGTTCTATATTTAGAGTTGACATATCTGAATAATGCATAGTAATTTCTTATTCTGTCCTCCATATTCCCACCAACAAACCTTCACCTGTTTCCAAACATTTTTGAGCAAAGACACTACAAAAAAATTCACCTAAAAAGCAAAGAGTAAGACACAGACTTTTCCAGCTTCTGTGTTCAGACATTTGAGTGAAATTAATACCAGCTGAAATGCAAATGGGTCTTAAAGAACGGGAGTTACCCACACATTCCAACACAGGTCATAACGTAATTCAACTTAATAACATAACATAATCCAATTTAATTAGACAGTGATGAATTATAGTGGTGAGGCACTGGAAAACGTTGCCCAGAGAAGTTGGGGATCCTGGTAGTAGTGTTCAAGGCCAGGTTGGATGGAGGTCTGGGCAACTTGGTTAAGGGGGGTTGGAACTAGGTGATCTTTAAGGCCCCTTCTAACTCAAACCCTAACCCTATGGTGACCTCAGAACGCTACAACAGCATTTCCTCTACTTCTTCCTTGCTAAGACAGACAGTTTGCACAGATCACTTACACAGAACACAGTACTTCCTCCCATTCCAAAAGAAACCCCAACACAGCTCATCTTTTCATGAATTTCATTTCAAACAGTTAAAATTACTTAGATCCCGCTCAACTACTCATTTCTTAAGTATACTTTTAAATGTACCTCTCCAAAAGTTCAGCATCACATTCAGTGAATTCTAGCTGAGTCCTGAGATAGATTCAACTTCTTTAAGAAAGCAAGTAATTAAACGCTTCCATAAAGAGGCCTCGCCTTCTCTTTAAAACATTTTTGCTCATGAGGGAGTCATACTTCACTCCAAATTTTTCTGTATTACACTGTATCCCTGTACTCTACTGTCCAGGAAAGAGCCTTGTCTGAAGAACCTGAAGTACATACCTTCGGCCTGGTATCCATGACATACATGTAGCGATTTGAAGGATTTGCTTTACTAATGGCTTGCAACATGTGTTCATCTTCCAGGCACCTGGCACTGAAACCTGAGAGAGGTTGACTGCATCTGCAAATTGCAGCCTACCACAGAAAACAAAGAACAAATTAGCATCAGTTTAATATCAGTAGTTGAAATGCCTTGCATAATTCTAAAAAGACACGGAAACAAATTGCTTTATTCAGCAGATAACATCACTAAACTGAATAAAGTTCAGGTATTCCAACCTTTTAAGCACATTACTCGGAGACCTTCAAACACAGTACCTACAATTTAAATCTAAAGGTTTATCAAAACATTTTTTCAGGCTCATCTACATAGGCAATGTATCAGTTTACATAATGGACCTAAAAACCCACAAAAAGTATAGGTTGGAAAAAAGTACACTTTAGCAAAGCAAGTTACTCCCTTAACATGAAATGGATTATGTTTGGTTTTACTAACACAAGTATGACTTTATTACTGCAAGCGTAATATGTTATTATCTAATGTAATTTTTGTAAAGTAATTTTCTATAATATGTTCTATTTCAGAAGGTATCGGGTACCAGAAGGTATCTTACAAATAGTAATTATCTTCAAATCCATCTAGCTTCACAGTCATCATTCATAAATTCTTCAACTCAGCAAGGTGATTGTCCTTCTCTCTCTCTCCATATTACCCCCTAGCTGAGACAGACTGCTTTACACCACTCTCTGTAAAATCTTATTTCTCATCCTGTAGGTTTTTTTACCTTGCAAAAAACTCCTTGGAGAACCAATTCTATTCTTCTGTTGATTTGTTATTGATTTTGTTTGAGTTTTTTTACCCGCCATTTTGACCTAACAGATTTTATTCCTGATACATCAAGGAACATAGATCCTTTAACAGAAAGCTATCTTCAGTTACTTTAATGTCAGTTTCTGAAAACTTCAGGAGATTCAACTGATTATCAACTGATTACTTAAGGACTTCTTGTAAACTGTCTTAGTTTAACTCAGCATCCTGTTAGGCACGACTAGTGTCAGCTGTATTTAAGGTTATCATGAGTCACACCATTCTCATACAAGTCACCATACTTGAACCTCCTTACCTACACCCCTGAACTACTGCCAAGTGTTGAGAAATGCTTTTTGGCACATTTATGGTAAAAGGAAGACACATTATACCTCTTTATTTTTATGATAATATGACAACACTGGGAATCTTCCTTTGCTTCTGAACTTGGAGCTACCAACAATTATGGGCTTGCTTGCAGTTCTGGGAACATAAAGTTCTCTAGGATATGTTTCACAAATCTGAAAGACACAGATACACAAAGAATTTTACATGCAAGGCACAAAGCCTATCCTAGTTTTATTGTATTCAATTTGAAAGATATTAGGTGAAATAAGAAATAAGAGATAAAGGATAAACACTAATATGTTTCTCTCTATATATGTAAATAACTCAGACAAGGAGACGAGCCACAGATAAAGTAGTACAAACTGGTATCTAAGTTACACAGCAGAGTACTGCCATACTAGCATTCAGTCTCAAGAATGCAATTCTTCAGTAGAAATGGTAAGAATATGTTTCAAATAAAATACTGGAATTATTTCCCTCATTTTTTTTTATTTGCAGACTACAAAGTAAGATGAATTCTAGTCTAGGAATCACCCAATACTGCAAATGCTAAAGTAGAATCCTGCTCAGTTAAGAGAGAAACCACAAAGCCGAAGAGCAACAGAATCGCTGGGGCTGGGCTTCAAACAGGTAACTATACTCTAAGAAACAACCCCAAAGAATCCATGCACACATACTCTCTCAATGAGGCCTTGGGAAAAACTTGGGAAAAATTAGAAAGTTGTGAGATTGCACACTGATTAAGCAGTTTACTCTCTCTACCTTGCAAGCCAAGTGATTTCATAGTATTAGGCTGTTTTCTATAGGCCTAGAATTCGAGTATAAAGCAGGAACAGATTCAGAGCAGAACGTATTTCCATTACAACACTTACCTTATAATCACGATTTGCATCAGACAACTGCCAGTAAGCATTTGGCACTCCCATTCTTTTATATTCTTCTGCTAGATCAATAAGCTGCCAGCCTTTGACTTGCTCAGATTCATTTTGTTTCGGGTTATAGGAAAAGGCATAAAGTTCTTCATATTTTGCTAAAAAGTAAAGAACACGTAATGGAGAGAAAGTTTCAGGCTTCAAGATTCACAGAGGCAAGACTAAATAGATACTTGGCCTGCCTGAAATATTTATTCTGCAACTATCCTACAGTTAACTGACACAGTTACAGATACTTAGAGGTAGGTTATGAGAATTTTCTTGAGTGTACTTGACCTATTTCAGAAGAGACATTTCTAATGCCATAAGGGCAAAGCACAGGTCACAAAATGAAGACTGACAAAACTGAATAAGGCAAAAGGCAGAATTACTAGAAGACTTCACAAGAGCTGATAGAACTAACTATTTCAAGAGGCAGGAACTGAAATTTATATCTACTGACCTTTAAAACCAGTAAGTTTTAAAGTTCCCTTTAAAACAAAAAAGATTTCAAAAACTTTGTTCTTCCTAATATGGTATTCACTTACCACAGATGACATTTTACACTGCTCTAAACACAAAGCATAAAATGCAAAAGGCCATACTAACTGACAGAAGTCTTTTGTAAACCTGAAATGGTAGTGTTATTCTAGCATCAATATTTCAGCTTTATTTTTGAAACTGCATGAAATTAGTAACAACTTAGTATTTGCTTAGTAGTTTTTTATCTATGGAACACACAATTAAGCGAGACTATATGCATTTATATTCAGGGACAGAAATGTAAAAAAAAATAAAGGGATCTTTCATTCTATTAGGGAACATCAGAGACCTACAAAAGCCAGACAATACATCTTCTGAATTTTTATGTAGATTAATATTTAATCAATAAAATTCTTTACATACTAAATTCATGTAAGACTTTACATAATGCATGTTTTTTAAAGAAATAAATAAAAGAGCCATGGATTTACACACACACACATCAACTTGTTATCCATGCATATATCCATGCAAAGTCTTTTACAGTGACAAGTATTACCTGTTTTTGACAGCTGAAGCAAAGAGTTATAAATGTCATGACAATCTCTCTCCCTGGGAACAACAAAGTGAACTATCCTGAAGTTCTTGCACTGGATGACAAGGGGGCAGCCAGAAGTAGTCAAGGGAAGTTTTTCCACTGCAGCAATGTGATGATGCAGTATCTGTGACATACAAAAACTCACAGTGTAAGCACGCTGATGAGAAATAAGAACAGCATACTATTCAGATTAGCAGATGTAAGACACATTATGCAATGCTGAATACGGATTTTGACTCATTTTGTTCATCGATTATAAAAAGAAATACATTTAGAAGCAGAAATCCAAGAATGACATTTTGGTTATGATACCATAATTGATAAAAATTTAATTATTCTCTTCTGTAATTTTTAAGTGTTACCTAATGTTTGTAAGAAAGAGTAAATATCCTTCTAAACGCAAAAGTGAGATGTAAAACGCCACTGTGGTTGGTCAGTTTGCTTTAACTTTGCTACCTGACAGGCTTTTATCTAATTAGGCAGTGTCCAGACAGGATATCTTTTTTTTGTAAGGATCTACAGGAACATACTTCAAAATTTTCAAAAAGTAAAAATAAAGTAAGTCAGGGAAAAAAATTCAAAGTATAAAAGATACAGAAGATCCTGATAATCTTAGAATTCCAGTATTTAACATCTACAGAATGAACAGGAGATAAGAAAAACATCTCCTGTATTACATACTGTGTCATGTAGACATGACAGTCTCACAGCTAAATGCTTTTTCACCACTTTAACAGAAGACTGTCACAGCAATGGACAGAAAAAAGTCCTCCCTAGATTTTTATCCATGTGGCAAATCTACACAAGATTTAGGTAAATACATGGCCAAGTAACAGCTGCTCAACTGTGAGAAGAAAGGCAAAGATACATTACCTAAACAGAACAAGATGTTCTTGATAGAACTTCAATTACCTCACTGAAGCAATCAACTCCTCTTAAATATTGATCAGAATTTGACAGACATCTGAAAACTATGCTGCCAAATATGCATTTGCAAAGAGACTATACCTTGAAGACATTATGATAATTATACTTGGTACTTGCACTATCATCAGAAATGCAGTACTCTTGAGTATAAGTTTCATTTCCCCAAAATGAAACCTTTTAAGGTAGTGCATAGGGAGATGCAAGCAAATAATGCTTCTGAATCATGTTCCCCCCAAAAACCCATTTTGTATGAAAGGATAGCAGTTTGGTTTGTACAAAGTTGTACATTGTAGTTAAGAATAACAGAAAAATAAATTTTCCTGAAAGCACCATGAGGCATTTAGTCAGACAACCACAATCCAGGGAAATATACCCACAGGGGAAAAAAAATAACCACAGCCAGGGAAAGAAGATTTCATCCTGAAGGATGAAAGACTTAAGGCACTAACTGAAGCTAGGTAGCTGGTCTCCAGTGCAAGGCAGAACTTGATGACCACATGTGTGCCACCAGGGCACTGAGTAGAAAAAACTAATGGGAATTGTTGTCCTAGTCAGCTTTGACTGTACAACATTGGTACTGGTCAACAAGAAGCTGCAGCCCCTTCTGAAATGTTTTATTCCAGAGATGAATACTTCTGAAGAAACAGATGCTTACTGCTCTAAAAAAGTGCATGTTATCTTCAATATTTCACCAAAACCTAGATTTTTGGATTTTTGCTGTCTCATTTAACCTAGATAGAATCTAATTATGAGGTAGTTAACACAGAAATTTTAAACCTGATACTTAAACTATCAAGCAGTCTCCCACTCCTGCCTCTGAATTGCGATGCAAATCAGTTATTTAGAGAAAACCACCACACATTCACTCAGGAATACAAGTGAAGGAAAAAATTACAGCAGCTTGAACAGAAGTGAACATTTTCAACATTACCTGATGTCAACTGCAGCAGTGTCATGCAAGTGTATAATCTGCAAATCGTTAACTTATTATGATACCATGAAGGAGGAGAATGCAGGAATAAATAAGAAGAACGTTTTAGTAAACAAATTCAACCTTAGATCAGGAAGAACAAAATGTATCTGGAGAACCCATGCCACAAGCAATCATTATCCTTACCCATGTCTCTTTCTGGCTTGAATCTATGAATAACAGATGAGTTGCTGTAAGGTATAGAGTTCCCGTCACTGACTTATTGCTCGTGCTGAACCTATCTAGTAATTTCACTTGCTCTACCTGTAAGAAAAAAAGAGGAGGGGGAACAAAACTTAATTTTGAATTTTTGCAGAAAGTCAAATCCTAACTTAGCAAAAGCTTTGTCAGTTTGTGCAATAATTTTGAAAATGGTAGAAAACATAACACAGCACACACAAGGCTATTCAGGACAAACTAGAGTGGTCACATAAGCTTTGAGAAGATTGACTAGTTAAAACACCCTGTTTCAATACAAGAGTGCATAATGAAGGCACAACACTAGGCTCGTCAGAATACTTACTCCATACACATCGACTATTGTTATTTACTAGTAAAAGAGACAAGGATATAATTAAAAAAAAAAAGAATTATTAATTACTAAGTTTTTAGGCTGCTTCCCCAAAACAGAGTAAATACACACTAACAATTTCCTACTCTTGAGATGCCAGCAGTGAATTAACAGCTGATCTCAGCAAGATGCTTCACTAGCTGTCTGCAGACTCAAAGCTATAAAGATTATGTTCTCCTGACTTCAGTTCTAGGCACGTACTGTCTTTTACATAATCCTCAACTTTAAAAATCTAGAACATCATAACCCTGCCTTATAGTCAAAATACATTCTAATGAAATGAAAGGATTATATCAATAATTATAAAAACTCATAGAAATTCAAGGACTGCGCTGGCATTTGAAGCAGATATTTCAAGCTTGAGTCTGGCAAGGGCAAATGACTCCTGGTATTCCATCAACATTGTTAACTCAATCCTACAGAAAACATTTCAAAAAAAAGTGATTTCTAGATAGCCTGCATTTTATCAGCTGCTTATAACTTCATGGGCTCCAAAGTTTGCTGTATTTGAAGCACACATTACATGATTCTTGGTGTGCAATGACATGAAAGGCAAATGGCTTATCTCCATGCATTCCTCTATTTCTTGGCAGGACTGCCTCATTAATGCCAAGTTAAAGCTCTTTGCCACCATTAAGTGCATGGCAGAACTCCAAAATCTTCCATGCCAGCCAGGCCATCACTGAGATGAGATGACTAGGAAAGCCCACATCTACTGTGCTGATGTTAAGCCAGTTAATTCATATGTACAAACATATTTATCTCTAAAAGCACATATAAAACAGAAAAAAAAAGGTTTTTTTCAATTTAAAAAAGTCAGTTAATACAAAATAGAATGGAGGAAATAAAAATATCTACTAGAAGTCAGCATTATTATTATATTCTAGATTTCAGTTTATAAAGCAAAAAAATTGGAAGCTACATGCAATCAGTACTTCAAAATACATTATGCTGAAACCAGCAAAGTATCAGTCCTCAGACAGAGAGCAGCATAAGTGAATACAGCACAGTCAAAACAGAGAATTCATATTGGGCAGATCTGCAGCAATAAGTGCTCGGGTACCTGGCACTGCACCTCCCCAGCAAATAGAGAAGTGTACAGAAACTGCTCCGGTTTTGTTCCAGTAACACAACGCACAAAATCCTAGCACGTGAGCTTTCATTCTCCTTCATGTAACAAGGCAGCTATCCTCAAAGTTAGATCAGGGCAGGCATTAGTGCTCCAACTTCCTCAAACATACGTAAAGTCTTCAAGAATCTGAAAACTAAACTGTAGGTATACTTTTCTTAAAGACAACTGAAATGTAATTTAGATTCAGCCTCCATAGATGACACATTCATTCAAACTTCACTCAAGTCCATTTCTATGGGTACTCAGCTAATTATACACTTTTTTTTTGGTTTTGTTTTGCTTTTTAATTGTGAAGTTTGGTAACTCCTCAGTCATGGAAAAAAGCCATCAGTTTTGAAGATGATGGTTTTGAGAGACTGAAGACCTCTACTAGGTTTTAGCACATTTGTAAACAAGGATCATTTAAGTAGTCAGAAGCAATTCTGATGGTAGCTAGCACTAATAAATTAGTGAGTTTTTAAACCAGTAAGAATTTGAACAGCGACCTCCATCATACAGAGTATTTACAGGCAAAGAGTCACCAAAAAGTTTATCATGACTAGGAGTTACATATCAACACGAAAAAAAACCCAAAGGAGTGTTCTCATAGAGGAGACAAGTTGAAACGGAGAGGAAGGGGGACATTACACTTCTGAGGTCTTGCATTAAGAAAGTGAAAGGATTAAATCTGAACAATTAACTGAAGGCAAAATCAGTTACCAAGATTTTTTCATTGTAACTTTGTATGACATTCACTGAAACCAAAAGGCGTTTTCCCTTTCCCATTTAAGTTTTAGGCTTGCAAATGTAAGTTTAGGATTTAGCAGTCAAGCCAAGCAAACTTTCCAACTCCAGTAGAAAATCCAGCAGTATTTTCACTTGAACAGATTTGACTGAAGAATTTCTAGCCTTTTCTGCCACATTTTGCTTTAAAATATCTTTAAGAACACTTTAAAGATTAATTGCAAAAATCACAATATTCTTATTTGTAATTTCTCCATTCCATGTTGTGAACTGAGTTTCATCATTTGTTGCTACTTTAGTAGTAAAGTCTCACAAGCAATTTTTAAGTTGACCTCACTTCTTTATTCAACATAAATATGTTAGACAGTTAAAGTTTAGCTTTTTGTGAAATTAATTTCAGGTAGCTGTGCTGACAGTTCTAGAAGAATTTTAACGTCAACATTTCGAGCAAACTGAAGTTTGACGAGGTATAAAACTTACTTCATCATATTCTCCTAAGGATAACAGCTGCCCTGCAGAGAAGCTAACTTGTGCAAAACTACAGTTATTTTAATTTTATTTTGCTATTACTTTAATCAAATAAATTGAAAAAACAAGAGTGCTGTCAGATTAGAAAACACAAGTATGTTTCAGAACAGCTGGAATGAGATCCAACTTGAACCTACAAAAAACCTGAACTTTTAAGACCTACAGTGCAGGCTGTACTTCAGGTTTTTTTGCTTCCTATAACTGTAATACTCAATTATTAACATCTAGCCTATATACATTTTAATCCAACTGGATATTCAATAAATCAACAGTTTACAAAAAGCTAGGCGAGCATCACATTTGTAACCAAAAAAAAATCATGCTATTTCTAGTCATGAAATTGATGTTTTCTGAATGGATAAATTTTTTCGTATGAATTATAAAAATAATTGCTTCAGGTAGTAAGTCTTATATCTTACAAGTTGCGTTCAGGCCCCAAAAACGTGCAGAACCACCACTTGCAGATGCAAAGAAGTCAGCTACCTGTAGCCTTTGTAGTCTCAGTTGCAGGTTTGAAACTTCGACAGCTCCTCTGCTCATCAAGAGACTTCGGCTTTAGTCTAGTTATCATTTTGAACTCAGCTGTTGACTGTAACCATACAATATTAAGTTCCCAAACAAGGAGTTTCAGGTTTATAAGTAAACAGGCTGATACGGAAACTTTATCTCCCATCTGTCAGCTTGGTGAAAGATTATTCCACCCAGTGAATTTAAGTGTCACTAACAACAGCTTCATCAGAGACCTTCCTCCAGTTTCACACATAGACATAAAAATGTATATAAAAAATAAAAGGAGCTATACACATTTATATAAAAGTTATATAAGCTATTACTCAAAAAATTTAAAGTCTATTCCTTTATGTAATTACTGGTTATATATCCACCATTTGGAACCGAAGTATGACCACTCCTTTTCTAAACATACCAGTAAATCTACTTTAAAATCAGACTGCCGAGTTCAGGAATTAATCACAATTTCCAGGACCAAACAGAGAAGGGCAGTCTTTTCAGCAGTCCTTGCAGTCAGGGCAAGTCCAAAATGTCAACTACAGCTTAGCTGATATTTTTCTGAATAGCCTAATACACATTGCACATGCACTGACGGCTTGAGTCCTTAACAACACTCACCGGAGTCTTCAAAATAGGAAAAAACAGAAGCGTTGTTTTCACAACAGATTTACCTCCAAAGCTGGAAAAAAGCTGCACGGAGCCACATCCCGAGCACATAAACCAAGTGCAATTCCCTCCCCGACGGCTTCTCCCCGCCAGAGAACCCCCCGCTACACCACGATTTTTAGCATCTTCCCCTCATTGCCGAGACGGGGCCCCTCCGGAGCAGCACTACCGAACTCCCCACCGGAGCTCCCACTCTTTCCAGCGGCACGGGCCGCTCCAGAGCCCCGCGGGGAAGAACAGCCACAAAACGGCAGGAGGGAGGGAGGGAGAACAACAACGCCCTCGCCCGCAGCGGACGGGCCGAGCCAGGCAGGCCCTCCCGGCCCCACGGTTTCCGCCGCCGTTCCCTGCCGCCCCTGTGCCGTCCCGCGGCGGCGGCAGTACCTTGGTGGTGCGGATGTGCTCCATGGCCGTGCCCGCCCGGCCGCGGCCGCCTCTCGCCCTCCGCGACACAGCCCAGCCGGGGCCGCTCCGCCAGCGCTTCCGGGCACGGGCGGGGCCGCGCGGGGCAAGGGCGGGGCCAGCGCCGAGCGCGCGCCCTGCAGCGGCCCCTCGCGGCGGGCGGCGGGAACGGCTGAGGGGCGGGGAGGGATGAAGGGAAGGGATGGATGAAGGGAAAGGGATGGCTGAGGGGCGGCGCGGGAAAATGACGGCGGGTAAAAAGATAACGGTACGGAAGTTACAGGGGAAAACACGATCGCTACTCCTCCTGTTGGAACGCGGTCGGCGCACCCGACCTCCCACACCCGATACAATCCAAGGGGGACTAAACGAAGGGTGGAGCGGAGCGCAGACCCTGCGGCCAGACTCTGTCGAAACGCTTACAGAGGAGGGAACTCGATGGTACTTTCTAAATGATGAACTGCACAGCAAGCGGCTGAAAGCCAAGGGAGATAAAGGAAGATGACCTGCTGTTGAACCAGCAACCATGACGAAATCACTCCCCTTGGACTGATATGTGTCCCCATCCCAAGGTTACCTCAGATACTATACTGAGATACCTGCCTCCAAGGTACAACCACTCATCGAGTAAGATGTAAGGCTAAAGTCACTCAAGCTTCACCTAAGTGAAAGAAATAGTATAACAGTAAGTTAAGAAAGTGGAGAAGTTGAGGAAAACTGCATCGTAACTTCTGGGATCAATCGATGGGCTGAACACGTCTTCTCCCCCATAGGTACGCATTAAGAGCCATTGTCTATGCACACTGAATGATTATCTTGAGCTAACTTTTGTTAGGGATTAGAGCTTGTTAGTATATTGCTTTGAATTGGTATATTGCTTTAAATATGTTTTTGTAGTCAGGTACTATCACTGGCAATCCTCGAACCTTAGCCTGTAACAATCTTATTAATAAAGAGTGCTGTTCTGTAACCTGTTAATGTGAGTCCAAGAGCACTGGCACTCGCTGGCAGTGAGTAAACGTGTGGAGACCCAGGAGGTGGTCTTGCTGGTGTGTGTGACCCTGAGCAAGTCAGTCAAACCTCCCTTCGATCTGGCAGACTGCTCAGTGAAGAGTCCAGCACTGACAGGCTGGTTGGGCACAGGGGCCTCGGCTTTCCTGGGGCTATTCAAACATTAAGAGTTTGAGAAAAATCTCCCCTTTTCACATGACAGGCAGGGATGGCTGAGGGACAGGAGTGGCTGAGGGGCAGCCTGAATGAAGCGTGGAGCTGCAGCGGGAGGCACTGGCCGGAGGGGCAGGGGCAGCGCCACACTGTGTCCCACAGGGAATGGCAGCTGTGCTGGGAGCCACGGAGCTCAGTGCTGGCTGTGAAACTGGCCTGGCAGCCAGGTGAAAATCTGGCGCTGAGGAGAGAGTGCCCTGGGTTCTGTGGAGGGGTGACCAATAGGTGTGTGGGAAAAAAAGAGCCATTCCCTGGTTATCCAAGTCTCTCTTTCAGTCCGTGTGTCTTGTGAATGGGGATATTCCTGGAAGATTGTTCTTTTTGTTGTAGCATCCCAAAGAGCTGGAAGTGGGAAATGTTTAGTCCAGCCCCACTGCTTACACGGGGCCACTCAGAGCCAGTTGTTCAGAAACATATCCAGGTAGCTTTTAAATATCATTAAAGATGGAGGTTCTGAACCATCACTTATCTGGGCAACCTCGTTAGTGCTTGGTCACTCTTGCAGTGTTTCCCGATATTAAGATGGAACCTCTTGTATTTCAGTCTGTGCACACTTGCCTCTGGTCCTGTCACTGGGCACCACCAAGAAGAGCCTGACTGTCCTCTTTGCACCCTCTCTTCAGGAATATACGTGTACTGTAAGTGCCCCTTGAGCCTTCTCCAAGCTGCAGTCTCCCAGCTCTCTCAGCCTTTCCTCATAGGAGAGGGGCTCCAGTCGTGCCGACACCAGGATCTTCACCTTGACCTGCTGCGAATGCTTTGCTGGTCAACAGTGTCTGAACATGAGCCAGCAGTGTGCCCAGGTGTCCAAGAAGGCCTGTATCAGCAATAGTGTGACCAGCAGGACCAGGGCAGTGATCATCCCCCTGTACTCAGGGGTACTCACAGCACTGGTGAGGCAACACCTTGAATCCTGTGTCTAGTTTTGGGCCCCTCGATTCAGGAAGGACATTGAGGTGCTGGAGCTTGTCTAGAGATGGGCAACAGAGCTGAGGAAGGGTCTGGAGCACAAGTCTTACGAGGAGCAGCTGAGGGAGTTGGCGTTGTTTAGTCTGGAGAAAAGGAGGGTCCGGGGAGGATGATTTAAAAAAAAAAAAGAAAGATGATTAAACATCACAGTGGATATCCCAGGGAGCTGGTGGAGTCACCGTCCCTGGAGGTGTTTAAGGAAAGGCTGGACGTGGCACTTAGTGCCGTGGCCTAGTGGACACGCTGGTGTCCGGTCGCACCTTGGAACCGACGATCCCAGAGGTCTTTCCCAGCCCAGCTCCCGAGCGTTGCTGTCGCTTTAAGGGCCGGCGGGCGGTCCCGTGGTGCACTGCGGCGGGCGCGCGGAGGGAGCGTGGCCGGCTGTGTCCGCGCGCTTGGTGTCGCCGCCTGGTCCGGAGCTGCGCCGGGCCCGATGCGGCGCTGAGGGGCCGCGACCTCCGACCCACCCACCCACCGACCCGGCCCCCGCCGCTGCCGGCTCCCGGCCCCGCTCTCCGGCTGTTCGCGCCGCCGCTGCCGCCATGTCTGCGGGCTTCTCCTTCGGCGGGGGCACCCTGGGCTCCGCGGCGGCCGCCGGCGCGGGAGGAGCAGGAGGAGCAGGCGGGGGCTTTTCCTTCGGAGCTGCCACGCCGAGGTAACGCGGCGCCCCCCCCCCCCGCTTCTGGGCTCGGCCCTGCCCCGCGGCCTGGGGCTGTCGAGCGGGCCCAGCTTGGGCCCGTGCGTGTGTGAGGGAGCGGGTCAGTGCCGGGGCGGCGCAGGGCCCGCGCTCGGCGCTTCGCCCGCTCCCGGAAGGGCCGCACGGCCCTCGGTGCATCGTGTCTGCCCCGGCCCTCCCGCCTCCTCCGCTTCCCAGGCTGCGCCTTCAGTGCAGCGTAGGGAGCGATCTGTTCAGCAGCTCATAGGAAAGGGAGCTGCTCTTCTCTTTTCGCTTTGTTTTGGTTCTGGGTGCCTCCTGTTGCCGTGGGATTTATGGTGCTGAAAAAAATCTCCCGGAGCAGTTAATTAGGGGTGAGATAAGAAAGGGTTTATTATGCCAAGGCAAAAGATGTTACGAGACGCGCGCCCCTGTGCCCGAGAGGTTACATTTTATAATACCATCCATCCAATGCCAAATGTGTCCACCCTGTGGCCTTTGCTCTGGACCGCCCCGGGTCCACCCCCTGAAAATGGGTCTGGGGTGTATTTTGGGACCCTCTGCTCATCCCATCTTCACCATCATCAGAGCACAAAGGGTACATAGTTACCTAATTCTTGACTTCATTTTGTTGTTCAGGCCCTGATATGCTGTTCTGCCAACAATCTAGGCCTTGCCTTGACAAAAGACTAAACATTTCTACTAGATTCAGGGGTAGGACTGATATAGGGAGCATAGAATGGGGTAAGAGGGTTAAGGAATGTGTAAACTAAGGGTGCTAGAGGGAAAGGGACAAGGGGCAAGGGAGGGAGGGTTGCTGCTTTTAAAATCTACCTATAAAACTTACAAGGCTTACAAATATTAGAAAAATAAAAAGCCATTAGGGGCTTAAGGCATCACTCCCTTCGCGGTTCTTCCTGCCGTCCTCAGTGCAGGATGTGCATCAGATGCGCGTCCAGGTGCTTCTTGGCAGTCAGCCTGAGCTTGTGTGTGCAGTACGAAGCTTGTTGGTGTTGAAACCCTAATGTATAGCATTGAAAGGTGAAATTCCATATATCTTTGCGAAGTTAGGTTCGACCTCGTGCTCTCTGATACAACCTTGCATTTGGTGTAGAGTTTCTCAGAGTAAAAGGAGCACTTTGATGTGCGTGTGGCATACAGCAGGCTCTGGACTAAAAGCGTTATGATTTAGGTTTCTCAGAATACCTGGTAAAAGTAAAGGTAAGGAAGGAAAGTCTTGTTGCTGGTTTTCCCACCTTTTTCTATTTCTTTACACACAACTGTACTAGCAGAGACTGTTTATTGTGACCAGCTTGCTGCTGTGCCTCAGTTGAAGATTAGGGCTGTTGTAGGGCTTTGCATCAGAGTATTTCCCAAATGTGATCAGGCAAAATTGATCACTGCAGTGTAAACTAAGCGAATAGGGTGGGCTACTCAAGGGAACTTCACCTGAAGCAGATGTATTTGGAAACACCTGTCAGAAGTGTCAGGAATTAGCACTGTGAGGGGAAGGGACAAGAACATCTGGATCTGAAGCCCATATGAGAAGGAACAAGTTTTTTGAGGTCCTCGTAATACTGTAAATTTTGTGGTCATTACACCCTGGTGACTTTTCCTGTGTTACCTGTGCTTGGTTTTGCTGGGAGGGTTTGTTTAGGATTTTGTGTGTTTTGGGTTTTTTTAATTGATATTTGTTTATTTTAATTCTCATGATAAAGCTTATATGGACTTGGTAAAGAGTTTAGATTTCTTTTGCTTCATGCTTTTTTAATACAGGTTTCCTGTGATTAAAATGAGCAAGTTAAAATAATATTTATTTATACAAAAACAATTTTCTAAATGTACTGAAACAAGGCAAGCTCTTTTGTCTTGTTGACCTGCATTTGTTAAAAACTGCCTATTGAATTTAAATATCTTTGGTGGATTTTTTTTTTTTTTGTTCTAGCTGACACTTTTATCTCTTAAAAAAAACTTAATAGGTACTAATTAATAGCAGTATAGCACTCTGTATTTTTATTAATTTATTTATTCTTACAAGCAGGGCCAGTCTTCAGGGCTGTTGGTCAAGGAGTGTCATAGAGGAAGAGGGCTTTTTACTGCTCTTTGAACATCCCTCTAAACTGGTTTGCTTGAGAATACATTTGAGACTATAAGAAGCTGTTCTTCTTCTGGGTTGGGTCTAAGATGGTATTGCCAGGTGTTGGCAGAAAAGGGGCTTTATTGTCTAGTACAAGCATAAATATTGTTCATCGGTGTGATGAGTCCAAGATTATATTCTGTTGGCCCAAAGCCTCTATGACATGCCAACCCCTCTAATTCCTGCATTGTACAAACAGCCGTTCAGGTACTTACATGCTTTCTTAATTGATGTTCTCTTGTATGTTTTAGCCAGGTGCAATGCTTTGTTCTAGGTCTAAAATTGGTTAAGACTTGACTAGAGTGACCCAAGCTCCTCTTCCTTCCATCCGTGGGGAGTAGATAGTCCTTCTGGCCCATGCTTTCTCCTACGGCTGAAAATGCTGCCATTGCTTTGTTCCTACATTTTGAATCTTTCTATCTTAAAATCCAAGCAAAATGCCACTTCATTTTATTTGGGTTGGTTTTGGTTCGGGGTTTTTTTTGTCCTCTTGTAGAACTGAATTGCATAGTTTGTGTCTTAGCTTTCTTCTACTGGAATGCTAAAATGAGAAAATTCTTCACAAAAGAGTCATCTTTTCCTGGACTGGAAGAAGATGAGAAACATAAACTCTTGACTAGGGAGAGAAGCACCGTGTTATATGTTCAAGTTTGCAAGCAGTTATGTCATGATACTGAAGTTTGGTATGTTGAAATTTTGGGAGTAAAGAAAGCTGAAATGCTTTGAATCCTGTGGGACACCTAGGCACGGTGGATCTGTGTCTTTCTAAACTACTTGGCTATTCTGCTTCCCAGATAACTTCTTTAAGAATAACTCCCACCTAGATTCTGAACTTGCAACCAACTTTTGCTGGGCTTGCCATAAGTGGTTTTGTAGATGGCTTGAAAAGTTCTAATGTAAAAGCTAGTTATAGCCTTTTTTTTTTTTTTTAAGGATTTACTTTTGGGTTTAACTTATATTAGGAGCAGCCTTCATACAAAAGGAGAGAAGAGATAAAGGAACAGTGAGAGAATACTGAACACTCGAAACATAAAACATTCCTTGACAACTGTTGCCTGGAAGTCTAAATTGCATTTTGTTTCAGTGCTACTGTTATACTTTTGCAAAATGTGTCTAAGTTAGAGAAAGCTTACCTTGTTTCTAAAAAGACTCACAGATGGGAGCAGGAAGTTACTACAAATATATTATTTACCTGATCTTTCGTCAATTAAGAACAAAATTTTTAAAATCATAGACTCATCTGGCTGTGATTGGAGATAATAATGATTATTGTGTTCTCCTGTGTTTTGTACAATGACAGTGTGTTCTGTGCTAAATGTAAAGCTTGGTCTCGGCATGAAACCTCTAAAATGCGTAGTTACCCAAAAGAAATTAAAAATGCTTAATTTTCCTAGTGATGACTGATCTCTGATTCTTTCCATCCCTTCACCTGTGAAAATAGCTCTCGAAGCTTATTTCTGTAACTTTCTGACACATAGGCAGAAAAGAAAGTATGGTAGGCATGGGTCCTCTGTGGTTGGCACCTGTGTAAAAGGATACTGTTTTGGTTAGAAAATTAATTCATACTTCAGTGTATTTTGATGGTAAGATAGGGCAAAGTTGTGCTATTGCTGTGTATGGTTCTGTGTCGCTGCTTATCACTTAAGAATGACAGAAAGCAACACTGGTTGAGGTTTCTGGTCAGAGGTAACTAACTGGACTTGTAACCTGCTTTGAAAAGATCTTCCAGATTTGTTGTCATCTTTGTGCTTCCTCTAGCACCTGTTCCCCCATTTCAGTGGAACAGGGATTATAATCAGGCAGAACTAATGAGGTGATCTAACAGAGAAAAGTTGAAATTTCCCACTGGTCTAGCAAGATCTAGCAGTTCAGCAGGAGTTGAACAAATGCTGGAGTTAGTGTCAGGGAAGCAGTGGGAGTTCGAGAGCTGTGGAAGGAAAAAGGGAAATGGGCTTCCTCTTTCTGTTTGTGAGCAGAAAGTGAACTTGAACTCTGTCTTGCACAACTGGGTTGTTTGTGCTTTGAGAAAGTGAATGATGGCATTTCAAAGAAATTGAAATGAGGGGTGGTGGTGGATGTTTTCATTTGGAAATATAATTATTGCTAATAGTCTTATTTTGTAATAGCTCAACAGGAGGACTTAATTTTGGAACTCTGGGCTCTTCCACTGCTACAGCAACTACATCGGCTCCTTCGGTGGGCTTTGGGAGTGGAATTTTTGGATCAAAATCAACCACTGGCTTTACACTAGGAAGCACCAGTACAGGTAGAAAAGAATTCTTGTACAGCAGAAATTTGATTCAGCAGTAAAAAAATAACTTCTATGTCCACAAAAACTGGGTCATTATAACGTGTTTACTATTTTACAGTAGTTCTGTAGCTCTGAGTATTACTTACATAGTTCTGTAAAACAGCTTAATTGAGCAGTTTAAGTTTATTGTGCATCATGCAGTACCAGTGCTGCAAAAACACAAATGCAATTACCAGAAAATTGCCTGGGCTATGTGTAAATTGTTCCATAATTTGAATCCTGATGTTTTTTAGAAATCTAAGTCTTGAGTCCGAAGTCCAGGATGCTCAAAATTGTGATGTAAGAATGAGTTGTATTTTGAACTAAAAGATATTTTAAAACATTTTGAAATTGTTAGCATTTGTAATGCAGTAAATGTAATCCTACAGTAGTAAACATTTCTTGGTTTGTTGGGGGTTTTTAAAGTTAGCGATACACATGAAGAAATTGAATAGTATTTTCTTAGGTCTCTAATTCAGCCTATAAACAGACAGCTTCTTATAGGAGTAATGGAGTGCAAAAGAGTAGAACTTCTCTGACTGGAAGTATTTTTCTTCAGCCATCAAGCAAACATAATGGATTTTACTTTGGCTCCAATATTGCTAGACAAAATGGTCTTTTTCTTGTATGCTGCTATGAGTAGATAGGGAAAGTTCTAAGAACCAATCTACTACAAAATAAATTCAACAGTAGACTGAAAGCCTGCATTACTGTGATTGGCTACATTGGGGTAATTTTCTTTTAGCTGTCAATGACTCTTTTGATATTCTAGTCAGATGGTTTTTAAAATATGAGATGGTGTAACCCTGTATTCAGAATAATCTCTTTAAGTTACCAGTAGGGCAGAACCCTAAACTGAGTCACAGGATTTTACAAGGAGTTTGGACTCTGTAATCCTCTTCATTATACTGTAAATCTGCTGGCTTACATGCTGATGTTATACACTACTGTATGACTGAAAAAAATACTTGATGGAATTACTAGTTTCCATTTTTTTACCTTCATTTGTTTGAAGTTTCATACAATTTGCTATTCTGCTGTGTTAAAATCAGCTTCAGGGGTAGCAGTTTCTTATAAAGAAAAATGTTTTTTAAAGTCAGTTATACTTTGATTTGTGCTGCTAGTGCTTACAAATAATGTTTTCTGTGTTAGTGTTTTATTTTAAGGACACTACAGAAGAAAACTTGTATAATAGTTGTCTCCTAATGTTGCATTATTTCAGTGTTTTGTTTCATGTTTGTTATTGTCATAACTTCTCTGTGGTCTTCAATTACTCTTCTTACTCTATTTATTTGTTCTCATTCTTAAAGCCGGAACAGCAACAAGTATTGCTACAGGACTGACACTAGGTAAGGACGTAATTTGTATTTTAATGTTATACAGACACAAGAAAACCCCAGGAGGTAGATCTTTCCTGTAATGCAGAGTTAGTGATCATATCTGAGCATGTATAAGCCAGCCCAAAAGTTAAGGCTGCAAACCAGAGTGAGGCCCTGCACTTCTGGGCACTGTTACTTGTTAAAGGGTTATTCAATTCCTGTACAACAGTCCCAGTGAAAAGTTAGACTTTGTTTTTATGTTCCCCTAATGAGCTTCATCCTTCAGCAGAGGGGAGGTAGAATATGTTATCAAAGAATTATTAATACAGAATTTCTTGGTCTAATGAACTCTGTGTGAACAGGTCTGTTTGGTAATTATCTCTTTTAGAAGAATAAAGAGGGTTGAACTGGAACAGACTTGGAGAATATTTTTGGTTTCTCTGATGCACTCAGGGTGACTGTTTTTCAGCTGTCATTACAAATACAGGAATATGTGGGTTGTTGTTGGGTTGTTTTGTTTCGCATTTGTTTTTTTTTCTTTTTAAACATGGGCTACTGAGGTCTGAGGAGTAACTGAGCTTGAGTACCACAGATGTTAGGGATGGGGGTGGTGCTTCAAGACTCACCGAAGTCAAAGAACTTAGGAAACCATACTATAAATAAATAGGAAAAATAGTGTTGAATAAAGAAGCAGATGAAATGGGCAGAAGAAGGGAGGAGCAGCTGTTAACTCAGAAGAGACTGTGTGATGCATAATCATACATGGAAGCCAGTACTATGGACATGACCATTAATTCTCTTCAATAGCTGAATGAAATTATTTCATCCAAAACAAACAGCAGTTACTGAGAATACAAACAATGTGTTTGCTGTTGTGGTTTCTGGATGTATGTGCACACTCCTCTTTTACTTTGGAGTATGGATTCTAGAATGTGAAATGCGTTCCTACCATGAAAACAGCACAAAGTGGGAACTTTTATTTATTTTACTTTAGAAGTGTTCAAAAGCAAAATTTGTGGCAATAACATCCCAACAAGTTTTCCTTGTTTGCAAATTGAAAGGATATGTGCATTCATTTTGGTATGCACATCCAATTGAGAATTTTTACTCTGTGTTTTGAGTAGTATTGTTTATAGCTCCAATTACCTATATTTGCATCATCTACTAGGTACTCTTGGTGGAAGCTCTTTTTTTTTTTTTGTTACAATTTTTTTAGATTGCCACTAGATATAATTGCCAGTTCATGATTAAAGCCTATTGGATCTGGAGCTAAAAATGCCTGTGCAATTGATGTAAACGTCTGAAATTTATTTGAAAGCGCTGTGGGGATATTTTACGTGATGCAAGTGATCTTGCACACCGTGGTGCTCGTGATGGTTAAATGGGAAGAATGCAGAAAAGATGGTGAATTTAGCATTCATTCACAAACAGAATGTTCCAAGAGCAATAATTGGTTTGGGGTTTCTTTTAGGCACGCCTGCCACCACATCAGCAGCTACTACAGGCTTTAGTTTAGGTTTCAACAAACCTGCAGCTTCAGCCACACCATTTGCTTTACCTGTTACTTCTACCTCAGCGGGTGGCCTGTCATTATCATCTGCTCTTACATCAACTCCTGCTGCAGGTAGGAAAATGTTTAGGGGTTTGGGGGGGGGGGTGTTGTTTCCTTTTTTAACAGGAAATCTCTATTGTAAAACAGTTCTATGTTTTATTTTTTCATTATTTACATAATTTTATGGTACTTAAATGAAAAGGTTCATTGGGCTTCTTGAGTTCTAAATTTGAGTACTCTAATACAGATAGAATTATGGCCAGTATGCCAGGTGACGTAGACACTGTATAATCTAAGTCATTAGAATTGTAGCAAGAGCTACAAAGAGCAATCAATAGCTGTTCGTCAGGTAAAATCATTTTTCATATTGTTAACCCCAGGTTGAAAGCTTCCTGCTTTCAACGGCTCTGAAGTTTGAAAAATGTCTACCTATTGTAGATGGCCTGAAATGGTTGACTAGTAGCAGAAATAAGTTTTTTTCCAAATTACTTCTCGTACTGACATACACCTGCTGTCATATTTAAAACTCAGCTGAACTGCACCATGCATGATAATAATTTAGACTGGAGTTCATTTTTCTTAGCCTTAGGAGACTGCATTTGAGCTCAGCTATCTGTGCCCTCTGTGCTCTGTCCCTTTATGCCTATGGTCTTTCTCTACTTGATTCTTCTTTGTCCTACCAAAAGCTGGGATGCTTAATTCCAAAAGATAGCTCAAACTACCATGAAAATGTTCTTGTATCATGTGTCTTGTGTAAATATTTTAATGCTAAGCATAAACATTAAAATTTCAGCATTTTAGTGTAAAAGTCAGTAGCATTTATGAGTTCCATTATGCTGTAAAATAAATTCTGTACCAGATTCTAGATTCTCTAGTGTTCGGGGGGGACTGCCAAAATTTCTGCATAGTTGCAGGTAAATATAGACTGATCAGGGTTATGAGGTCATATAACAAATAACATATAATTCGAAAGTCTATGGCTGTGGTTGAAGAATCTGAAGGAAATAAAAATGTTTGAGTTTATTATGCAATTATGATGAACGTGCTGTTCACACCTTTCAGTTATTTGAGATTGTCTGTGGCCACATTTGAATGCAGTGTCTGCATGAAGCTGGTTTCCATTCTCTGCAGGAACTACTGGCTTTACATTAAATTTGGGTGGCACAACTGCTTCAACTACAACTGCTTCCACAGGCCTTTCCTTAGGAGGAGCCTTAGCGGGTTTAGGAGGTTCACTCTTCCAGAATACAAGCACAGCAGCAACAGGTAAGTTAGTTTTTTTGCTCCTTCTGTCTCAAAACATTGAAATTTAATGTGTGATTGTACAAATTCATAACTTAAGTTTATACAAAGTCTTAATCCTGTGGAATGGTAATTTTTAACAGTGCTATGGTTAAGAACAGTGTTGCAGTCCATGGACAATAAAAATTAAATCTGAAATAATTGGCTCCTTTCTTATTCTTAAATGTGTTTGTACTTAATACTTTTTTAAAATGAAAATGCAAGGAAATCTTTGTTGTTGTCGTCATAATTGACTCAAGGAAGTTGGTCATGTATGGGAGAGGGCAATGATACAAAAATATCTATAACTGGTGAAGTTGAAAACTCCTTATTTTGGTGGGGTTTGGTCTGAATAAAATCTTTTACTGTTAGTGTTGTCATTTCATGGCTTCCTGGTTTTTTCAGCTCTAGAGGAAGAATTTGTGCTTTGTTGTAGTTTTGGTAACACTGCTCTTAAATGAAACAGAAAGATAGTTATGTCATCATTGAATGGTTTGGGTTGGAAGAGACCTTAATGATCATCTAGTTCCAACCACCCTGCCAAGGGCCGGAATGCCATCCACTGGACCAGGTTGCTCATGGCCCCATCCAGCCTGGCCTGGAACACTTGCATAGATGGAGCATCCACAATTTGTCTGGGCAACCTGTGCCAGTGCCTCACCATGCTCACAGTAAAGATTTCTTCCTAATATCTAATCTGAACTTACTCTTTCAGTTTGAAGCCATTCCCACTACCCTGTCACTATCTGCCTATTTAAAAAGTCACTCTCCCTCTTTTTTGTAAGCCTCCTTCGGAAGGCCACAGTGAGGCCTCCCTGGAGCTGCCTTATCTCTAAGCTGAACAACCCCAGCTCTCTCAGACTGTCTTCATAGGAGGGGTGCTCCAACTTTCTGAGCATCTCTCTAACCCTCTGGGCTCGCTCCAACAGGTTCGTGTATTTCTCGTGCTGAGGACCCCATAGCTGGATGCAGCATTCCAGGTGGGGTCCCACAAGGGCAGAGTAGAGAGGCAGAATCACCTCCCTCAACCTGCTGGCCATGCTGCTTTTGATGCAGCCCTAGGATATGACTGGCTTTCTGGGCTGCAAGCACACACTGTTGGCTCATGTCCAGCTTTCCATCCACAACAGTTCCCAAGTCTTTCTCCGCAGTGCTGCTCTCAGTGGGTTCTCCTGATCTGTATTCCAGTCTGGGATTTCTCCTGAACTAGGTGTAACACCTTGCACTTCATGAGGTTCTCATGGACCTAATTCTCAAGCTCGTCCTGGTCCCTCTGGATGGCATCCCTTCCTGCTGTTGTGTCAACTGTACTGCTCAGCTTCATCTCCTCTGCAAACTTGCTGAGGGTGCACTTGATCCCACTGCCTGTGTCACTGGTGAAGATACTGAAGAGCACCAGTCCCAAGACAGAGCCTTGAGGGACACCACTCATCACTGGCCTCAGTTTGGACATGGAGCCCATAGATCATACCTCTGGCTGCATCCAGCCAGCCAATTCCTTATCCACCAAATAGTCCACCCTTCAAATCCATGCTTCCAATTTGGAGATAAGGATGTTGCTTAGGACCATGTCAAAGGCCCCAGACAGAAGTCTAGGTAGATGACAACAGTCAGTCTTACCTTGTCAGCAGTTGGAGTCACTCCTTCATGGAAGGCCCCCAGACTGGTCAGGCACAATTTGCCTTTAGTGAAGCCATGCTGTCTGTCTCAAACTGCCTCCTTGTCTTGCATGTGCCTTAACATTGCTTCCACGAAGGTGTGCTCCATGACTTTTCCAGGCACAGAGGTGAGGCTCAGTGGTTTGTAGTTCCCCAGGTCTTCCTTTCTCACCTTTTTAAGAATAGGAGCGATGTTTCCCTTTTTCCAATCACCGGGGGCTTTGCCTGACCACCGTGGCTTTTCAGACATGACGAAGAGTGTCCTGGCAACATCATCAGCGAGTTCCCTCAGGACCCTGGGATGCATATTATCACAGACTTACGGCTATTCAACTTCATCAAGTGGGCTCAAACTGGCTCTTTGTTAAAGTTAGTGATCTAATTAGTTACCAAGTAACATGAAGAAATTGCATAAAACAAGTAAAGTTGTATGAAACTTCATGCAGTTTGTTTTCTTCTCTGCTTATTTTGCATATCTTTCAATCCGAGTGTAGTAAATGGATGCTGAAACTGTGAGCAAGTTTATATATGCTTTTAGTTTAAAATAAGTCTGAATTATCAACACTTAAAATGCAAAAATGCTGTTTGGATTTTTTATAGGACTTGGACAGAATGCTTTGGGTTTGACTCTGGGGACAACTGCGGCTCCTTCAACTACTGCCAATGAAGGTCTTGGTGGTATTGACTTTAGTAGTTCTTCAGACAAAAAGAGTAAGTTTTTTTTTAAATATTCTTTTTTTTTTTTAATTGAGAGAATTGTCAGAACACTACGGCAAAGACACCATTTCATTGTGTGAGGAGTGGGGAATTGAAGCTGTCGACTTTTAACTTCCTCTCCCTTGCAAGGCATTTCAGTTAAATTTGTTCTTTGATATTGTGCTTGTACAGAAGAACAAGATCTTGTGTGCAAATGCAATGTAATGTAAATGAACTTATTTATGTAAAAATAAGTGTAGGCTAGTGTCATGCTTGAGAACCAGGATCTCAACCCTTTAGCTTTCGGGGAGTGAAGACTCACAGGGCTGCTTGCTGAGATGCCGTCGCACGTTTCTATAGAGCTCTATGTCAGATTGTCACTAGAGGGAGGAACAGAGCTGTTTAAGTAGTGCTAATATGAAAAGTATTGCTTTGAAATCAACATTCTCCAGCTGTAAAAGATCTTAAACTTGGTTTCTTCTTTTGAAAGCCCACACAATTAAAATGGACTAATTTTACGTGTTATTATTTACACCATCAAATCTGTGTTTCTGATGGTGCATAGTTCTATCTGATACATTCTGTCAGGTTGTTATTGCAAGTTACAAAAACTTTACGTCTGTGGTAGCTTCAAAATACTTAAGTAAGGAACTATTGAGCATTGATATGTGGACACTTAATAATTTGTCTTGCTTTTATACTTCCAGAGTAAGCTTAACTAAAGCTGATTCTAAAATGTGCATTTTCTCTGGTGAATCAGAGCTGTTAATTTAATTTCTTGATTTCATTCAGGAGTGAAATTTTGAATAGGGTATGCCAATAGCTAAAAGAGAAGAAAAATATATAAACTCTATGAAACCATTTTTACAGAGTAACATAAGTTGTGGAGAGAGAAGTCTCCTTACTTGTAGAAGAGAGGGCATATTGTCTGTCCAAAGTGGAGTGCTCTGCATGATGTTGGTTTTGGTGTTTATTACCGAAACTGGGAGTGGTGAAAAGCTTTGATTCCTATGTACTTATGGGATTTCCATTACTATAATACTGGGATATCACAACACTTCCATAACATACAAGTGTCATGAAATGAGGACTAGAGAACCACAGGCTCAAAATCTACTTTGGTAGTAGTGTTGTTTTGTTCATCTCTTAGGGGAGAAACTTGCGTGAGTATCTGAATTGTCCTATTGTTGAAGAGTGGAACTGTGTCAGTTGGACTGTCAGGATAAGCAGAGATCCCTTAGCTAGTGGGAAATGTCAAAAGAGACTGTGTTTTTTGTGGTTTTGTTTTAATTTAGCAGTGTTTCTCATAATGGCTAGTGCTGGCTTAAGCAGCCCTGACAATATCCCTATTTAGGTGCTGCTACTTAGTTCTGTCAGTATACTTGTTAGTACTATGGTATGAGGAACTGTGTTAAGGTTTGAGAGTGGTGGTTCCTATGATTTTGAGGTTTTTATTTCTTTTTTCCTCATGAAAAAAGGAAGCAGGAGATGTGGCTAGCAAAGAAAAGTGCCCTAGGAATCCCAGGGCAGATAGGGGCTAGCATCTATGTTCTCTCCTCTGCAATTGGTTATAAAAGCTTTTCCTTCTAAAAACTGACTGTCCTGTATTTTTTTAAAATATAGTTGCAGGAAAAAAAAAAGCTGTTCTAATTTTTACTCATGTATTGCTAAAAAGAATGTTAAAAAATGTAAACTTTGAAGCACTTGCTTGCCCAGAAAGTAGCAGAATCTGATTTCAAATCTGCATGTTTTACTTTATAAGTATTCTCCTGATGTACAGCAACAACAAAACAAACAAAAAAAAGAGAAAAAGGTGGCTGGAGAGAGAAAGCAAAGCATATTTAGTTTTCTGCCTAATTTTTCAGTTATCAGCAGAGAAAGTCCTAAATTCTGGTGTTTATTCCTCCCACTTTTTTTTCCTCCCAGCTTGCTATAGATTATTTTTTTTCCCTTAACAAAAGGCATAAGGAATGGTTGTTGAGTGCAGGATCTCTAATATTCTGGGTGTGACAGTCTGTAGACAGTTTAAGTAGATGTTGCTTCTAAAAGTAGTAGCTATTCCTAGCAGGAGCACCCGACTTGTGCAACTTAAAACTTAGTTTGTGGCACTAGCATTAGCTGCATAGCTACTTTCTGTCTTGGTGGCACTGAGAGCGAAGACAGAACGTGAATTGGATCCAGCTGAAGATGAAGCCAGTTTCTTGGGCTTTCTGAGTGAGTGTTCTTCCTAGCAGACTGCTGTGGTATGGGATGCAATTACTGTCCTTGGCCATAACTAGAAATAGTCATGATCTGTGTTATTCATGATACTGTTTTCAGCTGTGTTCTGTCACTCAGAGGCATTTGGCATCTTGATCCACAGATGTGTAATTTGGACTGTGCAGGTGGTAGGTAAGCAGTAACATCTTCAGTTCTGTAAAACCTCATTACTGAAATAGCAGAATTCTTAGGGACCTCCAGTGGGCAAACGTTCATTACCTTTGTATTTGAGAGGAAACTGCTGTTGCTGAATTTAAACACTTGAATGTTTCGTGGGTGCAGGTCTAAGTGAGTTGTGGTTGCATAAACAGGAACAGATTTCTTATGCAACTGCAGTTGTTTATGCATTTGTAGTGACTTATATAGTGCCAAAAGATGCTGTATGTTACTCGGTGTGCCAAGAAATTAACACCTCAACTGTTGAAGCATTGGTTGTGAAAAGACAGTTATCTGTGAAGGGGGTGTAAATTAAAACTTTCTTTCTTTTATGACTAGTCTGATCTGTTCTGCTTATCAAGAGAAACCAAGCAGATGTAGTCATTAGTTCTTCCCTAAAATCTTATTAAGTTTGTTTTGTTTGTTCTTCAAAGCTTTATTTCTGACCTACAGTTTTTATTTCTCTAGGTGATAAAACAGGAACAAGACCAGAGTAAGTGTCAGATTTTCTTTGCAGTCCATGTTTTATTAGAAAACAGCTAAAAAAATATTTTAGCTTTTCTACTGATTTGATACTGAAAAAAGAGTAAATGTACATAACCAACATTTGCAGTATGAGCAATTTAGTAGTGTTGGTTCGTCATTTTGAATGTGGCAATTCTTCTTTTAAATGCAACACCTACAGCTTATTTGGCAGCTGCTGTAGGCTGATCATCTGGTCCGGAAAATGGTTTCTGCAAGTGTGTATAATGCTTACACCGCAGGCTTGGACCCTGGCTTAGTATCGGTAGTGTGCATTAATCCTAATCATTCCTAGCTGCAACACTTGTGCAATGGGTGCAGAACTAATCACTCACTTGAATGTTTTAGTGATATTTGGTAGTTATGCAAAAATGTTTGGCAATATGAAAGCGCCATCTAAACGTTCATTGTCTCTCATAGAGATAACAAAGCACTGAAGGATGAAAATCTACCTCCAGTAATCTGTCAAGATGTAGAAAATCTACAGTAAGTACTGGTTTTTATTTGTGATAATTGATTAGCTGAAGTACTGTTGATGCTCTATGTCAGGAACACCCTCCTGGAGGCTGCATGGAGCCCAAGGCCTTTTGGCAGGTCAGCTTTGAGAACAGTACTCTGGATAGTTCTAGTAGCTGAAGTCTTAGTCTGGCTTTTTTGCAGTCTCGCTTTTTCATGCATTTATGCAAATGGACCTGCCCAACAATATGCCCTTAGAATCTTAGCCATCTCTCTCTAGGAGTATTAGGCTTGTTGCACATGTATAGTTAGTATTGAACCTTATGTCCATATTGCGACTCTCGTATGGAGTAGAGAACTGCAAAAGAGCCTTCCCTCAGGCAGGGAGGGCATGGGTTGTAGACTTGGCTGCATGTCACTGTGTTTGTGAGTTCAAAATAGTAATAGCTTTTATATAGATGCTATATATTACTACATATATATAGCATTAAAGATATCTTAGTTTGTCATTCAGCATAACATCTTTAAACACTTGCTATTTGAAGTTAACGGTTTGGGGGAGGGGTTTGTTTTCGTTTCTGTTTTGTACTTTTACAGTATTAGCATGCTAGAAGTTAAGATAGTACTGTGCCATACAGTAATTTTACTGTTCAGTACTTGGTTTTGAAAAAAAAATAGCTGTTTAAGTAATGTGGCCAAGAGGTAAACAGTTGGGTACTTCAGATTCAATATGTTACGTTTATTTCTTCTTCACCCCCCTCTTTTTACCTTTCCCAGGAAATTTGTGAAAGAACAAAAGCAAGTTCAGGAAGAAATTAGTAGAATGTCCTCTAAAGCAATGCTTAAAGTACAAGAAGACATTAAAGCTTTGAAACAGCTTCTGTCTGTAGTTGCCAGTGGATTACAGAGAAACACTCTTAATATTGACAAGCTGAAAGTTGAAACTGCACAGGTATAAATTAATATAAATTTTGTTATGTAGAGTTTGTATGTTGATTGTTTCATGTAGGATAACTAGCCTTCTTTATCAGTAAAGTTAACACATGCATCCAAACTAAAACAGTTGTAAAGAAAATGAAAAATTGAATCACTTCTGATCTATTTGAAGTTACCGGGGGAGACTGAAATCTGTGATGTCAGTATTTTGAGATAAATACAACAGCAGTAAAAATGACTTTTATTCAGGAAAACATTCCTACCTAGCAGAGGCAACAGAAGGGAATGTGTGCCCACTTTAGTTCAGTTTCAGTAATATATTCAGCTGCTAGTGAAGTCACATTTGTAACAATGCACTGGACTCCGGAGCAGCAAAAATGCAAGTTATATGTTCTTCTGATGACTTTGAAAATAAAAGACCAAACAAAAAAACACCCCATAATATTTCAGGAACCAAAATATTGTAATTAGCACTAGTTTTCATTTAGTGAACTTGAGTCACGGCTCTGTCCACCAGTCTGCATCTTAGCTGTGCAGACAGTTTGAGCTTGAGTTTTGATACAAATGCTTTTCAGGTGAAGTTCTGTACCACTTTTTATTTCATCTAACATGTCAAGTATTGCTATATAAATAAGTAATATTTTATTCTAAAGTAAAAACGTTGATTTTTTTCTGTATTTTATTCTCTAGTTGTGCCTTGCCAACAGTTTTCTGTGAAAACAAAAAACTTCTTAATTATATTCTTGTATTTCTGTACATGATGCAGTTGAGTATATTCACAGAACCAGGCACTGAGAAATTCTTAATGGTAGAGTTATTAGAAATATTAAACAGAAGTGTATGTTGTAATTATCATGCATAACATGATCATTTCCATAGAGAGGCATTTTTCTAAACTAGTTAATATTTTTTTAAAAAGATAAAATAATCCTTTTTGCTCTGTCTCTTCTCTTTTAGGTGTGTTACTTCCTTGCACTTGAATGTTCCTTTTTTTCCCTTCTAGTCCTCAGTAATTATAACAATATTTCTGAAGTACAATAGAAAGATCTTATCTCTGACAGCTTAGTGTAATATTTTCTCAACTTTTGAGTGCTTTCAGTATGTGCTATCTTTTTTTCCTTCCCCAAACTTCTGTTAGTATTTGTAATTCTCCAACTTCCTAGCAGTCTGTTCTTTGGAGAAATTCTGGTCAGATTCTATCATGATTTTAACATAAATATATGAAGAAAATACTTTATGTGAACAAATAGTAGAGTCCTAGCTATTTTTCTTTTTGAACACTCCATACAGAACCTTATATTTTATTAATTTTCCCTATTTATTTAGGAGCTAAAGAATGCAGAAATAGCATTACGAACTCAGAAAACTCCTCCTGGTCTTCAGCACGAAAATACAGCCCCAGCAGAGTGAGTTGCTATTTGTAAAAAATAGTCAATGATACAGCCTGAAGAAGAGAAGAAATGAGGAGACCTTATTGCAGCCTTTCAGTACTTAAAAGGGGCTTGTAGAAAAGACAGGGACAGACTTTTTAGGGGGCCTGTTAAAACAAGGGGTAATGATTTTAAATTGAAGAGGGTAGATTCAGACTAGATATAAGGAAAAACTTTTTTACGATGAGGGTGGTAAAACACTGGAAAAAGTTGCCCAAAGAGGTGGTGAATGCTTCATCCCCGAAAACATTCAAGGTCGGGTTGTACAGAGCTCTGAGCAGCCTGATCTCATTGAAGATATCCATGCTTATGGGAGAGGATTTGGAAGGGACCTTTCAAGGTCATCTAGTCCAACCTAACCATTCTGTGATTCTGTGAACTTATTACAATTTTTTTCTGCTTCTTGTAGCATGGAGTGCTTCATAGAATCAGTGTTGTATTTCTGCATTTAATTTATCTTAGTGTCTTAGACTTCCAGTAGTAAATGTCATAGAACATAACACTGCAATTAATTGAAGGAAAATTGGCAGCTAATACAGATCAGATAAAAAGTATTGGCAAACTAATGAAGTATAATTATACAATTTCTTTGATTTACTCATCTAGCTACTTCAGAATCTTGGTTGAACAATTTGAAGTACAACTGCAGCAATACAGGCAACAAATAGAAGAACTGGAAAATCATCTTGCTACTCAAGCAAATAATTCACACATAACTCCACAAGGTAAACGTTTCAGTTTTAATCTTTCATACATGAAGAATTAAGCAAACTTATACCTTTAACATAAACTTAGTAGTTAATCTCCTCTCTTGTTATCGTTGGCTTTTCTCATATAATGTACAGAAATTAGTGTTCAGATGTATTCCTTAGTTCTTCGATGTAAGGATTTGGAATTAAAGGTTAAATTCATAAAGGTTCTTGAGCTTTTGAAGATGGATCCAGTTTCTGAGGTGTGATTTGTAAGCTTGGTTTGTTTTGACATCCACATCTCCCTCCAGCATCTAGGTGATGTCTGGCACCTTCTGTCTTGCGCTGGGCTGTCTGACCAGGCAAATAGGAGTGCCTCCTCTGCCAGCTCTAGATCAAAATGGGAACTTTTCCTTAGTTTGGAGCCTGTTGGTATTGCCTTCAGCTCTGATCAACTAAGAAAATTTAGTCTTGTTTGCTGCCACATCATTCAATCTTGAGAAGACCTTTCTGGTTAAAGAATACTGACCTCTGGACAGTAGTCTTCTACTGTTTGGTTACCATTCCTGTGATCATAGACAGTTTTATCTTTTGGGCCATTTTAGATACAGGTCCTGCAATAAGCAGTGATTTCAAGTGCATGTCTTTCTGTGCTAAACGATATTTGAAAGTCTTGCCATCACAGGATGGTACATAAACTATGGACCTTATATGTTAAAAAGAAAGAGGACTGTGTAGACCTAGCTTGCAGAGTAGAAAATCTACTGAATCCTGAGGGTCCTCTCTTTTTCTGTGTGGCCTTCTTGTTCATCAAGAGTACGAGAGGGATGCCTTCACAGATTTTCCTAAGGTTTTTCAGCAGTTTCTGCTAGAATCTAAAGGTTCCTTGCTTGTGTGGACAAGGCTCAATCTGTTGTGCCAGTACGAGCATACTGTCAACAAATGATGTAGTGCTCTAGACAACACTGTATGGTAAAGACTACATATGCAATACAGGAAAAACGTAGTTTGCCATGCAGGACTCCATGACTCAGAATGTCCTGAAAATTTTGAAGTGTCTAGTATTCAGTATCAATAAATTGCCTCCAGAGTCTTTGGAAACTTGTGGCCAGTCTTCCTAGACACCACTGCCTCCACAACCCTGCAGGGTGGCATGACGCTAATTCCACAGTTTTTTGGTTTTATAATGGAGAATTTTCCCTATGGACAGGCAGACATTTTCAGTTCAAGAATCATTGCTACACTATGCATCTTCAAGAACTTGATAGCTATTATTTGCATTTCAGTCGGTTATATGCATCCTTCAGAGGAAATGCAGCTGATCTTTTTGCAATAAAAGATCACTTCAGCACTCTTCTGTCCTCCACTTTTGTACATTGCTTCTTTGAGAAAAGCACTTTTTTGTCAGCGGATGCCTCATTTTGTCGAAATCTTTGAGATTTCCCCTTTAATACTAAAATTTTATGTTAGTTGGGTCAATGCCCTGAAAATACTTTTATATCTTTGTAGGAAGTGGGATATCCTAAATACAAGACTTTTGTAAGCAAGAAGCTCCCTGTTGTTTTTCTTTGTTTATGATGTGCTTGTGGGTTGAGCTAGATTAAGAGTTCCCATGATGCTTGTTAAAATTATGTCTTTTAAATGTAAATAAATCTTCCATTCTACTGCTGTCTCTGACGAAATCACCTGAACACTCAACTGTGCTTTAAGTCAGAAAGAGTGGAAAATATATACAAATACAAGAAAATTTCATTTAACTGTATATAGGTAAAAGCTGATAAGGTGAAAATGTTCCTTTGAAATTGGATAAAGTTAGTTTAAATATTATTTTTTAGCTTTGCGGATGATGGAATTATAGGAAACTATTTACTATATATATAAAAATAAATCTGAGAAAAGAGTATTTTTCAAAATAGTTTGAAGCTTTGTGTCACCCAATTGCTGTAATCCTGTATTTCTTATAGACATTACCTTGTTCACATGCTTGTGCTCTATGGGTTTTGGGTGAGCTTCTTAATTTAGTATAAATACGAAATCTTCTGGTAATGAGATTGTCACTTACCAACCTTTTACATGCCTCTTACAGACTTGTCTATGGCTATGCAGAAAATCTATCAAACATTTGTAGCTTTAGCTGCACAACTTCAATCAATCCATGAAAATGTAAAGGTATGTTGTTTTCATGTGTTCCTGTGTATTTAGTGAAAGGACTGCAAAGAGTTGTTTTTTTAAAATATATCTTTAGGTTTTCTTTTTTCTTTTTTTCCCCCTTCTGTTAATTTCACTGCTTCTAAAAATTTTCAAACTGTCCTAGAGAAGTACTTTGATTAAAAAAATAACTTTTGTTCAACTGAAGTCTAATTTGAAGTATTTACTGGTAGTAATGATAGCAACTGGCCACAATCACTTGGGTTACAAAATGTTTTTCATTTAACTCCTTTCCTTATAACTGTTGATCAGTTTTTGAAATGCCTTTGATTTCATGCTTTTATATTTTGATTTTTGCCTAATGACCTCTTGATCTCAAACAAAGATGATTTAAATCTGCTCTTGATCAAATAGGTAATAGGAGAAAAAAAAGTAAGTTTCCATATGTAAGATTTTTCAGCATATCAAAGAATTGAGGTTAAAATTGTATTCTGGCTATTTTAATTTCTTTGAACCTGGATTTCATGGTAAGTTGTATGTATAGAAGGAAAAAAGACTACTGTGAAAAAATCCTTATGTATCAAAGGTCCTAGTTAGGTCGGGTTTTTTCCATTATGGACTCTGGCTTGATTTTTTCCATTTACAGTTCTGGATATGTTGACAAAATGTTACTGTTCTACAATCCATAATTTTTTTGAAAACATCAAAACCCTTCTTGGTTGCAAAAAACAAACCAACTTGGAGAGGAGTACAAGTGTTTGTTTCTGCTAAGTGACTTCCTTAATGGAAATAGATATCTTAATTGTTTCCTTCTCTAAGCTTCTTCTGGGAAATTTTTTTGAGATTTTAGTCTAGTTGGTAGAAATGAATGCTGATACTTTGGAAGACAATTCAAAGATAAAGCTTCAAAAAACAGAAAAACAAATGTAATGCTAAAGTGTCAGATGTCATTATAACCATCTGTTTTAGTTTATCAGCTACAAGATGCTGGGAGATGAGAGCAGTTTTGAAATTGCTGTCTCTCCCTTATCTGATGGTTGTGATGTGGTTTGTGAAGGCAGAGCTGTGATCACAATTCATTCCTTTGCCCAAAGTAGGCTTTCTGGTTTGCACATACACTTTGATTCAAAGGTCTGAAGTTGTAAAAAAAAAAAAACAAACAAAAAACCAAAAACAACCCCCCCCCCCCAAAAAAACCCCAAAACCAAACAACAAAAAAACCCCAACAAAAAACACACCAAACCAAAAAAACAACCAACACATGACCTGAAACATCTTCGCGTGGGGTTGCTAAATATATTTATATAGTGTATGAACATGTAGATGCATTCTGTATCCCAGCTCAGTGAAAAGTAAAATATGCTTGGGCACAATTTGAGTAGGTAATGTCATTATCTACTATTATTATTCAGCACAGATTAACCTTAAGAACTGCTCTACAATGTCTCATGGCATTTGTCAGCTCCTAGAGCAGTGAGTATGGCATTGTATTAAATTTCGTCAGAGTTCTACAAATGCCTTTTCTCTCCAAAGACAGTACTCCTGATGTGATAGTGAAGTTATTCTTTTGTGTGTTGCCTGGTGTTTCTGGTAGATTTGGGATTACAGCTGTTCAAATCCCGAGTCAGAATTTTTGGACTGTAAACTCCTCTTCTAGGAAACAAGCATACCTTTGACCAGGAATACAGAACGTAGTATGCCTTCCATAAAATTGAATCTGTTGTTCTTTAATAAGTATATTGCATTTAAAGATTTTCTGTTGTAAGATGGAAGTCATCAGTTATTTAGTTAAAACTATTTATACTTTTTATGTTACCTAAGATACCCCTAGTTTCCTCATCTGTGACAGGTAGAAATTGCTCATGATGAACAGGCCTTGCTGGTATTGCCACAGAAGGTGGTGGGGTTTTGAGGAGGGAGAGGGCATAGGCAAGTGGAGGGGAGGGCACAAGACAACAGGCTTGGACTACTTCTTACCCCAAGGCAGAATGATCTATTGCATTTGGACTGTGTAATATTAATAATGAAATGCATCAGAAACAAGAGTGAATTCTAAAATACTGGTAGTTTCTTTAGCTTTGTGCTAAGAAAGAAATGCAAAAGTGAAAGGAAGGAAAGACAGGTGAAGGTGATATAGGGGAGCAAAAGCAGACTCCATGAAGAAAGGGTAGCACTGAAGAAAGAGTTGTTATTTTATAAGCTAGTAATGTGTCTTTATTTTGCCTCTTAGATCAGCTAGTACAGTGATACAAATTGAATTGTCCTGATTTGCACCAACTTTGAAAGATTTGGATACCATTTAGTATGTTAGTCTATTATGCTTGAATGCATAATTAAGGAACCTGTTCTGACTGTACCTGATGCAAACCAGTTCTTTCTAGCTCATAGCCCGACTGGGGTTTTTTGGGTTGTGGGGGAGCTTCTTGTTTGTTTTGGTGATGATGTTTGTTGGTTCGGTGGGGTTTTTTTTGGGGGGGGGGGGGCTTTGTGTTTGTGGGTTTTTTTGTTTTTTTTTTTTAGGAAATGTTATTCCTTATTCCTTATTAAGTTAAGGGTTTATATCAGATACATGGAACTAAAATGATTTCCTCCCACCCCCTTCAGATGCTCAAAGACCAATACCTTGGCTACAGGAAAAGCTTTCTGGGAGATGCAATGGATGTGTTTGAGGCAAGACGAACAGAAGCTAAGAAGTGGCAAAGCGCGCCACGTGTTACCACTGGACCGACTCCTTTCAGCAACATACCAAATGCAGCAGCCGTTGCGATGGCTGCAACACTTACTCAGCAGCAACAGCCTGCTACAGGTCTGAGTGCATTCAAGTTATAGATTATTAGTGTTGCCACAATAGTAAATTTGTGTAAAATTTTATATGAAGTCTTCCTGTGTGTTAGACTAAAAATCTAAACGTTGTGATAAGCAAAGTTACTGATACATAGCCAATAGAAAAATGCAGGGTAGACTTAGCAATAATTATACAACAGATACTTAATCTTGTGAATTTACTTGTATTAGCGATATTTACTGTATTGTTCTAACTTACCCCTTGGAATGTGAGTCTTCACTCTTAAGTAACGTCTCTGAATACACATAGTATAACCTCTTTCCAGAAACTGTATTGTTATAGTAAATTACTTTAAATTGGCGAGGAGAGAATATCTAAATGCATACTATCTTTTTCCTATGTAAAATTAACAATGCATTTTTATATAGCACTTTGGAACTGTAAAATAAAAAATGCTGCAGAACAGGAAGGATAGTGCAGCAAACATCTGTAGAATAGGAAGTCAGGTGCCTGGCTTATTTTATAGCCAACTCCTTTGTCAGTGTGGTGTTGGAGCAGTTTTTGCTGGCCATTCTGCTGTTGTGAATAAGTAGTAGAGGAAGTAGAGTGGGTCAGTGGTTCCGCACGCGTGTAAGAGGAAGACCAAAACAGAGGAAATCTATGACCCACTGCTAATGAAGAATGGATATGTATGGCAAAGGAAATAACTTAAGGCACCTTAATTGACACTGTTATACTAACCAACCCTCTCTGAGAGGGATTCCAGAATGTAGAGAACTGACTTAGTATGTCATCATTGAACAGAAATGAGGTAAATTCCATTTAATTTTACTTGAACGTGGATATGCGTCTATGTCAGCAAATTATGAAAAACATTCATTCCACTGTGTATTTTCTAAAATGTTTATCATAGGTGTACTGAAAGTCATATTAGCTCCTTCTCTTGTCTTATAACAACAGTTAAATTTTGAATGATTCTAGTTAAAAACTTGTGCAGCAGTCACCTTAAGTTTGACAAATTATTAGACTGTCCTTGCTTTTTCCTTAAGAGGAAAATACAATGTGCTTCCAGCCCTGGCTCTTCTAAACAGCAAGGAGATGGATTTAAATGACAAATATGCCAAAATATTTTGAACACAACAAAATACAAAGTCTTTATGAAATACTTCTCTTCTACATTTCAGTCACAGGCCACAGTCTTTTTGTTGCTGCTGTGTTAATCCATGGAAATTTTGTTGAAATGATGTCTACAAAAATGTATGGTTTTAAATAGAAAACATGAGATAATGTCACACTTCAGGGTTTTTAATACAGATAGGACTGTGGCTTGTGCAGCTTAATGTTGCCAAAGTAGTTCACCCTTTCTTGATCTTTTTCCTTGTCTTATATTTGGTTTTTTTAAATACTTTTTACAGTCATTACAGGATTAGTTCTTTATGAAAGACATACACTTGGGATGTCACATTTAAAAGTCATGCCTGCATTTTCATGAATTGAGGTGAGGGGTTTGAAGTTCCTGGACTTACTAGTCCAGATTCAAGGGAGCTGCTAATAACTTCAGTAAACTTATGCCAGTTATGGCACGACTTTGTGAATATTCTCTTAGGAATAGGAGTGAAGAGAGGAAGGAAAAAAAAAAAAGAAGAAAAAAGGCAGAATTGACCTCTACCAACAGAACTGAGGTGACAATACTATAACATTTTATAGTGAAAGGAGCAAATGGGAGTGTGTGTAGGTTGGTTTCGATTTTTGATTTTATGTTGGGGGGGGGTTTTGGGGGTTTTTTTTTTGTTGTTTTGAACTGAGTATTTCAAAAGCCAAAAATGTGCCAACTACACGATTGATGCAGATAGAGCAAGGCCATTAACTTACATCAAACGTACCAACAGACGTAGGTGACAATATTTTTTTGCTACATTTTCAGTTGGAATACTTTTACCCTCCATGCAGCTTACTTGAAGACCTGGAGGAATAGAGATAGATTGATGTTTTAAGTGGCACTTCAAGAATACTTAAAACTCTTAAAAAGTAGGGTTAGATGAATAGAAAAGGTACTTTGAGTTCCCTCTAGTTCAAAAATAGAATTAGTCAGGCCTAAACTATTTCAGAGATGTCTTGAAGTCCTAAAAGCATGCTGGATGGGAGCATTTCATAGTTTTCCTAAATTACTGATTTCAGTGCTTGACTTTCTCCCAGTTTCAGATTAAGGCTACCGCTTTTTGTCTTAGTTTTAGTGGAAAAGGAGGAGAATCTATTCTTTCAGTTTTGCAGGAATCTTAGTTTTCCCTCTTATTTTTCTTTTCCTTGTTTGAGTTTTCAGATGGCCATTTGCTGCAGTAGAACTGCAAATGCTTCATGTTTTAACTTAGTTTATCCAAATCATAACATAATACAATCTTCTACAAGTTAAAATTAGCATATTTCTGTGCAAGACCTAGATCCTGAAGAGTGGGGTAGATGAGGGATAGTAGAAGGTTCTGAGAGAAAAGGCTGTGAAATGAGGTCTATGTAAAGAAGGGGCAGGGGGTGTCTGTGTAATACCTGACCTGCTGTTGCTGTTCTTGAAGATAAGAATAAAACAAAAAAATTAATCTGGCCTGTGAAGTTTCTGACTAAAATGTAATACATGGTACTCTAGTATTGAGGAATCAGGATGCTTAGTCTTTTTAAAAAAAATATTTGATGTTTACGTGGTTAAGTCTTTCATAAGATGAAGTTAGAGTTAGTTACTGTTCTTTCTCTGAAAAAGATAAAAAATAATTTATTTTAAATTTACTTTCAGAAGTCAAAAGTTTAATAGCTACATCTAAGCTGTGGGATCAGGGAATGCCAGTTCCTGGGTGTAGATAGGCACCCTGTGTTCTCTCTGTATGCCGAGACTTGTCTGGCTTCTATTGAAATAAATAAAGCCAGTGGATCCTGGCCATATGGAAGAAAGGGAGCAAAGATGCACTCCACTGGGCACCTGGGATGGATAATCAGGACACCAGGACTGTGGTGTGCACATGGAAGCACAATTTTTGTGCAGTTTTTTGAAGCTAGAGTTATTAAAATTATGCTTAACTTTTGTCTGCACACAACCTTTCTCTCTAGTTTAGCGTTTTTGGTCCGAGCACAGCTCTGTTGATAGCAGTGAGGCTGGTTATGCTTTTGTGCCATAGCAGCTGGAATTTTAAGCCCTGCCTCACCTGCACCTTCCCTGGGAAATCTTGAACAGCATGGAAGTTAAAGCGATGGTGGCTAATCTACCTATTATTATTGATTGGACTACAGTAAGATTTTTAGAGGAAATTAAATCCTAGTGCACTGAGTCATTATTTAACTCAGTTGGTTAGAGCATGGTGCTTATAACGCCAAGGTTGTGGGTTCAGTCCCCTTATGGGCCATTCACTTAAGAGCTGGACTCGATCCTTGTGGGTCCCTTCCAACTCCAAGCATTCTATGTTTTTAATTCTGTGAGACCTGTAAATGTGTGAGGTTGAAACTGATCTTTCTTGGGTAAGACTAAATTATTTTAAAGAAAGGCTTTCCTTCAAGCTCACCTTTTCTCCTCTAAAAATACAATATCCCCCAACAACTTAGTTACTCTCTCCTTAGCTGGTGAAGTACAGAGTTAGTCAAAGCTTGATCAAGCTGTTAGCATACTTTGTTATGTTTTGATTTGATTCAGTATGAGATTCAAGTGCTAATGGGAAATGATACTGAAATCCTTATAACGCTTAAAAATTTTACTGTGTAGTTTAATTTTAACCAAGATTAGTATCAACCAGTGTATTACTTTGTCAGAATCAGATCTAAGTTGTGACACTAAATTTGCTCACTCTTTGGACCAGCTGTGATTTAAAAATTGCAGAATGTCACTAGGAAATCTGGCTGACCTGTCTGGTCTCTCTGTAATGGGTCCTATTCATTAAACTGAAATGCCCTACAGGGCAAAATATATCAAGTTTTAAACTGTTAAAATACTTGTTATAAAGAATTTGTCTCGTACCTATAATAGCCAGAAGTGCCATTTTTTTTTTTTTGCTAGTGCTTTTGGCATCAAAGAATCTTGCTTGGTTTTTGCTGGTGAAGATTGTGTTTATTTACAAGAACTATAAGTAGTGATGATACCTTCAGAACATTATGGTACAAAATCACCAAATATCATACGCTGTTGCTCAGTGAAAAGCTTGCTAGCCTAAGGAATAAGATCCTGTTTTATATGATCTGAGGTGTTTTAGTATAGTGTTTTTACTGCATGTTGCATTTGGTAAAAAGCTTGGCCTGGAGGACTGTAGTGATTTGTTTAAAAGGTCTTCCACTAACAGTGCCTCCTACTGAGACAGAAACCTGTGTACTTGAGAAGGAACTGGATATGTGTTTTTGAATTCTTTTACTTTATTAGATTACTGATTTGTGTAGGGGGGTTTGTTTTTTTTTATTGTTAACAATTTTTTTCTTATTTTTAAAGAGCTGCTAGGTAGACGTATCAGTATTTAAACTGGATGTAAACAACTTTTAGTTTGAAATCTATGTGAAATTTTGTAATTGCAACACCTGATATACTTTTTTTAAGTTGAAAAAAATAGTTCGGGTTTCCCAGCTATTCCCTGCTAAGCAGAGACTGAAAGCTAACAACTTTAGTTGCCCTTAAAATTTAGTTTTAACACTACTTCGAGTATACAGATGTTATTCAGCTGGGATCACATAAGAATTTTGTGTTCCTAGCAAAAAATGTTACTTTTCAATATACAGTGCCTTTCACTTGATTCAAAATGATTTTCCATTTAGATATTCAAATACTGAAATTATTTTAAAAGCTTGAAATATTCACATTTTAAATATTACTAATGGGAATGTATAAATATTACTAATGGGAAATGTTGTAGTAGAAAGGAAGAAATTTTGAATGAAAGTAGCCCAAGTGTGATAATGGTTTAGGAAAAAGGCTGAAATCATCTGAGCTTTATAGTAATATTTGAATAAATCATCACTTTCACAGATACAGTATGTAAAGTATGTTCAAAGATGAAGATGGTATCTTAAGCAAAGGTGTGGATGTCTGTGGATTAAGAGTTTGGCACTGTATTTTATCTTCAATGGTTAAACTTTTTAAATAGTGCACTGGAAACTGTTTGAAAAAGACAGGAATATAAGATTGTACTGTGAAAACTGTCAAAATATATTAATTATTTATCAGAATTAATTATTTTTAAATGTGTTAGTAACGGGCTAGCAAGTTGATTGTTTATTCCCCAAGTTTAAGGAGAAAAAAAAGGAACTGAGGCTGTAAATTTCATCTTGGCAGACTGAAATTGTTTTTTGACAGTCCTGCATCTTATTGCAAATATGCAGGGAAAGTACTGTCAACTTTTTTAAATTATGGAACAAACTGACTCTGAAATTTTGAATGTATCTAATTCATTAAGGTACACAGAACTGTGCCTTTTGTAAATGCTTATTTAAACAGGTGGTTTTACCTTATTGAATGGTGTTATGTAGCAGAGCTTAACAGAACTCAGTTATCACTTGTGTGGAAAAAAATGGATTGTCATGTTACTGTGTACTTGACTTGCTTAAAAATGAACAATAAATTTAATAAAATAAAGTCATTGTCTTGTTTTTTATCTTAGTGCTCTGTTTAAATTTGGATGGAATACTTAAGTAGTTTTGAAGAATCCTCTTTATTAAATTAACTTTAGGTAATACAGTTTTAGTTACATTAGGGTCAGTTCTTATGTTTTTAATTCAAAGGTTTTCCCTTACTCTGATTCCATTAATAAGGTGGCAAAATATTGTTACTTGTGAGTTATCTCAAGGTTTTGATTAATGTTTTAAAGTTTAAGGTGAGACTGGTTAACTTTTAAAAATACTAAATTGTGTTCTTATGTTATCAGTTTTGACTAGTTTCACCTTATTACAATCAGTGTTTTCTTAGATTTTTACTAGGTGAATGTAGTCAGTCAGTTAAGTGAGAAATTTTAATGAAGTAAAATTTGGGATCTTAATGGGATTTGTTGAAAGCAATGATGTTCACATTATCAAATACTTGAATAAGTAAATAAAGGACCTCTTTACTATGAAAGAGTAAGGCAAGTTTGTTCTCATTTTTTTTATACCAGGGCCACAGCCATCTCTGGGAGTTAGTTTTGGAACGCCATTCGGCTCAGGTATTGGCACTGGCTTGCAATCAAGTGGCTTAGGTTCTTCAAGCCTTGGAGGTACACTTTAACTTTTCTAATCTTTCATTGAATTTATTCTGCACATCTGAATCTCTTGCAAACCTTTAACTCTGCTAGGAGGATGATCTGTTTCAGGGAAAGACCTTAAAACTGGGGAGGTCTGTGCTTTCCAGGCTTCTTCCTGCCTTGCAGGAGGAGTTGCTAAGGCTAAGCCATTGTAGTGAAAACCCAGCATAAACAGGAAGAGGTAAACACAAAGAAACTGTGCTCTTAAAGCTAGGGAAGTACATCAAGTACATCCATTTGTCACTCCAACTTGACTTAATTTTACATATATGCAAGTTATACACCGGAGACATTAGACCATGCTGTAGCTCATCCATATAAGTTTTTCACTTGTTAACTATAGGGACCCCTTTCTGCTTGGATTGAGACAAGAATGAATCTTAAAAAATTACTACAGTTCTGGGATTCTGCTTGCTGAAATAGATTTGCTTTAGCAGTCACTCTGTGCCTCAGTGCTGAGGTGGAAGAAAAAATCCTGCCTCCAGCTGAAAAAGCAACATTTGAAAGCGAGGGGAAAAATACTTACCAAAATATTAATAATGCTAATGGGGAATATATTTCAGGAGGACACATGACTGTGAAAGAGTAGGTGGTATTAAAAAAGTTATAAAATTAATGTAGACCTTTTCATTTAAATATAATGTGTTCTCAGTAGTAGAATTACAGATAGAATTTAAATGATTAGTAGAAGCTACTGTGCATATAAATTTCCTATCTATGTAGGTTGGGGGTTCCCACAGACACTAATGTCCTCTGAAGCTTTTATAAGATCTGCAAAGAAAATCGATACATCTGCTGAGTGCAAACATAACGTGTTGTGGGTTTTCTTGCTACATCCTCTCTTCTCTGCAACCTCAGTCCACACTCCTACATTTTGCCTGTGAGCCAAACATACAAATAAGTGTTGCAAAGTATTTAAAATAATGAAACATCACTCAGTATTGGAAAGGTGATGTAATTTAAACATTACATGAGTTTTGCCCTAAATAATCATCTTGAAATTATCTTTAAATCTACCAATGTCCTTTCTCTTCAGATTTTAAGCTTTTTCAGATAGAAGAAAATCTGTATGCGCCTAAACAAGAAAAAACACAATAGTGGGCTAAAAGGAAATCACTTCTAATTTACCGTTTTTTTCCCACAGTCTTTTAAATGCCTTTAAAAAATCCCTATAAAATTCTTCCATTTTTACCAAAAACATTATAGAGTAAAGATTGTTCACCAGTCTTACCAATGTAAATAAAAGAACATTTTCAGCTGCTTCTAGTTTTGTCATAAAAAGCTGACTTGTATTCTTTTTTTTTTTTCCTAGTTATCTGCTTAGGAAGGTATTTGCTTGCATTATTGATCTGCAAAATGTTTGTCTTTTGATGAATCTAAAAGACTATCTGATAGAAGCAAGTAGAAAAATAAATACATACCTCCAAAATAGCCTGTAGGTGTGTTCTTGGAAACAAAATAGCAGAATGATTACTTAAGTTTGATTGTTTTTTTTAATCTTAGGGGTTTGGGTTTTTTTGAATGGGACAATTTTTAATGTATACTCTGGAAACACCATTTTAATTGGGGAAATTTGCTCTCTTGATTAATTTTCTGTGAATTTTGTCAATGATAAACAGGGGCTTTTGCATTTAAGTATATAAGTTATGTAGCATAGATCCTATGCTTCATTAAATAATTGCAGACACCTTGCCTGATTATTGGTTATCAATTTCAACCTAGATAGGACAAAAGAGTGTATCATTTAAATGAACTATCTTACATTCATATGATACTTGCCATTATATACCCTTAAACCTCATTTGATTTTAAAACATTTCAGAACACTAGGGAACACTGCTTCAGATAGTGTGGTCAATCCTTACTAGTCTTAAAATATCAAAATTATTTCTGTAAAGGAATAGTAAAGGCTCAGTTTGCAGTAAATGAAAGGATTTTCCCTGACACTTGAAACTTAAGATGGGAGCATAATTTCCTCAAATACAAATACTGTTCTCTTTTGGAAAAGCTCTTGAGACAGCCAAAATTAGAGAATATAGTTTTCTTACAGTTCCTATTGTCTGGCCTCTGTCTCAAACTGCAAGTATCAATTTACTTTTCCTTTGAAGTGATCTTGTATTAATAACATGATTTGAAATCTTAAAAAAATTATATTATGCAATTATAAAGGACAATTACAAAACTAAAGGAATGAGTTTTATTACAGCTATATGTTTATGGCTGTCCTTTGTATGATGATTTTTCACGTTAAAAATTTTGTTTCTCTTCTCTTTTTAACCCATTCAGTAGTTTCCTAGATAAAGCTAATCTCCAATAGCCTGGAAGAGGCATGACATTAAAATAAACCAAATGTAAACTTAAAAATTGCTTACTCTGTTTTAAGCATAATTTTTCTCCCAGAGTTGTAGATGAAGATTATGGCTTTCTGTAATAGAAGTGATATAACTTGTATCTGAATTTTCTTAGTTTTAGCCCATTTGGTTACCATTTTCTTGTCAATTTATAGCAATTCAACAGGAATTTCTTAAACTCTGATAATTTACAGCACCTGTTTTTATAGCTTTTCCTTTACTCAGTTTTGGATTTTGAAGGTAGTATTTTTCTCTAGTGCTTTCCACTTTGCACTCTTTTCTTAACACAGCGCTGTGTTGAGAATAAAATACTCTTGAGACAGTAATCTTAGGACTATTTGTTTACCAAATATGTTTGGTTTTAGAATACTCACCCAAAACCTATGTGTCTTTAATTGCTGTGTCTGATTTTTTTTTGCTGTATGTCTTTACTATTATTCTACTAGGATTTGGAAGTAGCTCTGCGTTTGGAAGTAGTGCCACAGGAGCATCATCATTTGGGTTTGGAACTACAAGTAAGCCATCAGGAAGTCTAAGTGCAGGTTGGTTTTTTTTTTTCTTTTAATTTGAAATTCAAGGTTATCTTAAAGCAAAAGTCTTATAATCAAACTGCTGCATTCAGTCTAAGAAAGCTACTGAAACAAATATGCTGAAAGGTGCATGTGTATATCACCAGTGAAGTAACTGTTTACTTACTAAATACACATTTTCAGATCAACTTTTAGGTTCTGCTAAAGGTCTCCCAGGTAGACAGTATTGAGTGAGCATTAATGTTTCCCATTTGATGGTGTCTTTCTAATTAGGAGTGGATGCAGGAGATCAGATGCATCAGATTGTATCAGATGCAGTCTGAGGCACAGAAAAGCAGTGGCTACTTGAATGCAGCAGTTACTGAGCTATTGAAATTAGTATATAAATTTGTGACAAATATACCAGTAATCTGACTTACTGTATTTACAAGTAAAGTTAAAATTCTTTTCTAGAAACCCAAAGGTTTCCTTTAAAGTGTATAACTGCTTACTCTATTTGAATAGTAAGTTATGCATATGTTATCTCTGTATATATTCATAAATGATTACATTAACCACTTTGAAAACATTTCTGTGGCAATTGAACTACACAGCATTCATTTCACTTTTTTGTTTTCATTTTGTTGGGGGTGATAAAATTAAAATATGGATCCTATTGCTCCTTAACTCAAATGTCTGAAATCTTAGTAACTTCTATAGCTTGCATCTCTATGTACCTTTTAAATAGGAGTAATAGCTATGAGTAGGTAAATAGATTACTATAGTCTGGTTTATATTACCATATAATACTTGTGTCCTGTTTCTGAATCTATTTCTTTAGACAAATGGGGTGAATGTGGGTTATGGGATTTACTGTTGCTGCTGCTTTTGTTTAGATATGAGATCTTAAATATTTTCCCAGACTAATGTCTAGTAAGTATTCCAACACCCTGTTCTTCTAGGCTGCTTAGATAATGCCCCAGCTCTCCTCCACGTTTTCCATGAGTTTGTTCTTATCTTAGAATGAAAATTATAGATCTCCAAATTGCTTCTGTCAAGTGTATGAGTTAGATTTAGTTGCTTTAAAAGATTTGAAGATGTTTCTAGGGGTATTACTGCTCTTCTCAATTTCAGTTTGTGTGTTTGAAGAGAAAAATCTGAGTCTTCTGACAGTACTTGAGTGTCTTCTAATAGTAAATTTGGCTTAATCCAGGAGCAGTCGTTGTGTCCAGTGTATCAGCAGATGAAAAGCAGAGCAGCCTTCTCTCAGTTCCTTTAGTGCACACACTGGCAAGATGGAACAGTGTCTCCAGATTCCCCCTGAAACACATACTGGCACTGTGGAAAGCTGACTCCAAACCAAGTCACATTTAATTCCTACTCTTATTTATTTAATGGCAACTAGAAAGGCCGATGTGAGTGGGCTGTTGTAAAGGGCATTAGGACTCTCAAAGTGATGGGAAAATAACAAAAATCACCATTGAATTTATAGATAAAATGTTAAGGGAGGAAGGGGGTGTACAAACACAATTTTTGTGAAAACAGATGCTAAATATTCTTTGAAGAGCTGAGTTCAGAATTTTTGTTGGAGACTTATTTTTATTGAAGAATAGCAACCTCAGTAAATGGGATAAGAGATAATCAAGTGGGATCATGGCGGGACATACTCATACTGCTGAAAAATGGACCTGATTATAATCCATGGGTTCTATGAGCAGCTTTTAGATACAGAGGCTATAATAAATCAGTCAAAGCTGTCCTGGAAATACTTTTAGATCTAGAGCACCCATTGTGATATGCAGGATGAAGGCAGAAATAGATTGGCTTTGAGATCTGCTGAACTGTTGTTTATCCATGTAGCATTAAAATAAATTAAAAATACTGTTATGGGGAGGTGTGTACCCATCTTTAGCTTACCTAGGTAAAGGGCTGATAGAAGCAGAGATGCAAAACCTCTTAACACCCTTCAGGGAGATGCAAAGGCTGTGCCTTCAAAGGGCAGGTTGTCATTTACTTTCTGATAATGGCTGTTTACACATACATAATACTAATTTCAACAATGAAATTGCTGACCACATTGTAGTTATAGTTCAAGACTCTGTGATTCTTCCCTCTAAAACTGAACTATTCTGTGACTGATTCTCTTTCCTTGCAATGGGAATAAGACTCAATGTATACCTTGTTCAGGGGTTTTTTTCCTGAAGATTTTTCATTTGAGTATTCAGCTTTAGGGTTTGGTTTACTTTTAATGAAGTACCATACCATGGCCTTGCTATGCTGTTATGATGGGACAAAACCATTTAGATGAATTTCCCATCTGCCTTTCTACACTTTTATGGCTGCCCTAAATGGCACTTCTAACATAACAGCTATTACTTTCCAAATTGTATCTAAATTAACAAGCATGTTTTCAGTCTTCTATCACATAATCTATGCATCTCTTACTCTAATATTACTCAAATAAAGCTCAAGCTGCCTTCCTTGCATGCTTCAAAATAATCCCTGCATCTAGGAGCAGCAACGTGGAGGTAATTTATGAAACTTTACCGTTGCCTGCTGAACTCCTGGCACTATAGATCACATACAGCTTTACCATGAATGGCATTAATTATGCCATTTTCTATAGGAAGCAATGCTTACCTGTTATCTCAGGTACATACTTGAAATAAAAAGGTAACTTACCAAGCACAGTTTTGGTTATTAAAAGACTTTTCATTCATGAGTCTCTCTGATTAAGAGCAGAAGACACAAGCTTGTGAGAGCTGCTTCAGGATTCTGAGGAGACAACCAGTTGGGTTTTTAATTCTGTACTTTCAAAATATTTAGGCACTGAGTTGAAGATACTGATGTGATCAAAGGATTGCTTTACTACTAGAGAACTAATGAAACAATGTTAAGTAATGCATGTTGAGAATATACCCTTTGTTACTTGTGAATCAGTCCCATTTTTCTTAATATTTTAACTGTTTACAGGTTTCCAGGTACAATGGAAGACCTTGCATGAAGCTCTTTGTTAAAATCTTAACTTGCTTGTGTCGTACTTGTTATTTTGTGTGATTGGTTGCCTTCTTGGTTTCCTGAGAGAACATAAAGAGAAGTTATGAAGCTCTGCTTCTTATTAACTAATCTTGGTGAAATTTCTAGCATTCTGTAATAGTTGCAATTATTATCCAAGTTGGTTGTTCACAAGTGATATAAATTTATAAAAGAAAATTAAATGAGTTGGTGTTACTGTTGCTGGAAACTAGAGGCAGATTTTCTTCAACCGATATTGTTTCATAGCTGAACCAAACGTTCACTTTGTTTACGTTGATAGAGGAGGGTGGAGGAGTTAAAATACACGATTTGCTTACATAGTCATTCAGTTTTTCCAAAGCTTTGTCTCCAGTTTTGCTTTTTAGTTTAAATCATAAAAGGTATTTTTAAATATAAAGAATCTGGCAAGGATTTTGACCCTTTTCTGCTTCACGTTTAAGGTGTGGTATGTGCCATGCATGTTATAAAGCCAGGAAAAGGTAGCCAAGCTAGTAGGAAGACGACTGGGTGCTCAGACTCCAGCTTTGTCGTTCATCTGTTGTGAGTGAACTGAGTGGGCCATGGTCCACTTGTACCTTCTGCCTTCTCTCCCACCTTAGAAGTGCACTGCATATTTATGCTGAGAACTTGAGGAATCTCGAGAAAATGGTTCTTCTGTTGTACAGTTTCAGTGGGAGTTTTGGGTGTTACTGTTGTAGGATAATGGTATAATAGACTTGTGATTTAGGATATAATTGCACTCACTGAGATAGGCTGTGTTAGTGCTGTAATATCCAAGTTCTCTTGGCAAGTCCGAGTGCAGTAGCAATGTGTTCTACAATGTTAGTATAAAGTATTACAAATGCTGGTAATAAAGTGCCTGGTGTTCATAACTTCAAGGAGAACAGACTTGCAGTCCTGATATAACTTATGTTTTAAAATATTTTTCCTTCCTTCATAAGGCTTTGGGAGCTCAACTACATCTGGGTTTAACTTCAGCAATCCCGGCATCACAGCATCAGCTGGCCTGACATTCGGGGTGTCTAATCCTGCATCTGCAGGCTTTGGGACAGGAGGGCAACTTCTTCAGCTGAAGAAACCTCCAGCTGGAAACAAGCGAGGGAAAAGATAGGCACCCCTTTTAGGGAGGGGGAAGTGAATCAACTTTGTTCATCTGAAAAGTCTATTTTTCTAGATTGATGCATTAATTAAATTGCATCCCAGGAGATTTATAAAAATTTTGCTACTTTTCCCTTGTCTGAAATACAAAATTAAATCATATTGAACAGCTATTTTCTTGTGAATAGAAACTCGTTTATGTATTTTTATTTTGGGCCCTAGTTTTAGAAATGTTCTATACTGCATTATTATTAAAGAATCTTGTAAAATCATCTATTTAACCTAATGTTAGTAGCAGAATATTTTTTGTTAATAAGCTTTATACCATATGAATATATGCATATTTGTTTGGGGTTTTTTTGTACAGATAAAATCTATTCTAGTACAAATACTAGAGTTCATATCTTCTGTTCTTGGATATGGCCTTTAAATCTACTTCAGGGTGTCTTTGTGTATATGGATGTAAATATATACAGTACAGTGCACACATCTGTGTGTATGTATGTGTATATATATATGTATAAAACACAGATGTGCATACATTTCCCCATAGACAGATCTCCTTTTCCTTGTGTGTTCTGTTTCTCCATGTTGCTCTGTGGTCCCACAGAGTTTCAAATAGTGGGTCCTAGGCTATGTCATCATTGCTTCTTGTTTTTTGTTGTTTAAAACCAGCTGAAAATGTTTACTATTTCATGAAGTTCGGTAGATAGTAGTTAGTAGCTCTTTTGTTTTTGTTTTTTTTAAATCTTTTTTCTTGGCCCATTTAGCAGCCAACTCTAAAGAAGTATCTGAGATTTTGACACAGACATTTCATAGGTAATGTTCCCAAAGTGTTTGAATTTTAGGGATTTTTTTTCTCCTGAGCTGAAGAGGGAGGGTATTGCAGGATTTCACCTGAAAGCTCAGGATGCCAGAAGGTCTGCGTGCAAGCAGGGCTGGATGAGCTTTTCCCTGGAACTGAGGGAGATGGGATATGCTGTGCTAATGAGCTGATAGCTGTTCCAAAACCAAGTTGATTCACTAGCTTCTTAGCACTGCTGGCACTGACTTAAAAGCAGTTGGATATCTGCTTTTAATACAAGGTATAGTACAATAAGTTGCTGCTAACGAATGGAGGGGGAAAATTATGTAATTTAAAGGTTAAAGCTATTGCAACAGTAGTTTATGAGTCTTGCATATTACAGCATCATAGCTTGTTGTGCTGCATCTCCAATTCGGTGTGCACTAGGAATATCTGGGAAAAATATCTTAAGGAGGAAATAGATCAATTGAGTCTTTGCAAATAACGATACTGGATTGAAGTGTGAGCATGAAACTTTGGAGTCAAGTTGCTTTTTATGCAGAGTTGTCATTTGCTTTTTATTGTTGAAGTGTTATTACCATTTTGTATGTTTTGGAAGTGTCTGCATTCAGCAGTGATTGCTCTTCAACAAATGTTCAGTTTGTCACTTGATCTGATAAAATTAAGGGAAACTGAGCACAGAATTCTTCACTTTTGTACTTGTATGTTATTGCATCTTTGTGAGCAGTCTCTTAGGAAGGGATATAATGTGGTTTTTCTAATGTCATGGAAAAATAAAGCTCACGGTTTATTTTGATTTTGACCTGTTTTTAAACTTTTATTGGGCTGCAGTCAAAACTGTAATGTTTGTATTCTTTTGTTACTGCTTTTTAAAATAATTAATATGTTAAACCACTGGACTCTCTTATAATGTATTAATTTGTGAAACTAATTCTAAATGTGTACTGTTTGTCCATATGTGCATCTTACCATTGTGTAAACAATAAAACAATTATGCTGTGATCCTTGTAATACATATCTGCCTATCTGAAAGATCATTTCCTGCTGTTCTCCTGCATTATAAGAGAAACAGAAACCCCATTGGTGATATGTAGAATCGTTTTCCTAGAATTTATATAGTGCAAAATTGTTCTTGCTGAATTTAGGGACTTGATCTCTCGACTGAAAGTGTGGAATGAAGGGAGGTATTGTATTGTGGGTTTGTCTAGAATCTCTTCATAGTGTGCTATATAAACCTGGATCGTGGTGTAATGTAACAGTGCTGGGAATGGCTTTGTAAATTGGGAAGCAGTCTGAGCCTCCCGGGTACTTGTGCTCTGTTTCTTTTCACATTAAAGCAACAGTTATACCCTTAATTTAGTCTAAGTGAAAATGGGATTATAAAATGGAATAATCACATGCTGGACTACAAACTAAAGTCAAAATGGGATTTGAAATAATTATATTCCCAGAATATTTACTTGGGTGGTTGAATGTAGTCATGATGTTCAGGGATCAACATTGTAAACACTGTTTCAAATTATTTTTTTCCTCCAGTTTAAAGATATGTAATATGATTAGAATGCAAAATACAAATACATTCAAGGTGTGGCTTGGTTTTCTACAAAGCAAGTTAAGAAGCTGACCTATACTTAAACACCATAAAATTAAATCAAGTCTGGATTATCTGTTCTATAAAGAAAGAAAAGTATGTACTGGAGTAAGATGGGGTTCTGTATTAGTTTGTGCCTTGGTGTACAGCTGTGGTGTAAACCTATGTGTGTGACCTCTTTCTTTACTAGAATTAACTTGTTTTTTCTTCAGTGTTCTTTCTGTGATGAAGATAGCAGGAAGAGGGAGAGAGTTATGCCTTAGATTGCTTGTTTCAGGAACCTCTTTCTGGTCCAGAACTTTCTTTGCCCTCACATTTGTCTCTGTTTCTGGCAAATCAGTTAGCTAGATACTACACTTACTTACTGCTTTCCTGTAGATTGTGAGGAAGGAGGTTGAGATAAGGTGGAGTGAGACAGAGTTTATGCATCTTCCCCACCACAAAAAATCCAGATGCAGCTATACTCCTTCCATCTGTGTATTTGTAACATAACTGTGTTTTCAACCTTGACTGCTTTTATAACACAATTTTTTGAATTAAAATAATGTTCAGGAATGCAGGTTTAGTGGCCTATTTTCCCTCTTTGACATCAGTGGTAATTCTTTGGTCTTTTCCAGTCTGCTACTCATGCTAACAGAAGAAATAATCCAGAGTCAATCATGTCAGCTCTCTTATGTGTTATTCCAGGTTATACCTGGAATGTCTCACCAGGGGATATGAAAGAGGCACCTTGCAGGTACCTAATGAGAAATTAAGAGTAACAATATAAAAACATCTATCTGTACCATAGAACATAAATGCTTTATGCTCTGTAAAAAGTTTGTTTCCCTAAAACCCTTATGCAAATTTCTAAGAACAAAGAACTGGCTACCCCCAAAAATTTCCAGCAATACATTATGTAGGTTTTGGACTAATTGCTGCGAAACAGCTGTCAGGCTTTTTCACTCTTCCCTCTCATTAAGTACCTTTCAGCACTGTGGCTGCTGCCTCCAGACACCAGTGGATGGTTGAATTATCCCTGTAGTAGACTGGTACAGCTTCTCATGGAAATGGGCAGGTGGGTTTAGGGAGGGGAGGTGATGCCCGCAGCAGCTCTGGAAGGCAGCGGTTACCTGCTGCGACAGTGCCCATGGAGCTCCAGCCCAGCTGTGACGTGCCATCTCCACCCAACCAGACTGGTAGGTTACTTAAAAAGAGGATGGAGCTGGTGAGGGAGGAGAAGTGTGGGAAGAGGTGAGGGGATGTAATGCGCAAGGCTCCCTATTGTGAATGGGACAATTCATTTTAATTCAGTTGGGGATAATTTCTTCTGATCTCAAATATTTATATCTTGATATTTTTCTAGTCCCAAAACAACTGCATTTGTAATATGATTTTCTTGTATTGATTGAATGTTTTGTTTAGTAGGTAGAAATAGCAATTTTGTTTTCTACATGGGCGATTCTTTTTTTGGGGAAAAAATTATAAATTAACTTTAAATTATAAATTAACTCCATAACCAAATGAATTAAAATATAAAATCAAGGGAGTCCTGTCAGGGTTCCAGTAGCTCTGATGGAGAATGCTGCTTTCACCAGGTGGCAGGAGGCTGCCAGTTATATACCACCACAAAGCCCTGTCATGCAGCGTGTGTAGGGAAATGGTCAGTGTCCTGCTGTGCCACCCCCAAGTCTGCAGGGCCAGATGGGATCCACCCAAGGGTACTAAAGGAGCTGGTGGAAGAGCTGGCCAAGCCCGTTTCAATCACTTACCAGCAGCCCTGGCTAACCAGGGAGGTCCTGGTTGACTGGAGATCAGCAAATGTGTTGCCTGTCTACCAGAAGATGCAGAAGGAGGATCCAAGGAACAACAGGCCTGTCACCCTGAGCTCCGTGCCAGGGAAGGTCATGGAGCAGATCATGTCGAGTGCCGCCACATGGCAGGACAAGGGCAAGCCAGCATGGGTTTGTGAAAGGAAGGTCCTGTTTGACCAACCTGATCTCCTTCTGTGACAGGGTGACTTGCTTAGCAGAAAGGCTGTGCATATTGTCTGCCTGGACTTCAGGAAAGCCTTTGACACCATCTCCCACAGCATTTTCCTGGAGAAACTGGCTGATCATGGCTTGGATGGGTGCACTTGTATCACCAGTAGTTTGGCCAGCAGGACTGGACAGTCATTGACCCCTCGTACCTGGCACTGGTGAGGCTGCATCTCAAGTCCTATGTTCAGTTTTGGGCTCCTCACAACAAGGACATTGAGGTGCTGGAGTGTGTCCAGAGAAGGGCAGTGAAGCTGGGTCTGAAGCACAGATCTTATGAGGAGCAGATGAGGGAGCTGGGGTTGTTTAACGTGGAGAAAAGAAGACTCAAGGGAAACTTCTCGTTCTCTACAACTGCCCGAAAGGAAGTGGCAGTGAGGTGGGGGTCAGCCTCTTCTCCCAGGTAATAAGTGACAGGATAAGAGGAAATGGCCTCGAGTTGTGCCATGGGAGGTTTAGATTGGGTGTTAGGAAAAATTTGTTCACTGAAAGGCTTGTTGTCAAGCACTGGAACAGGCTGCCCAGGGAAGTGGTTGAGTTGCCATCCCTGGGAGTGTTCAAAAAACACATTGACATGGTGCTTAGGGACATAGTTTAGCGGTGAACATGTGACCTTTTGTTTTCAGGTCATAAACATTTTCTGAAATGCCTTTAAGGTGGTAGACTTTTGTTGAACTTCAATATTTGAACAGTCCCTCTCACCCATTTGACTCCTGTTGCTAGGAGGTTTATTACTTAATGCTTTTTTTACTCAGCCTCGGGAATTTAATCTTTATAGCCCACGGCTGCAGCTAAATGCCACAGTGAGGAGGTGAGTAGACTACATGTTTCTTTAGCTTTGATACCTTTTCCAAAGAATGGTTTGTTTTCTGTTTTCTCACCTTTTAGAAGTAAGGCAATTCTAGCTTATTATGAACAGGCTATGATTAAGTTTAGAAGCATCTACAAACTAGAAGAGCTTCAGGGTTTATTTTACTTTTGAGTATAGATCGGTCCCCACCAGGATATCAGGTCATTTCTCTTTGAACAGTTTATGGAAAACTTGGAATATGTATTCCTATCCTAAACAGGTCGGTAGCTGAAAGAGCAAAAGATACTTTATTTGTTTGTTCAATAATGTTTTACAGACTGATGGATTTCTCTCTTTTCTCTAATGCAGGTGTCACCCTAAGGCAAGTGCTTGGGCAGAAGAAGGACAGCAGCTGTGTAGAACGTCATATAATTGCTTCCAAAATCCAGTTCTGATTAGAGGCCGGTATATACCTCGTGGTCAAAAAATCCCTTGCTGGCTCTCTGTATTTAATATGGCACTTTGTGTTAACAGGATATAATTCTGAGGCGATGCTGGTCCCAGTCACACAAGCAAGCTAGGAGGATGAGGTTTTGATCAGACGCTATGCTGTAGTAAAATGGGAAAGAAACACAGACTTGATGAATATTCAAAATCAAACTATTTATTATACAAAACTTGAAATTCTGAAAAATACCACATACTCTTATTAAGAGAAGATGTGGGTAAGTTCTCATGGGGGAAAAAAGATGATGACAGGCAGCTGAAATAGACTTTCAGTTGAGTGAAACCTTGGGGAAAAAAGTATGCACAAACTATGTACAGTTGGGTAGTCTATTAACTCCATGGTTGAGTACCTAAGTAGAAGATACCCTAAACTGAAAAAACATCCAACCCCTTCTCATCCTGTTAAGTGTTAGCATTCCTTGGCTGTTTGGGCTACCCTTATTTCTTTATCAACATCCACACAAAGGAATTTAACCTTTGAGCATAAACACTTTCACTGTTGTTCTATTTGGGGACAAAATAAGATAGATGTGATAAAGGTGTCCATTTGGAAAAAAAAAGTCTTATCTTTAAGAAAAAGGCTTGGAATGGGGCACAAATGCTAAGTGGATGAAATGGCAGTGAGCAGTTAGTCCTTCATAGTGTAGGGACATCTCTCCATCTCTGCTGGAGACACTCATTTTGTGACAATGTGTGGAGGAGTGATGATGAGCATCCCTGTATCTTACCAGTGTGCTGCCTTTGTTGTTCAGTGCAGCTGTGCTTGGCACAGCTCTCCAGCGTGTTGCCTCCTTTATCCTTAACAGCAATGCCGAAGGCAGCTATGGGGCTTCTGATTTAGCACCAGGTCAAAGTGAACCGACTGAAGCGACAGCAAAAGGAAAGTGCTCGCCTTGATGCCATGGAAATGAAACTTAGCAATGCACATTTTATCAGTTTCAAACAGGAATTGTCTTTTTTTCTTTTACCTTTTATTTTGGTTGCTGACTAAGGGAACTGGTGGCTGTCTGAAGGAACTCACTGCACCTAACATTGCTTTTGCTTACCCCCACAGTAGTGCTGTAATGCTTAAAGTACAAGAATAGCTTTAAAGAAGCAGGCACATGTTCGCATACCTCCAGCTGCCAAACCAGCAGCAAGCGTCATTCCCAGGGAGGGCAAGACCTTTGGCTGCCAACTAAGCTTATGCAGTACGGACCACAGGGCAAAGCTCCTACTTGATCCTGCAATAGCAAAGTGAAGTTGATGCTGAGCACTGCTCTGAGAGCAAAGAGCAAAGGCTGTTAACATTGGTTTTGTTGGCTTCAGGTGTGATGATGCTCTGTCAGTGCCAACAGCAACCTCCTGCTTGCATCAGGGATGTGCAGAAGTGGCTGCAAGTGCAGAAAGACTGGTAGCTCGTCCAGATTTAATTTCTGTAGTGAAGATACAGGTCTAATACAAATGCCTATTAGCTTAAAATTATACTTCATTAATAACAGTATTTAGCTAGAAATACTCTTCTAAGTAATTTGTGATTTTACACTTCAGAATTGTCACCTTCATCATCCCCTCTCCCTGTGACTTGTTTCTACTGCTGCCGTAGCTGGTGCAGTCATTACATGTTGCTCTGCCATGGCAGTATCCATGCTGGGGTGGCATCAGGGCTTAACAGGCTTCGGAGCTGTTGGGAAATATGGGGGTAAGATCCTGATCTCAGGCAGACGGATAGTGATACCATTCCAGCAGTGACAGAAACAATAACATTAAAATGGAACATCCCTGGATGTATCATTTAAAGTTAGCCTTGGGAAATGGAGGGGGACAGAAATTCCAAAGCCTCCTTGCCAGGCTAGATCATCTTTAAGGTAAGTCGTATTTGAGCTGTGGTATTAATGTCAAGTAAACCAGGAATGACGCAATACAGTCTTTTTGGCTTCTCTTGTAAGCAGTATTAAAAAATGTCCTGATCTAGAAAATATTTTCATAAATATTGTTAGTTTTCCACAACAATTTGCTGCTTCTTGCTCATTTGCAGAAATAATCCCTCTATAAAACCCAAAACTGCAAATTTAGCTGTACCAAGTCCTGTTGAACTGTACCCAGAGAAGAAGCGCTTTTTTACTTGCTAGAGCTCACTGAACTTACTGTACAGGCAATAACCTGGGCTACAGCTGTGTGGTGATGCTGCTTTCACTACATGGTGACTAAATCCTTGTCTTGCACTGTCACATGAGGAGGTGAGCACCAGTAAATTTCTGTTTTGAAATTATCCTTAGTTTTCTCTGCCTGCATTTGATAAAATGCTTATGCTTTATGCCCTGTGTGGCATAAACTGGAGAGTGAATGTGGAAAATTCCTGTGCTTTCCTGGCTTTTTCTTTTTTTTAGTTGAAATAACTTTATAAAATGATGCCTTGTCAAATTGGCGAGTGTCACTGTGAGGGCAAGCAGTGGGAAGATGGATTTAATCCACAGGTAATTCTTCCTTTGTTTTTGTCTGTGGAGCTGAAAAAAAAAGGCTAAAATTCTTTTGGTTTTAGCCAGTGTCTGGAGTGGTTGGTTAGTGCAGAAATAATAATTCAGTTAGGAAATGGCATCCCTTTCAACTTGAAGATGTGCACATCATCTTTGTGTGCAAGGTTTTACATACTGGACAGCAACCTGTTGAGCCTGCAGTAAGTGGAAACTCCCAAAATCAGTGTACTAAGACTCCAGGGAGCCTGACAATTGTACTGATCAGGGCTGAGTAACTGGACAATGCTAACAAACTCCCTAAAGACCCAGTCCAACGGGGCTCTTTGTTGGAACTGGGGGGATGTTTTCTGAGAAACAGTCTCCTCCTACACTGGTAAATTTGGACGGAGATGTCCCCCAGCGCTCACAGATACTGTTACCCTGCTCACCTCCCTTCAGCCTGCATCCCCTAACCCCATTATCAAGACAGTGTGCATTTTGGAGCCAGACATGCGATAGGGGAGGTGTCTGCGCCGGCTGTGATAAGGTGGTGCCAGCGCTGATTTCTGCTGTCACTGCTGCGTGTTCTGAGACAGTGAGCACTGACAGCAGGAGCTGAGCTTTGCCCACTGACATGCTCAGTGCCAGTGTAGCCACTGCAGATCCATAGCCCAGCCCCTGAGGAGTGTGCTAACTTCATATCATTTCATTCAAAGCTATTTTTATAGTCCTTTGCCTCTTTCTGTGAGTGTTGGGTTTTTTTCCTTGGGTCATCTTGATCTAATTATTTTCCAGGAAATGAGAGCCAATAAAAGAAAGCCTTTTGCTATGAATACATGTGTATTTTAAAATGTAGATATTAAATATGGTCCCTGAGCAGAAATAAAAACCAGTCTGGCTTATGCAACTAATACCACAATCGGAGTGGCAGTTTCGAGCTTTAAATGTATTGATGGTGTTTAAATTATGCTTACCACAGGTACACCTCCACTAGTGTAAAAGGTAGTTAATAACCAGGGTGTAAAGAAAAGGAAACCCTACTAAGTTAAGCCTATATATTCTGGTAACTATTCTCATCTGGGAAACTATGTTAGTAAAACCTGTCAGTATGGATTGCAGTCTTGAATTCAACAGTTCTCTGGTACAAAACCCGTAGTGATGGAGTTTCAATAACACTACCCTTCCCACTAACTTCACATGGGGGCAGCAAGGCATTGCTTTATCAGCAGGAAATACAGTTTTGCCTGAGAAGCGACTTTGCCAGGATAAATGTGAAAGATGCAGGGATTGCCGACCCTTGGCTCCAAGGTGATTTGTTTATAAGTTAAAAAAACACACAAACAACTACATGGGGTCACAGACTGGAATGGTTTCCTTTATTTTATGTAACCAGGAAGAGGAATCTCTGTTGTTGAAGAGGTGTACAAACTGCAATAAAATGTAGCTCTTATGGTAAGCGTGGCCAAATCATCTAAACAATAGTACCATGATAACGAATTCTAGATTTTCTCTGGAATAAGGGAGGGAGAAGACTTCAGGTTACGAGTTTTAATTTACAATCCTGATTTGCAATGTCGCGGACACAACTTTAGGGCCAAAGAATTCTCAAATCCAGATTTTCAAGGTTTCTGATAAGGCTGCAAAAGTGTTTGATGGTAATGATGTAATGACAAGTACACGAGCTAAATATAATGAGAATGGTACAAAAGTGCCTGTTTGGCATCCAGGGCTGGGCAATGAAAAGCAGGTCATCTCCCTTATACCCAAGTGACAAGGCTATCAAGAATGAAACAGAAAATCCCAAAGGGGAAGAGAAGAAAGCATCCATCCACCATCTAAAGTTTATCTCCAATGGGTCAAAAAGAAAAGAGAATAAGAGTTGCTGCTGGTTTTATGTCTCTTTGACCATCAAGGGAATGTGGCAAGCTGCAACAGCATGGGTTGGAAATATGATAGGGAAAGCAAAACATCCCTAACAGTGAGAGCCACTCACACACCTACAGAAGCTCACAGCAGCTTGGAGAGTTGCATTGCAGGGCTTTCCTCTTCCTAGCTCTAAGGAGGTTCCAACCAAAACAGATAGAGATACAGAATAAGGTGAGAGGTCTGGGTTCCTGCATTATCTTGGAGGATGTACACCCAAGGGGGAGGGAGAGGGACTGTTGTTTCTTACTTATTGTTACAAATTCCTCTTACTTGTCCTTTCTTTCCTTCCTGTCTGATGCATGCTGCCACAGCCAGCCCCAGCAAATGCTTGTGGTACCTTGCTGTGAACGGTTCAGCAGCTCAGACTCAAAGTGGGGTATCCTTGTTTTTCCCCTTCTCGAACTGCGAGCTGTTCAGGATGAAAGACATGCTTTTTTATTATCTCTCTTTTCATGCCTTTTCTGGTATTGTCTTTTTTTTGAATTAGGAGCAGTTTGTATTTGCAAAGAGCATTAGTAAATGAGGCCTACCAACCTTAGGAAAGCAAGGCACCATGCTCTGAAGGCACATAAAATTCCCATCTGTAGAGGGACTGTAGTAGAAGAACAGCAAAAATGCCTTTGTTATAATAAGGAGAATGTCTGTCAGTGCAGTGACTGAATGAATTTACAAGGTAAGAACATACTGGTCTTACGCAGTCACTTGAGCATATGGTGGCGATTATCCCACAGCAGCTTTACCTGCAGGGATCAGCGGCACAGGGAGCTGTGCCACAGCTCTGTGCCCAGGCATATAGATGTGCAGGTACTGCTCTCACACAGCCAGTGCAACAGCTGAACACTGGGTCCTTTAGAAGCTGTAAAGTGCTGTAGATGGGCTTATCCCCTACACTGCTGCACTGACAGTTTACAGCTCAGAGTGTTAAAAAATATATGCAAAATGCACTTTAGCAGTTTCAGACAAGTAATAAAAGTTCTTTTACCTTTTATTTTCCCTGCTCTAAGGGAGATGATTTTTCAGGAATAGCAGAATAGCGAGTTCTTCAAATTACTTAAGTAAAATGTGGTTATTTGCTTTCCTGAGCTCATGCTTTTGGCTGGAGAGGACAAAGAACATGTCTACTCACCCAAAGGCCTCAGAAAATTACACCTGGTAGTAGGACTAAAAATTCAGAGGTTTGTAGAAAAAAAAAAATTAAAAGAAAGTTGAAGCAGATAGAGATTTATAGACTATGTGATCATTATTGAATACCTCTAGGCTTTCAAAATCTCTCCCCATTCTAACATCTATATGATGTTTCAGTTATATCTAAAAGCTGCACAACACTCAGTTTGATGGGATAAGTGGATTTTGTGTCCTACAGGATCTGGGACCTTAGTGGTGAGTTTATTTTATATTGAAATAGATTAAGCTAATTTATGCTAGACACCAGAAAGTGAGTGAAAAAGTCGCAGAGTGGAAAAGACTGTTGCCATACTTACGTATTTTCACATAGTTTGGTTCTGGATTTTTTTGTGTGCTTTTAAACTTAAATCATAGGGGTATTACTTGATCAGCTTATAAAGACAGCGAGGAAAAAAACCCTCCACTAGTTAGTCTATTGCTAAATAGGATCTAAAGCATTTTGCAAAGGGCCAAATGTTTTAAGTTTTACAAAAGCATAATGAGGTATGCTATTATCTCTGCTGTTACCCATACAAGTTGAAACAAATCCCAAGCCTGAATATATAAAGTACCTGTTACAGATAATCTCTGCAGGAGATCTGGTGCTGGTACTTTGTTGTGATTGAGGCTCCTAACTTGGAGTATAGATAGGTAAAAAGCAAATTATCTAATCTAACCTATCTTCTCATAGTCTGTTATTGCTATTGAAAGAGATCCACCATACTGAGTATCAGTGAACCATCAACTCAAAGGACAGGGCTGGGAAAGTATTTTGCTTGCCACGTATAAAAGAACTGAGAAGCTGCTTTTCTTATTATGAAAATGTGACTCCAACTCAGATTTAAAGAAAATGATCTCGTAGGAAGATCTCTGTGAATGCAGGCGTTTAACAGCTGCTGTGCTGTCACTTGTGGCTGCCAGACAACCAAAGACAGGTCACTGGCGGGAGCTCATGGTTCTAATTCCTTCCCCAGACAACCCCCTTTCCTTGCTGTGACTCATCGCTGACCCACATCGCAGGGGTGTCTTGGGCAATGGGTGTTGTGGTTGGTGCGGGGGCAGTGTACAAAATCCACAGCTGTCTGTGGTGGGTTTCTCATGCCAGAGCTGACAGGTTTTGAGATGGAGCATCTCAAAGTCCATCATTCAAATCGCTGCAAGTTTCATCTTGTTCACCCAGCTGGGTCGATTTGATGGTACAGAACCTGCAATCCCACTTTTCATCTTGATAACTACAGACTTTTCCAAAGGTTAGCTGCTCCGGGTTACTAATCATCTCTGAGGTAAGTAAGGTGTGAGGTGTGTGGGAACCACCTCTGCTCAGCCAACGGCTGAGCTGCAGAAGGGCTGTGGCTGGGAAAGTACTCACTGCAAGCAACAGCGAAACTCAGGGGGTAAAATGCAACTACCTGGGCCCTAATTTGAGCAGAATCTGTTCCATCGGACCAGCAGCTCCATGAAAGCCTGCAGCTCTAGAGTGTCTGAAAAGAGAACAAAACAGGTGGATGAAGAGGGCGGGGGAAGGACCGATAGGTTGTCGGGGAAGGACAATAATTTCACTGAAGAAGAAAAGCTTGAAAGAATGAGAGAAATAAACAATACTTTGCAGTCACATTCCTTGCAGTGACAGTCCTTACCAGCAGGATTTAAAACCAGTGCCCCTTATCAGAGCTGCCCTGTTTGTGCCCTTTTATTAAAAGAAGTATTATTTTACTTGACGTAATGCGGTTTAAGTGAAATTTGCGATCGGTGCCACAAGAGCTGTCTCAGAGGGAAGGAGAAAACACAAACTTTGTTGACACCTCGGGCGTGTTTAAAGGTGCATCTTTGTTTTGCCGCTGACTTTTAAGAAGTCGTGAGGCAAAAATACGGGCGGCCGCTCTTTTGGGGGTGGAGGGATGCTTCGGTCATAGCGCCCGGAAGGGCGGTGGGGAGAACGCCTGTCTGGGACAGCCACAGTGGGTCTTGGGGGAGGGGCAGCGCGACCCCCGGGCTGGCCTCTGGTGCCGCACCCGTCCCCTTCTCCTCGTCCCCTTCTCCTCGTCCCCTTCTCCCTCTTCCCTTTCTCCCTCATCTCCTTCTTCTCTCCGCGGCGGGAGCGGTACCCCCCCGTCGGGCAGGGGCGGGGCGAGCGCATGCGCGCTGGGCAGCCCCCGCCGCCTATAAGAGCGGGAGCGGCGCCCCCCGCGCTCAGCGGCGCAGCGGGCGCGGTGCTGGACGGGGCGCGTACGGAAGGTGTTGGCGGCTCCTCAGCGCCGGCTCCAGTCCGTCGGTGGGAGGATCGGGGGCACCCGCCGGCCTGCGCCCATGGGCGCGGAGGAGGGCGCGGACCGGGCCGGCACGGCGCGGCGGCGGCGAGCGAGAGCCGAGTAGCGGTGCCCCCCGCCCCGCCGGTGCCGCTCGGGCGGTGCGTCCCGGCAGCCGCTCCACACCCCGTCGGCCGGCCCCGGGCATGTGGCGGCGGCGGCGGGACCCGCGGCCACACTCCCCGCAGCGCGGCGGCTGCCTGCCCCGGGGGGCCGGGCGGCGCTGCCCCGGCGCGGGGGGGCTCTGACGGCGCGGCCGCCCCCGCGGCGGCGCCATGCGGGGCTGGCTGCTGCTGGCGGCGCTGGGCTGGCTGCTGCCGGCGGGGGCCGCGGCTAGCGGCGAGTACTGCCACGGCTGGCTGGACGGGCAGGGCGGCTGGCGGGACGGCTTCCAGTGCCCCGAGCGCTTCGACGGCGGCGACGCCACCATCTGCTGCGGCAGCTGCGCCCTCCGGTACTGCTGCTCCAGCGCCGAGGCGCGGCTCGACCAGGGCGCCTGCGACAACGACCGGCGGCAGGGCGGCGCGGAGCCGGGCCGGCCCGGCAAGGACGGCTCCGACGGCGCGGCAGGTGAGGCGGCCCCGCCGAGGGTGGCACCACGGGTCCCTCCGGCTCGGCGGCTCCGCGCGGGTTTGCGTTGAACGTCTTGCCCGCCCCTTGCCCCCCATGTCGCCGGTTCCCTCCTCCGTCGAGTCGTGGGGCTGGCCGGGCCTGGCGGCGGCTGTTACACGAGGAGAAATGCCCAAGCTGAAGGCCTGGCTTTTCCTGCCCTTGTTATTGGAAATCCCAGCTGCGTCTCCGTTAGAGCAGGTGACACCACTCCCCGCAGTCCCGGCCTGGCGCAGCTCTGCCGCCACTTCGAACGGGCTCCTCAGCTCCGGTTGTGCTCCCCATTCAAAAGAGAAGGAAAAAATGAGACAACCGCATGTGAGCAAAAGAGAAAAAGTAACAGGATATTTCAAAAGAACTCTGGCTGGTCCCCACTGCAATTGTGTATGTTCTTCCAGCTCAGATATCCCCACTTAGGACTGGCTTTACAAGATTGAATTTCAAGGATAAACTCAAGTCTTTCTACTACTGTTTAAAAAAGCCCCGGTGGCTCCCCAGCACCCTTGCTCCCATTCACGCACGCTGAGCACACGAGAAGTAGCCTGAAGTGATGTTATAATTAGGACAGATTTACTCTTGCAAAACTTGTGCGTTACTGTCTGTAGCAAGTGCGTGCACCTGCTTAAGAGCTGCTGCAGCATCGAGCACAGAAGTGGAAATGATGTTTTGCAACCTTCTGTTTAAAAGTGCTGAAATAAGGGAAGATTTGTGTCTTTTTGATTATAACTTGCTCTGTGTAATCAGCTGTGCGAGGAGGTATTCTGAGCTGAGCAGATAAATAAACCTTTGCAGTTCTCAGAACAAGGCATTTTTTTTAAATTGGTGTTTACTGCTCAATAGGTTTGGGAGCCATCGCCCTGCACTGGCACTGTTAAGTTGCATGTCATTAGCAGTGGCTGTCTTAACAAGGTCAGACAGGGTCAAGCAGGGGTCCACAGCTCTGCTGGAGTCTTGGGGCTGCTGGGTTTTGGTGGAAATGATGAAGTCCAGGCATGTTGTTGGGAGCATTCACAAGCACTGAAGGGATGCACCTCTCCTTCATTATTCTCAGATATATCCATACACATTTCTTACTGAGGCAGAGAAAACAGCTTTTTTCCTGGGAGTGGTGCATAAGTACCTGGAGCCCAGGTCCTTCCAAGGATGGTGTTTGCCATGCTTGGTGGCTCCTGACCCCACCCATGAAGCATCACCCATACTTTCTGCTCCCACCCCTTGCCCATCCTCACTTGTCCTGCCCTGATGTCCCTTCATTAAGCCTTGCAAGGAGTGATGCTGCCCCTCTGCTGGCAGCGAAGCTTTGGAGCATGATGCAGTCTCCCCACTGCCTGCTCTGTAGTTTCTCCCTAAAGCCAGGGCTGAAGTGCAGAGCAAGCAGATGCTCATCCCCAGGGCTGTGGGGTGTCGGAGTCCCTGTGACTGCTGTCTGGTCACTGCCTTGCTGCCTCCCTTCCCCAGGGGGGTGACAACAAGCCAGAGTGGGCTGGTGATGGGGAGGGATTTGATGCAGCACTGGTATTTGACTAACTACCCTATGCTCCTGAGCCCTCAGCAGGGATCCTGTCCCCAAAGTATCTCCCTAAGGCACTGTTCAAACCTAGCAATGTCTTACCTAATTTTTCTAGCAAGGCATATTGGAGACGCAATCTGATGAAAGGTGGAGCAGTGTTTAATGTGGACTAGACCACCATCACCAGGAGTGAGCTGTCCTCCCTCAAGGTGTGAGCTGTGAGCTTTCATCCCTGCTAATAACTGTAAAGATGCTTTTGGAAACTTAAGCTGTTGGTTTAGGCAGCCCTTTTCATCATTTCAGTGTAAAACGGTTGGCTGCACACACAGCTGTCAGTGCTTGATCTGTACTGGGAGGAATGGGCTCCGCTTGGATGAGGGGGGACTTCTGCTGGAGCTGCTGAGGTTTGTCTTTGGCCCCAGTGACAATGTTTTCCTTGCTGTTGCAGTGCCCATCTATGTGCCATTCCTTATCGTTGGATCTGTATTTGTCGCCTTCATCATCTTGGGGTCACTGGTGGCAGCTTGCTGCTGCAGATGCCTGCGGCCCAAGCAGGAGCCCCAGCAGAGTCGAGCCCCTGGGGGCACCCGCCTGATGGAGACAATCCCCATGATCCCAAGTGCCAGCACCTCCCGGGGCTCCTCCTCTCGCCAGTCAAGCACAGCTGCCAGCTCCAGCTCCAGTGCCAACTCAGGGGCCAGAGCTCCACCGACCAGGTCCCAGACCAACTGCTGTTTGCCAGAAGGGACCATGAATAATGTCTATGTCAACATGCCGACGAACTTCTCAGTGCTGAACTGCCAGCAGGCCACCCAGATCGTGCCACACCAGGGGCAGTACCTGCACCCCCAGTACGTGGGCTACACTGTGCAGCATGACTCGATGCCACTGACCCCGGTGCCCCCCTTCCTAGATGGTTTGCAGAGCGGCTACAGGCAGATCCAGTCTCCCTACCCGCACACCAACAGCGAACAGAAGATGTACCCAGCTGTGACTGTGTAGCGCTGATGCCTTCCTCCCCCTCCCCGCCCAGAAGATTTTAATATCTAAACTGAACGGAGGAGAAATACTTCTTGGAATGAAGCTCCCAGAACATCACTTGTAAATAATTTTGAAAGGCTCATGCATGTCAGACAGTGTTTATAAACCATTTCTTTTCAACGGGGTCTGTTGCCAGAAACTGTAAGGATGATATCTCGGAATTAACGTTGCCAGATACGCTCTCATTCCAGTGCGTGATTTACAGCAGCGGCGGATTATGCTGAAAATGCATATGTATTTCACATTACTGTACTTGAGAGATAAATGTCGGAGCCGTTAAGTGCCCTTCAGGTATGACATGGTCAGAAGTATTTGCCTAATTAATTCGTAGAAAGGGTTTTGTTACACTGTACAAGACCACAGTACTTAAGAAACCTCTCTTCTCCTCTCCCAGCTCCTTAATGACATTTCCCGATGCTTTACAGACAATCACAACCAAGAGCCAAACAGTGCAATCCCTGCGTGCAGGGTGCTGGTACCAGCCTTCATGGTTTCTTACACACACCCAGTTTGGGATGAAATGCCACGAGAGACTTGGTCTTGCAAAGACCAGTTTTCCTTGTCCCTGGTATTTATGTAGGAGTTAGAAGAGTGAATTATTCAGCTCTTCTTCCATTGCACTTGAAATCCTTGATTTGGTTTTGTCTCAAGATCAGGACTCAGTAGTGGTTTGCACAGACTATCTTTGTGAACATTTTACTAAAAACACGGTACGAGGTGCTTGCTCTTTGTGATACTCAGCAAAGCTTTGGTACAGCTGGCAGCATCTGAGCTGAAACTGCCTTCACAGGGAAAGGTCATACTGTGATTCCAAATATGCCTAATTTAACCTCACTTCTCATGAAACAGTAAACCTGCAGGAATATGCATGAAGTTGTCAGCCCCAAAGCCTACTTGCAGCTGAGTCTGCCTGTAGGAAAATGGAGTTTGTCCCACTCTCCTGCCAGCCCATTCTGAGTCCCCTGCCCTCCCATGTGGGAGTAGGGGAGTCTCACACAGAATTGCCCTGGCTGGGACACGGTAGGGCTGGTGCAGGTTTGAAACCCATCCTCTTTTCTTCTTTACCTGTGGGGCAGGGGACTAGGAAGGCACAGCTGTATTTAATAATAAGGAAAAAGGCCCAACCAAAGGACAAGGGTGCTTGTGGTGCTGTGGGGATCAGGGAGATGGTGAGGTGTGGACAGGGGGGACACTTTCACGCTGGAGCCGCTGGCTCTGTTTTGCTTTGCTTCATCTGGAGAAAACACCTCTCCAGGTGGAAAGGCAACAGCATGCTGGGAATAATCAGATCATGCTAATTGTAATATATCAACCCAGATGTAGCAAACTAAGGCTGGTTTTGTCTCTTAAAAAAGCACAGTCTCTGCGTTTCCATCCATTTGTTCTTCAGCCAAAACATTGCAACAGAAGACTGAGGCTCTATACAAAAGAACAGGCAATTACTGTAACCAGACCAGACATTACAAAAGGTTTCTTATTGTCTGATACTGTATCGATATGTAGCAATAACTGTGATACTGTTATTTTTTGTATGTCTGTTTTTAAATGACACATAAGGTGCAGACACTTTGCCAAATCCAGTGGTTTGCTCATAAACATGCCACACACAGGCAGTCTGCAGTGGGCAGAAATGGTTTGGCCACTGCCATGGGGAAATGAATAGGTAATTTATCCTAGATCTGTTGTTCCTGGCTGCGATCGCCCAGTCAGTGTGCAGGACCTGGACAGAAAGATTGGTGTATGGGACCTGGCATCCCCTCCAGCCAGGCTGGGCGTCTTCATGAAGGCAGTGCCCAGCTGCTGGAGGTGTCAGTGTCCGCCCTGCTCTGCCTGCACAGCGTGGTGCTTGGGGATCTTCAAGGTAGTGGTTGCACCAGAGCTGGGTGCTGCCAAGCTTCTGAAGGACCCACCCTGCTGTCTGGTCTCATGGGGATTTAGGTTTCTACATGCCCACATGGTAGCGTGATCACTCTGACCTTCCCAAGCTGAGCTGGCAGCTGCCTGTGGCTTCAGAAGGAGCTGGAGGCGCTTGGCCCCAGGTGAGACCTGGCCTGTTCCTGCATGACCAGACAAGCAGCTCATCTCTGTGGTCGTGACGTTTCCCAGCTGTGAACCAAATCAGCTCCCCCTTCCACCAGTGCACACACTGCCTGCCTTGCACAGGCCCTGGCAAGGACACCTTCTCTGACCTATGAAATTCAGGTGAATCTTTGTATATTGTTTACTTGTTTAAAAAAAAAAAAAAAAGAAAAAAGAATAAGTTAAATTTAAGTCTGTAGAAATTAATTTACAACTGAAGGCAGAGAAACCTGAGTTGTAATAGAAGGAATTTTGTGAGATGTGGTGATTTTTTTAATGTCATGTACAATAATGTAAAACCAATGTTACCATTTAATATAGCTTTTAAATCTCTGAAAGAGCACTTGCTTTAAAGTGCTTCTTACAAATGAAGAAAAAAGCCCCCTTTGTTTCTTAATAAATACTTTACAGTGTGATTTCAGTTTTGTTTGCTTTGTCATAGGCTCTTTTTTCTTCAGTTAATAATTTACTTTCTTCTGTCTACAAAAGCACATCTGACCAGCCCACTTCTCCAGACTCTGGAAAAAAGCAAAGTTTGGATTTTTTGCTGCATTTTTAAAGACTAACAGTAAACCCATCGACTTACATGGCTGAACACGGTGCCCCAGTGGGGCATATGTGAGGGTGTATGTTTGTAGAGAAGGGGAGCAGGGAGATGGCATCTGAGCATCAGATGAGATGGGGACCCCTCATGTCTCAGTGGCCACAGGGGTGGCTGAGGAGCAGCAGCAGGAGCAGGATGGGCCAGAGCCCATGGCCCCATCAGGTTCCCCATTTCCAAATAATACCAAATGCTCTGCAGCAAACAGCATTTTTGGAGGATTTTGGTTTCAGTAGGTCTCATGGTTAACAGTTGAGCATTTCGAGTGTACAACTCAGTAAGAGGCCCTGCTGTTCTCACTGTCCTCTGCATGGGGACCCTTCTTGCTTGAGCAAACTCCATCCTCATAAGTGAGACCAAGACCAAAACTAAACCCCTGTTGTGCCAGGGGGCATAATGCAAGCCTGGGACAAGGCCACTTTGCTTTCCTGGTGTTTGCTCCCTGCTACTGCTGGCAATGCTGGCACTGCACTCTGTGGGCAGGCAGATGGCTGGGAGAGCCAAGAGGGCACGGATAGGAAACTGGGTCTTTGTTGGATCTGCCTGTTTATGACTCAAATAAGACCAGTCTGGGAAAAAAGTAGCCTTCGTCAGGCTGTACACAGCATGTCCTAAAATGCCACCAGTTCCTAGCATCTGGGGGAGGTAAGGGAGCAAGGCTGGAAGCAGAAAGCTGTCAGGGAAGGGGAAGGGGGGGGGAGGGTCAGCCATGGCTTGGAGTAGATGTGCTGAGGTGGCAAGCACTGTGCAGCAGGAGAGGCCAACAGTTTGTGTCAAAGCTTTTTCTTGTATTTTTATGTGGGGTGTTTTCCTCCTTGGTAGTTTTTTTCCCACGGTTGAGAGAAGTGGGTTTTTCCTGCTCCATGTGGTGACTATGGATGGCACGGGGAAAGAGAGTGTGGAAACTTGCTGAAGAACTCCGAGCAAGCGCAAGTGGTGGTGCATTTACTTTTTATAGGCTACAGTGCCAGTTGAGACCAAGGTCAATTGGATTGCAACTCAGAAGGAATAGTCCACATACAATACAGGAACTGGAAAACCCTCGTGCAGTGTTGCTGCGTAGCGCTGGGACACAGCAGGGTTGGGCTTGAACCAGGGACCAGGATGGGCACAGCAGCTCCTACCAAGGAATGTGCAGCTGCTCCGCAGGAGAGATGGTCTCCTTCTTTTCTTTAAAATGCAAGAGGCTAAAAAATTCTAAACCTGCTGCATGGCCCATAAATACATTTTTGGCCTTATATTGCTGTAAGAAGGGATGGAAACACTCCTGACATCACCCATCTTGCAACCTTAGCTGAGTACTCTTCACACTAAGTCACGCAGCTTGGTGAGGGATGATGCGTGGCTCAGGAAACTCACCCCAAGAAGCTGTACATCTCTTTCCTTGCTCAATTTCATCCCGATACTCAGTCCTATCTTCCCAAACATTCCTCTTTTTTTTCCTGCTGCTTACACCCCTTAAATGTTCTCGCTCACTTGCAGTTTAAAGTGTATGGCATCCTGTTTCTGTTCCTGTTTCTCAATACATTCCTACCTATTTCAGGCACTGAAGTGCTCAGTCACGTGTTGTGCAGGGTGAGCAGTAGTGATGGTGGGCAGAAGCCAGCAAATCCCACACAGGCTAGGCCAGCGCTGGTTTGTCCAGAGCACACACCAAGATGCTGGTGGTGTCCTCACAAGGGGAACTGTGCCCCTGAGGTGGCCATAGGCAATCCCATCAGGCTTGGCCAGTACTGACCACAGTGCCCATACCACTGAGCTATGCAGGGAACAGTAAGAAATCATCATCAGAGACGTGACCCCCTCACAACACACAAGTGGAGAACCACTTCAAAATGTCTTACCTATTAGCTGGGCACAGTCAGAGGACAAAGCCCATTAGCAGGGGGTTTTCATGCCCCTGTACAGCTGTTACCAGCCATCATCGAGGTTATTAGTGGAAAGTGGGGAGCGTGGTGAAATTAGAAGCCATTGCTTACATGTGGCCCTTAATGCCCACAGGAGAGCGATTGGGGTGCAGGTCTCAGCTCAGCACATTGACCTCAGCACCTTCCTTTCAAAAAATCTCGTTCACTGTTCACTTTTGGTCTTGCCGGAACTCTTCTTCTCCCTCCAGATTTTCTGTTTTTCCACTCTTTTCCTCTCACTGAAGTTATTACTAAATATTATTCCCCACTTGTATTCCCTTGTATTTTTCCAAGCTGAATCTCATTTTATTGTTTCCTCCTCATATTTCCTGCTTCTCTGTAGGTCTCTTTGTAATATTTCTCTGTCCTCAGAGAGGCTTGCAACATTTTCCTGCCCAGGATCCCTTTCAAATGGACTGAACAAATTACATAAGCTTGTGCCGTCCTTTCTCCCCTTCTCCATCTACACTGAATGGAGCTGGTTCCATGAGATGCTGGCTCACAGTACCCCCTGTCCTGTAGCAGAACATTTAATCCCTGTGACAGTATTTCTGTGCAACCTGAACAGACAGATAACACCAGCCACTGGTGCTGTAACACTCCTGTGCTGTAGCCTCCTGTGCCCCAGCAGTGGGAATATACCCATCACGCTGGACCACCTAGCACAAAATACCCATGTGGGCTTCATCAGCGGGAAGTCCTCATGTAAGCCAACATTTCAGTGTGGCTGCTTTGCACCAGATGCTGTTGGCTCATCTGCAGCGAGCCCTGGAGGCACCCTTGCCCTGGAGGCACCCTTGCCAACCCAAGGTTGGCATGGGTGATGTCTTGCCTCAGAACCTTAGGGTGTGCCAGTGCCCCCGTCTCCTGGGGCGGACCTGGCCCCAGACACAGCTCCCCCCACCCCGGGAAGCCACTACAGTCCTGGCATAGGGCTGGCTTTTCTCTCTCTACTGCAGAAATCTCCCTTCCTGTGCTGACACTTTACTGGTCTTGAGATTTGCTGACAAAAATGCTGTCCTAAGTGCTTGGCTTCATTTGTATTTTATATCTGGAAAATCTAAGCACACTGACCTGACCCCAGGCCTTTTTCACCTGGGTTGTGACACTGCACCTCTCACCTTCTCCAGCTTCTCCATGCTGGCTTGTTTACAATGCTTTCCTTGGCCCTCATGTCATGTCTATCTTCTGCTTGCCCCCACGTCTGCCCAGTGACCTGCAGGGAGCTGGGCACTCCACTGTGGTGACTGCTGAGCCAGACCTCTTGTGGGGGCAGCTGTGCTGGATGGGGGCATCTGGGGCATCTCCTTAGTGAGTAGAGGCACAGCTTTGTTAGGAAAACACCTGCCCACTAAACATCAAAGGTGATATCTTCCAAATACCAAGAAAAAGGCAAGCAAACATTCCACTAGGCATGGCTGAGAAGTTGCTAGGTGTGTCAGAAGGCGACTATCCTCTTACTTCCTGATTTTCATTAGAAGAGGGGAGAGAAAGCTCTCTGGAATGTAACATGAGTCACAGCTCTCAGATTGCAAGTGCCTCCAGCATTGTACTGGCCACTAGCTTTGTCAAAAGAAGGTTGACTTTTTTTAATGTTAATCAATTTTAGTGGTTATTTCTGATGAGATGAAACCAGGCAGGTAACAACTCAAACAATCACCTTCTGCACTGGGCAAGGCCCAGTGGGTACATGCAGCACACCAAAGACATGTGTTGTCTTCTGTTTGCATTGTTGACAGCACATCAGGAAATATAAAAGAAAACTCACCTTAAACCTTGAAATAGCAATAATATCCTTTCTCCTAAACATGATAATCCTTCATGTTCAGGTAAGCAGTCCTTTATTGGCTGTTATCAGTCCTTCAGAAAACCTCCAGCAAAATCAAGGCAAACAGTGATACATCAAGTTGAAAAATGTTGTTTAATTCAAAAGATGAGTTGTTTTCCATCAGGCCTTCCTCATGTTTAATGCCGAGCCAGCTCAGGGAACAGCCCACCATGGTTTGTCTTTGTCGGTTAACTTGAAAACAAAAAAGTAAAATGCACTCCTTCAGAGCCTACCAATGCTATTTAGCAAGGGCAAGTGAACATTATGTCAGATAGCAGTAATAAGACAGCAATAAAGTTACTTATCTGTCTCCCTTCTGAAATACTGAGCAGCTTCACAGAATCATAAAAAAATGGGTTGGGTTGGGTTGGAAGGAAAGATCCTCTAGTTCCAACCCCCTGCCATGGGCAGGGACATTTTTCACTAGACCTCACTAGATGTTGCTCAGAAGCCCACCCAGCCTTGCCTTGAACACTTCCAGGGATGCAGGGATGGGGCAAACAGGCTTCCTTCAATCAGGTTTAGAAAGAGCTTTGAAATCTGACAGGGACAAGCTGGCAGACTATTTGATGCTGCTGGGTGCAGAGCTGAGCTTAGCTAGGCCACGAGCTTCCCGCAGCTCGATGGTGCTACGTTCACTCGCACCAGTTACAGGACAAGATGAGGATGCTGGTGTGTTGTGCAGTCTCTGCTATGATTTATTACCCAAATGGTAAATACTGGCTTATGCAGCTGCTAATTCCCTCAATATTTGCTTTTGAGAGACACAATCAATCCCACTGACTTCACACATCAGTCAGTGTACGCGTGACCGTAAATGTCTCGTTATGCAGGAAAAAATGATTCTCAGTTTACATCAGTGCAAACCAAAAGCAAGTGCTGTTGACCTACTGTGCAGTCAGAATCAAGCTCTCAGTTTAAAAGTTGAAGTGCTGGCTTCACTATGTAGGGATAAATACATGCAGTCATTATACAGGATTTAATTAACATGTGTGATAATGGTATGCAGCTCAAGCTCTGATACCAGGCACATTCAAATGAGCTGACACCAAGATCACACTACTTTTTTTTTTTAAAAAAAGGCCTGTATTAGTGTGCCTGCAGGCAGTTCCAGTGTGGAGAAAGTAAAGAGTGAGAGGGACCAGCACAGTTACAAAACCAGTGCATTATACAAACCCAAACCACAGTCCCTTCCTTCCAGTCTTTTTCTCCTGAGGGAGTGGGGTGTGCTCCTGCTGTCTGTACTGATTACCAGCAAGTACCAGCAGTACCACAGGACAACAAACTGTCTTGGTTTATTGTGACAACTCTGCTGAATGTTTGTTATCAGACTAGGCTAGTGCCAGCTAAGCCATCAGACAAGATGGGTGTGAGAGCTGAGGCTCCCAGATTCTTCACTGCAGGATTTAAGTGCCAAACTGCCCTGAAAACTTGCAGCTTTGTCACTCGAAGGCCTGCTTTCTGTGACCCACGAAGCTCAGTGTCCCCACCACTCTGACATGGCACCCTCACAGAGGCAGCACCTAATATCAAGGAGAATGCAGAGGGAAACCAGGACCACCTCTTTGGCCATCACCCCACTGTCCCATCAGATCAGTCATGGTATGAAAAATGCAAAATGAGCTCTCTCCTATCAAACTTCCTCATGGTGAGTGTCCTGGCTGACTATGACCACTGCAGCAGGGTCTCACCAGCACTGTTCACCATTCCCTCACCTGGGACATAGCCCACTCCCCATTTGCCCTGGAGCTCCTTCCTCAGTATGGACAGCCAAGAACCAGCAGTGGCTTTCAGTGATGTTTCAAGCCTTAATTCTCCACAGCTGTGTACTTCTGCTGAGGAGGGAGCAGGACAAACTCATTGCTCCTTGCAGGTTTCCGAGGACCTGCTGCACCCCAAACGCTGGGGTAACTCAAAGAGGCACAGGGCTGTGCTGGAGGGAAGGCTGGTTCTAGGTGACTGGGTACTGCTGCAGCAGTGCTCACAAAAAGGGATTATGTTTCTTAAATCTTCTTCCTTAACATTCCTCAACTGGACCTTTCTCAGTTACACTTTTATTTTTTAATGTTCCCATTTCAGACTTGAGCATTAATCTACAGGTTTAGGGGACTTTGATTCTCCTTTGGTCTGTTATGAGGCACCCAAGAGTGCCATCAACACTTAGCAGCTGCTCCAACAAATATTTGGCTCTGGGACATGAGCACTAGACTCTCTCACAATCTTGCCTGTCAAACTGTTAAGAGGGAAAGTCTCTGAGGTGATTAGTCAACTAATATATCTAATAAGGGTTTTAAGGAGCAATCCATTACATTTAACAATTCTGAGAATCATTTCCCTTTTTGTGTGCTGTACAAGAGACGACAGTGCAGGGAGCAGTTGGCCAAGCATTGAATTCTCCCACCACCAACTGAACAAAGCTTATGTAAGTTTATCATCAATTTTACTTTGGTGTAATTGATTGCCCAGATGTGTGAGAAGCTTTTACATACAGTGCACTTCCTGCTGCTACATGCTTGCAGGCTGGACTGCTGCTGCGGAGGCCCAGAGAAGGAGCAAGCATTTAGTGCAGCACAACGCAAGGAGTTCATCACTCTCTATTTCTTTGCAAAGGAAAAGCATACACTAGTTCTGGCTTTTGGGATAAAAGTGTTTTGAAATGTGCTCAAGCAATGACTTGTAAAGGGAAGAGGGGAAATTTGGCTTACATCTTTTTGTTTCCTAATGTAAAAAAACACCAGAAACTTGTTTTAAAAAAGTCTCTCTATGCTCTTAAAAGTGGTTGTCAGCAATCTATAAGGAAACAACCTATTCACCAAGTTATAGCACCCTAAGGAGAGAAAGTTTTAGCCAGACTATACATAAATATGCATTTTGCTCCTGATAAAATCTGTTTAACTCCAGCATCTAATAATATTTGGACAAAAAGATCTCTTTGTTAAAGCTCATACACTTTTACTTTCTATAGGGATCTTACAATGCATGTTCCCTGTGGTCACCAAAAATCAGGTAAGGCTAGCATTTTCTGCAAATTTATCTTCAGCCGTTACTTGCATTACCCCTCTGGTGTTCCAGCCCCCTCACTTTGCAGCAGGTCCAGCACAAGAGACAATGTGATTCACAGCTCACTATGAAAAAATATTTGTTAAATGGAAAGAATATATTGTAGTAGAGAGGATCACAGCTTGTGTCCCCCAGAGCGTATGGATGCAGTGCTGTTGGGGAAACGAGAGCCTTTGTGTGGTGCTTCATGCTGTCAGTCTTGCTTGAGGCAAGTGAGCTTGAGAGTTACTTCTCCAGGTATGGTAACGTGAGCGAGTTCAGCAGCATCAGCTGAGCACCATCAACAGAGAGTAGGTGTGATATTCCTGAGCAGGCAGAAGCAGGAGAGATCCTGTCCCTGTGCTCAGGATAGTTTGGAGGAAACCAGTCTGCCACAGTCTTGCCTCACCTCACATCTCTCTGCATCATCAGACCATGCTCCCCCCTCCAACACAAGAGCATGCAAGCCCAGCATTAAAAAAGCCTCTTGCAAATTTAGCTGCAAGTAAGGAGGTAAAGGAGGTTTCAGGGCTTAATTTTCCTCTGCTGTGTCTATATGACTTAGTTGGGACAAAAGACTTCCAAGGTTTATTTTGGTGAAGCCTTGGTGAGATTGAGTGTATCATTTGTAGGAGAATCTCTCTCCATCTAGCTTATATAAGAAGATGGTTTTCACCCTGGAGATAGTATTCAAATACCATGCACCTGCTGTAAGCTCAGCAGAACCATTCTTATTTTGCCATATTAGTCTTGCTTTGGGGCCTGATTTGAGACTCATTAAAGGAACTCAAGCCTTGTCCTAGGCACTAACAAGCAGGCCCTTAAAACACACCCAAAAGGCCATGAAAAAATAAAAATAATCCATTCACCAGCTTTTCAGACTAAATCTCGAATACATTTAGCATTGAACTCTTGCTGCAAATCTTGTGGGGGGATAAAACAAACAAGCTTTGGTCCACTGGATTGCTTTAATAAAAGGTTTATTGGAAATATTTTTGTGCAGACATACAACAGTCAACAATGCTGTTCAAAGCTACAAATTGTCTAAGTTTCTTGACCCTTCTAAAAATACAAGTAAATGACCTTCATTTGTATTCAGTCTGGAAGGGAAACAAACTCCACTGTAATGCGATGCTGTATTTAAACTACCAAAGGACATTAATAGGACCTGAAAATGGTAACACTTCTAGGGGAAAAAACCCACACACCACTGCTGCTCTGCTGGGAGCCAATTAAACATCCCCCCACAGCATCACTCCTCTCTGCATATCCAGATTAAAACGTCCCCATCTGAAACAATATTTAAGCAATTCGAGTACAGATATGACAGACAAGTGGGCACATGACTTGGCTCGCTGATGAAAAAGATGCTGTTAAGATCCTGTCACTCAAGACGCTGAATATTTGACCTCCCAGTGCAATAGGCTGCACTTTGGGGGCAGGAGAAGGGACAAGGGGAGGTTTTCAAATCAGACAGTTCTTCCAACACACACATGCACACAGTCCCAGAGGGCTTGGCTGCCTCATTGCTGTATATCTGGAGTCCTTTCTTTTTTTTTTTTTTTTAAAGAGTTTAGAAACAACTTTGAGCAACTTTCCAATCTATGAGGTCTTGACCGTAAGAAAAGCAAGTACCCTCATTCCCTTCCTGAATCAAAATATCAACCAGAAGAGCAAAGGAGAGCATATGCACAGTCTGGTAAACTCCATGTTTTCTAAGAAACCCTGCAGATGTTTTGAAATTGATTAATTTATGCCAAGATGACATCTGGAACATCTTCGCAGGGAAGCCACCCAGTAAGGTAGTTAGAATTTAAAATAATCATGTCTTTCTGTTAATGTTGGCTTTTTCCCTTGGCTTCATCACTCCATAATTACAGGGTGCTGACCTTCCAGCTATGCATAGGGACAATTTGGCAATGTATTAGACTTTTCTCCATCATTAGACCTCTGTTTGACTGCCCAGAGCTGGGCTTGACCACACAGAGTTTGTCATTTACCCACTTCTGTTTCTCTTTAGTAGCTACAGAGATGCTGAAGGAGAACAAACCCCTTGTGGCAGACTTCAGAACTTGTCTCACTTTGTTCATATATAAAGGTAGCCTTTGAATAAACACCAGTACTCAGATGCTTTACCTTCTGTCCACACCACAAATGAGCAGGCCATGAATCCAAATGAAACAACTTCTAGACTTCACACTCTATCACAAAAAGATCCAGGTCCCCAGATTAACAAGTCCCTTGCACTGGCCTGAGGGACAGGAACCTGCCCAGGAGCAACACCTAAGAACTCCCATTAACTCTTCATGAAGGATTCTCAGTCAGGACTGAAATAATTTCAGTGCTCAGTTCTGGTGGGTCCATGAGGAAAACAGTAGCTGGGAAACAATTTAGCAATCTGTCATAACCCATGAAACAACCCACTAGAGCCAAAGTATGCTAAGCAGGGGGCACTTCTGGCAGGGACACCTTTCCTTTTTCCAAGCCCAGGACTCAGCTTGGTACCAGAGAAACTCAGCTTCGGGAAGGAACCAAAGAAAAAAGCTTTATCACAGCTCTTCAGGGAAGCCTGAGGAATTCCTCCCTTCTCTAACCTCTAACAGCAGCAGTGGTCTTGGCCAAACTATTCTGTTTCCCAGTACCTTCACCTCTCCAGCCAGCCAATCCGAGAGCACATTCCTGGCCAGATAAACTCAGTCAGGCTGTCAGGGCTTTCTGCAGGTCACTGAGAAGTAATCACCTTTGGGATTCACTTGTGGGGCCAAGCAGAACAGGGCATTTTCTGGTTTTCATTTGCCAACAAAGCTCAAAGCCTCCATTAATCTTACTGCTACATATGGAAAAGGTACAGAAAGAGTTATTTTCTGTACCCATATAGACTTATTTTGATGTCTCCTATTGTACTGACCTGTCCTGTGGCTTTCTCCAGACACACAGCTCTGGTCACAGATGCTGAAAGGTGGTGAAGCCTCTCTTGGGTATCTATAGGATACTGAAGATGAGAGATCTGAGCTCTTTCCTTCCTGGAGTTATTCAGTTTTGAGAAGTCAGTATAAGCAATATTCTAAGAGTAGGAAAAATAAAATGGGAATAGAGTTGTATTAACTATGTTATCAAGCCTAAAAGATTTGCCCCAACCCCACGGAGGACAAAAAAGCTTTTAAGAAAAAAATCAGTGTGTATGGTTTCACCAACCCAGAAAGCTCAGCACCAGGAAGAATAAGCTCCAGAAAGAAACTGCCTCTCTGAAAGCTCAGGTCATGTCAAAGGTCTCACCTCACCATCACTAACAGGTAACTTCCAAGGAAGCAGGGGCCATGCTCCTGGAACAGCTCATTTTACCCCTGCTGCTGCTGGCAGAGTCCCACTGGCCACTGTCTATGATACAAAAACAACTATGCTACCATGCTGTGGAACAGTAAGCTCCCTGTGGCTGCCCTTCTCAGCCTGGCTGGAGACCCACACTTCAAAATGGGATCTCCTGCACAGAGAGCTTCTGAGGAACAGTGACACGTCTGCAGATAAGCAACACGCCAAAGAGAAGAATCACTGTCTGTCAACTCACTTGCCCAGTGACACGATGGCTCACACAGGGCCTGACCGATGCGATGAGAGTGCGCTGTGTACAAGTCCAGCCATCAGATTCATGACCTCCTGAGCAGCGTGGAGGGACAGTTATGAGTTATGCTTAGGAACAACACTTGGATTTAAATTCAAACCTCATTTGATAGGCACTTTAGCTGTGCCTCTAAGAGCTGCCTGCTGGACAGCCTCAGGGTCTGGATCTACTTGGTGCTCAGCATTCTCAAGGAGGCACAGAGCTGCAGCATAGACAGATTCTGGAAGAAATGAGTAAAAGGGTCCTTCCTGACAGGACAGAAGGAGTCCAACTATCTAGACACTGAGTAACATGAAGGGTCAATGCTGTGTTTCAGAAGCAGAAGCAAACTGCTACCCAGATATAGCAGTTATATAGCACAGGTATAGCACAGATTCTCCTCTCTGACCCCTCAGGTATTTCATACCGTCACTGTTTCTTATTAGACTCAACAAGACACAAAGAGCTTTCCCGCAAACTGATTGAAGTTTAATGCATTGATACTGGGTGGATCCAAAACTAAGGTAAAATTATCCTCAGTGCTTAACACTATGAGAAATCTGACAAATCTGAAGTGCTTCTTGGGGGCAAACAGCCACTGAAGGGCTGCTCTGCTTCAAACTTGAGCTGTGAGGTATAATAGCAGAAGTACAGTCAGAGCATTTAAAGATGAAATTAAGTAATTTTTTACAAAACCAAGGGACAATGTAAATAGGACATCACTAGTTTTCACTGATGACTAGAGGCAATGCGAAACAGCAGATTTAGTGAGTTAGCCCAAAAGGACAAAATAAGCTTGCAGGACAGGGACAGTGTAAGGTCCATGCACCCCTCAAGCTCTTGGGTTCTCCATACAGGGCCAAGTTGCACCCACTGTGGACAGTGACTACGTCACATTCCCTACATTTCACATATTCTGGTCCACCTGAGCTTTCTTATTTGTGACTTTATTATTATGACTGTGTCCCAGCAAACACGCTCCATTACATGCTGTAAAAATAATGTAATCTTGGTAAGAGGAGACTTCCCTGCAGCATCTGCTATTAGCTGCTGGCTGAGGCAGGGGACTGCACAGTTTTGGCATGCACTGAGAGGCTTGTGGTCTAGTGAAACACAGATTAGCGAGGCTTGACTGTTATCTTAATTTACAGCCCATATAGTTCATGTTAACTCTACACACATTTTTAGATACATTAGCAGCTTAGTTTGACCTAGATACTTTTATTGGTGATTCGCCATTTCTCCTTGAGAAGTTATTACTGACTTCCCATGCTAGCTCCCTACAGCAAGACCTGAAGCCCTGTCAAGGAAAAAAAAATGTCAACAGACTTCTCAGCAGTGCTTAGCTCAGGCTCCCACTCGCTGGCTTCAATCTGCTACTAGGCAATCATTAAAGGAACAGCAGTTTCTATGCAAGCAGTTTCTATGCAAGCAGATTCCACTGTTACAAAAAGCAGCAACTAGATCCACGTTTAATTTAGGTAAATCATCACTCCCTTCTGAATATTCAAACCCACCTCCTTTTGGTCAGTGCAGAGAGCTGCCCAGGAAATCCTTTTCTGATCAATCCTAGGTAGTTAAGCCTGGACAGTAATGCAGAAATCTCCCATTCCTTCTGCTCCGATACCCTGTCTAGTTGATAACAGTTTCACACAGCGCTTTCAAAGGCTGCTGTTACTGCTACATGCATTTGCCTTAATGAACAAGGAATTCTGTTGATGCAGAGCAGCTGCCATCCTTTTGCTGGAATACACCTCATCATTGTTCATGAAGACGAGCAACTCCAACAGCCAGTCTACAGCGTATTACAATACATTAATTCCCATAATGACTCCAAAGAACAAGAAGAATGCCAGGTCTTGACCCGGGTGGGTTCTACAGAATTAACTCAGCTAGAGATTAAGGCCTTACAGTGATGATAAAGTCTGACCCACTAGCCCCAGTGTCACATACTGTATAGCCCTGCGACAAATCCCATGTGCAATTCCCATTGAGCTGACAACCAACACACGTACCTCAGTCTAAGCCACCATTCACTCTGGGGAGGGTCTGTGTTTGTGACACACACTGACCTCAATTTACCGGGAGGTCAAAATGATACAGCCCATAGTCTACACTAATAAAATAAATCACATCAGATGACAGCTTCTCCTCCCCAGCATTTCCCATTATGTTCTGTAAATTTTATTGCAGTAAGTTAAGAACAGAAAAGACTTCAGGATCCTTTCTATTCTCTGCTTAACACGTTTACTTGCCCTTCTTCATTATCCAGAGGTTTTTAAAAGTTTCTTTCTGCAGCCTCATGAAAAGCCTCCAAATTGTTTACATACCAATGTTTGGTGTGTGGCTTAGAGTACAAAGACTAAGCTGATCTTATTTTGTCTTGGTGGGAAGTTAATTTTCCTTGTGTTTTTACAAAAGGAAGAAACAATTAGCAGTTCTGAGGAATGGCTTACACCACACATTTCCTAAATAAATCTGGGTTCTAAATAAAAGGAAGTGTTTAACAGGTTATATCAGCATTAAGATTTAGAAGCTCCTGGGATCAGGTTTACTCTCCCCTTATTTATTCTCTGCACTAGTATTCGTGGCTTTAAACAAAATTTATCTCCCAGAAAATACACACATCCACACTTGGCCCCTTGACATTCATGCCTATGGCAAAATTATTTGCATGTTTCCCCTACTGCATAATTGTCTCATTAGCACTGCAGAAAGAAGGTGATGACTTTTTCCTCTGTGCCATCAACTTAATCCAAGACCAATCCTGACTGGTGCTGCAGGAGCAAAATTTGCCTTTTTTAACACGGAAGAGGACTCTGAGCCTTTGAGGTGGCACTGGGAATTGAATTATGACACTTGAGCACTGGCATTTACTCACAATCCTTAAGGAAAATTAAGCCAGTTGGCCAGTCTGGTGCTTTCCTTTCCTTAACATAAATATTCATATTCAAATTGCTTTCGGATATATTTAAATCAATAAAAAAATCTGGATGATGGTCAATAGGGCAAAAAACAACGCCAACTTTCTAAATACACAGATGTAGTATATACATTAACCACAAAACCTGGCTTAAACACAGCAGTATTTACTTTATACTATTCAGAAACATGGCTTGGCGACTAAAATTAATAGAACTCGTCTGGAGGACAGCATAAGCTTTCTAAGAGCTCTTTCAGCTTTAACTTATGCGCCAGTTTTTGCCTTTTTTTTCCCCCCCAAATTCCAATCTATGCAGCAGCACGCCTGTCCCACTGGCACAGCAAGGCCGTGGAGCCAGCATTTCTTCCAGGGCTCACAGGTCTGAAGCCTGGGAAGCCTGTTGATGGATTAGATCTAGAAGAGGGACAGGTTTGGCTGAACAAACAAACAGCAGGTCTTCTCTTCACAATGACCAGCTCTGTTTGTGTACATGTGTGTGCACACATGTGTGTAAACCCCTCCTAACTTTTCTTCGCAAACCTATCCTACCTGGCCAGGGAAATACTTCTTTAGGGTTACAGCATCAGCCTCCTGTGTGGATGCATATCTTCATATCTGACAAGATTGTACCTTTAAAGTTCTCGCTGTTTTCTTCTACTATTAAAGTGGGAATGGGATTATGGAGGGAAATCCCTAGCTACATTGGAAGTGCACATCCAAATACATCATGAAGCGTTAGGAAGAGGCACCTATTTGAGTTAATCTTTGTGTACAATGCCATGCACTCAAGACAGCTGCCCTGCCAAGCTCTCTGACTTCCACATCTTGGTTTTGTAAGTAAGCTACTAATTGGGTTTCAGAAAGCTGAGACAGATCCCTAATAAATCCTGTAAGAGGGCATGAAATATTCTAAGTAATTGTTTGCTATCTTGTGTTATTCTGTCATAAGAAGGCAAATAAGCATTTTTAGCTACAAACTGTGTTGCAATCAAAAATTTTACACCAAATGGTCTGTTAAAAATTTCAGCCAAATTAGTAAACAGTGAATACTAGAAGGAGTAAAGTCTGCATGCAGTTGTGTGCACTTGGTCTGTGTGTAACAAAACAGGAAATCTCAGCACCCCGTTCCAATTAAGCAAAGGCTTGTTTCTCATGGAACATAAATTTTTTGCTTTTCTCCCAGAACAACCTTATGCTGATGTTTTAAATAGTGGTAAAACATTGTTTTTAATTTCACACCTCACATAGCACAGTCAAATGCTTCGTAACAACATAAACAAAACTTTAGGCAGAGCTTTGCAACTGAAGTCAAACAACGATTTCCCCCCACATTATGTACTCAAGGTTTGCAGGGAGAATACAGAAACTTGTTGGCTAAGGCCACAGAAATGAGTTCTCTGGTGTTCTGGCTGCTGCCACCAATTCTAGTCAAGAATGTGTTAACAGTGGATGCATTGATCCAAATCCCATTATTCCCACCACCCATCAAGTAAAAACCATTTATTCTATTTCTGTTCTCCTTTTGGTTGTATCGTAGGATCGAACAACTTGCGACTGGGAAACAACACCGTGTTCTTCTTGAGAAAATGCATACCCATCTGAAAAAGCAAAGGAAGAGAGAAAAATAAATCACTGGAGTAGAGCTCAAGGGCACAGCCCATTTTTAGAAACAGGTTTAGGCATTACTAAAGTTACATGATTGAGACTGCAACCATCTTCATTTCTGTGCTGCGCTTCTGATGCTTACAGCTGCGCACTGCATTGCCCACATGGCATAGAATGGATGACTGCTGCCAGCTTCATCCTGCTGCTCCCCTCCCCAAACCAGTTAATTTATACAGTCAGCGACTCCCTCTGTGCTAGCCTTGAAAGCTACAGATTGATTTGAACACACGTATACTCCTACAGTGGCAGAGCTTCTTTAAAGACTTTAGAGAGAAATAGAGATTTGCATTTCAGCTCGACTCCTCTACAGTTTGCTTGATATCAGCAGTTCCTCTGGAGAAACATGGAAATGTCTAGCCTGCAACTGGATCTTTGTCACATCCTCCTCTTAACTCCATTCATCCATATTTTGCATAGAGCAAACAAACATATTCTGGAGGTCTTTATTTTGTTAATCCTGCTAGCTAGCACAATCCTTTGGTCTCCCTAGAAATTACTCAGATGAAAATAACCACGCGCATGATTTCTTTTGAAGTACTGTGGACAAGGCAAGTGACATTTCTGACATCATCTGCAAAACACCACAATGCTGATAAAACAGTCACAAAAGCTAATGGGCCTACATGGTGAAACACCAGACAGACTTGCAGACATGACCCTACAGAAAATTCTGAATGAAAAACTATAGCAAAGTACAACAGACTTTGTGATGCCAAGGAAACGTGGTTTTCAGGTGTAAATGAGTAATCATAAAGGATAAGAAGGGCAGATTAGCATAGTTACAGAAACAAAGAAATAGGAAAGTCACAGGCTACACCTAACCAGATAATGCTTGGTAGTAGAAAAGCAGGCAAGACTTGGGAGAATCCAAGAATTAAACCATGGCTAACTCTCCATGGGCAACACTCCATCTCCCCTGAGGAGCTCTGGAAGCAGGAGCTTGAGAATTCTCAAATCCTGCCTGAGATTTATCCCAGGCTAAAACCCACATAATCAGATAAGGACACATCCCAGTTACTACCCAGAGACCTATCAAATGCCTTTCAGAAGTCCTCCCTTAATTCTCCCCCCTACACCAGGTACTGAGGTAAGGCTGGAGCACAACAAAGAGGGTCTGTGTGACAGAAAGGCACACAGGGCTGAACACCCTCTTAAGACAGGAGGGATATGAGGCTCCCAAGAAGCTTGCTGCTATAGACTAGACTTGCTCCCCATGGGCCTGAATGCAGCCTTCTTTGAAGCAGGTGACCAATGCCGGTAGCCAAAAGCAGCCCAGAAGACCAGAAATTAACTGTATCCTGTGAGGCTTGTTAAATCTTCACCTTAACAACCAAGTTGGGACCATGTGACTCAAGCAAAGATGCTCAAGCAGTCCTAGATCTTTTCTCTGGCTGATGCCTGTACAGGGAGGGTGGTCAGCAACTCCTGTACAGTAGTAAGCTGCTGAGAAGAGAATCCTGCAACACTACGATTGACCAGTAGATAACGTGTAGGGTTTTCCCTTCTCTCACAGAATGCAGGTAAATGTCCCCTCTGAAGCCACTGGGATTCCACTGTAGATTCAAGCTCTTAAGGCAGAGGGCACAATCCCTTAGCAGGAGAGGTTAGCTGACCTGAATCACAAGTACAGCAGGAAATCTTTGCCACTAAGTGGAGGGGATTCAAACAGAAATACATCACTCTAGTCACATCTTCCTCTTGGAGTGACTGCAGGACAGCTTGAACCCTGATTTGATTACATGATTGATCATCCCAGTGTCCCATTTTATTTTCCCTGAGCAATTCTATGCCAATATACATACCCCTACGGAGGCACAGGTTGGTTTTTCCTGCCTCTAGCTGAAGGTTCACGAAGTGTAAACAGTCTTTTGGAAAAAAGTACGTCCATGCTGGATCATTGCAAAGGAAATACTAGTTATAAAAGAGGCTTTCATTTAAAAAGGGGTAGATTGACACTTAAACAAATACCACCAGTGGGTTTCTTCCATGTTAAGGGCCAGCATCCTCTTAGCTTTTTTGGCTAAATTCTCAGTGGTAAGTCAACTTAGTCAAAGACTGTAAGCTTAAGCCCTAAAGACTGAAGCCCACGACCCATAACCTGATATTTGCATTGAGATGGCTTTCCTGTATTTACTTATCCAGTAAGATCATCCAGCACAGTGAAGTCTTCCATTGCCATGACTACTGCAAATACAGCACTGACCACACAAGTGTGTGAAGACCATCAGGCCCAGGTATCTTCCTGCCTATTTCCTGTGCTAGCAGAGGCCTGTAAACAGCCAGGTACCCCAATCACTCCACAATGCCAATGCAAAAGGCAGTCAAAGAAACAGGTTCACCACTCTCACATCAGTAGAAAACACCTTAACATGACAAAAAAATTTCAGGCTACAATCAGTGGTTAAGAGTACCAGGGGTATCCTTACATCTTCATGTTCTTCACCCATCCTGAAATACCAGCAACAAGAGTTTTGTGTGTACGTCATGGGAAAGACTGTGACCCTTGCACATCACCTACTTAGCTGAAGCTCAATATTTGGCAGTTCATTTAAAACTTTTCTGTAGATCTCCGTACAGGAAGATGAGTTCATATTACATTTTTCTATTCACATTACAATTAAAACTGAACTTCAAGCTGTGTAGGCAGCTTACTGTGTGCCTTGTGGAATCAAAATGTGTGCATTTGTAGAGCTGCTTGGGGAGTGTGGATGTGGAATCAAAATGTGTGCATTTTGATTCCACATCCACACTCCCCAAGCAGCTCTACATTTCCACTGTTTTTAGACCCCATCCAAAAACAATGAAAGTTTCCATCTGCCAGTTACTAGGGAACTTTCCGGAAGTCTGAACTTTTCCCCCAACTCTAGTTTTAAAACCACACCTATAAGCCTGCCCTGGGAACAATGCCCTCATTGTTCAGCTGTCCTACAGCAGCCCAAGGAAGGAGCACATTTCTTTGGGGCTTTCTGGGCACAACCCACTCATGGCTGTCACAGGAGGAAGGATCTTTGTACTCAGAGACTTTCTATTAATGGAGAAAAGGCACACTTTTGAACATCTATCAATGGGGCTCACTTGTTAAGAGGAGATTCACATTCTCATCAAATCTAAGGTTTCATTAGTACCAGATATTATCAGACAACCTACTCAATTTTGAAAGCATCCTGTTGGGTTTTCTTAAAGCTTTGATATTCTATTAGTAGATCAGAATCTAGTCTCCCATTAGGTTTCTAATTTAACACACTCTTTTTCTGTTTACTGCAATGGCTATTCTGGTCTGTGTGATGCTGGACTACAGCAACCATCTCCATGCATGTGCCTTGAACACAGAGAGCAACTTGTGGAAGCTCAACATACTCATATACATGAGCATACTCATGTGCAACAACTTCCAAGACCAGGACCAAGAAAGGGTCCAGGGTGGTCTTTTTATTCCAGAAAATCTCTCCACAGAAGGACCGCCTACAGGTCTAGTTGCTTCAGGGATTTATTTTCAAGGCCTTCTACTCCTTGCACTCTCCTCTGATACACTCAAAGTGTCTGTCTCAGGATTTCTTTAGGCCAGCTGGTAAAAGGGCAATTTTCACTGGCAGCCCATTAGAACCTTTGCCTGCTGCAGCAGTTCACTATTTCATACATGCTGTGGTATTATGGTTTAGTATAGTCCAAAGCAGAAAAATGCCCCCTTTTGTTTGCCTTTGGAGAAGAATGCCCAAATTCAAATCCACTATAATTTTTAAGTGGTTGGTGAGGATGGGAGGGACTTAAAAAAAAAAAACAACCAACAAACAACCAAACCCTCTTTTAGTAAATGTTGCTTCTTAGGTAGCAAAAATCTCTCTGACATAAGAAAAATCGACGTTAGGGTATTAACTGACCAGCCAAATCTCTCTCAGGCCAAATGTCTGGTTCTGCACAGTTTTTAAGGATATTTGCTATGATGTCACAGTTCACATTTATCAGTTAAACAGTGAATGCTAACTCAGCTTTGACTTCTCCAGCAACCCACTTCCACTTAACCTGGGAAAGAGAGAGCTGCTTAAAATCTTGAACAGTTTGACTAATGCTTTCAGAAATCGTTAATTTCTCTCCTGATAAACTGTGCCTGTGTTTTCTAAAGGACTGAAGAGTGATTCCTACCAAATGACCCCATCTCTTTCATCCCAGATACTAACCCACTGATATTTGCATGTAGAAAATAGAGTCAGATGCCACAGCATCAAATCTAAACTGATTATTCCTACTTCTTTTTCTTAAGTTGATTTTAGAAGATTGAAACTCCACTTAACATCAACAAACATGTAGCTTGGAAAAAATAAAGAATTCAGATTATATTTCAAACACATGCAAGATAAGAGGAAAAGGAGTCTAAAAACATCTCAAGTAGCTACCCCTTTGTTTTTCAAATCAAAAGGCACCAGCAGAAAAGTGAGAGGAAGAAGGTGTCTGCTAGTGGTGAATAAATAGTGGGATTAGAGCCCTCAGCATGAACATATTATTATTATTTATTATTTGTCAGCTCCCATACTGTGAAATGAACCTCAGATGACAGGTGCTTTTTCTCCATTGATTAATAAGGTGCAAACCATATGCTCTGTGTTCAGATTTTCTCTCTGCAATCACCATATTCTGTCAAAGGAAGAGGGATTTTCTTTGCTAGCACAGGAAATCTGGGCCAAGTGCAGTAATCCTCATTCAGGCATGGCTATTGGCATTTCAGGGGGAGTTCTGCCAAAGCTGCGCTTTAATGGAAGTGGGATTCAGATCTATTTTTAAAGAGCATGCTGAGACAAATGATAACTAACACTGCCAGGGATGTTGCAGGAGGGAAACTGCACTAGAGAGGTGTTGTGGGACTTTCCTTATAGATGGACAGGTCTGAGAGTACCTGAGCAAGAGGGGAACATCGCTCCTCCCATCCTGCTGGTGAGGCTCTGGAGGCACAAGTGATACAGGTCAGTCACACAGAAGGAAAGGGGAGGTCAGAGGCATCTTCTGAATCTACAGAGCTTCTCTAAAGGAGGTGCTACTTTCAAAAAGTCACAGCAAAAAAAAGACACAGATTTGGATGGAGACCTAGAGAAAACTTCGTTGCCAGCAAACCGTCTGAGGGAGAGCTTTTGCAAGTCATTATTGCTCGTTCCCCCAAGTGTGAACCCTACAGCAAGCTAAAGGGAAGGGTCCAAAGACACATCTGGGAGGAGCCTGGTAACATTTCCTGCTCAGTCTTAAGAGGTTTCAGAAAGCAGATGGCATCAGGGAATTCCCAATTTCACCAGACACCTTTGCCAGGAGACAGACCAAGCCTGGGTACCAGCATCGTCACTGCTGCCTACATGATTCCACTAAGATGGTTTTATGTTAGCACATGAGCTTGACAACCGCATGAAACTCTTCCACTAAAGTCTCATGACAATGTCATCCAAATGGGAGCTTCACTTTTTTTTCTTTTTTTTTTTTAAAGTAAACTTCCTAGACATTACACTGGTAAGAAGAAACCACATAATTTTTGATAGTACAAGCTAGTAGACAGATTTCTTTCATGCTTCTGACAGCTCTACACAATTCAGGAACACACAAAACAAAGTCAGAGCAAGAAAAACAGCCATGAAGGTTTTACTTTAAGGGCATACCCTTCCAGGGGTTACTAAACTGGGCCTACTCTCCAAGGCAGCCACTCTGAGACAGTCTCTTTAGGGAGGGAAGCATTTAAGAGACTAATCCTGGCTGCCACTCCTGTACAGCACTGACATGGCACTGTCTCTGTGGTTCTGCTACCCACTTTGGGGGCCGGATCCACAAGAGCCTGGTGCCATATGAGAGCACCCCAGCCACAAATCATGCCTGAAAGTGCTGTGCTAGTGCTTCTGTAGAGGGGCTGACTTACCAACAGAGAGCTAATGAAACACATGCAGAATGAGCTTCTGCCTTTCTCACAGGGCTGTGCAGACTTAACTCAGTCAGCTCTTTCCTCCCACCACAGACCACTAGTACTAGCCTGGAAACTCTCCATGAGATTTTTCTCCTTTCCATGTGATTGGAAACAAAGCTATTTAGGTATTGCTTCATCTCAAAACATTTGGTAGTGGTTGTTGTCAAAAATAAAGTGATTCTCAAACTAGTACTGCATCTTCGCAATCTGTGCTAGGGGAAATTTAATCCCATTTTCATTCCTTTTTGGGACTAAGGCAATTCATTTGCTTAAGCCCTCATCAGCGCTAACTAAACTAACCATTTTCCTGCTTTATATGCAAGTGACAGATTCAGAGTGGAAGTCACACAAATTTTTGGTCTTCACAGGCTGGTAACTTATGGCCTGGTAGAAACATGAACAATTCAAGACTTCAAACACAGCGCTTGTAGCGTGATTTAAGATACTGGCCTGGCATGTCAAGGCTACTGCCCCATTCATCAACTCTTTGCTTTGAAGATTTCTAGCATTTAGTAAACAGTTTAGGGTTGTGAAAACAGCACATGTTCACTGGATTTCACATGGCCTTGTACATATAGCAGCTATGCAACACTGGAAAATAATATTTGACAAGAGATGACAGAAGTCATGGATACACCACAAAAAGCATCTTTCAGTCCCAACAGTTTCAAAATCAAAATTTATGTTCATGTGAAAAACAGACTGCTGAATGTAACCTGTCCTGACTGGTCTGACTCATTTAGCACTTAATCATTTGCATTTATGGGGAAGTTGGTTATCCAAACTAGGATTTATTTTGATCTCATTTTTCTTTCCCAACAGCTATTTACCTGCTAATAACCTGATGATGTGTTCTATGAGACTAAAAGCACATATTAAGTCTGACTAGTCACCTCTGGTGTATCTCTCTTCTGTACCTTGTTAAGGCTTTACAGTAGACTACTTTCACAGCAATTTCTTTAAGCATTTTACAGATTTCTTCTGCCAACCATAGCTTTTGCAATCTTCTCAAAGAGCATGTTTGCATGTCCAAAGCTGTGTTGCTACCAGCATTCCCGGCTGCTTGACACAAAGGATTAAATACTGGCAGAAACATATGGTCCACAGGACTGCTCTGCACACCAGCCTCTCTTCCCAGGAGCAATGGGATTGATTGCTGAGGACCCTATATTCCTTTAAAGTGATGGCCGTGCAACAGATCTATGAACGACAAAGATGATCAGATCCATCACTGTTCCACCCCTTCTAGTCAAATTCCCTGTGGAAAACAGGAATATCTCAGGTATTTGGGTTTTCAAATCCCAGCCCTGCCTCCATGACCTGAACCATAACAGTTCTGCTACAGAAGACAACACAGCTAGCAGTGAGATTTGATTTCAGTGATTCTTTAGTCAGAGGTGTCACTTCTCACTGCAATGGCAATACGAACCTCAAATCCTGAGTGCCTGCCCCTTGCCCTGTGCGCTGCAGTACTGCACACTGGGGGGCTGTTTTCTTTAGTAAGATGAGCATATTTTGACCACTAGTTTAACCACAAGAGAGACTGCATTTTACCAATACAAGGGGCTGACTGGACTCCCTAGTCCCCCAAGACAGCATGGTCCTTCAGTGTATCTGGCTTACAGAGCTGTTAACAATGATTTTTAATACTGTGGAAGCCCTTCTAACACTGACAAAAACCCATCAGGTCCAGCAGATACAAGGTCTATTCCTCTAGGAAGATGAATAAATGGATGACCTGTACACCATCTAGGAAGATGAATAAATGCAATTTATTCGAAACAGCAGCAGCAGTGAGATGTGATGTTACCACTCTTCCCCCAGCAGTGGCCAAAGAGGGAGAGGAGAGAGGCCGCTCTGCAGGCCACGGTTTTCCTCATCAGCGACACGCAGAATCGCAAGTGGCATTACTGAAACATGGCTGTATTCTCAGCTAACCACAGATAATATGATTTCTCATACAGAAACCACTTCTATCTAAGCTAGGCTCTATCACAGCATTTATTTTATGCAGAGTTTTTGATTTTTTACAGTATCCTTAAGACTATCAGCATTCTACCTTTAGAGAACCTGCTTACTGGGGGTTTTGTCATTTGGGCCTGTTGATTGGTTCCTGGGGAATTAACCACATTTGAGCTCCACTTGCCTACGGCCAAATACACTAATTCCACTTCCAAATGTATGTGTCTTGCTTGGCAGCTCAGCCTCTGTGCTAGATTATCTCTACCTACAATTTAATTAAAAAATAATCACCCTTTGCTTCACTCATCTGGGACTGACTGCTGTGAAACACACACGCATACATGATCCGCTACTTACGTGATATACTTTGCTGGACAGAATGAGCACGGAAAAGGCTCGGAGGAGTTTTCCTGCCAAGCCTTTTTAACAAATGATCACGTTCGTTCACGCTAAGGGAGAGAGGAAAAAAAAAAAATAGAAAAAATACCAGTGAGTAACTAGATAATTTCAAGGTAAAAGTCAGCTTTATTTAAAGTACTTGGCAGCTTTGACTTTGTCAATATTTGAGATGGTTGTAGTACGAAAAAGAATTTCCCCTTTTTTTGTTTAAACTGCACATTAGCAAGAGAACTGTCTAATGATGGAAACTCATCCTTTCTAAGGATACTTTGTATAAGTCTACTTTTAGTCAGTCTATCTCTAATATTACCGTTATTGTAATTTCTGAATGCTTGATGCCTCTAAATTATTACAAACCATGTTAGAAGTCTGATCAAGTAATATAGAACATTAAAAAGAAGATTTCTCTTTAGTATTATATACATTAATCACAGCACACACAAATGGCCTTAGAGAGAAGGAGCAAAGCACTGAAGCTTAGCACAAGGTAGAAGGCTTCTATCACACCTGCAAAACGACCTGAAGTAACAAAAGGTGGGAACCATAGTTAGGTTTAGTTTAGGAGATATTCTATCTCCTAAAGAACATTCTCATTTTCCTCATATGAGAAAGAAAAATTTCTATCCTTTTTCAAAAAAAACCCACAAAACTTTGTTTTTCACAGTTCCTGTGAAAGGCCTGAAAAAATTATTGCTGAATTTACAAAAAGTAAAAATACAAACTTGAGGTGAAAAATACAGTATGCTTACACTAGGTTTAACACACACACACAAATCATTAGAGATGCTCTCCACTCTGATTTTTATTAAAAACACAACATTCATTCAATCAAGAATTTTATGCCCAGAATTAACGAACGATGACTAAGATCCTGACCTTTCAAAGCATTTAATTATGTGTACAAGTCCCATTAAGTTTCATGAGGTTTTAAAATAACGTTATCAAATCTCACTGCACTGGAGCCTCAAATAACTTCAACATCAGATTATTTTCAGAAAGATATTACAGTCTATTTTAGTTCAAAGTTCTCCACAATTGGGCTGTTTTTAACATTTCACCCTTGTTCCTAACACCGAGATGAAGCTAGTGCATAGAAGGAATCTACTTGCTGGAGCAGCTCCTTGCAGTGTCTTTATCCCATTTGCACCACATTTACACTGTGTCTCCATTTTCACAGTCTGCTTTTTCTTTCACATCTTTATTCACAAGCAGTAATTCCACTAGTTATGCTGAAAACATGGATACACACCTGAATGCCAATGCATTACAAATTCACATGCATTTGGTACATGAAATGGAAATCCCAGCAAGCACAGCTGCTGCCGTCAACAAGCTTACAACAGATTTAAACAAACAACTCCCTTTCACTGAAGCAGTTTGCTATCTTCAAACAAGAAAGTAACTGAAGAATCTCTGAGATGCCTATAATATGTAATCCAGCCATGCAGGCTTATATTCCACTTAATAGTCCATTAAGGTAACAGCCAGGCTCAGTCCTCTGTTCATTGCATAATGAGATGTCCACAAAAGAAAGGGAGGAATCCTTCTCTTTTTCCTGGGGTCTCTAAGCTCACACACCTGAACTGGAAGCTTGTAGAGCCTACAGACTCCTCCTTTAAAATGTTTACAAACTGCCAAGTGTTTTCAGACACTTGGTCTCTTCCCCACTCCTTCCCTTGGCACCACAGAATCACACCTGCAACAGATACGCCAGGTTGCTTTCTCTGCCTGCAGTCAGTAGTACTCCCTCAATATAAAACAGAAGTTGATAAAAGATTTGGAAGCAAAAGTAAAGATTCCAACTGAGTTTGTCAAACAATCTCTAAGAAGATCATGAGATCTGCATGTGTTCAAAAGAGAGAGGGTCACAGGTTTCCATTAAAACCAGGGTTACCGCATGAAAGCTTCTAAAATCTTGGAAGACCCAACTGCTTAAAAAACCAAAGACTGGTTGTTGTCTGTAAAAAAAATCAAGTACATACAGAAAGAAATTTCTAACTGCTCCAAGCAGGCAGCATAATAGAAAGCATGTACTACAAAGAAAGCACGTACTACGCCAGGTAAGGGTGATGCAATGGAAGGCATGAAGCAAGACACGAGACTTCTCTAACCTTTAACAGCTTGCTCACAAAGTTGGCAGCCTGCAGAGCCAATCACTACCAGTGCACATGCAAATTAGCGATGCTGATTGTAGAGGACTGCTGGGTAACCTGTTGGTGTAGTGAAACACTGTCTGAACCAACTGCTGTCCTGTGAATGATGGAAGTGGAACACTTGTTCACCTTCTGTAGGTGAAGAATATGCAAGAAGAGTCTTTCCCATCTCAGTGGGAGAACTGGAGGGCAATTTAAAGAAGGAAATTTAAATCGATCAAAAATATTTATTTTGAGGGACAAATAAGCAATATTTGCCACAAAATTCTTACACTGAGAATGGAATTAATCATAGCAGCAAAAAGTGTGAGGAACAAATTCTTCATCTGTCTGTCTACCACAAAGCAACATATGAAGTGCAGGCCAATAATGCTTCTCCATGAAGGCTTCTCCATGAAATGTGTGGAGGAAAGTGTGTTGTCAAGGGACTTCTGAACAGGAACCACACATTGCAGCTTTAAGAAACTGAAGTCACATCTGATTTTCCCATTTGGGAAATTATACTGCATTATATGTATGCAGAGAAAGAAAAACTCATGAAGAATTAGAGCATTTGTGGCTTAAGTGGAAGGGATGACTAAACGGACTGCAAGTCAAGACCAGTCAAGTACTATAAAATAAGCTCTTAATACACAGAGGTTAATGCAACACAGCTCTCTGAAATGGATGAGTATTTGATTTATTAACAGATACTAGATCTCCCAATACAAACCCTGAAAGGAAAGTGAAGTGGCTTTCTTAAAGTATTTGCACTCATACTGAGTCCCCACTTTCAGAAAAGGTTTTTGTCTGCTGCCAGCAGGTAACAAAGTGAAGACCTCTCAGTCTCCCTCACACTTCGATGCAAAACTAATAACAACACTGGACTCACAGGTAACAGGTTAAGCCTTGTTCACAGAAATACTGCTTGTTAACAATCCCAAGCATTAGCCACGATTTTCAATTTAATTCTGCTTTCCAGTGACTCAGAGTCAGTGCCTAAGCACCCCCACGGGGTCTAAGGATGGCATCTTAAGATGCCTTGAGGCAAAAGGATAAGAGATCATAAGATCATACTCTGAATACGGGATAGTTGTGTTCATATTCAGGACCTCAAAAATTGTGTCAGAATGGAAGAAATCACAAACCTGGACATTCTTATGGAAGGCAATAGTGAGATATGCTTTGGTTGGTGACCTCTGAGAGGGTAAGGGAGAGGCACCACCTATTTGTAATTATATGAAGGACAAAGGACACAGACAAAATGCTTTGAACTAAACAAACAGTAGATTAGAACAATAATTATTAAAATGTCCCAACTCTGAGGGTTACTATGAAAAAAATGATTAAAAAAAAGTCTATATGCAAGTCAGCTAAATCCAGATTCAGTTGCTAGCAATAATGTAGAATACCTGGGGCCAGGAATACTTTTGCAATGGCTTCATAAGAGGGTTAAGACAACTTCTGCCTGCCTGGAAGTCTGTGCTAAAAACATCACACAAATTCATTAAGTGAATGACAAATCAAAAGGTAAACTAAAGGTAACACATTATTTCATAACAATGTTTTCAATTCCATGAATAAAATGACTCTTCCATCTTCCTAACTGAATAGCCCTAAGGTGTCAACAGAGACCTTCATTTAATCTTTGTGTTCTCTTCTTCTCATCCCTCACAAAAGCAAACAGCCCTTAAATCTCGGCAACAAACATCTGGCTTTACACATTCAAATGAGGTGCATCAAAACAAACAGAATAATTCAAAGCTGACCACAAGGTTCTGCTGTCTCATTTGCTGAAGTAATTAAAAAAAGATGAGCTTCACCACAAATTAGCTCAACTGAGTGCTAATTAGCGTTAATGAGGATTTGTAGTATTTGGTATAGCTTGACCCAGAATGTCCTCCTGAGTCCACTAATTGGCTGGTGGGAAAAGCAGGGATCACAAAACAGGGAGGGTTAAAGTGGATGCAGGTGTCTCTTAAAATTGAATCTTCCTGAGAAAACACACACATAGTCCAGTTAAAAAATACAAAATAAAAAATCAGAGCCCTCCTTCTCTTACAAGATCTGAACTTTTTGTTTGTGTTTTGTTACAATGTACTAGAGGAGACAGAGAATAGAAGCACACCAAATGCGCAAATACACTTATTGCCGTTGGTTTTAACTCACTGCCCCTCTTCAGTCAGATATACACATATGAAATGACTTCCTTTGTTTCTGCTTTTCCACTTTGCAGAAGGAAGAACTGATGTACTACCAGGGCTGCTAGAGATGACACAACTAAAACGCACAAGCACACTTCTGCTACCCCCACCTCAAAAACATGCAAAGAACCTGTGGCAGAAGCACGGCTCTTCAGTGCAAGATACTCAGCATCCGTGGGTAAGCCCAGAGAACAAGAAAGCTGCAGCTGTTTTCCCTGTCATCTGGATAACTACGAAGCCCTCACTATACTGCCTGCATGTGCAGCATCACTGTTTCTTCTATCCTAAACTGCTGCTGCAGCACATAGCAACAGGTAAATCATTGTACAGCTTGGTTTAAAATAGAAAATCCTTCAAGGCTGAGGCTGAAGTTTTGCCCTTAACTCCACAGCCATACTCCTGACCACATGCATTTTCAAAAAAAGCAGCAGATAAATCCCTGTTCAGCCTCTTTCCTTCCACTGCCACAAATTCTGCCAAACACACTGTTGCCCTGACTGGCCTGCATTCTCCTCCTATTGGAAGAAGCATCTTGCAATGCATTGTCCACGACTGCAACAGCAGGGATGGGAGAGAATGAGGGAGGGGAGAAGAAGTTTTTGCAAAATATCCCATGTGGCCACACACACAGTAAAAGATTAGAAAGTTTCTATCCCTGCCATCTTTAGCTGTGGATTAGATTTTGAAGGGAAAAGAGGATATTCTTCTCTCCCTTTTAAAATTTTAGAATGAAAATATAATAATTCATTGCCTCCATACCAACAGTAACTTACACAAAAGTTTGCTGTTTCTTGTTGACATTTTTCAGTCACTGAAAAACGCAACAAAATAAAATACACAGAGTGAGAAGAAAGGTCTGAAGCAGACTTCTCCAGCTTTGATCAATCCTAACCACCAAATCCTTTACAAGCAGACTGTTGATTTTCATTCTCTTGGCTCTCAAACTCCATTAAGTGTCTTCTGAAGAACAACTGGGGGTTCAAGCACTATGGCTTCTCCCCACCTATTACCTGGCAAAGAGGACTCTCAGATCCCTCTCTGGCTGCTAGGACATATCTGAGGATTTATTCACTACCTCAGGTATTCCTGGGGATTTATTCACAAGTTCCATCTCTCACCTTTAGTGAATTATTTAAAGGCTTACAGAATCAATCATGGTCCTGGCAGACAGAGAGCAAGCACCACACACCAGGAAGAGTCTGTGGCCACACCTTTGTAATTGGCCAGAGGAGAGCTATTTTTCTTCTTCAGATACTCCCTTCTGGCTGAGGGTACTCCCCTAAAACAGACGCAGGCCTCAGTTTAACTTGTTTTCTTTTAGTTTAGTCTCAAGTGCATTACTTGAATGTGCATACAGGAACTGTTGAGAGTTATGCAGTGGACAGAGAAATAACTAACATAGGCTTGGCATAAGAAGAATGTAAAAACAACATTAACGCAGACCAGGAATTCAAAATTATATCATGAAAGTCATCTCAAATGCAAGTCACACTAATGTTGAGTGTTCGGCAAAACTCTGTGCTCAAACACCCAGAAAAACTCAAGGCAGGAAGAAAGGCCTGACTGGGTGAGTGAGCAAATACACCTCCATCCTCTGCGCTTCAGAGACATCACAGAGAGGAATCACCTTCCTACAGAACAGCACAAGTGGCAACTATGGGCGTCTGCTGGTTTTTTGATCCACAAAGAGGAGATGTTATTTTTTGTTATCTAGCATTGGATTGCAGGAATGTTTTACTCTGAGGTCAGAGGAGGAGGTCTTTTTAATTTAAAAGGTAAACAGGCATTACTGATAATGAATTTGCAGTGTAATCAAAGGAAACCTCTGGAGCATTTCACAAGGAAGTGTCTGACGCATATAAACAGTAAAACAAAAATCAGCATTTTCTTTGTAGAGTCAGCATCTACACACACTGGTCCTTAATCACTCTGGATCCAGATGAAATACACATATCAAACCATCCTCCTTTTGCATTCTACTGTAAAAATTCAGCGAGCCATCAACAAAAAAACTCCGGCCCACAGCTAGGAGACCAAAGGGTCACCAGCACAAACCACAGAGAAATAAAGACAGAAGTGTTGCCTGTGTCACTTGTAGGTTGGGAGGTGCAAGAAGTAACCTGTCAGAAGTGATTCCTGCAGCAGACAGCCGTGTTTTAAGGAGTATCAAGTCCTTGCTGAGGGCTCAGCAGCAGCCAGCTTTCCAGGGAAGCTGAGCCCTTATGGTTTGCCCTAGTATAACACTTTCAGGCCTTGTTAGTGCAGCAGCTCCCCTCCAGCAGGCTTCCCAAGCACATGTGACAGCCACAGAAGAGAAACTCCCCTTCCCTAGACAGGAGGCAACTCTTTAGGGAACCTTCCTTCTTTATGAACTATATTTGACATTATCCAGCCAAATGTTTGCCAGTTAAGCATCAAATGTATCTGGATGTGTGGCCCTGCAAGGACGACTTGGAACATACTGAGAGCAGCCATGTAGCAAGCTCTCCAGGCCTGCAGCATGGGGTACTGAGCTCAGCCCAGGGGTGGTTGCAAGTTGTTTATCCTGCCTGGATGTGAAAAGGTTAAGAGTGTCAAACACCTTCAGCGACAGCTCCATGGATGTCCTTCGTGGTGACTGATGGCTAAAGTAGCCCCTGCCCTTACCAGTCAGTGGGAGAACCTGACAGTTCTCCCCACACCACATGACTTCCTTCAGCTCACTTAACATGTGGACGCCACAAACAGTGGAGCTGATCCAGCTGAGGAGCCAGGGAAAAGATGGGCCCATGTGATCACGGCTGGTAACTAGTGGTTTGCGAAATTATTAAGCCAGCCTTGCAGCCACATCAACAGAAACCCATGGATCCATGGCCGTCACCAATGCCCTGAAGAAACACTGTTGTTACAGCTTGTGATTTGGCTTGGCAGAATGCTGCTTCAGCCAAACAGCAGCTTTCCCATTGCACCCCAGAGGTCTGCATGAAGAAGCAGCTGCAGCCAGAGGGCAGCAGCAGCAGCAGGCCCTACAGCTGGTGCACACAGGTCTAGCCCTGTTGCCACATCACCTTGTACCCATGGAAGAACCATCCTGCAACAGCAGAGGCCAAGGCATGTTGTGAGCTTCAGCCAGCCCCCATTTGCAGCACCCAGATAGTATACAGAGTTCTAGAACCAAATTCTCCACTCTAAGCCCACACAATCTTCTTCAACTTGTTTCTTAAAGAGGAATGGATAAAAGTAGGACAAAGCTTTTCCTTTTGGTGACAAGCAAGAGTGATTTACATCTTCTTTTGTCATTAACAATGTCCTAAGGCAGAAAAGCTAGATTCCTTTCTGACTCCTAGAATCAGTTGGACAGTCCATTCTACCCTTCATTTTTGAGACTTACTCCTAAACTTCTTTTGAAGACTACTACTTAGAACAGAAGGGTATATATTGGGTTTGCGTAGCAAGGTTTTGGCAGTGGGGGTCTACAGAGGCGGCTTCTGTGAGAAGCTGCCAGAAGCTTCCCCCGTGTCCTACAGAGTCAATGCCACTTAGCTCATAGATGGAGGGTGAGTAACAGAGCAGCTCTGAGGGGAACCTGGTGTCCAGTCAGGGTGAACCCACAATAAGACCAAGCACATTTTAAAAACACCATCTAAAAAATTGGACACTAAACATCACATTCCTCTCTGAAATGCAACAACCCAAAGAAAATAATTGAGATATCTCTCTCCTTAAAGTACCTTCCATTTCTAAGCACTGCAAACACTATGCATGTGTTTATACATTTCCTTGGGACAGGGGGGTAAACACCCTTGTTAACTGTCCCAAAGTCAACCAACTTAACACTGCCCAGTTTTGCCTTCAGCCTTTCCAAAATGTGGGAATTGACTCAATTTAAACATTTCAGAAGCAGAAAAGGCAAAGTGTGGCTTGCTGCTTTTCAGCTATCCTCCTTTTGGTATCAGTGCTGTTGATTTCTTGTCCCTAAGTGCTTCACTTTGCACTTACTCTGCTGGGTGCTTGGTCATATCCCTTACAGAGAAGGTGGCAATACAGTTGTAATTATAACATTCTTTTCCTACTCATTCATTTTTTCAGAAGTAGTCACCTTGGAGGTTGAAGTTTTCTGTGCTTGGTCTCTATGTATAGATGTTTTTTTGGTTTGGGGTCTTTGCATGTGGTTTGTTTTTTGTTTTGTTTTGTTTTTTCCAAGTTTTCTGGATTTTCCATGTAAGTCCACTTACATACTCTCATTTAAGTTAAAGTTACTTCTGTCTTCCAAAACTCTGAATTCCTCTTATCAGCTTTTTTCTTCCTTTTCTTTAGAGACAAAATAAAAGCTTAAGAATAAAGCTTAAGAACAGCTCAAGGCAACAACAAAAAATGGTGAACTTTGAAAGTGTCGTGATACAATTTAGAGCACAGCCCGTGACATTTGGCTGATCTGAAAAAAAACCCAAATTGCCTTTCTGTAAGCTTTTAAGTATTTTGTAATTGTCCACTAAATATTTAATACCTAATACAACTTGTGTTTTCTTGTTCTTGCTATGCATAACTTAGCACTTTATTCTTTACCGCAAATCAGAAGGGTGAATGCTGACTGTCCTGCCTCTCTTTCCAGACCATGTTAACCAGGAGAGGAGCCAGGGTCCAGGCAGACTGCTGAAGCCATTAGGCTGGAACAGTTGTTATGGAGCAGTTCTCCTGCTGTGCAGCCTGGAGGGGAAGATTTCTTCTCTCCCCTGCGGAGATCCCCAATGCCCAAGCCAGTAATTTAGGATTAGGCATCAGAGGGATTGGCCCCTTAATCAGTTTTAACTCTCATCTTGTTATGTTCTCTTTTTTCTAATCTTTCTTTTCAATTTACAGCTTCATTTTGGCCTTTGTGCTGATACTGTACCTCCGTCAACTTTGACTTTGGTAGCAGATTTGATCACAGTTGTAAATCCTTCTCCAGGTCACCAGGTTTTAACCCTATTTGTGCAATGGATCTCCCTCAAGGTTACGTGATAGGTACAATGACAATGTGAAATTAATTGCACCAGGGAAGAGGCATGCCAGCTCCAACTGGTTTGCACTAGCAACCAGGCACTTGGGTCCCCAGTATCAGTGGGAACATGGTAACATCCCCCCTTCAACACTCTGGCCAGATTCTGAAACCTCCTCTGTCCTCTGCTCCTTCCCAGCTCTGCCCCACAGCCTCCCCACAGTGGAATCAAACTTAGTGATTTCAAGTGCCTCACACACATGGGTGAGGCAGAAATGCCAGAAATTAATTGTACATGTTAAAACAAGGAAATAATGTGATGATGCCTTACTGATATGGGACAGGAGGGAGAGAGAAAGGGTCAAGTGTAAAATAAAACAAAATTATGCATTTTCCACCTACCATACATGAATGTTTACCATATGGAATCAAAGAATTTAAAAAACCCCCACTGATATAGTTTTATGTGCTTTTTGCTAGTAAAAGGAGTCTAATATCTTTTTACTAGAAAAGCTGCAAGGAAAAATCATAAATATGCCAGTCACTTTCTTGTGTATGCTGGTGGAGAAATCTCACCTTTGCTTCCCAAAAATGGTGTGAAGAACATCTGGAAAAATTGATAAAAAGGATGCTGAAACCTCAAAACCCAAAATACACCTCTCCCTCTTGAACCTCGTTTTACGCTCAGCTGCACTGGAAGGGCTGGATTCAGATCACAGTCGTGCGTATCCTGAGCAAATACACTGAAGTCAACACGTTCATGAAACAAGAATTCGGCTCCAAACATCCAATGCAATTTAACCAGTTGAAAGCACCAGACTAAGTTTAATTCAAGTAAGATTCACTGTACCTGCTGATGTGAAGGGGCTTTACTGGCATGGTCTCCCATTTCAAGTAGATGTAACTTGAAATGCATCAATAAAGAGACAAAGTGCTTTGAAATATAATGAGCCCAAGTCTCAGTCCTGTTGATCTTAACGAAAAAGCTTGCAGCTTCCTCATGAGGAACCATGAGACCAGGTCCTCACCTTATTCATGTGTTTGTTAAAAGTTAAGTCTGTTTTGCCGTTTCTGCTTCTGCTGGCACAAGGTTGAGGCCTCTGCTCCTCTCAGTTCTGTGCATGGCCACAAGCCTGAGACAGGTTCCCCATGTTCCCCTCTTGCTCTTCCCCAGGGACCCATGGAGCGGGAAAATCTCCACGGGTACCTGTGTCAGCTCACCAATTACCCACTAGGTCATGCAGCTTCTGAAATGAGATAAGCATCTACCCTCACACACCAAATAAAACCCAGGCTAAGATAAATAAGACAACTTGCTCTCAGGGCGAGAGCTGGTCATGCACATTTCACTAAAGCAACAGAGTCAGATTTGGTGAGAAGCACGTAAATGAAAGAGAATCTACACCAGCATGCCTCCTTGTTGAAGGCAGACAGTGGAGAGCCTGTGGGGAGCTCCTGTTTTAGGTGTACCAAAAAAACTTTTATGCAATGGAGGTAAAAGAGGCACCATAGCCATCCCCAGTGGGTGTCTGAGAGCAGCAAGAGCAAAGAGGCATACTGAAAAACGCTGCACAAACACACACTGCAGCGCTTCCTTACTGCTCACGGCTATACCTCGCTAAGTCTGTAGTTGCTTCCTTTCACCTTTGCTGAAGACAAGATACTGCCTCCCAGAATTCCAAACCATTTGAAGAAATTCTTCCCAATACTTCAGTGATGTGGGTACTTTCCTGCAACACCCCATGCAGGCCCTTCAGCTCCTTGTAAAGTAGATCATGAAAGCCACGTTCTTCTTCAGTATAATATAATTTTCTAATCCTGGCCACCAAGCAATTAATAACAGGACAGAAAAAACAACCAAAAAGCTACTTTCAAAGGGAGCTCTCTGGCAATTCTAAGACAGAGAAACCCTCTGAAACAGGAAATCTACTGCCGCAAAGAGGGTGCCGCACAGCTTTGCTCACTCTCCATTAGCTGGCTAGTGGAGCAATAACGTGACAAGAGTTTCCAAAGTAAAGTTTGCTTTGGTGCCTAATCAGGCTTTACTCCACCTGAACTCCTGCTGACTTCAATGAGAGGTTAGATGGAGTGAAAAGTGAATGAGGGCTTGAAGGTTTGGTCCTTTATGAGCCAAGATTTCAGTTGTAAACTTATTTAAAGACACAAGAATCTCTGCAGCTGAACTCAATGCCACTTTTGAACACAAACCTGTAGAAAACTTGTTTTTCTTTGTGCAAATCTCACATGTTAACATGATTAAATCTGCTGGGCAGGTGTCTTCTCATGTCGATGTTTGCTTTGGCACACAAGCTGCCCCTCTCACCTCTCCAAATTCATGAAAATTTAGTGTTAAAGCCTGCCTTTTGTTACATGAGCGTGCCAGGGAGTCCCTCTGCCTTCCCACATCAAGGCTTGCTCATGTCACAGCTGGGCTGAAGCTCAGCCCAGTGCTGCCAGGTGCCCAGGCTGGGGAGGGCAAGTGTGGGTACTCATCTTCCATACGCAGGCAAGCGTGGCATGGGATCCACCACCAGCTCCTTACTGCAGAATCCCTCTGCTGCTTCTCAAGTTGTTTCTTGAGTTGTCAGTTTTCCAGCTTCCCTGATGAATCCCCTGCTCCTGGAATCATGTGACTGATCATCCCAGCTTCCATGAAAATTAGTTTTTAGCTATCCAGATGAGATATACAAAGGAATCAGAGCATGAGCCTTTACAGGTCAAAACTATACACTTGATATAATCTCCAAGCCACCACTGTAATGCTATTTGCAAGGGTTTTGGGACCCAGCTGTAGTGCTCAGAGTGCTGACACTCTGCCCTGCACAGACCGGACAGTTCCTCACCTACCATTTCCCTTGCTGTTTGCTCCCTGCCATTGGTACGGCAAAAATTTGCACCTGCTTTTTTAGATCAATACAAGCAAGTTCAATTTTAGAAACTGTTCAAAGGGGCTAAGATTCAAAAGCATGTAGCAAGCACTAGTGAAGACATTTTTTATTAGCCCAGAAAAATGTGTCTAGCAAGAACAGTTGGCAGGGTGAAGACCCTCTAAGACACAATATGCATATTTAGGTATCAAGTGGCACACGCAGCTCTCCCAGCACTCCTTTCCCAAGAGCAGAGATGACCCAGGTGTTATCTGCTCACATTTGATAGCAATTCAGTTGAGCCACAGCAAACTAACGGCATCCTGTTGTGCAAGTCTAGATGCTTTTTGGGCTTTGCAAATTGCTTGTTGTTTAGCAGATTAGTCCTGAACATTCAAATCTTGCACCTCATTTTTTGTCTAATGTCTAGAAAATTATAAAAGTAATTAGCTCCCTAAATCCTTCTCTTATCTGTAATTGGGTGTGATTTTTTTTGTTGTTTGTTTGTGAAAAACACTGAACAAAAATAGTGTCCGTTATATGGGCCAGGAAAATAGACCTCGATGACAGCCAGCTTATCTTCCACAGCTGACTGAACAAACCAACAACTAATGGCTGTGTTTTCAGGAACACTTCCAACCAAGAGCCGAGGTGACAGACAGACCCGTGGAGGTTTTACGCAGCTCTACACTTTCCATTAGAAATGGGAAGACTCTCATTACTTTCCCTTCCTGCATAATGTCACATTGCCAGAAATATCCCAAGCGCAATGGGGCTATGGGCAGGAAGGTAGAGCAAAGCATGTGCCTTAGAATACATTTCCACCAGCTTCAAGGAATTTTTTAAAAAATAAAGAACATGAACCAGAGACTGTAACTGCAGAAAGTTCCAACTCTGTTTCTTTCCCACCCTCACCCTTCCCTTTGGACAAGCACACAATTTCTAGCAGGTGTGAAAGAGCCAGGAGACAAACAAAAGAGATAAAAGACAGAAAAACTCCGGAGAGCACTCAGGAGGCCACAACACAAGCACAGCACACCAGCTCCTAGCAGGCAGAGGCACTCTACCATTATCTAGTTCACAGATGGACCACCCAGAAAATCTGGGAGCAATTAGGAATGAGAAGAAACAAATGCATGGAAAGAAGGGGGGAGGGAAAATGGGAAGGAGAGCCAGAAGGGATTCCTTACATCATCTCCATGCAAGCGTTTCGAGAATGAAGTGAAGCTATATGGAGGAGGAATGCAGATGAAAGAGTTTGCAGTGAGAACGCAATAAAGTAAAAGGCTATGAAAACATGCAGCATATGAATGAATTACAACATGGCCATTAAATTTACAGAAAGTCAGGACAGTGTGTAAACAGAGAAGAAACCCATCAAGTTCTTGGAGACACAGACACGCACATATAAACAGATCAAATGCTAAGTGTCTCTTGTTGTTAACAGCATGTCAACCCGCCTTGCAACCCAGGGATCTATCAGGCAGAAAGCTGACTCACTCTCCTCTTCAACTGTCAGTAACCGGCATTAAATACTGGCAGGAAAAACACAAACGCTACAAACCAACACCAATGCAACCTCACATATTATGCATGGATAGGAACCATAGCGACACCCAAGGCGCTCATACTACCAGAGCCGTGTGCCTGGGAACAGCCAACTTTCTGCTCATCTTGTTTCCACTTACCTGGCTGGCATCTAATCTCACTATCAGTCAGCACCTCCCAACACCAAGTTATACCTTTCTTGCTTGGGAGGCTGATCTGATCATGGTAACCAAGTGCTTTGGCCCAACTGATTTCAAAGTGACTGCTGAGCACTCTAAAAACAAGGCCCATTATTTAATTAAATGCCTGATTTAAAGCATCTTTGTTGGGTTTAATTGTGGCATAGAAGGTTGCCTTTGTTGACCAGTGCTGCAAAGTTTGCTTTTTCTTTTTAAATCATTTGATATGCAGTTTTTGACTTTTGCTAGTGAGTACAACTTATGAACTGTGTTCTGTGGGATCTAAAAGTCACAGTAAAAAAATTACTCTAAATAAAAACTGAAGATACCAAGTGTTTTGAAGTGATCTTAATCAATAACACTGTGTTTACTTTGTCTTGGCCTCTGAGAAGCGAACTCTGGTCATTAAGGACATCTTATAAACACACTGAAGTTCACACAAGCATTTTTTAAAGCTTTTCAGTTTATCATAATCTCAGTAAACTCACTCCCTGATAATTTTCTCTAAAAACAGTCCTTGTTAACTCACAAGTTCAGTTGAAAAAAAAAATCTACTATCTGCTCGTCCTAGCAGCAGCTACAATATGGCAATTAGTTTACCTCAGAATAGACATCAAAGGCTCAAAGGATGACCCTGCCCCAGAAGAACAAAATCTTTTAAAAGCCCCATTCCACTCAGTTTGCTAGTTTATAAGGTTTGCTAAAATCCAGTTTAATGATCATGTAGTTTCTTAGCAAGTCATGTGGTGCCATATTGTGTAAGAAACAGAAGAGTTAGTTCTAAAACCTTTTTGAACTTGGAGAGCTTTTCCGACCAGCTGATGCAGAACCCCATTCTGAGATGGTAAATGAAACTGTTGGATGTAAAAGCCTGACCATGATTTTCTTTAGCTTCTTTCAGAAGAGACAAAAGTTCCCACACAACACATACTCTCCCCATACAATGAAAGATTCAATAATAGCAATATATTCAAGTCCATATGGTGCGGTTATAAGGGAGAGGCAAAACAAGAAACTAAGAATCCTGAAAGCAAGAGGCCTGTAAGCTGTGGTAGAAAAAACAAGAGCATGGAAAAAAAAATTAAGGTGAAACTGGATGAAGTAGTAGGGCACATTGGATTAGACAGTTCTTCTTTTAGCTACAATCTTTATATCCTGAGCTGCTGACAGTTCCCTCCCCTAACATGGTTATCATACAATTTCTTAATTTTTTTTGGATGACATATAACAAAGTGCTTTCAAAACCAGTCTGGCCCAGTAGCCAGGTAATAGCACTACATGTTACCGGGCAGGGTGACTGAGCAGCAGTTTCCAATACAGCCTCACAGCAATAATGCAGAAGAAATGAAAATGGAAGGGCTGGTTTCAGTGGGGGGGAACAGACATATACGAAAGGGAATAACAATAAATGAATAATACAGGAGAGAAGTCTTCTTACCCTGTCTAGAATCAGATTTGAATGGTGAACAAGAAATAGGGAGGGGAGAGGACAGGAAGGACAAAATGTTGCTTTAAATATTTAGCATAGACTTGCCCCACCTCTTTCCATTACTATCACGAAGCATGGCTTTTCCCAGCTCTCTTGTCTTCGTCTCCAACTCCTGAACTTGTTCCAGCAAAGTTTTATGGTAGGTATGCTTAGCCCTGTACCACAAGGAAAAGACAAAAACAAAACAAAAAAGCCATGTGAACATTTGATTTGCTGCAAGTCCCCAAATTTACCTGTCAGGGGAGAGGCACAGGGCCTTCCCTTGAAGGATTTGGAAAAGAAGGCACAGTGTTTCCACGTTTGTTCAGGTTCACAATACCTGGGAAAAAATACATAAGAAATGAGAAATCAGGAGGACTTCAAATTCAACAGAGTTTGGCTGCTTCAACAGAACACTTAAAACCTAACTAAGCAGCCAAGCTACGGGACCACAGAGATCTGACACCGCTGCCGTGGAACTGCTCAGGACCCAGGCATTCAGACAAAGGGCTGGGATTCATTGAATATTCATGGCAGTAAAACAAGATTCCACCCTGTCTTTTGAGCTACGTGTGGCACTGCTCTGAAAACCCGAGGAAAGTCTCAGGTAGTAACTGCCATTCAAACCCCTTGATTTTTGTTTATCATTCTCACATGACTGGAAAGGAATGTCTCTCCCCAGTGAACTTCCAAACTGACAGTAACAAGACTGGCTGTGACCTACTTCCTCAGCTTGAGGATTAAAAGAGCAACCTATGTACAACACCTGTAACCAAAATTTAGAGTGCAATTCCCCCCATAAAGAGACTTGACCTTTTTACCCCCAGTTTTACCTATTGCTCCAGTGCTATTATACCTAAATTACATTGATCTTGGGAAGAGACTCTAGTCCCCTTCGTCTTGACATGTACAAAGCAAGAAAAAAAGAAGCAGAGATCTTTCTTCAATGGGTAGTTTTTGATCAGCTTCCTCTTTTGTGTCACGTAAAGGAGGATAAATGTCCCATGAGAATATAATGATTTGCATGTGACTGCAAAAGAAGATAAGATGGAGCCAAGTTGGCTGAGACAGTACTTGCTTCATGGTATTAAAATAATATTCTTCAACTCTAGAGATGGCAAAAATTTCTGTACAAGTTTTATAAAAATCTTACATGCAGACACTAAAATCTTTAACCAACGATATAAAACAATGTCAAACTCCCTCTAGGAGAAAAAGAATGACTGGTGTATATGTAATTAAAATATAATGAAGACACATTTATTTTTAAAAGGTACTTATGATACTTATAGCTCCTTCCATGGGGAATAAGAAACAAAGACCACAAAATCTTTGCTGATACTATTTAGGATGACACTGCCTTGATATTAATACTAAGATATCCAAGTCCTCTGGTCTTTGTGTTGCTGAATTAGGCAAATGCCTAAAAATGAGAAGCTAAAATAAAAACTACTTTCAAAACATATCTGCATTTAAGAGAAAAAAAATAGAACAACAAAAGATGAAGCATAGAAAAATCTGGAAGTAAAGATTATCAGGATGCACTTAGAAGAACATACTGTTAAACCAACAAAGGTGTATGATTTGCAACACCAACATACTGTGTAGAAAGAAATGAGTAGCAAGAATATTTTTAAAATTCATAATGCTTCAATAATGTGAGATTACCAACAGCTGCACAGAAATTAATTAGATTCAAGTTGCTATAACTAGTTAGGCTAATGATTAGACTGGTCTCCTCTTTGAGGAAGGGAAAATATAGCTATTAAAATGAGAAAGCTTTGAGGCTATTAATTCTTATAATCTTTCTGGTTGACTTCATCATCACAGTCTTTAATTTAAATAAATACGTTGAAATTTTGACCTTGAACTTCTCTCTTACCTTTTAAAGAGGCCATACCTACTATTGCAAACTTGAAGACTGAGCGTGTTTGGAATTTTTCAAATCCTTTATAACCAGTTTTCCCCATAGACAAGAACACATATGTACAAGTTATTCAATCTCTCCCAAGGGTCCATGTGTATCTTACCACACACCATAAGAGATGATGTTCACCTTTAGAACAAGTATTGAATCCAAAACTTAACAGATCTTGAGCAACAAGTCCAATTTGTGCAGCACAGCTCAAGGAGGCTGATACGGCACAGTATGGAAAAAATACTGTTGTCCTGAAGTTAGGAGTACTGAAGTGTTTTGTAAGTAGTGTGAAACAATGAAACACAAGGGCTCTGCTGGGGCAACAATAAACCCACAGATAGTTGTTATGCATTGAGTCACTCCTTCACTTGGAAGCAAGAATATCCATGGAAGGGTCAGTAATCAAGTATTTATAAATAAATAAAAAAATATAAAAAGGGTCTGAGCTAACCTATCCACATGTTCCCTCAAAAACAAATATTAAAATATGGTACTACAATTGCCTCAGAGTCTGGGCTTGCTCCTATCAAAGTCAACTGCAAATATTCCATGGACTGCTGGCAACAGGACTTGAAACTTTATGACTTTTTCACTACAGCACATTATAAACTTTTGATACACAGAAACACAGGGAGGAGTCTTAGCTTTTAGCTTAGTACTTTACAAGTGGTCCTAGATGCACAATCTCTCAATAAATGATGAGATACTGTGTTCGATGTTACTGTTCAGCTGCAATTTGATGCATTACATAAAGACAAACTCACCTTCCCCTCACACACTGGGATATTAAGACCAGAGACCATAAGAACGGGCAAAAGGTTAACTGCATTTTGTATGGCCCTTCCCCTTCCAAGCCAGGGAAGTGCATCCCTTTGCTACCCTAGGAGGATATTTAGGGGGGTCAGGAGGCCAGAATCTGCCAGGGAGAAGCATGGTAGCATTCACAAACATTTCTCAAACATGACACCACCTCTATTGTGGCCCATTATCCTCACTACCATCTTACAAGTCTTGCACTCCAGAGACTGCAGGTATGTGCAAGGATGGGAAGAGCTCCCTGTACCTTCTCTTACTTACACAGCAGAACTGGTAAGTGCAAAATGCTTCTTCCCCCACAGTAAAAAAAAAAAAAAAAAGTACATGAAAAGTTTGGTAATTGGAAGGCTCAGGAAATTTTTCACTGTAATGTAAGTACTGAGATACCAATTATGACTAAATTCTTGCCCTCTTGCCTGATTTTGCTGAAATATACTCTGCATTTTTATGATTCCCATGTAACTCTGTGGCTCAGCTATTTCAAGACTTCCTAGCGCCGGTGACACGTATTCAAGTCACAAGTGCCAACTGTGAGGAAGCACTCACCTTATAAAGCTCTGTTCATTCAAATGGTTGCACAACTAGAACTTTTATAAGGTAAACCAAGGCACTGAATTCAGGGTAGTGGACCAAAGTTAATAATGTGGTATTTCAACCAAATATTAATAATAAGTTTCCCTCTCTTTAAAGAGAGTTTTCCACATTTCCTTGATTCATTTAAAAAGAAAAAAAAAAGGAAAAAAAAATAGCCTGGAGCTGTAGGGAGCATGGGAGGTAAGTGATGTTTTGACAAACGTAGCCTGTGTAACAAAGGGAACACGTAAAACTAGTTCTTGCTTCCAGCATTAGAAGTTTTGATAGTGCATGCAGCACAGCAGTTTAGAAAAAAAAGATTTGTATAGGTCTTTCCAATCAACTTTTTTCCAGACAAAAACTCTGTACCATGTGTATGGTATTCTGGCAGTATTTTGTACTGCAATTAGGCATGTACCTTTTGGGTCACATGGATGGTCCTCCTGCGGACATACGCTTCACATCCAAAAGAAACCGAAAGGGATAAATTCCATGATCATGAGAAATCAGTTGCTGTAATTTTATAGCCAAAACCATATTCTGTTGTATTACAGAGAGCAATGTGGTGTAACCACTGCTATGGAAATGTGCCGGCTGATTTCCAGAGGCCTTAGGCTCCAGTTTTAAATGGCAAGCCTCTTGGAAAGCAAACAGACCTTTACTCCTTCCATATGGCAGTGCTGATAGCTGTGTCATTTCATTTATCCTAGTTAAAATGTTAATGGTGTTAATTTTTCAGTGATGGGTTAGGGGAAAAAAAAGTCCTGCTCAGAGAACAGATTTTTTGCTTAATGTTGATAGGAGCCTCCTGTTTAAAATCTGTTGGGAAAACATCTAGCATATCAATCACACAAGTTTGTCTTGAGAGCTTCACAATCTCTGTACATTCTTGGTCTGAACGACTGAAAGGATTATGTTGCTGAGATTTCTCCAAGAAATATTAAAGAACAGGCTGAGTCAGTAACAGAGTTTAAAATGACTAATAGCTGAGGATGAGCCTGCCATGGTCTGGCCTGTTTTACAATTCATGAGTCATTTTTTGCCAAGAACTGATAAGAACAGAGGACAACTTCAGGACACTCAACTATCATGAAAACATTCAAAAAACTGAAGTGTAATCTTGGACATCTATACATAAATTTGATCCCTGCTGCTGCAAACAGTTCATCTCCTATTTAGCGTTAATCACAAAAGTTCCATTGACTTCTAAGCAGATAATTTTAAATAATACCTGACACAGGAGCAAGACCTGTTATGCTAAATGAATTTTAAGATTTCCCCCCCCCCGCCGAGCTTTAAGGAGCTGGTCACAGACACAGTTAAGTATCTAAATTTAAACATTTTGACTTCACTTTCAGAATTTTAAAATAATTTTCAATTGAAGAAGTTTAGTGAGTGCAACAAAAAGCCCTCTGATATGCTGGACTATTAAATCATAGTTTGACCCTGAAAAGAAATATTACAGTATGATACCTAGTTTTAATTTTAGCAGTAGCTCATGAAAATTAAGCTGAGGGAGACAACAGGAAAGCATTTAAGAAGTACTTACTGATTGGTAGATTTGCCTACTACCAATTTAATTTAGCTGTGCTATCAACCCCATATGAATAAAACATTTTTTAGATCTATGCACATGATCTGATTTCATAATGATGTTTGAAATGTGCCTGTGTTTGGGAAACTTTCTGCTTTTTGTCAGTATTTTCTGCATTTCTCCGTAAAGCAGGTTGGTGGACTTTGTAGTGCTAGGTTTACAAATGGACTTGATGCTATTAAAGGTCCTTTCCAACCTAAACGGTTTTATGATTCTAAGAATCTTCCTTGACTGACCAACAGTTCATTCCTGGAGCTAAGTGTTATGTGCTACAATCCTTCCACTTTGAGCCTTTGTGAAAAGTGACAAGCTAACATGTATTTCTCCTTCACTCCAGTTAGGATCTGCCTTTTGCCCAAGAATGTCCTGGGTCAATAACAAGGTTATTATATATTCATGCAACAAAACCTTCTCAGTTGTTTTCCAAGGGGAAGGATGAAAGGTTTGGTGCTTAAGACACTTAAAAGCATGCTGAACAAAACACCAGAAAGTCTAAATGAAAATGATACTTCTGCATTTCAAATTGCAATGGTAGAGAAGGTAAGTTGCTTCCCTTGGAATCCAAGTTCTTGAAATTGCTTGCCTCCTGTAATGCTTTGAAACCACAGAGTTTTGAGAGAAGGGGATTACACCAGCTTCTATTTTACAAGTTTTTTCCTCCTCTCTGGTCAGGGAAGGAATCATTACAACTTCAAACATAAAGTGTGGAGTATTGCTCTTCTCTCAGTTAAGTTTTGGAAGATCTGCTGCTGAAGGAGAACCTAAAAAGCAGCTGATGAATAACTTACTGAGACAGCTTCCTGAGAATGGATTAGAGTGCGACATTTTTACTTTCTACCTAAGCTTAGACAGGTTGAACAAATTATTTGCTCCTTTTTAGGAATAGAAAGTCTCTAATGTCCCGTTTAAATTTGCCTTTAAGTAAAGGATAGACAATACAGATAATCATAAGGTGACACACCTTCATTACTCAGACAAGGCTTCCTCCTTCAGATTCAGGACTAACTATTCATTCTCTCACATTGCTGGTTGCATTGGCAGGTGAGAAATCACACCCATTTCACCTTTTTTCCCTTTCAAAGGAGTACCATTTCACATTCACTGAAAGACTTCAGAGTTCTTTACAGAACAATACTGAACTGGACAACAGGTGAATACAGAATAATTCCTAAAACACCAAGAGGGGACTTACGCTGTCCATGCCACATCTTTAACAAGGCACGCAGTGGGCACAAGAAACAAGCCAAACCAGAAGTATCCACATCTTAACACCATTCCAGCCTGTGAAGGAAACAAACAAATAAATCATGAGTATTTTCAAGCCATTACATGTTAAGTGGTTGTTTACAAGCAAAAAGGTAGAGTGATGGCATCAGACAGGTACTGGGTGATGTTGAAATTTGATGGTGGTGGTAAGCCTCATCAACTCTTAACAGAAGATAGGCCTTCAATTAACAAATACTAATGGTATTTTTCACTGCAATGATTCCTTATGACCTCAGATTCCTTAGAAATTTCTGAAAACAATTTTTTAAAAGCATTTTGACCAAATCCTCCAATGATATTAAGTTGTAGATTCAGGCAGACGCATTTTAAGTCATGGAGAAGAGCACCATAAGTATATTTAACTTGCCCTTCTGACTATCTTCTGTGCCTTTTGCTTACTCTGTTTCTACCCACCGTCCTGGATCTCTAAGCAGGATCAAACTGACATGAAAAAACCACATTTCTCACTAAAATGTTTCAGTCATATTTCACTTAAATACAGCACTTCCTGTTCAAACTACTGCTGCCCGAAACCCAGGGTGGGAAAGATTCACTCCTGTCCTGCAAATGGCTTTTTTTACAAACAAAGAGTTCAAAGTTTATCTTTGCGTTTTTCGCATTGTTGCAATGCTTGAAGAAAAAGCTTGGTGGGATTTGAGAAGGAAGAAACCCTGCAGAACCCCATAGTTATGGAACAAAGTTGAAATACAGCACTATTTACAGAAATGCTACTTTCAATCATTAGAATCTTTTGCAGATAAATTAATGGTGATTAAGGCCCAGGTTCGGTAAATGGAAGACGTGAGACAACGTCATCACCTCTTGCATGCAACACACACACTTCCCATCAGAATCATTAAGCTCTCCAGCACATTAGGGACAGAAAGGATTTTTTTTTTTTTTGGTGCAAGGACACAACTGAAATAGAGGCTGAAGGGTTTCAACAGGATTTCCAGCGTCTAGACAGATTTTGCTCTCTAGCCAGTTATGGACACTGCTATATCTCTTTCCCAAAACATTTACTTCCCAATATTTTGTATGCTCCATACACACATCTACCAACATTCACATGCAACGCTGATAAAGGCAGGAAGGCCCGTACCCACGGACACAAAACTGTAGCAGCTACCTCACCAGTAGAAGGCAGGCTTGGCTGGCTCAGCTTTGCCTCACTACTGTAGCACACAAGCATTGCAAGCCTGTAATGCTGGAGTGCCAAGGCATTGCACAGATAAACACAAAGCTGAGCTGCAGAACTACACAAAATATCTACTAGCCTTTGAAATATATTGTAAGAAGACAAAATTTGTTATTATACCCTTAAACATGACTGATCATAACAAAAGACTTCTACCAATCACTACTTTTAATCTGAGAAAAGCCATCACAGTGCCTTGCCGGGATGTTCATCAATAGCATCTAGTACGTTCTCCTGGTGTTCATCTCCATTTAAAGTTGTTCACCTAACAACTAAGTCACATCTAGCAGCAACTTCCCTGTTATCCAAGAGGAAGAAGTTAGTGACCTGCTGAGCCACTTGGATCCTCACAAGTCTATGGGACCAGATGGGATCCATCCTAAGGTGATGACGGAACTGGTGGAAGAGCTCGCCAAGCTGCTCTCTATCATTTATCACCAGTCCTGGCTCACCAGGGACGTCCCAGATGATTGGAAGTTGGCTAATGTGACACCCATACACAAGAAGGGCCAGAAGGAAGACCTGGGAAACTACAGGCCTGTCAGCCTGACCTCAGTTCCTGGCAGGATGATCTGTTCCGTAACCTTAAGTGTGATCACATGGCACCTACAGGACAGACAGGGGATCAGAGCCAGCCAGCATGGGTTTAGGAAGGGCAGGTCCTGCCTGACCAACCTGATCTCCTTTTATGATAAGGTGACCCACCTGGTGGATGAGGGGAAGGCTGTGGATGTGTCTATCCGGACTTCAGCAAAGCCTTTGACACCGTCTCCCACAGCATACTCCTGGAAAAGCTGTAGCCCACAGCTTGGACAGGGGCACTCTGTGCTGGGTTAGGAACTGGTTGGAGGGCCGGGCCAGGGAGTGGTGGGGAACAGTGCTGCATCCAGTTGGCGGCCGGTCACTAGTGGTGACCCCCAGGGATCAGTGTTGGGCCCAGTCCTGTTTAATATCTTTACTGATGATCTGGACAAGGGGACTGAGTGTACCACCAGCAAATTTGCAGATGACACCAAGTTGGGGGGGGATTATCAACCTGCTGGAGGGTAGGAGGGCTCTGCAGAGGGACCTGGACAGGCTGGATAGATGGGCCAAATCCAACAGTATGATGTTTAACAAGACCAAGTGCTGGGTCCTGCACTTTGGCCACAACAACCCCATGCAGTGCTACAGGCTGGGCACAGAGTGGCTGCAGAGTGACCAGGCAGGGAGGGACCTGGGGGTTCCAATCAACAGGAAGCTGAACATGAGCCAGCAGTGTGCCCAGGTGGCCAAGAAGGCCAATGGCATCCTGGCCTGGATCAGGAATAGTGTGGCCAGCAGGACCAGGGCAGTGATTCTGCCCTTTGTATTCAGCACTAGTTAGGCCGCACCTTGAGTACTCTGTCCAGTTCTGGGCCCCTCAGTTTAGGAAGGACACTGAGGTGCTGGAGAGTGTCCAAACAAGGGCAATGAGGCTGGGGAAGGGACTGGAGCACAGGCTCTATGAGGAGCAGCTGAGGGAGCTGGGGTCGTTTAGCCTGGAGAAGAAAAGGCTCAGGAGAGACCTCATCGCTCTCTACAACTCCCTGAAAGGAGGTTGTAGCCAGGTGGGAGTTGGTCTCTTGTCCCAGGCAACCAGCAGTAGGACAAGAGGACACAGTCTTAGGTTAGACATTAGAAAGAAATTCTTTACAGTGAGAGTGATCAGACATTGGAATGGGCTGCCAGGGAGGTGGTGGAGTCACTGTCCCGGAAGGTATTCAAGAAGAGACTGAATGTGGCACTTAGTGCCATGGTCTAGTTGACAGAGTGGTGGGCTGGACTCGATCTCACAGGTCTTTTCCAACCTGGTTGATTCTGTGATTCTGTAACTTGCCCTTGGACTGCCCAGTAGCGAGTACTTCCAAAAGCATTTTTCATTTTAAATGTTAAATCCTCTGTGCCATTGCTGGACTGACAGACCAGTGGTAAATCTTGTACTGAAACCAAGAGCAAGCTAGACAGTGCTAAAACATTTATGGACACTTTGCCACCCACACAGACAGTAAGCAAACACATTCCAGTCCCAGAATCAGCTCTCAGTTATTTGGGAGCCCTCGTGCCTGCATTCACATGTGAATGCCAGAAGCATACAGGCAGTTTTGATCAATGTTTATTTAAAGAAAAGGATGTGCAGGAATAAGAGGGAATTCATAACTTCATTGTTAGCCAAAAAGCAGAACTGTAATAACAGTGCCAAAACTTAATGAGATTTATCCTCATGCTTTGCTCTTCTTTGGCTGTGACCCTGCAAGTGCTAGCAGTCACAGAACCACATCAGCATTATTTCCACAGACCATCCTCACGTTGCCTTTGCTAATAAAGGCTAAAAAGGGTCCATAGTATTCCATATGCATTTTCTGCTATTTTTGCTTGAAATATTTTACGTTCCACTTCTTGCTTTTCTAGCTGAAAGCAACTTGACACACTTTCAAAGTGCAGAACAATCTGAGTACGTGTTCAATAGAAGTATAAATGCTATTATTGTTGTTATAAATGTTGACATCTCAACCAATGACTATGAATTTGGACATGTCTCACATTAAAAAAAAATCAAAGCAAATACTTTTTGCCTGCAATTATGTATTTTACTCAAGTATTGTTCTTCCAAAAACTTCACCATAACAGTGAAACTATTCATCTCATCTGAACCCTGCCAAACACTCATTTTACTACTGGCAAGCCTTTTTCCACACAATCCTTACGAAAATTTTACTCCATTTCTGAGCTCATCTGGAAGTTTCTTTCTTGCTCACCTCTAGTTTCCCCTTGGAGTTATGTGAGTGCTATGCTGCTTGACAGTGAACTGGTTTGTCTTGCATGCACAGCTCTGCCTCTGAACACATTCTCCTCTCTGGCAGGATCACACCTTCTGCTCACAGGATGGGGGCTCCTCAGCAGAGGATTCACTGGAAATCACCTAGCATGTTCTGGGGACATCCACAGACTACCCACTTTTAGGATAGTCTCCAACTTGCAGGATAGAGAGCTGGGCTATGAACAGAAGCTACAATAAGAACACCTATATATCCCAACAAAGCTTTTCTCAGGCTTCCCAGCTGTTGCTGTGCTGCATTCCAGTTGCTCAGCTATTCCTGACAGCAGTGAAGACAGTACTACACTACATCTTCAGGAATGATCACTTTTTCTTTCTTTCTTTTTTTTTTTTTTTTGGTAAAGATCACAAGAAGCAGTAGAAATAGGCTGCTTTTTTAAAAAAATTCAGAATTTTGAGCAGCTCTGTCATCACACAGGCCCCACAGTACGCAACTAAGTAATTTTTATTCTGTCTACTGATGTAAACATTAGAGACTATCCCATCCAAATCTAACTACCAGAGATCATTAATCACAAGGCACCCCCCCAAAACACTTGAGACTAATGCAAGTCCTCCTACTGAGGACATTGCAACTTAAACTGCTGCCACCAGTAGACTGCCTTTCAAGCACTGATTAATCTGCCACAGACAAAGCACTCATTTTAGAGAACTGGTAACATTTGTTAAAAAGAAAGAATGGGAACAAGAAAAGAAAGAAAAAAAACCTTGGCTCCAGTTATTTCACAACTGAGAAGAAAATAATTTAGGTCCCAATACCTTTAACCTCTTGTAAACAACTTTTGTAAGAGTGAGTAGTTTCTTTTTCTTCTTTTAAACACAGTAAAAAAGTGATAATACTGGCCATTCAGAATGACCAGGAAGATCTGCTTTGTACTATTATTTTACATAGCCTAGGTTAAGGTATGCTTAATTTAACTCAAGGGCATGTTATACACAAGCATATCAAATACAGAGTAGGTTGTTTTTAAACAAATTTTAAATTGCAATATGGAATACATTTTGAACTCTTTTCTCTGTTTTACTACTTTTCCTTAGTATGCAAATAAGCATCATTCCTAATTGTACTATTCCACCAATAGGTGGTGCCACTATTTTCAGCAACTTCCAAGAAGGACAAGGCCAAAAGTGCCTAGGGGTGGGAAGTCAATATGTAGATTGTTTTGGTATTCTTTTCACAGCATGGTTAGACAACTGGGAACCAGTAAATGATTCTAACAAACCAAACAAGGATCTCAATCATCTTGTCATTCTAGAAAAGTGAGACAAAATTTAAATTTTTATTTTGAATAACAAAAGTTCTTTATTACTTCATTTCCTCATATATCCATGCATCTTAACTCTGACAAAAAATGAACAGCAAAAGCATAAGATCATGATGGAAACAGCTGGCTTTATATTTACAGCACAATTAAAAGTATTATTGGAAGTGCGCCTGGAGCCTGATCATAGCTCTCTCCACGAGACACGGGTAAGGATGCAATAAGTCACTCAGTTGTGGTTTCATATTTGTTCAATTTCAGCTTTATAAGCTAGGGATTCAAGTCTAACCTGCAGTCAGGCGATGGCGTACCACTTAAGTCACCAGTAGTCACATGTGGATGATAGCATGGCTCCGCCTTTGGCAGCACTTGGGAAAGGAGGAGTGAGGGAAAAGATGGCCACATGACTATTGTGAGGGATTCACATATGGCGACAGCACAAGAAATATTCAATGCCATCACTGAGATACTATTGATCTAGACTTCTAAGACACCGAAGGATCCTCCTGATGAGACATGTGGCCGAAGCTGCAAGTGCAACTCTGGGAGCCTTGGCCCTGCTGCTCCATCTGCATTGCCTCAATACCCAGCAGCAGACAACCCCACCTCAATAGCCAACTGAGATGCATGAGGTAGACATCTCTGCCAGTACCTCTCCTCCATTAGTTCTAGACCAGTGGCTTGGGTCTGAGCATACCACTTGAGAAAGGCTAAAGCTGGGGCAGGGGAATCCCAGTTGGTCACTCTGCTCCCATCCCATGTTAGGCAAGTCACTTGTAAGCATGTCTGTTATACAGTCAATGAAGACAGTTTTCTTCAAAGCTTATCTCTGCCTCAGCCCACTGTTGTGAGGTGCTACTCCTAGGGCCTTCATCACAGACACTTTCCCACTAGTGCAGCTAGCTTGGGCAAACAATCCCCCTCCATTTATCTTTAAGTTCCAGTGCCTCACCTGAAGGCAGGGTGTATGGACAAATATATTATTCTCCTTGAGAAACTCAGGCATTAGCACTGGGACACATTACAGCAATGTTCTAGAAACTTCCAGGTTCCTGGGAAATATGGCCTTCCATTTGCTCTATAGATTCAACAAAGCTCTACAGATTCAGACACTGCTTTAAATGTCTAGGAAATATTTGCAGTAGAAAGTAAAACACATGTTACCCCAATTTTGAAATTATTGCACTTCTAGTAATGTTATAGCTTAGACATCTTTGCAGCAGATTTTTTTTTAAAATGCTTACATAAGAAAATTTAAACCCTAACTTCAGGAGAAACAGATTCCATGCATTAAAAAAACTATCACAGATTGTCAACAATATCGCTGTGCAAACTCCTCAACAAATATATATTTATAGTTTGCAGACCATTACCCACACCTGTTTTAGAGAGCTCTCTTCCTTTAGAGAGCTGCACTGTGCATGCTCTGCATGTTTTGGGTCCTCTTAAGCCTGAATGTTTCAGCACCAGCACTAGGTAGTATTCTTTCAAAGACCTGGAAGTTTAACTTTGAATGGGTAAAAATATTAATTTCTCAACAATCAAGTAACTGGACAGATCTTAAGGAGACACAAGACTTGCCATATACTAACAGTCTAAACACATGCCATGTAACAACTGGAAGATACTGTGCCATAAACCAATCCATTTATCATAAATTACTCTGAAAGCATCAACTATCTCACACTTCAAATGATAAAAAGGCATTTATTACACTCAGTCAAAACCTCCCGCTATTGCTATTAGCTTATGTGGAACAGCCAGTATCTTCACCCCATGCTGTTAATACTGTAGTAGACAGACAAATTGTGTTAAAATTACGGTATTATACAAGATCCTCAAAGTGCTACAAATATCAGACTCACCTTAAAGATCATATACATTAAAGCTGAAAGTGCAGAGGGATGACAGGGCCAGCTCCTGCTCACACAACTCAATTGCAGTGCTGGGCAGACTGCCCAAGTTCCTCAGTTAAATTACACTACACAGAGAATGAGCCTCTCGGAGCCCAAATATGAAATATAATCAATACCCAAGAATGCAGTCTCAAGGATTTTCCCTGTGCACAGTGGAATACAGTCTAGCTTCGACATGAGTTGGTGCTTAAGGACTTCCCCACAGCATAACTGTAGCCAGCTCCAGGCTGGACAGCTTTACTAGATTCAGGGCTGAAAGGTGTGATCAACAGATTTACCAGCTCCCTCTTCAACAAGAGTCTAGGCTGGAAAAGTGCCTAAAGAGTAACTCCTTTGGGTTAGTGGCAAAGTGTTAAAAAATGAGGCAGAAAAATTTTATTTCCCCTCCTGCTTACACCACTGGGAGTCAGGAGTACCTCAGATGAAATCAGCGGAGCTCTGCCACTGAAAGGCTGGCTGGATATTTCCATGTCTGAAATAAAGATGTGCAATGTTTTCCATAATGTAAGAGTTTTCGTTCTAAAATGACTCAGATGAAAACAATGACCTCACTGGCTGGCTGGATTTAACACAATGATACATTGGTCCAGTCTCAAATCTATTTCCTCCCTCTTGCAGTGTCTGCTCATACAGTCATATCCCCTTGAGAGCAGTAGGAGGAGAAAAGAAAAAAAAGAAATCAAGACACCTCACTCACATATTTTACCCTTTTCCCTTAATTTTGCCAGTCAAAGACATACGGAAGCCTAGAGTAAGAAATCTCTCCACTGCGTAGCTTCCATGACATAGTTATCCAGTCTACTGGTAATTTCAATGTTCACCTGGATATAAATGTAGGGAGGGACAACAGGAGCAGTACTTTGAGCAAAAAGAAAAATGCCAACACAATATCACAAAGGCATATATTTGGCATTCCTAGCAAAACCCAAGGAATTTTGAGATACAGGTCTCAGGCAAGAAACTTTTTGTTAAAGAAGTTGCTGGTTATGATGGATAAAAGAAAGCAGGAAAATACAAACTGAAGTACAGAAGACTCAGAAAAATACAATGGCAACTCAAAAAAGATGAATTGCTTCCTTTAAGCTATTTCATGATCAGAAAATTCCAGGAATTAGCAATACAAAACTACAAACCAGTAAATTAGTATCTTCAAGGGCAAGAAAAAGCTCCACCCAAAGTAACTTGACATACACAGCCATGATTTTGGAAAAAACAGTTACGTTATAACACTACGGGAGCACAGTGAAATCCTCAAAGCTCCTACATGCTTTTATTTTCTTGTCAGGAATTCTTATTCCATAATGGAGAAACACAGCAAGTTAGCAACCTATTTCTATTTTGTTTCTTAATGTAATTCACAGAAATTAATATTTGATAGATGAATGAATATATCATCAGCCAAATGTGTCCCAAAGGATGTTAATAAGCTCTGCTTTGTGTTAACTAAAAATATATTCTACATCTGCAGCTTTACTTAAGGAAGAAATTATTGTATCTCATTATCTAATTAGTATACAACAGTAGCAATTAAACAAGGAGTCTGCCCATGCTACTTTCCATTATTACTCTCATAGCAAAAAATTAAGAAAATTAATCAGATGGTGCTTTAATCTGATTTTATGGTTCACTAGCAGTGTAAACTCTGATACAATTTCATGCAGCCCATCATTTTTTTTGTTGTTGGCTACAGTAAGTGCAATAAAAACCCCCATAAATTAATGTTTCTTCAAAGTCATTTGGAGAAGACCATTTGTTAAAACTTAGTAAAATCATATTCCATGTAAATGGATAAGTAGATTCCTGAAATTTTATTAGGAAACACAGATCTTGTCAACCAAAGAACTTCTCCTTTAAGTGGATGAAACACCTCAGTAAAACTTTACCTAAATGGCATGAGACGCTAATTATTCTTCCTGGTTAAAAACCCTCAACTATAAAACATAATTTTGTATTAGTCTGAGCTCCCCCAGCACGAATTAAAATCATTGAATCAAAGTAATTCTTTCCTTTGCACATGTTCGTGAGGACTACAAACAATCTGGGGAAAAACAACCAGCCCCTGACAATGTTTATGTCAAGATTTCTTTTTCCTCGTCTGCATCAGGCTTGGTGCTACTTTGAATCATAAGATAGAGTTTTCTGAGATTTACCCAACTGGACAGTTGTGCAACACAGTATAATCTTTTGTATTTCAATTTCAAATGAACTCACCCTTGAAAATGTGGAAGAGCAGGTCCATGGGTAGCTAGCTACTGGTGGGCAGTGACCTGCCACGGGGCTGTAACTTCACCAAGCCAAGGTAAAACATGTAGGAAAGCGTCCTTCCCACTATGAAAGCAAAGTCAATCCTACAGACACTTCTTTTAGAATCCTTGTATTTTTTCTCTCCTTCCCTTTCAAATTACACCAAAAGAGGCATGAATAGAAAGAACAAAGTAAATATGAAACACTAACTTTGACAGACCCGACAATGTAACAGTTTGTCTTATTCACTTCTTCATGCACTTCAGTATAAACTTCTACTCTGCATATAAAAAGAAATGTATCCTTTACATTATGGTCCTCCTCTTGAAGTAATGTTCAACATGCAACTACTCTTGTTAGCTGCCTGTAACTTTCTGTGAAGGTTTTAGGAACAACCACTCTTGTATAGTAGCTGGCCTTACTAACTGTGCCTTTATCATGAAAGTTGCAGGGGGAAAAAAAGTGAAATTTTATAGAACCCACCTTTGAATTTAAAACTCCAAGAGAGTAATTATGCTTAGCAGAAGCTGCTGCTTGCTAGCCAAGATACAAGTTATACCTACGAAGTTATACCTACAAAGAGTCAGAACTCTTGAATTTCCTGGCTTTGTGTGCTGAAATCTTCCAGCTGTGCTACTGCAACAGCACCGGCTTCCTCACATAAAACACATCCTCCTCACTATTAGCAAAGTAGCATTTCTAAGTAAAAAGCTGCTCTACCATAAGCAGAAAGATCACTTTCAGGAACCCTGGTCTTATTCTACCTTTACCATGGCTTCATGGTAAGAATGTGAGCATATGTCCCAACCTCAGAAAGCATAGAAGGTAGAATCAACCTCTATGGAGTGTTTAAAAAACAAGGTTTTAAACAAACAAATACTATATTGAAAAATAGGGTTTTTTATATTAGTATCAAATAACACTTTCTCATCTCACATGATTGTTTTATTAACTTTAAAAAAAATATTTGAGATGTGCATTTACTCTTTTACTACCTGTTTTGCCACAGAGTGTATCCTTGTGCTAAGTTTTTTTGTGCTTTTATAGACCATCTTAAGAGAGTGGATTAAAAACACCCAAAAACATAAACCACATTAACTACACGATTAAATATTTCAGGTAAGTAGAATCAGGTATCTATGCACTTGCCTGAGCCATCTAAACAATTCTATCTCCTGACTGAAGCTGCTGACCAAAACTCAAGTTCTATGGCACATATAAAAATCTGGAATGGCCAGTGGCAACACTTCTATCAGTATTAGTTCAAGTTAGATTCAGCATGTTGTCCCCCAAATCTGGCAAATGTGTTGACTTAAGGAAGACTGCTGCTCTCCAGAGTCTTGATGTAGCAATTTCCATGGGGTAGGCAGACACCTCTCTTGCAAGCAGCTTGTTGGAGAGTACTGTGAACCTACAGATTTGCTGCTTGCAGTGTATTAGAGCATTGAAACCCACAAACGGAAAACGCTGTTGTTCATATTCTGTTTTTTACTTATTTCCTGATACGACTTGAGATTAAATTTACTAGGATAACACTATTCCCCATGTCTTACATCCTGTGGATTCCTTAACAGCTCAAGAATTTCGGAAAATGGCTAATACTCATATAGTATGAATTAGATCTGGTAACTGCAAGGCTCAGAAGTAGATCTTCTCCAAGTTTTTTAAATTGGGGCATAGGTTTATAAATCAATGAGCAGGTTAAATTCTTACCAAACTCAACAGCAGCTGAAAGTACATCACTTCCAATAGAGGGAGTTCTGCATTCTGAAAAACTGTGGCCTTTAAACTCAGTTCTAGAGATTTTAATCTGTTCTTAATCTGTTACAGCAATGGTTGACTCACATTAGCTAAGTCATTACTTCCCCACATCGTATTTCTCCAGAAAGAGTACTTTACTAGCTCAGTCACTAAAAATTCACCTGAGATTTTATCTTCACTCAATGGTTATATTCTTAAAGCATGTTCTAAACGCAGCTAGGTCAAAGTTTTCTTTACTGTCATACTGTCTCTCCCGGAGGCCACAAAACCTTGGGGTTATTTTTAGCGTGACTGCAGTTCAACTCAGATCAATGGAGCCTTACCACAAATATGTACTTTTTCCCATGAAACTCTTCTCCTTCTCTTAATTTTCATTCCCAATGAACAATTTATGCCATTGCTTGAGCACATACAACCTCTTCATAGAGCCCCATGTCTCTGTGCCTTTAATTATCACATACAAAGTACATCTACAATGATTCCCATCACATTCTCTTGCCAAAGCCTTCTCCCTTCCTTTAACCCTTTACTGAAACCTTCATAACAGCATCATCACAATATAGTAATAATTTATATAAATTCTCTTCTCCACATCATGAATCACAGCTACAGATATCTGCTCTGAATCTACAAATAAATGAATTGCAGCCAAAAGTTAGGTTCCCAGCCCAGAGAAACGCCTGACAAGCCTTATAGGAATGCAGTGCAGTATTTGATGTTTGTAGGAGACACATAGTGCCACGGTAGATCTTCTGCACTGCTCAGCCTTGGTCATCTTGTGCCACCCCTATGTTTCCACAGATGGTTGATTTCTGAGCATATAACATTCCAAACACAAGAGCCAGTGACTGCTGAAGATAGGTAGTCCCACAGGAAATGCTCTGTTTATCATAAAACACTGTCAAAATGACAAATTGACCACAAGTGCTAGTCCAAGGTGCAGAGAATCTACTGGCCACCCGGCCTCAAGTCAGGCAGCACAGCCACCTCCTGCCTCACACTGCTTCCCAGCAGGACAGATTGGGCAGCCTTTCCACCCACAGAATGTAAGGCAGAGCGACTATAGGAGACCCATATTGTCAGCTTCTTTGCTGGGAAGAACACTATCGAAATATAATATCATTTGCTGCATTAACTTTATTTTTTGGTATTGATTTATGCTTTCCCTTTAATTAAAAGGTACCAGGAAAACATTTGGTTTTGATTCAGATACTCAAACACACCAAGACCCATTTTGGGTGACTCCTCAGCACAGGCCCAGCAGCCCTGTCTGCATCTCCACAATGAATGACTTCCGCCAGCGTGCAGCCTGAAAGCCTCCCTGGATCCTTCCTCCTAATCCCCGACATCTGTTCTGCGTCCAGGCCGGGCAGCAGGGACCCACCAGGGCCTGCTGTCAGTATGGCCACAGATGAGTAAACACACCAGCGCCCGTGTCAGGCTGCGTGTGATTTCAGCTGAGAACTCCGGACATGGAGCACGGTTCTCATTTAAAGCATTCGCAACGTCGAGGAAACACCTGTTAAGAAACTATCCAAAATAAATTCACCATGAGTCTTCTAAGAAAGAGAAAACCTGTGATCGACAGCAGCAGTACAAGATCCGACAGCAGCAGAATTAAAAGCCCCATTGCAAACCCTGACCAATTAAATACATAAACAGCATGATTTTTCACTTCAGGGTAACAGTTACTATATCATTTCTCATCTTCCACTTAAAATAGATGCTTTTCACACTGCAAGACTGACGTTTGACCTGTACTGACCTGGTTTATTTTCTTCTGTATGCAAGAATCCTACAATGCCATGTTATGTGTAGTTTTAAAAGAAACACTCCCATACGGCTGTTCTTTAAAATTGTGTCAGCTGCATATCATCAGGAACAGTTTTTAAATAGTTTCTGCCTGACTACTAAAAATGGTGGATCGACATTCTGCTTAAACCCTACAAGGTACAGTAGATGAAGATCAGTAATTTTAGAATTAACATTAAAATCGTAGAAATATCAAGATCTTCCAAAGCTGTATCAGTGACATTGGAAACAAATCCCAAAGTCTGCAAGTCTCTTAGTATCAGACAACTGGCATTTTTAAAAGGCTTGCCAGCAATCTTTTAATTTAAACCACTGTTTTTCCTCTTTAAGGACTTTGGAGGTTTATCTCAGCCAATAGGGGTACCTCCCCCTTCTCCCTGTGCACACATCTGACCAGCAATTGCACTGCAAGCTGCTTACTAATGATTGCGGCATTTTTCAAGAACACTTAAGTGATTTTGGAGCACGGGTGACACTGATGCTCCAGTAGAATTAGATCAAATATTTAAAATATTTTGCATTTCTCAGTTTCTTTCTATTCAGGGTTCTCCAGCAAGAACTATGCTGCTTACTAATTTGAGCACTATACCATGTCTGTGAGGTAGAAAATTTTATTTCTCATACTGCAGTGTGCTGGTTTTGGCTGGGCAGAGTTAATTTTCTTCACCATGGCTAGTATGAGGCTGTGTTTTGGATTTGTGTTGAATACAGGACTGATAATACAGAGATGTTTTTGTTATTGCTGAGCAGTGCTTACACAGAGCCAAGGCCTTTTCTGCTTTTCATACTGCCACACTGGTAAGGAAGCTAGGGGTGCATGGGAGATTGGAAGGAGACAGAGCCAGGTGACCCCAACTGACCAAAGGGGTATTCCAGATCAGATGACATCATGCTCAGTATATAAAGAGGAGGGAAAAAGAAGGAAGGGGGGTATGTTTGGAGCAATGGCATTTGTCTTCCTAAGTAACCATTACGTGTGATGGGGCCCTGCTCTCCTGCTGAACACCTGCCTGCCCATGAGAAGCAGTGAATTAATTCCTTGTTTTGCTTTGCTTGTGTGCTTGGCTTTTGTTTTCCCCATTAAACTGTCCTTATCTCAACCCATGAGTTTTCTGCTTTTTACCCTTCTGATCCTCTCCCTAATCCAGCTGGTGAGGGAGTGAGTGAGTGGCTGCATGGTGCTTGGTTGCTGGCTGGGGCTAAACCATGACATGTAGGTAAGGAAAACCAACATTCACAGCAATTAAGATGGCTTTCCCTACATCACACTGCAGTTTCGGGTCAAGATCAGGTGAGGCCACCTCCACCAGCTATTTCCTTGGGAGGCAGAATGCCAGGGGCATCACTCTGTTGCTGTGCCCACACCACCCACTTCTGGGCACAGCACTTCAGGCTGCACAAGCGGTCTCTTCATCTAAGTCAGACTTCCTCACTGGATGACCTCTGTTTATTCAGATTTCTAATTTCTGCTTGGTCCAGCTTGATCAAGTCCTTTATCAGAGCATCAGAAAATAAGGTACCACAGGGTAAGTGGGAAAGGTCCCTGCACAGGAGAGTAGCCAGTTAGGTAACACAAAGCCAAGAGCAGGACAACAAATTGGGTGTTCTTAATGGAGACAGATCATCGGGGGAGTTCTACAGAAGGCTGTACTATGATTTGTGGCAAACAAGATAATCAAAGACAGTCTAGGAAAGGGGTGAATATCAAGGCAACAGTTAGAGGAAATACTGTCTTCCCTTTGAGAGACTATAAAATAATACAAAATAGCCAGAAAGAACATCAAAGGGACATTTTATGCAATAAAATAAAATTCAATGTGTTTCAGTAGAAAGTGATAGACGTAGAGGAAAATAATATAAGTAATAGTCAGCTGAAGGCCCAAGGATGCAATCATGTTATCCAGTAGTCCAAAAAAATGAAATTCAGTGTTAGGACTTACTAGGAACGGGATTGAAGAAACTTAAATATTTTGCTGATATTAAAAAACCCCAAACCAACAACCAACTGTGCTTCATCTGCATGTTGCCTTCATTCCAAAAAGGACACTAGAGAATTAGAAAAGGTTGAGAAGAAAGGCAACTAAAATAATCATAGTATGGCTTGGTTTCATTATGAGTAATGCCTAATGCGATGACTTTCACTGAAGGAGAGAAAGAGACTATATAAAGGCCTGTAAAGGCAAGAATGGCAGAAAGCAGGTAAAAAGAATAACTGTTCCTTTCTTTTTCCAGTACAAGAACTGGAGACACCAGATCAGACAGCCAGCAGCAGGTTCAAAACCATTTAGAGATAACATGCTTTCACATACAGAGCATATGATTCATGCAGGTTGCTGTGGACCAGAAAGTGATCACACTACTTGGAAAACTTTCATTTGAACTTAAATTACACTGCTTCCTCGAAGAAAACCCCATTCAAGTTTAGTAAAAACAAAGGTATTGTTTCTAGGTGTTGAAATCCCTGAGCTGCTTAGAGCTAGGAGACTACATCACAAAAGTACCATTATATCTGTTTCTATTTGCGTACTCTTCCTAATCTTCTGCCACTGGGCATTGCCACAGCCAAGACAATAGGTTAGGTAGCTCTAGTGGGACTGAAGATGCATTCTTTAGATTGTATCAGCTGGAGGCTGCAGATAAAGGCTCCAGGGATAAAACATTTTTTCTCTATCGTGAAATCAATTGGGCAAGACAGAGGATATGTAACATTGAGGGGTCCAATCCCCTTGACACTGCAGTGACCCTTACCCACCTTCTTACTTCTACATCTCCCAGATCCCCCCACTTCCTCTACCTTCTAGAACCCACTCTTCCATTACTCTCACATTAATTTTTGTCTCATAAAGTCTCATAATTTTGTGTTCATCTTTCAGGTGATGACACACTGTGAGACCCAGCCTGCTGGGAAGTCTGACTTAAGAAGATGAACAGAGCTGATAGTTCTCTGGGACAGTCACCAGTCATTATCAGGGACGCTGGTTTCCAAAGACAGATGCTGATAAAAAAAACATCTGATCCATTTCTTCTAATGCATGAACCTAGCATGCATAAGATCTTCTGCAAGGGTACCTAGCAGACATTACAGTGAATAACCCCATTGTCTCAAAATGATAACCATGTGGCATAATTTCACACTACTCATTTATCCCTCATTCTCAGATGTGAGAAACTAAGTACCTACACACACAGAAGCTGGAATTTGACTAACTCCTCTCACAGAGAGGCAAGGTAGCACCAGCCTCAGTGATTAAATCCACTGCAGCAGGAGTGGATTTAAAGCTTTTAGTTTTGCTTAAAGACAAGTAAACCAAACTGATGATAAAGCAATGTGTATTTCAATCAAAAAGTGAAAGGAACAAAGATAACTCAATGCAGATAGGTATTATGGAGAGCTCCTTAATGAACATTTTTAAGAGAGGAAAACCAGTACCAGAGTACCAGGCTCCAGGGTTCAGCTCCTTCAAAAGTGACAAGCTTTCAGCCCACAAAACCACACATTAGGGCCAGCTTGCACCTTCCTATTAAACTTGCACGGCAAAGTGAGAACTACACACACCACAGAACTACATCCTTTTCCAAGACACAGACATGAACAACTACATACATTCTCAGGTAAATATTCAAAAGAGCATCATTGTATCACTTCCTCCTTACAAATACTTTCCAGCATGTCTGAGGGCAGCCTTATATGAAATAGGGGCACATGGAGCATATTCTGGGCCCCCAAATCATAACCTAAAACTCCTTTCTCTCCTTCTTCAGAGACTGGCACACAGGCACAGTAGAAGAGAAAGATGTTGAGAATTTGCACCACGCAGTAAAATGCTCACAAAACAAATCCCACAACCATATATAATTGAGTAATCCAGACTTTGGCTTACTCAGGTTTATGAGAACCAAACCAGCATTTAAAATTCTTATTTTTGCTTTCCTTTAAGTTTAATTAAGCTTGCCTTAGGCTCACAAGCTTACTGAATTTGAGACTTATTTTTGAGGTAACTGACCTGGAGAGTTTTCCTATCTGCTCTGCCCTTAAAGTATGTTCCAAGTTCATTCACTCTCTTACCACAAGCCTGACAGCAACATGAAAATCATATCAGAGGAAAAGAGTATTTTTATTTTTTAATATTAGCTGATAAACTTTAGCAACACAAAATAGTTTCAACCTCGCTTGTAGTCTCAGGGGGTCCTCCTGCAAGATTCAAGATTAGGCGAGATAGGAGTCTTATAGGTTGTGCTCTCCTGTTTCTCTCTGAGCTCTGAAACTGGGACTTTCTGAAAGGGATACTGGCTCCCACAATAAGCCCATTTGCTACAGGCAGCAGAAGCATTATCAAAGACCTCATTAGAGTCGTCAAAAGCTGGAGCTATTCTGCAACTGACAGAAAAATGTGGGTTTGCAGCACCAACAAATGCATCCAAGAGCTTCTCCAGTCTCCAAACAAGCAACCAATTTGCCAGAAAAAAATAATCCAGAATATTTATGTTAAAGTTCCCCCCTTCCCCTTCCAAAACCCCCTTAAATCAGCAGGGAAGAACTGTTGAATAAGAAAAGATTGCTAAACTCGCTACAGCAACAAGGTAGCACCATGCTAATGAAGTCATTCTGCTGTTCTGCTTTTGCACAGGCAAAAAGGATTATGAGCCTGTGTAGCATGGAAAAAAAAAAGATATAAATATAGCTCTGAAACCAAATATTTCAAAGAGGGATGAATCTGTAACTTTTTTTTCCATGTTGTTATTACATTCTAGATCATTAATGAAACAATCCAAGTGAAAAAAATAAAGGCAGTGCAGTGTGGAAAGGAGGATATAGCTAGAGGAAGATTTAGACTGTCAATTCCCTGTTAATGGTTCAGACTAATTCAGATGGGGTATGGTCATAAAGCTCTAGGGATTCACACATCCCTGCCTCAATTCAAGGCACTAATAACCAATCAGTATTTTAGATAAGACTCTATAAATATTTAAAATTTTTAATCCTTCGAGTGCCAAAAATAACATTTCCCATCATGTCTTTGCCTTTCCCACAGCAACAACAATGAGATTTCTCAGCTGGCATTGCTGGCATCAGCACAATGTCAGGTGGTTTTAGTAGTGGCACTCAATTAACTTAAAACGTTCTATCTAATTGATCCATTTCCTGCACTGATAAACAACTGTAAACAAATACTTCTCTTCAAAGGAACAGCTTTGTTCACAAATTAAAAAAGGAAAGGGGCCATCTGAATCATGCTAGTCATGGCTGTGTCAGGGGTTTTATTATAAACACTATTTTTAGGGCTCTAAATGAGTGATGTGACATTAAATATCACAAGCCAAATTCTTCCTCAAGTTAATGTGACAGTGGTGCTTCCTCACACAAGAATCTTTGCTTTTTCTTTTTTTAACCTCTTCTGTGTTACTGACAGCACCATCTGTGTATATTTACACTGTTTTGATTTTCCTAACCCATATTCAGCCTTTCCAATTTATACTCATTTTTGGCACAGGAAGTTCACTACCCCCCTTCACTTATACTTTCATCAGGTTCGGTGTCTGATTCCTGCATCTCAGTGGAACAACAGCCCCAGCAGTAAAACAAAAGCCAAATCACTTCTGTTTCTGCTTGCAATACCCCTTATAGACAGACGCCCACTCCCACCATTTTGACAAGCATGCATTTTGTGGTTTTTTCCAAACCTTTCAAAATGTAGCCAGGAAAAATTTCAGCATAAACTTTAGGTTTTTTTGCTGATTTGAAAGAAGCCACAACACAGACAGTTACTTGCAGCCTGTTGTCTCCTCTTTTACTAAAAATCCCTGCTACTGGATGTACTTCACTCCGCCCATTCCCCCCATCTGTAATTTTGTTTCTCTATCCACTTGATCCAAATGACAGTACAATCACAGAAGGGTTAAAGTTGGGAGGGACCACCGATGGGGTCACTTAGTCCAACCTCCCTGCTAAAGCAGGGTTTTCCTAGAGGACATTGCACAATGATCATAAAGATATTAGCTTGCCTCTAATGATTTCAGATCCATGCTAAAGCATGCTACAGAAATGCGAAATTATTTTTGCCACTACTATATTCTCCTCTGGAAGTGAGCCAGAAATTCTTAAATTTAGGGCATTAAAATTGCCACTGTCATTTCATTAGCAAAAGCATTTGTTAAAGTAATTAGGAAAAGGCAGACTTGCATTTTGGATCTTGGTATGGTCACACATATTAGCTCAGGAGTTCAAGCCTACTGTTATTAAAGTACACAATTGACACATTGCTTCAACAAACAGATCAAGTGATTGATTTCTACACACTGTCAGCTTCTATGTCTGTTTTGACAGATTCAGGGTGTTACCACATTCAATATTGCCCTAACATGATTACAACCTAAGACAGCTATTAGCCACTAACGTTTACGAAAATGACTGTAGCACTATATATTGATTATGCATTTTCAGGAGTAAGGTGCCCTCTGCAAACTTTTCAGTCCAGACACCTGTGGTTTACCTCAAACAGTTTAAAGACAGGAAAGCAAACCCAAATGCAAATTGGCAATCAAGTTCTAGGGCATGCTCACAGGAACAAGGTGCCAACAAGGCCTGAAAAGATCATATCCAAGCTATTATACTAATCCATATTTACTAATCCATACTTAAGAATATTTTTCAGGACTGTCGGAGACTGTAAGTTCAGATTTGTGAGTATTGAATGTCTAGAAGAAACAAAACAACAGAGCTGCTTACAAAACAAGTGATTCTCTGCAAAGTGGATTCAAACCAGCAGGATAAAAACAAAGGTTACCTATACATAGTGAACCTGCCCAAGGCGGGGGGTTGGAACAAAATGATTTTTAAGGTTCCTTCCAATCCAAACCATTCTATGATTTGATGCTAGATATACATATACATGCATCCAGAATCAATTATGAAACATAATGAAAATAAACAAAAAAGAAACGAAACATTACAGTAATTAGGAGAGGTCAATCAACTCCAGGAAAATAATACAGTAACACAACTCCGTGACTTTTGACTGCCAGTGTTAGTCAAGTGCAAACAAGAGGACTCACTGTCAGGTCAAAGGTAGGGTAGTATCATGTCATTACTATTACAACAGTAATGGTCTTTAGAAAACAAACAAGAAAGTGTAATGTAGGGGAGCTCACGTACTGAAAGGAATTGGCAAATGGACGAGAAGTGAACCTGGAGCTCTCCAAGGCTAAAACTAACATGAAATACCCAGAAGACAGCTGCTTTAACCTCCTTCAGAGACATCACTGCTTTCAATCCCTGGAAAAGTTACTGGTGTTAAAAACATACCAGTTTTGAGTTCTGTCTCACTGATGGAATCCAGGTTTTCTTAACCTTCCCTCACTTAGAGCAGACTCCAGTGCTTGCTTAGATGTCACTTTGAACCTGATAGGCTTTCTTCTTAGGCTGGTTTACAACACAATTATTAGTGTTACACAGCCTTTCCATGCAACAAGATCTAAATTAGCACATTCCAGCAGTAGAAGCTCATCAACTGAGTGTTCATGTGTCCATTGAGTTTGCTGTACCTGAAAGTAAGAGAGATCCCAAGAAGCCATTGCCTAGGGAAGCCAGACTGCCTAGGGTATTTCCTGCCACATTCACAGTTCAGCAATCTTGAAGTAAGCTCCCCCTCTGACAGGCCTTTCTCCAGAGTGCCTCTCTTCACTGATGTCATATATGGCATTATTTCCCCAAGGCCACCTTTACCCTTAGAGCATTCAGAGAACAACTTCGCATATGTATGGGAAATAAAAGATTTTTTAAAAAAGTGGGAATATCTAAGTTATAAATCGAAAAAAAATACCAAACAGAAGAGCTCTATTTTCAGCTAAAAGCATTATCCCTTTCTGACGCACGACACCACAAGAATTTGCAGATCTTTTTTATGAAACCCATAAAGAATCCAGAACAAGAAATAAGGCATCCCAGTAATATTACTGTCAACATCAGAATATTTGACAGAAATAAGGTGAAGATCTGAACCACTGGATTTTCCTATCTTTAGAAATCTTACTGACCTGGCCGTCTCAAACCACTGAATAGTTCACAGACCAGTAAGTACTATGCTCAGTTCTTAGAAAGAAGTAATGCAGACATCCATGAGGACTTTTAATGTATTATCTTTTTAATACATTGGGTCCAAAGGAGGTATACCTAGGTATGCCTATAGGAAAATTAGGTCTGGAAATTCAGATTGAATGGAAAGAGGGAGACCTCTAAAAATAAAAATCCAAGTGAGACTTGGTACATGCGTCTGAATGCTGGTGCAGGGGTGCCATTAAGTTTGAGGGTGTGTCTGGGTCATATTTAAGTCCACACAGGGAAAAGACATGACTGTGAAGGTAACATTTCCTACATTATAGTTTTCATGGAAGAGAAATGCTGGTGTGCATGGGCTGGAATTGAGCCATAGCTTATTTCAACATGTTTCTGATGTGGACAGTTAGGGTTCCCTGCAGACCAAGAGCCTGCTTAGACATAGTCAGTGAAATCAAAAAATAGTGGAAAGTCACACAGCTGCATTCCCTTCAAACTGCAGTACCTCTTGCTGTTTTAAGTTGTGGATCCCCAATTTGCATTTTACGTAACAGATACAGTGAGACTGAAAGATTTCCTAATGTAGGATCAAATTTAATTTGCATGCTTTTAAGGCAGAAAATACGTTCTAGTTTGACTGCAATGATAAAGACTTAAATTTAAAAGCACTGCCTAGGATACTATAGAAGAAATACAGTATGGAAAAGTAACCCAAAGGGAAAAAAATAAAAGGAAACTATATAAGAAATTAACACAGGTGATCAAATAACTGGAAGAGCTGCATAAAAGAACTGGTCCAGAAGGATACTTATAAATTACTTCCCTTTCTCAGAGAGCAACTTCAGAAAGAAATGAAAAAGCAGTCAGATGATTAAACAGATGTGTAATGAAGAGAACTGAAACTAATAAACTCCTCATCTGCAGCTTAACAGAACAGAAGGAAGTGAATTACAGGTATTAAAATTGTAAAACCAGAAGTTTAGTATAAAAGCCAGAGAAACTGCTGCATATAACTGGACAGCAGGGCTGGGGGAGTTCCAGACAAGCCTGGATGTTTCCTGGTACAAAGATCCTGTGGAGAGATATCAGTGAGGCTAAGAACCCACAGAGCTTGAAAGGCCAACAGAGGAAGAGGGGTCAGAGAAGCAATTAAATTAATGCAAACACAAAAAGCCCCAAGACCACACAGGTTTTCAGTAGAGCTTTATAGTAGAAGACCTGACATTCAAGGTACACAATCCCTACTCACTCCGACATATCTAGTAACTGCAGAGGTTCCCAAAACCAAAAGTGAGGCCAGTCTAACAGCACAAAAATAAACAGACTATTATGAGTATTGCACAGGCCAATTTAGTCTCTGAGTGGGGGAGAAAAATCCCTTCAAAAAAATCCTCCCCAGAAAAATAAAAAAACCATCCTTCCTCAGTCTATATGGTTTAAGTAAAAAGGAATCCTATGAAATAAACCACTGAGGCTGAGGCACAGGCAGACAGGAGCTATGTAAGCACAGAAATGAACTGGTAGGAAGGTACACATAGTATGGAACTAAATACACTAAGATTACTTCTAGACTGGTGCTGGCTTCTAACCCTACGTTTAGCTGTTGAACCCGCAGCTGCTCTACCCACAGCTTCAACTACAAAGAGGAGAAAGACACACATGTCCCTGATTTCCTCTTCTGTTCCTCACCTTAAATGAATTCCTGTTCCAAAAAGCCCCAAAAGAACGACCCACCACCTTCAAAGTCTCAGTTCCAATGTCACAAAATGTACAACTAACAAAATATAACAAACTTGTGCTCTAGTCACATAATCTGATACTTGTGTTAAGCACTTTCTCTGACTTTTATTATGAAACCTGTAGATGAATTTCAGTAGCACGAAGCTTTAAGATTTCCAGTTCCACCATAATTTAACTCCAATGCTAAAAGAATCTGTAATTAAACAGCTCCAAAACAAACTAGAATTTGTGTGGTCTGAACTAATCAAGTATGCACTGCTCCTAACCTCAGTCAGCCATATAAAATTAGTTTTCCTCTTACTATTTTGAAAAGAAGCGCAGGATATTAAAAAAAAGCCTACTTTTTTCTTGGCTATGCACTATAAGAGTGGTTAAAGAAAAAGGATAGAAATTGATAAAAACTGCTCTTCTGATTTGGTATACATCAACATAGTTATCAAAAAGCATTCTAAATACCACTCTAAATGGAATAATCAGATTCTGCTGTAATAGCAAATAAACCCCTAAAACTAATTGTAGTTCCTGGTTGCCCCCTTTGGAAAGGCACAATAACAGGATTACCTACCAAAAGATAATCAAAATTGTGCCAGCCAGTCATCAACTACTGGGAATCTTGCTGACCTTGATTTTTTAAGCAAAGGCTCGACAATAGGATATGACATACATATGTATTTAATGGTTTATTCCATACTCAATATCCGAGTTGATGCAAAAATAAATCACATCTGGGATTTATTATAAATAAGAGATGTCTTGGGTCTACTAAATCCAGAAGAGTCTACTCTTGTAATCACACTACTCAGGCATATAATGCACAGGAGAGAGCGTAGAACTCTAAGCCAACTCTTCTAAAATGATAAATCATTAAAAATTAATACCAAATATATCATAATATTAAAATGCCAAATTGACTTATCTGTAACTGAAAATTTATGATAGACTAATGAGAATTTCCATGAGAATGGAAACTATCTTGCTGGTCACTGAACTCACAAAAGCAGCAGAGCATCATTCAAGTACACATTTACAAAGTTTTGTCTAAAAGCTGCGAAATGCTCTGCTCAGTCTCCTGGGGCTCCTGGTGCACCACTTCAAATGTACACATCATCTGTCAGGTTTTTTTGCAATACAAAATTACCGCCAGTTTGTCACCTCATGAAAATATTAATCTGCTTCTTACAAAGTAATTTTTTCCCTCTTGCTCTACTACTGCCATTATCACTGGAAAGCTCTATTGGAATTTCCTCACTCTAGAAAGCAGCTCTTTAGAAATACTCTTCAGCTGAGGTTATATAGGGCTTGTTTCGATCCCTTTGCATCAAACTATCCTTGAGCATTTTTGCTTATTACGTTTGATTATTTGGTGCCCCATCTCCATATATATCTGTATCTACATATTTTAAGTAGAACTAATAATAGTAGAATTGTATTTTAAGTAGTGTTTCCCCCCATGTTTTCACCCTTGCAAAGTACAAGGCAAATTCTTAGTTTCTCCTGCCTTCCCTAAGTATTTCATAGAAACACTTTGCAGCCTAAGAATTAACTTTTCTTTCATGAGAATGCTCAGAACCACGAACAGTATTATAAACTGAAAAAGCTGACACTTTCTTCTGGAAAATTTTTCTCTGATTTTTCAAACTTAAAGTTAACTGCATGATGACAGCATTGGATGTTAAATTTTCCTTCAAAGACAAGATGCTTACTGGACAGTTCATTTTATCATACAAAGAATAAATATGTAGCAAAAGAGATCATGTCCTTTGGTGGAAATTTACAGAAAAAGTAGCTTTACTCCCTATACCTCCCTATCATCTTGACTGAAAACTACCACAAACACCCCTTCCACAGAAAGGTTAACGAGGAAGCAAGTGGTGATGTTCACAAGATAGGCACATCATGGATATTAGCACTGGGTTAAGACCTTACAGAGAAGGAGCAGACAGAAAACATTTAGGGGCTCAGTGAACATCAACCTGACAGTATGACAGAAAAAGACCTTTCTCTCTGTGGATGCAAAGCACACTCTTAACTGAGAAATAAAATCTCTAAATCCAGTGAAAGGTACTAAATAAAAGGCAATATGAAAATCCAGCCTACTCAGCTGCATAAACGTATGCAGTAGAGCCCTTTTGGTTACTAATGGGAATATTCTCCATTGACAAAAATCTTGGAAATTTCCATCTTGACAACCATATATCTGTCAAACTCTATCACAAAGTAAATGAAGATAAGGCTCAAGTAATGGGCTTGGATGTGAATGTGTCATGATGAGAGAGTCTGAGAACACAAACAGGATTCTTAGTTCTTTCCAGGGAGTCTGAAAACAGAACAAGCTCATCTCCATTCTGCAAGATCACCAGCCTTGTGTTTCCCATTGCTAATTACCCTTTGCAGGAGGAAAGAAAGGACACGGGGTGTTCCAAGTCACAGAGGGAGCAGGTTTAAAAGTGAAAATCCATGCCACAGAGCCTGAAGAATGCATTTCAACAAGATCGCTTTGAAGCCAACAACCTATCAAACTGTGGAGGAACCCTCCTGCCTCCACTGGCTCTTCTGGCATGAGACTGCGGAGCAAAAGTGAACCCTCAGACTTCCTACTGGAATGCACTGTGCAATTAGAGGGACTACTTAAAGGGGGCAGCTCCTCCCATTTGTAACTCTGTGATGACTTTTTACAACTATCCAGTTGCTTTCATGGCAGTATAGTATTAGGAAAATATCTGATATATTTTTAGCTTTCTTCTATTGTAGCTTAGCAGCTGGATTCAAAGAGAGCCAACACTCTGTGATTGAGCTGGCCTGTGTATGGATCAGTAACATATGCCCTCTAAAACATGACAAAAAGGGCCAAGGCAGGGATTACAGTTTTTAGGGTATAAATCCTCATGGATCAGGGCATAAGGTACTCCCCACTGCCATCCAGATTAGTATGGTTAATTAGCAGCTTTTCATGTTTCAATCAAACCTCGATGGTTCAATTCCTGTTATTTGAAAAATACTACTACTACATGTAACCTGAGAGAAGACAGGACTAACTGGATTAGTGACCTGATACAGCAACAATTTGTATGGCTTGGCTTGCCATAAATCCTGTTTAAACACTATCCTCTTGCTTAAAGCTGGACAGTCAGTGACCCTCAGCCTGCTTGGCCTGTTATGGAAGTGACCAGAGCAAAACACTTCTGAGCAAACCAAATCCATGCCTGCTGAAGTGACATGCCTTCACTTGGCAAGGTTGAGAAGGGCAGTGAAGAACATGGCTGTGCTTTGGGTGGAAATTTAATCTGTGCTGGGGATATTACCAACTGTGGAAATATTTGACTTAAAGAGTTATGCGTTTCCATATATTAACATACTTCCCACACTTGCTCACATCTGCCCAAATAAGCTATGAAATAAATATTTTCCACATTGTAAATATAGCACATATTTCTAATGCTCAGTGATACATCACTCAATCCAGAAGCCAGCTTTTGCAACTAAGCCTTTCATGGTACAGATCAGCAGGCAAGTAAACAAGTTGAAAAAAATTTTGCAGGCAGTTTACTTACATTTCAGTTTGTACTTCTCTTGTACATAGAATTTGTTTTATTTCAAAAAATAACTAGTGTCAACAGCTTAACAGAGTAACACCTAGTGCACTTTTCTTCTAAAGGAATACCTGTGATGAGAAAAGCAACTTCCTTAATCCCATCTGCTTTCTCAATATCAATGCAAAGTCTGATGCACAGAATTAGTGAGATAGAATATTAGTACAAAAGGTGACTTGCAAAGCAATTAGCCTCTTCATTTCATTGTATTGTATTTTAATGTTCTTAATTCATCCCATTAAATAAGGTCTTTCTGCCTAGGAATCAAGTCATTGCTATTTGCAGCCTCCTTTACTTTTGATAAATGATTATCTCAGAGACATTTGTTTAGTGAATTTTCAATGAAGATATTCTTTCTATAAAGTGTTTAGTTAAATTTTAATCAAATCCGTTAATTGATGGGTTTTCTTTTTTTGAATTTTACCATTTTTAACTCAAGAAATACAAGGTTACTGCATACATGTTACCCTGGTTTTACAAATTAATTGGATATATCCAGAACATTAAAGATGCTGTGAATGAAACAAAGACATTCCTTCTCCAAAAGGTTTGGTCAGGCAAGATAATAAAATAGGTGTTAAAAAACGCTGATTAAAAAAGCTAGAACCAGTACGATTAAGAAAATCTGTCCATTCCTACTTTCAGAGTTCTTCTGTATTGCCAAGACTTCACAATCTAACCTGCCTACCAAGGTGCCCAAGTAATAAAATTAGCATTTGAAAAAAACCTCAAACCTTTTTTACATGACAGAAAACTTGAATGGAACATTGTAAACTAATAGTATTGAAAAAATCCCCAAACCAAATAATTTCAACCAAATTTTATCTATATTAAGACAACCATAATAATGAACCTGGATAATAATTCTGAGCCTTTTTTTCTGGCATTTCCAGCTTTACACAGGATTAAATTTGAAGCAAAAAATGTATTTGGTAGAAAGTTGAAGCAAAATTTTCCTCACTTTTTGCAAAGTTGTGACTGAATGACAACTACTTGCTTGTGTTTAATAGAAATTCTAATCACATTTTTCCGAAAACAGCTACCACAAAAACTGTTCAAGTCTGTCCAGGGTATTGTCTAAAGTAAGTATTAGAGTATTTGTGCAGTTTGTATGGAAGGAAAAGGAAAGACTGAGGTAACTGCTGCTCGGAAACTGGTCAAAGACTGTGAAAGGACTGGTGGCTGGAGAATTCCTCTGCTTGCTTAGGTTGGTATAATTGAAGGCCAGCAGTTGCCCAGGATTTCTGTAAACATGACCACAATATATTGTACCATAACTGGCATACTATAACTAGAGCTCAGCTAGCTTTGTTTACAGAGGAAGCAACAGAACAAACTGAGCTGCTTCACTGATTATGAAATACATTCTTGAAAGGGTTTTGTGGTTTTTGGGTTTTTTTTAGAGACAAATATTCATCCTTACAAGAATTTACAGACTGACCATGCTTCCTCAGTCAGGGTTAATAAATACACTATTTTACTGAGTTAATGCCAATTCACTAGAAATTTCATTGCAGCAGGATTAAATTCTAACAAACCAGTCTCCAAAAAAATCCAACAAAAATTATGTTTCCTCATCAGCTAAGTGGTGACATCTGTAGAGCTATGGCCTAGCATCTGTGCTAATTAGAAATGGAAAGAGCAGCAAGAACTTCATGTTCTGACAGAATAGTTTTTAACATTTGAGGAAGCAATGCTACACTTCAGCCACCCATCTGGTAGATGGGTGTTGGTGATGGCCAGCACTAGGCCTCGCTGTGGCAGTTCAATGACCCAAGCAGTGTGTAAGAGTTGCGAGAGGAGACAGACTGATAATTCTTGCAGAAGTCTGAAGGGCACTGAAATGTTACTCTAGGCAGTCATGAACTACACGTATTTCCACAATTTATATAGCAGTACTGCTTAGATGCACTATTATTGAAGATTGGTTTGTTTTATTTATTTATAATGCCTCTCAGTGCAGCACATGATTTGGGGTAGTTTGATTACTCCATAGAAAAGGGACCTTTCGTTAGCATTTTGATCTCACCAAACACCCCCACATTTTTGCAGGGTATGATAAACAGAAGACTGGTCAGCTCTTCCCTCATAGTACACAGTGTAGTATTTACATGCCAAATGCTCTTAAAAGGCTTCTTCTTGGTCAAATCATCTTAATCCTCTGAGCAATTTCCAATTTCTTGATTCAGGTATTACTTCATGCTTCAATATTCAAGCTAAATCTACCTAGAATCTGCCTGCTTCTTGCAACCACACATCACTATCTACTAGTCTGACAATTCCTCCTGAGCAGTCCTTGACAAACTGCTGTTCACTTTTCTCTCCTATTCCTCAGTTTTTGTGTTACAGAGACCTCCAAGTCAGTCCCCCTCTGTACCAGTCCAAGACCAGGTGATTTCTATTCTAGGATCTCCTTCATCAGCCTCCCCTTTGGATAAACTTGACAGACTACATCCTACATTATCTTTGCCTTAAAGCATCGCTGTGTTTATGTCACTTCACTAACCTTGCGTCAATCCTGCTTCCTATGTATACACCTGCTTGGACATTTTAATCCACACTAGCATTCTGTCTTCTTGCATTACATGGCTATTTATTTTCCTCAACAGAATCTTAGGAGGGACATTATGGAAAGCTTTCAGAAAAGCCAAGTCAATTGTCTCATTCAGGTTGCCTTTATCTTCCATCAACTTCTTCAGTAATGCTGATAATATAAAGGACTACAATTTCCTCACCAAAGCCATGCCATTTTGACTTAAGTTACATTAACCTAATTTTTCCCTTATACTCTTCATGTATGAAATCTCTGTTGGCTGAAAACCATATTCACTTACACAAAACCGTATCAGGAAAAATTTAAAAGATAACTGATGGAGTTATTCATGGTTATTGCTGTCCTAATAGGAAAATTCATTTCTCAATTTCATTTCCAAGAGCTGAAGTAAAATTAAGTTATCTAATTCTTATGCTTTCCCTTGAAGACAGACTTCATTTGCATACCTTTAAGGTTTTCAGGAGCATTTGTTAAAAAAGAACAGGAAGGGATTTTCAAAGTGCTTACTATGTTCCATTCATAAAATAACTGTTTTATCAAGGAATTTAAAGAGTGCAGATTTATTGTTCTATCTTGTCATTATTTCCACTATAGTATTTGAGTGATTTACTACTCTTGAATTTTCAATAGATCTCCTAACTTTCTCCTAAGACATTAAGATTTGCTAAGGTCACACACTGATTTCCATTAAAAAAATGCCCTTGGAATAATAATTTCCCCTTCATATTCTACAGTGAAAATAGATGTAAAATAATTCATAACTTCCCTGCCACCTCATCATCTACTTTAGCTATCATTCAATTCTTGGTGCTTCAGAACGACCAGCCCTCCAGTCACCGATAAAAGGAGGCCAAATATCAGCTGATATTTCTGCCCACAGAGCAGAAATAGGAAGATAAAGCTTTATAATACTGATCTCCTTAACTCATCATGAGAGGAATCTCATGCAAACATGAGTGGGCACATGCCAGTCTCTCTCACTGCTTCAAGCCCTACTGAGAGAAAAAAAATAAAAAAGAGCCTGAGAGAAGCAGCGGCAGGACATCGTCAATTTATTTGAAGCTGCTTCTTGGAAAATGCTATCAAAGCTATTTCACTCTCTCTCTTCACCATCCCACCTCAGAACTCCTCCTTCCAGCCAGATCTGCGTATTCACTACAGTACTATATAGACGACCCTCACTGTGTGCAATACTGTATGTTTTCTTTGATTCTCCCCTTCCTCTTGTGCTGAATATACACAGTGCACTGTAGGGACAGAGACTTTTCATTAACAAGGCTAAGCCTCCTGAAGGGTCTCAGGAGTTTTCAGCAGTATGAGTAAATACACAGTTCAGAAAGGAAACGAAAGAATGAAAGGGCCAGGATGTTCTCAAGATTTCTCAGGTTTATGGTATCAGCTTAAACTCTATTGAGAAAACATGCAGCCCCAGTAGGAGTTTAATACAACCTGAAAGTACAGCTTAAACTTGGTTCCAACTTCAGATAATATTTATATCTGTGATGAAGTAGAACTAGCTCCCAATTCCACAGCAACAGCTGTGCTGCCATCCCATCCTGATCTGAAAGCCTCTTCAAAGGAGAGCAAGCTCTTCAGAAGGACACGGTAGGGTTTACTGGACAAAATTTTTCCTCAGGCCTGCTCCTTACTCCTGCCCTGGCAATCTGAAAATGGTGAGTCTGAGTGACACGTAAGGACAGATCAGAAGTAACAGTGAAGAGCACTATTAAACGGAAAGAGCTTAATATGACTTACTTGCAATTTATCTATAACATTCTTTTTCCATTCATACTCAGCATATCAGACTTCGACTGAAATATTTCTTCGGTTATGCTAAACCTCCTCTGGACATCCACGCTGTTAGTTAAGGAGCATGCAAAACAAGAAGCGTCTACTTAAAAGAGCAGCACATCGGAAACATCTCTGAACTAGAATGCATTTTCTTCAGAATACTGATGTACCATGCATCACAAAAAATATTCCCAAAGGACAACACAGTCAATAAACTCAAATGAAATTCAGCACAAGGAGGCAATTCCATCAGATCTTTCCGGTGACGTTATAAACACAACAAAAAGTGCTATTCATACATCACCTACCCAAGTCAATATTTGTTTTGTTGCTTCATGAATGCTTTGCAGGAGTGACCTTAATCATAAAAACAAAGCACTAAAAAGCATGGTTTGGTCCAAAACTTGTTTTGTCAGGCACTATACAGATCTCCCCAAGTAGCTCTGCCAACATATCTCAAGTCAAACTTGCAATACTCTGACCTAAAAGGACAAGAAGACTGTCAAAAATGAGACTACAAACATTTCCCTCAGGAGAGTGTTATGTGCAGAGACTCTTTCAGTGTTTGAAAAGGGGAGGGGAAGGGATTTTCCATGTCTGTATGTGTTTTCCGTATATATTTGCCAAGAGTTGGTAGATTATCCCCAGAGCCTACTTTGAACACCGGTATAACTGCTCTACTGTAATCTGTATTTCCTTTATGAACATGGAGACTTCAGAATAGAAGGCCAGATCTTGATTTCTGAGTTATTCTGGGCACACTAACAAAATAAATGAACCCCGGCTTTACCCCAGTGTCATTGAAAACAGATCTATAACCCCTCCAGTCTGCAGCACCTCCTGAGATTCAGGAGTTGAAAAGGACGGCAAGCGTAAGAATAGGAGAACAGGTAAAAACGTTGGATTTGTTACTTCACATAAAAAAAAAGCTCCACATGTATCGATTGCTTGTTTCAATAATGTAATTTCATTCTTGTGCAAGTACAGTGAATATAAACAGTGATGAGATAGAGATATAAATTAGGATAATGCCGTAAGCCCCCTCTCATTATCCCCCAGTACTCCTGATGAAAATTTGCTCTTAAAAACCCCACAGACTAGAAGTAGCTGCACAACACTTGACTGTCTGACTCATCAATGCAACACTCCCTTAAATGTAAGCTGCCAAACTACCAATCCAATCCTTTTTATTTCCTTCTTTGTCATCATAAGGATAAGTCTAAAAGCTTTTAGTGCATTTCCTCTCAGTTAAACTCAAATTAGTCCCCTCTGCTGGACTCCTACTGGGATGCCTTGGTCTACCCTAGAGCCCTTGCTGAGAAAAGCCCTTTTCAGTTCAGCAAATTACCTTGGTACCTGCTACTCTGACAAGGCTGACGCCATTATTTATTACATAATAAGCTCTCCCTGTTGAGGGTCAATTATTCCATTGACTGGGCATTACAATAATTCTTGGTAATTAAAAGAGGTACTTATGTGAATCTGGATGCATATTGAAAGAAACATTAGTCCTTTTGTTATCTTGGCAAGCCCTTGTTCCCAGTCCAGCCCAAGCAATTAGCATCTTTTGGCAATCCCTGTCAGCTGGGGTTTGGAAAGCCTGAAAAGAGGGTCACTCAGATGCTAATTTAGATACAATTGTGACAGCGGAGTTTAGAGGGAGCTGCTCCAAAGGCACCATCAGGGTTTAATAAAGCAAACAGCTTGGGTCCCAGTGACCCTGCTGAGGTAATTAAAAAGACTGCTCTATGTTGCTGTGCCAAATGGGAGAGTGGCATCATGAAGCCCATCCACAAAAACCATTTTTAAAAGACGTATAATCACCCATTTAATCTGCTCATTAAACAAATCTCTCATGCGGACTTAACAAGAATTAGCACTTTCTAAAAGGCAAAAATTGACAGAAAGCAGACAATTCAAACGATTCTAAAGGTCGTGATTCCTAAACGTTTTCCCATTATTATTATTATAAGCTCATTTAATGCTAATTTATAATATTTGGGGATATTGGTGTTTAAAACTATCCTTTAATGCTGTCTTTATGGAAGAAATATGAACATGCACTTCTCAAAGCTAACAGGCTGCAATGACATAGCTATAACAACAGTAAGAACCCCAGTCCTACAAACTGTGTAAATAACCCCACACTCAACCCACAGAAAATTCTGCAGGAGTGCTGTTCTGACACTGTGTTTTTCAGGATGCATCCCAGTAAGAGAGCTCTTCCACACCACTGCAGGCTCAACCTCTAACACATAAGTAACATTAGGTACCTTGTAATATGCAACTCTCGTGTTCCTCCAAGGATTAAGAGTTAGAACAGTCACTGCCGACAAAAGCCTATCACCTTCCCCTGCTTCAGAGAAAAAGAGTAAAATGAAAAAAGTTCCTCCTCTTTTGGGCTGGAAACCAAAACTAAAGTTACAGGGGTTGTAGGGCACTGAGTAAAGAGTAAGGAAAATATGTACTTTGGCTTGACAGTGACCTGATGTGTACCACAGATGAGCTATTCAACTCTATGCAGAATGTAAGATTTTTATTTTTGAAAGATATTCTGCTTTGGGTTGGGGTAACAACAGCAAAGGAGGAGGAAAACAATAAGTGAGAAGACAGAGGGTAATGCCAGCTGATTTTTTTTTTTCAGTTTTAAGACAGTATTGGAAAAAATTATCTCTGTACAATGTCACGTTTCATTATGATGCATTCAAATACAGCCTCCAAAATGCTGGTCTTCTTCAATCTTCTACTGAGAGACTAAAACATCAGGGAGGCCATTTTGGCCCCAGATAGAAAAATAAAATCATTAGGCATTGTAGCACGCTCAGCCCTGCTACTGAACTTCTTCAGACTGGTGAGGCTCAATACTATACATGCTCATGACTGACAAGCTGATGTTCTACTGAAAGCTGTTAATTAAAGATTGTAGAGATGGTGTCAGCATACTTTGTATCTCTAGATGCAAGTGATGCATGCGTACCTTTCACAGGTCAGAGCGCTGAGCTGGAATGACAACCTCAATTCCACACAAGCTCGAGAAAGTACAATCTACTTGGCATGTCCACCTTATTTGGAAATTGAAGGCCAAAGTCAGATTAAAGCTCTACATGCCGGTAATTTGCTAGATCAGTGTTTCTCATTTTGTCGTCTGTGGACTGGTAAACCATGAGACAAGTGTGTAATTCTTTTTACCTCTCAGCATATTACAAACAAGATCCTTGTTGTAGAGACAGACAGACACTAACTTACGACTTCCCCGATGGTAACTACAGAGCAGAGACTGACAAACAAGGCAAAGACAGACACCACTGTTCATTCTCAGAGAGCTGACTCAGTTGAACTACAGACCTGCAAATGTGAGTAGTTCTTAATTCTCAAGGTCACCAACATTCTCCAGTCACATGTCTAGCCACTACCACTGATCTGATGACACCTGAGTGCTCTTTTTTCTTCACTGTTCTTTAGCCCTAAAACATTACAAAGCAGGAAAAAAACCCCCAAAACTTCTCCAGGTCTGCCTAAGACAGGTGACAGGGGAAGCAATACCTTGGGCAATTTATCTCTGTAAAGAAATACATATACACAGAGGGATGTATTTTCCTCCCTCCAAGAGCCAGCATGTGCTATGGAACAGGTTATGTTAAAAATTCTGAAAGAAAAACCAGCCACCACCTACAGGTTGCAGGTCTTGCTGCAGTATAGTGGGAAAGACCATAACCTTGGACAGGGAACTATAGGATCTTACCTGAATAATCGCAGAAGTCCTCTACTTCCCAGGGAATCACCTAAAGAAAAGCCTAGTCTATATTCTATAGGAATACACACAAGTTAATTAGGCTAAGGAGCAATGATGGTAATATTTATGCAAATTCCATCTAGATCTATTGATATCTCACTACCAGTGCATGCTACTTGCCCTAGGTTGTTGCTAAACCAAACCACTTATACCTGGAACAAAGCTCTTAAAAGTGAAAAGAACTTCAGCACCAAAAACCAAAGCTTAAATAGGTAGGGGAAGAAACAGTCTTTTCCACCATGAAACAAAAGCTGAAATGGGTGTAGTATGGGGTAGTAGGAAATAAATCTAGAACTACTGAGTTTGACTAGTTTTTCAACTATTCTAAACTCAAGTTCTTTTTTTCTTAGTTCAATACAGGGAAGAAGGGGGTGCTGAGGAAGATGACAATAACGCGAGAAGGATGGAGAACATAAGGAACAGCAAAAAAAGAAAGAGGGAGGAGAAAATAAATCATCAAAACTATATAACCCTAGACTGCCTCACGGAGGAGCAGAGGAAAAAAATTAGACCATTCGTCTTCAGCATGTTTGCTTATTATCTCTTGGGAGAGCTTAGGATGTAATAGTTGACACCATTATACATACGTGCAATTAACCTCAACATATACTATTTCTATGTACCTTTGCAGTCTTATACATGCACACAAGTATCTTGTACTGATAAACCATGTCCAGTTTCTCTTAGCTCTACAGAAAGAATAATTCTTATATAAAATGAGCACAACTCTTTGCCCTAAAATACACTTTGATACTGACATTTGAAAATAGCTCTATATAGTTTCAATGACTACACACGTCCACTGTATCCCCTACCAACAAGTGTACTTCCTAACACACTTGAGAAAGTAATTCAATAGCTGGACAACTACAACTACACTTTCAGGTCTATTTAAAACTGCAAAAACAATGTGTCCTTTCTCCTGGGAGAGCTATGCTACCATTTGGTCAGACAGCAACACATTTTGGACGCGCTTCCAAAGTAGTTGCATGCATTGTGAAGATTTATGGCTGGATGGGGATCAACACAGGCGTGCAACTCCCTGGAAAACACTGAAATCCATCCAGAGATGAACCATCATGGACCAAGTCACACAAGCAGTTTCCTGACCAGTTACTCTGTGGAAGGAAATGGAAAAATTCAATCAACTAGTAAAATTTTTTTTCTTAAAATGAATCTCTATGTCATAAATGAACATGTAGCTTTGCTGCAATATGTAATACTCTGTTTACCTCTGCTTCTCCACCAGCATGTGTGACAGTCATTCCAGACATTCCTTCTGCAGCTTTTTGTTTATTTTGGAGAACGTTTAGAACGCTTTTGTGTTAGTTCAAAAAAAAAAATTTAAAAGAAAATTCTATTTTTAAAAAAGCCCACAAAACTCTGCAAGAAATCATCTATACAAGAGCTTTTAAAAGAATAAACACAGCTGCTTACCAAAGAGTAAGCAGTTACGGGAAAAAACACTAGTAGGTGCCAGTTTGATTTTTTAATTAATCTTAAGGCCGAGGCTGTCCTTTGATTCTTGTGACTTTTATTATTTTATTTCAAATGTATAGTTATTTCTTTTTTGTCCTAAAAAAAGTTATTTTAGGTAATGATGAAAAACCAACTTTCCACTAGTAACTATTTGAGTAATAAACATATAAACTACTAATATTAGTAAAAGATGACTTATTAAAAGCATACTTCAGAAAAGCAGCATTAGTTACCCTTCAAGCTCTCAAACAGAATTGAGAGATTGAAGACAATTTAAAAAGAAAAGCATATAGGTCAATTTATCCTCAGCAATGAATATTCATTTATTTCTGGTCACTGCGTAAATCTGCTTTTCTACTTTCTTTATTTAACTGTCAGAGGTTATAAAGATATAAACCCAAGATCATCTTATTATTAGGCACACAGTTAAAATATAAAATAAAAGCAACAGGGATACAACTAGTTTAAGAACATATGTGCTCTATGTTTATTTCTTTCTGGTAAAACAACAGTGTCAACTGGAATTTGAAATGTATTCTTTATTTAGATCTTGTAGGCTTAACAATAAGCCCTGACAGCTCCGTCTCAGCCCTCTCAAGGCCTGTACCAAATGAAGCCTAAACTCACCATTCAGCAACTGCACTGGCTATGGGATGTCTGGAATTTGTTGTGTGCACTCATCCTTAAAATGGAACAGCTGCTATGAAAGGCTGTTACAAGACACCCAAAGGGGGCAAAAGGTTCCAGTGACACTCTTATCTACAACCTGATATGAACAGCTTTTGCTGCTACCCTGCTCCCATCTCTAGGTGTAAAGTTACACGATATAAGGGTTCAAAACACTCCACTCAGTAAAACACAAAACTGAATGGCTTCTGTTCCTTTTCATGCCATTAGCTGTGCAGATGATTAAATCACCTATAAAGCATATTTATTTAGTGTAACACATCTCTATGCCCATTTTAAAAATATGCATTTTAGAAAACTACGTTTCTACACCGCCACCACCTCCCGGTCACATTTTAGTAAAAGGAGTAAGACAGTCCTTGGGCTGTGTCGTGCTTCTCTTGCTCTCTGATTGACTACATAGCCTATAAGCCCATGGACTAGTTGCATGAGGGGCTCAACCAGGATTTGGTTGTTAAGGATCAGAAAGCAATAGCAATATAGCAAAAATAGCTCTCAGGGGAAATATATTTTTTACTGCCAGAAAGAATATTTTTGTAAGAGAAGCATTTCTGTAATTCTTATTAGTTAAATAAAAGAGTGGAAATAACTAGAAGCATGAAGACCTGAGGTCCTGAGCTCCCATCAGAGTCAATGGCAGATTTCCCACCGAATTCACTGGATACACAATCAAGACCAAATGTGGGATACAAAAAGGAAATTATCAGAGGAAGGACTCCTATTCACAAAGGAGTCTGCATCTGCAAAGTCTGTACCTGTGCCTGAATGAAGTTCATAAATAAGACCAGTGTCCACACACGATACAACTGTGATGAGTTTTAGTTCCATTGGGAAAATCCTAAGAATACTTCTATTTAAAAAAAAGAGAAAAGACAGCTAATTTTTACAGACACACACCACTGGGCAAAGCCTAGTGTCTTTAGAAGGTCTGCTTTTCCACATACTTCCTCCCCTCCTATCCCCACAGCCTCTGCTTTCTCTGGTGCTTGCTCAGGTAACCCAGAGACCTGCCATGGTCTGCAACCAACCTCTCCTCCTTACACCAAAAGCAGGTACTATTTCTTTCTAACATTCCTCTGATACATCACATCCTCTTTCTAAACTTTATATTGAAGAGATTCAATGTATGTAATAAGACAGGAAACACTCGCCTCTAAACACTTTCATGCCTACATAAACATTGCTATAATTGCAACAGATCACCAGCCCCACTTCACCCAAAGATCAATACCACCTTGCAGATTCATCTTTTAATCAAACCACAATTTGTTATTGGCTGTGTGAATAAAATCCTATTCCCTACCTCTTCATACCTACCTTTGGGATTCTGGTTGGCCAAATTTCCTTCCATGGCTCTTCATAAGAGCTATGAGTCTCAGCATCATACAACCCTACCCTCTACCAATGTTCTGATTTGTATCCTGAGGTTTATATACTATATATGCTCCTGAGTGGGACAAGATCATGAAAAACCTGCTCTTTCAGGTAGAGTCAGAAATTAGAATCCCAGAACAATAATATCCCCAAGAATATCTCAGGAAGTGAGGAAGAAAGAAGAATCAGGGAAAGATGAGACTAATGGACTAACATGGTGTAAAACACAGCCAGGCAGGCAGACATAACAGTAGTATTTTCTGCAACACAGATGAGGTTAAAGTGAACCTGATTTGCATCCATCAAGACAGTAAAAGACACAGACAATACTGAGTTCTGCTCTAGAGCCTGGCTTTACTCTCCACCTCAAGATGATTCACCTGAATGAAAAGAGACAATTCCAATACAAAAATCCCTCTCCCTTTTTGAGAGTCCTCTCAGGAACCACTACACTTGCCATGGTTCTGAGGCAGGTAGGTCATCTCAGAGCAAAGAGAGAATGAATCAACCCCCCTTTTTCATCAGCTGCTACAGTACATATCGGACACCTACCATCCAAACAGAAGCTGCCTGCTTTGGCCACATCTGGAAGCATGGTTCTATTTCTAGCATGGCTGAGGCAACTTTGTCTTTCTTCCCTGTCATGGACCACTCAAGTAATACATTAAATACTCATTCAGTATTAATAAACACATTTTAGATGCCCAAAAATGAGACTTCCATCTTAGGTTAGCCATATTAAAATTATCTTGGACTAGGCACATTCTCACAGATTTGTCCAGTTCTGTATTTGCTTCACACTTTTAGCTCTTGTTCCTTGATGCTCGTGATGCCATCTGAACTTGAATCCTTTTAAAGTGCTGTAGCTGGAAATCATGCTAAAAGTGGTAGCAGTTTTTTGCATCTTCCTGTTAGACCCACAGCATACTTGAGAGTAAACCAACTCTTTTAGTTCCTACAGTTGAGCTTTGTCTTAGGTATTTCTACCGCTTCTAATGCTGTTCTCAGTGTTTCTCTAGATTCAGGTTACTTTATCATTCTGAGGAAATAACCATTAGTACCCAGACACTTCAGCCTCTCCTTTTCAGATGTCTCTTGATGTTATTTACATGGTTCAGAATTACTAAGTCAAAGGTTCAAAACATGAGGAAAAAACATCCACTAAAATAAAACCCAAACCCACCTGCCTAGAGCTCTACTCTCGTGTTAAAAAAAAAAAAAAAAGGATGACTTGGCCTCCAGCTGTTCTTTCAGCCCTGCCACAATGAAATCCCTACTAAAACAAAGCCCTTGAGACAAATCCTGTGAGCTCACTACTGGAGGTTTTTTAGTGTCATGTGTGTCCTCTGACTGAAATATGCCTTTCCTGTGATCCAGCAACACACTGTACAATTGGATTTGTACTGCATTTTCCTCTTTCTCTCTCACTCCTAGTATTAATCCCCCCCTCTTACTTTCTCCTGCACAGCTATACCAGGCTGATATTTCCAGCTAAACAAACGTAAGGTAAACCTTAATTTCGTGTCTGGTCAGCGAACTTCATGACTGTCCTGTTTTTACTCTGTTTTTTGTGGTTGCCACTAGACTTGTTTTACATCTGTTTGCATTAAAGCATGCTTTTCACTGAATGACTCAGACACTTAAAAGATCCCAAATCCCTCTCAATAGGGTTACATAAATTCTGAAGTGTTTGCTATTCCCTTCCTTTAATTTCAGTATCATCAGCTAATGTATATTATGATCTTAGATCTGATATTCTCATTCAAATTATTTATATAGGTATTATTAAAAAGATCAGTCCCCTGGAGCATACCACTAGTAACCTATTTTCAGTTAGCAAAATTATCATTTGCAGACACTGTATGTAACCTGCTTCGAGACATTTTTAAAGCCAACAGGCTATTTTTGCACCACAGATCATGACTCTGCGGTTTAACCAGTAAGCTCCTTTATGAAACCTTATAATTTGTTAAAGTGCCATTAATTCACATGGTTTCAATTTTTCGCAGTGTTGTTTTCCTCATAACATGAAAAAACCCAGAACGGTATCAAGATGAATTTGGAAAGCCAGACTTGAATGTGTGCTTATTTCTCAAGATTCCCAATTTTCTGTGTACAACATTCTTATTCTGACAACAATAACAAAAATACAAATAAGTTATTCAAGGGAATTTCAAGCACATGAACATTACAGTGTTAAACTTCGTTCTCCAGCCCTTTTTGCTCCATTTGTCCTGATTTAGTGTCTTATTCACTTTTCCTTTAAAATCATCAGCATTTCTCTATCTGACAGTTGGCAAGTAGGAAGGGAAACTGTTTTAAAGATCAAATTAAGCAAATCTGATTGAATAATTCAGATTTGCCATGGGACCCAATTATTTCTATTAGAAATCCTTATTTTTAAAAGGAAAAAAGTTATTTTCTTTGGCATCCAAATAATTATTTCTTTTACTTCTGGAAACATTGAAGTAGTTGTTTCCTGAGGTTTTACATGTTAACTCTTTCATATGTTTCCTGAGGTTTTACCCGTTAACTCTAGCCCGAAATAGGACCAGATGCTCCAAAGACAAGCATGAAATAGGTAAGAGATATTTTCCTCTTTGCTATTAAAAGTATGATATAAAATAGATTTGCAAACTAGACATGCAATTAGAGAGGACACCAACTGAAGGGCCTTGAGAATAACTGAAGGTTTGTTACAAACCACGATCAACACTACAAAATGTGCCAACTATCTGGAAAAGCATTTCCTGTATCAAAGTTCACTATAAACCAACTGTATTAGACTTGATAGTTCATTTCTCAGGAAAAGAAAATCCAACACCAAAAAACCCAAGCCAAACTGAACCCTCCACATTGCACCAAGTTTTATTTAAAGCCAGTCCTGAGGGCAGAAACTGTCTGTGCAGAAGCCTGCTTGTGACTGCAGAGACACATGGCTACTGTCTGCTGTCCTCACCCCATCTCTGATCTTCTAGTCCACCTTTCTGCCAGGGCAAGATATCAGCTAGATGACATGGAATCTCTAGGAAGTTACCTAAAGCATAGAGTACAGAGATGAAAGGGTAACCAACTTTGCACTTAATAGGTCTGTGTCCTTTCACAATAGGCCAGTTAAATCCTTTCATTCTCAATTCTTTGCATTTATATGGAGCATTTTTTTTAAGCAAGAATCTTCAGATGACTTTAATTAGGTTGTGCCTGCAGAAGCATAAGGCAGAAAAAAGGCCCAGAAAGTTTTAATTTTTGGAGCAGAAACATTGTAATTTTTAAAGTATATTTGAAAGTATTTCCAGGTTTCACAAAGAAAGATAAAACTAAGCATAAGATGTTTTTCCCCATTCAAATTTAGCATAGATTATCTTGTAGTTAAAAACAGCTCAAAAAGTGTCCTTTTTGAGGACAGCTAGAGCGAAGCCTCTGGAAGAAACAGTGCCATTAAAGCACTACATCTAACAATTGTCAGTGAAAATCTCACATGGAAAATCAAACGTTTGGGACATATGAACAATGCTTGGACAATGTTCTCAGGCACATAGTATGACTCTTGGGGTTGTTCTGTGCATGGCCAGGAGATGAACTTCGATAATCCTTGTGGGTCCCTTCCAACTCAGGATATTATGCAACTCCATGAAATAGTTAGATAGGATTCAAAACTAAAAGTAATTAACAAAAAGACACACTGCTTTATATGAAGTGGTGTAGTATGCATATTCCTCAAGCAAACTTATCCTGTTGCTACAGGAGTAAGCTCCTACTTGTGATTTTAGAAGTACTCCAGAGACCTTGTTCCAAGAAAAACATGCTCCTCTTTGTACTGTACTGCTGTTACAACTATTGTGAAAGAAGTGCTTCCCCAGTTTGGGGCACCATTAGCAGATTCAGTAACTGTATTCTGCTACACCACTCTTACTCTGCAATACAGAACAGTGAACACCTCCACTTGAGAAGCACCTGAACCAAGCGAAACATATGGAAGAGAATAGGTAGAATTACTCTGTCAAACCATGAAAAAACGGTATAACTCTTAAAAGACACCCTGTGACCTTCAAGGGAATCTCCTATTTAGAGGTAATGGCCATGTCTAAGCTGTACAGAAAGAACAGGCTCAGCAATTTGTCTAGGTTTGTAAAATTTGATGACCTGCTTGTTTTCCTTCTGCACCACAGGCTACTGACTTGTCTTTAAGCTTCTCCTCTTAATCATGCTGGAATTCACAGATTTCAAGCACCTTCCAGGAGTCTTGGCTGTAATACACTCAGCCGCATCCAGAGTCCATGCAATAGTGTCAACTCATGCTCAGACAGCAACTATCCCTCTTCAGAGAGCTGTTAGCTCGGCCCAATTTCTCACCAACATATTTATCTGCGAACAATATGAAGACTAACAAGAGGGTCAGGATATGAGAGGCCAAGAATCCCTCAAGGCAACATGCACTCAATGCAATTGTGCTTCTGAACCCATCAAAAGTAAAATGATCTGGGATATGTAAAAGCCAGGTATTTATCTCTGTTTCAAACCCTGGTCTAAAAAGATGATGAAAACAGTAACAACAAGGCATGCTGAGGTCAGCAGCATGTCCTAGCAGGAGATGAAAGATGATTCATTTTCAGGGATGCAGTACTGTTCTTCTGGCAGACTCCTCACCATTCATCATATTGTCTTGATATAACACAGTGACTTTTAAACTACTCTATCATGACAGCTTCAAATTGTATCAGTAGAATTTAGTGCTTAACAAGTAACAGGGATATCTTTTTAGCCTCTGTGTTAGGAGTAAGAATTAGGTTATTATGCCTTATTCTGTCTGACTCTCCTTAAACTTTGGAATATACTGGCTGAACTCAAAGAAGTTTGGCAGAAGATCCCATCTCGGCAGTAGATTGAGTTCAGTCTACGAAGCGTATAGAGATGTTCTAAGTGCCCCTTCAAGTGCTCTAGGAAGGAAAAAGCTGCAGGGTAGATTCATCTGTTGGACAAATAACCAACACGAGAGCGACTCCGGCTCAAAGTAGGCATTTGACCACAGTGAAAATCATATTCCATAAACAAATTGCTTCAGGATATGAAGTTCAAAGAAGGTGTATCCTCCCTGATAAACAACACTGGTAACAATGCATGAGGAGAAGGCTGAGGTACTCAACTTTTCTGTGTCTGTCTTCAATGGCAACCTGTCTTCCCACACCTCTTGAGTGGAGGGACAGCAGAACAGGGACTGGGGGAGCAAAGTCCTTCCCACTGTAAGTAAAGATCAGCTTCATGACCACCTGTGGAACCTGAATGTACATAAGTCTATGGAACCCAGTGAGGTGCATCCCAAAGCCCTGAAGGAATTGGCTGATGCATTTGCCAAGCCACTCTTCATGATATTCCAAAAGTCATGGCAGTCAGATGAAATCTCAGGTGACTGGAAAAAGGGAAATTATTTTCAAAAAGAAAGTCTAAGCCCTTCAGGTGTTCATACTCCCTTCCTTGTACCTATATCTCTCAGCTTACCCTAGTGTACCTGTTAGAAGACCAACAACTGTATGAACATCATCTTCTGCATCTACTGCTACTGGCCTGAGTTTGCATGCTGTCTGCTAAGAGGCCTAAGTCCAGATGTCTGCTTGGTACAAGCCATGTAAAGGGAGATCCAGTGACACAGTATTAAAGAGATGAGCTTCCAAAAAAAGAAAAAGCAAAGTGCTTAGTCAGAGCAGAAGTCTCTCCTCTGAAGTTATTTACTATCTTCTAGACTGGAAGCTTATTCATTGTAAAATCCAGTGTTCCCCTGGATCTTCTATACTTTCTTTTCTCTTGTTCATCCTGTGGTTTGTAACAGTTTGGAAAACTTAAGGGGCATTCCTAAGTGGTTACAGATGTGTAAAGGATGCACATTACAGGCCACTTCATCATGAGGATGACATAACTCTGCATGCCAGCTTCAAAAGTAGCTCATTTAATACTGAACCCAGAGACACAATTGTCCCAGACTAGCTGTGTGCCTGTTGAGAGTGATGGGATTATAACAGCAGCTGGCAGTGCTCTGTTCCAAGAAAGCTCACAGCATTATTCAGTCTTGAGCTCTCTCTTCCTCTGTGGAGCCATTTGATCCTTAATCTCTTTTATGGATTCTTAACCCTTTTGATGTACTTCTCTGCTTGACAAAGTTTGACACACACATCTTTATGCCAAAATATGGGTGAAGACTATTAGTAAGATGTCACAGCTGCACACCTATTTTGAACACTACTTACAAGTCCTTGTTAACCATGCATTTGAATGAACTGTCTAGCATGTATTTTATGAAATTAAGTACAGAGAAATAATATTTTAAAATCCACTGCACTGCTTTTCCCGTAACTGGAAAACTGTGCAACTGGAAAACATTAGCATGATGTTGCACAGCATCTGTGACCCTGGACTACTACTACAGTTAGTACCCTCTATTGCAGTAGTATCTGCCATTTGCTTCCCATACAGAACAAAACACCACTACTGCTTAAAAAGACTCAAAGTCAATAGTTGTTAGGAAACTTCTGCTCTGCCCATTACTCTGTCACTATTCTGCTAGGACACTCTCATCAAGACCTACTTCACTTTCTCTCAGCAGTGTCATGTATAATTAAAAGATAACTACAACTTGCTGTTTATGATCAGATTGCTTTCCCACATGAACTAAGGTGGCAGGACTCCAACATGATGGTTTGGGATGAGTGGTGACTTCCACAAAGAAGATAATATCAGAATTATCAAAAAAAGGAGACAAATAAAAGCCAGTGGCTTGAGAATTAGTCAAGAAGGTACCAGTCTGTGATAAGTACATAACAGAAATGGACTCAAGACATTCTGGTTGAAGACAAGGGGAAGCTGCACAAAGGGTCACCAACATTACAGTGAATAAAGACACAACAGGTAAAAAAGGACAAAGGAAGTATTGTGTGAGACAGGTAGAAAAAAAACAGTGTGGTTCGATACGTGTCAGCTGAAAACAGTAATACTGAATAAAAGAAAGTCAAAGGCTGCAAAAGAACTTGGGACACAGCAAGTGTTTAGGGCAGGACTGCTGGAGAAAGCAAAAGAGAACAATGCTGTTGATAGCAGAAAAGAAGACAGAGCAGCTATATGAGATCTTGATTTCTCTTTCCCTTAAAGATCTTGAATATGGTGGAAGGGAATACATAGAAATCAACACTGTCAAATAGGTAGACAACAGACGGATGGGCAAATAATAAAGTGAAGCAGTAGTTCAAGGCTGGGAAATGGCATAGCAAACGGGAAAAAAAAAAGACCTTGAACTAGCACTAGTGAAGTTCCTCTACAGGAAGAGTATTGTACAGCTGAAATACAGTATTTCAATACTGTCATTAAAATGTTCCATATATATTACTTACATAGAAATGTTATTCATTACAAGGGCTTCTTTTTCACCACCTGATCATTGGTAATTCCATCCCTCCCCCCGCCCCGTTCTTGTCTATTTACTCAGTTCGTACTATCAAAAAATCCAATAAATCTTTATTGATTTAGACTTATATATGAACATATCTCCTCTCCAAGGAACACATTTTAATAATTTAGATGGTGGTTCTGTACTGCATCATTTTTTTTACTTCAGGGGATGATGCAGTGGGCTAGAAAGCTAATTTAGACAAGCTTAAAAATTACCACATTTCCACGATTATCCTATATTCTAGTATTCAGTTTGGCATATTTCATGTGTATGAATGGTTACTGTATTCCACACTCCGACACCCCCTCCCTAAAAGATTTCAAGGAATATATCATCTTGCACACAGCACAGTAAGTACTGCTATCAAACATGATACATGCAACCAAGTAACGAAAAAAATTACACAGCACTGCAAGCTATTGTTTGAAGGCAAATATGCCATTATAGTAGCAGTCATATTGTAAATCACACATTGATGGTGGAATTAAAGTCACATTAAAATCCACCCAAGCCTTCCAGGGACATTGCTCAAGCCCACAACAAGACTAATTCTATGGGGAAGCTGACAACTACTTGGGATTTTTTCACCATAAGAATTCAACAATAGGAAATTTCGATTACCACAGAGGGGGAAATCCCCAGCTTTCCAGTGAGAGGCAGAGAAAGGTCACAACCTACTAGTCTATAAAATCACAGCGATAATTACTTTAACATACTAACATTCCCATCCTCTCAGCCATGGAGCCTTGGGCTCCAACAACAAAAGCCACTTCCCCTAGAAGATATGAAAACTATTCTTAATGAAATTAATTTGATAAAATACATCCCTATCAAGTGTTTTAAACGGCATGACAACACTATGTGGTAGAAAGCATATACTGGCCCATGCGCAAGATAAGACATTGGTAAATCTTTTCCTTTTCCACTGCTATCCAATTCAGCTTCTTGCTTTATGACCTTAAGGCAGATTTCAAACTCATCACTGGCTCAAGGCTAAAAAACCCACTTCATTTGAGATGCTGGCCAGTATAGGTTAAAAGGAGGAAGTTCCACATTTGGAAAAAATGCACAGAGAAAACCTCTTAGGATGTCTGATTTAGTAAATAAAAATCCCCAGAATTTGGAATGCTAAATCCTAACTGCAGAGTGCAGCTGTGGCAAAGAAGGGCTCTGCATGTCGCTGTGATGACTGAAGCATAGCAATGCAGCCACATTTGAGACTATCAAATTGATTTTTCAGCTTAAGACAGCAGTAGCTGTGTTTTACGCTTCATAGCCGAGTTCTGGTACAAAGTTTAAAACTTTCCAAACTGTTTAACAGATTACACAAATGGCCAGCAGTAGCTAAACACAAAGAGCTCTAACTCAGTAATGTATTCTACTGTGATAAATTCTGTTCCAGCCAGGCTGTGATTCCTGTCCTACTTAAGTCCCACTGGAAGAAAAAGGAAGGAATCAAATAGAAAGCAAAGAACTCACTGAAATGACTCTTCAGGGCTAGCACTCAAAGCTGTACCTGGGCTCCTGTATGTCTTTAGCCACAGCAACGCTAATTAATCGAGGGCACTTTGGAAAATGCCCTTCAATCCCATGCTGTGACTGCTGGACGGCTCACAAAAGTTCTCCCTTATGTCCTTTCTGCTCTTTAGAAGCCCTGCTGGAATATGCACTACACAGTCTGGGGCAAAGGAGCAGCTTTCTCTGGATGGGACGTTCCTTGAGGTGGTTAACTGAACAGGTGCAAGGGGCCCAGGGAGTGAGCAGGAAGCAGGACTGTGGCTGCCAGCCCTGCACAGCTCAGGGGCCCTGCAAGGAGCCAGCCAAGGAGAAGAGGAGTCAAACTTGACACTGCAAAAGCTGTTCCTCATATGTCTCTGAGCAGCTAGCGAGAGAAGAGTTTTAGTCTAGGACGTAAGAGAAACAAAGAGAAAATCTTACCTACAAAGCGATGCAGGTACATTAGTAGAAATTAAGTTCTGAAGCACTGTATGCATCCAAACATACACAAAAAACATGTGGTGTGGGCAACAACCACTGTGAACCCAAATGACTGTGGCTGCACCCAGGAATACCTAAGTGGGGATATACACCAGGGTGCTGGGCAGCAATGGGTAGAGAAGCAGGAAGAAAGCAACCATGCCAGAGAGGCTGTGCTGTGTGCAGATTTTAAACACTGGATGCTTTTCTGTATATCAACAGGGAAGCGCACAAGAGGCAGAATACAAATCGCAACTGATTTTATTCCAGCCAAAACTAGCAGCAAGCAGAGACTTCCAGGGGATTTGCACATGTGTGTTCAGACTCACTGTACTGAGACTGATGAAAGAGTGTTCCTTATGCTGCTCTTGACAGGAGCAAATGATTAAAATTCAAGTTTCTCAAGAACGGCAAAGCCAGCCAGAGGCTACTGACCCAGAGGCAGCTATTGAAAGACAGCAGGTGTGAACAGATCTTGCTGCTCTTCTATTGCTAAATCACACATTAGGTGATGTTTGAAGCTAGCAGTGTCAAGGGTGAGCTGGGCTGAGAGGGACAATAACAACACTGGATGTAAACAACAGTTTAAAAAAGAGAGGAGCATAAAATAATGTACCCAATGACTTCAGCAGTTTGCCCTGAGTTTTGACCACCACTTCTTGGACAGATACTTTCCACAGTAAACAGAACACATAAATGACGAGCTTATAATTCAACTGCCTGAAGGACCAGTAAACTTCTGTATGCTGTTGTTTTTATGCCACTTTCAACAAAATTAATGCCAGTATTAGGTGTGACCGGATCTATCCCTGCTTGACTGTTGGGCTGCCTTTTCCCAGTTCCCTGTTTTTATGACCTGTATTTCCAAACGTCCATCACTGCTTCAAATTAAAGGCACAAAATCTTCAGTCTGTTCATGGATTCTCTCAAAGAGCGGTAAGAAAAACTTACAACGTGTTAGCCAGTGTATTTAATATAGCTCTGCTTCTGCTACAGAGATACAGTTATTTAACAAAATAGCTGCCAGTTCAGAATCCAAACACTTAATCTGCTTGTTTGTGAAACTCCCTGGATGCTTCCTGCTTTATTGTTTGCTATACATAGGTGCCCGCACTACAGAAAAGAACAGTGGTAAAATCAGAGTGTATATATATTCCAAAGTGCTATTTAGGAAATTTAATTTGAAATATGAAAGTGTTATTGACAAACTTTGTTACATGAAAAAAAATACAATTAAATACATCAGCATATTTGTTGGCACTAATTTATCTAATGTGCAAAGAAATATTCCAAAACCCAATGAACATTCGGGTACTAAGTAGCATTATTATTGCTAAGGTCAAGTTCTTTCAATTGCAGCTTTTGTTTTATAATTCTGACCTTACTAGACCTCATTTTCACACAGACTCCCTTGCCAGCACAATTCTAACAAATTTCTGGATATGCAAATATTTGAAGACAATGGAACCAAGATATAAATGAGACCTATGCTGAAGTTGGTTTTCATTTGAAGAAAAAGTCTTGCTTCTTCATAGATCAGTAAAGTAACTACCACATTTTGAGCATTTGGTAAAATATAATCAATTAATAGTTACCTCTAACACTGTTATTAAAACATTCATCTGGGTGCCTTTAAAATTCAAACTGCTTTAGTTTTAGGTGGCATTATTATTTAAAATTCTAGATTAAAGCCAGCAAAACCAAGCATTCTCCTTTGGTCAGGGACTCTTCACACTGTTTGGGTTTTTGTGTTTGGGGTTTTTAAAACTTTTTAAATGTAACATTGATATATCAAGCTCATATTCAAATCAGATTCAGACAAGTAGCAACTGCTACTATTTAAAAAAATACAGCTGAAAAATCCACTGATCTGAGAATCCATCATTGCTTGTTAAATGTTGCAGAACTGTCCCTCTCCCATCCTCGGCTCTGCAGGACCCATTGAGATATCTGTCCTCTGAATATTTTGGTGGGGGAATATATTATGGGACCATGTGAAGTGATGGGAATGCTCTTACAGGCACTTGTGGGGATCCAGTATCAGGAAGAGGACCAAAGACTAAACTCCTTGGGACATAAGCCAGTTTACTTAATGTGGTCAGTATATTTGACTTTTAGGACACAGCACAAAACCTAGACTACCTACAGACAATTGCTTTTGAAAACCCAGACTCAGGTTACTCTGAAGACACTGAATGGTACAGCTACAGTTCTCATGCTCCATATTTTAAGGCTGGATATTTGGAACATGAATAATGCCATTAACCCAGGAGAATTAGGTAAGCCCCATGGTTTTCCAATGACTTAGTTTTTGTCTGCACTAATTTTACCTCCAAATCTGCATGTCTGAAACTCCACACTCTTCAAGTCTGCTTAAAGTGATTACGTCTTCTCAGTAAATCTTAGATTGTTCTTTCTCCTGGCTGCTGAGCTGTCTGCCTGCAATTTCTCAAAAGAGAGCCAGGATTTCATATCCATTGGCCTCTGCATTCCTGCCAAAGCCCTGCAGAAATGAGAGCTGCTGCAGCTGCCAGGGTTTATTTACACACATTCCTGCCTCAAATTGAATTAATGAGCACAATATAACTCAGGCAATGTCCTCCACAGCTCTTGTTTCTCTTTGCCCCTCTTGACATTTCTTTCTCACACACAACCCCTCTTGTAGTCTGTCTTAGAGCAGTATCTGAAGTGATTTTTACTGGTGTAAAAAACTGCAGACACATTCAAGTTGATAGACTTGTACATGCCTGCTTACAGCCAACTACTTTATGGAAAGCCCAGGATCCCCTTGATGAGTATCCAGAAGGTTAAATTGAACTTATTTGCTTTGTGCAATCCAAGTTGTCAGTTTAGCAATAAACTTCGACATTTAATCACTCCTAAAGACCCAGCCTTGGGAAGAGCTCTGATGCAACAGATGAGAGCAGCTGATGTTACAATGTATCCACAGTCATTAATGTTCAGACACTATATTTAGCAAGTCATTTCTACAGGTGTCTCCAGCCCATTTCTGCCCTCAGAAATCTGAAATTTTGCACTCATAGCATAAGGGCTCCCACCATAAACAAGCCCTATAAGCACTGTATGGACATATCACACACAGGAAACTTCTGTTATGCTGCTAATGCAGACCAATGCAGTGCTTCCAACGTGTTATGGCAGAAACAGAGCACAAAAACATTTGTCCAAATATTCACATCCACGTGACTAACAAAGTCCATTCTCCCCTCTATTATCACCCTATACAGTGTGTATCTCTCACATACTGTGTATATTACACAAGGCTTGAAAGGTTTAGAACAAAAGGCATATACTTCTACTGGAAGAGTGTTAGAGAAAAGGAACAAAACCTTTAATGATATATACATTTGCTAGATTAGCACTTCACCAGCAACATGTAAGAACACAGTTGGCAACAGACAGGGTCCACCTGTCTCACAGAGGGAAAATCTGCACAAGTAGCAGATCTCACCAAAAGAACTGTAAACTAGATTTGAAGGGCAAAAGGGATAAAACCAGTCTCGCTAAATATAAGTCTGGTGGTGGGCATACCAATGTTTAAGTTAGGTTCTTTGGTCTGACATCTCAGTGGAGGTAAGGGATGGAGACCCATGAAGCAGCAAAAATGCAAGGGTTATTGATGTGTTAGAAACCATAGAAGCTTCTGAGAATCGGTCACATGGGAATCAGTGCTTCTCCCCCCAAAAAGCTGGCAGGCTCATTAGCCCAACGGAAGTACATTTACACCAATACCTACAGCACGGTATATATATACACCATGTTATATATCTATAACAAAGAGGACAAGCTGGAAAACATCGCATAGCAGGAAAACTGGAAACATGGCGGAAAGACTCACATAACTGGAGTGCTGCAATAGATCACTATAAGCTCTTCAGATGAGATGGACAAGGAAAGAGAGGTGGTGGGGTAGCCTTATATGTTAGGGAGCATTATGCATGTCTAGAGCTTGATGATGATGATAACAGGGTTGAGGGTTTATGAGTAAGAATCAGGAGAAAGGTCAACAAGACAAATATCCTGGTGGGAGTCTGCTATGGAGCACCCAAACACGATAAAGAGGCAGACAAAATATTTCATAAGCAACTGGGAGAAGTTTCATGATTGCCAGCCCTTTCTCTTGTGGGAGATTTCAACTTACCAGATGTCTGCTGGAAGTATAACACAGAGGAGAGGAAACAGTCTAGGTGACCTGCTTAGGAGACGAAGGAAAGGCTGTGGATCTTGTCTGCCAGGACTTCAGTAAAGCCTTTGATACCATTTCCCACAGAATTCTCCTGGAGAAACTGTCTGCATGTGGCTTAGATGGGTGCACTGTTCCCTGGGTAAAAATCTGACTTGATGGCTGGGCCCAGAGAGTGGTGGTGAATGGAGTTAAATCCAGGTGGTAGATGGTCACCAGTGATGTTCCCCAGCGCTCAGTACTGGGCCTAGCCCTGTTTAATCTCTCTATCAATGACCTGGATGAGGGGATTGAGTGCATCCTCAGCCAGGTTGCAGATGACAGCAAGTTTCGTAGGCATGTTGATCTGCTGGAAGGCAGGAAGACTCTACAGAAGGATCTGGACAGCCTGGATTGATAGGCCAAGGGCAACTGTATGAAGCTCAACAAGGCCAAGTGCTGAGTCCCACACTTGGGTCACAACAACCCACGCAGTGCTACAGGTTGGGGGAAGAGTGGCTGGAAACCTGCCCCGTGGAAAAGGACCTGGCAGTGCTGGTTGACAGCTGAACATGAACCAGCAGAGTGTACAGGTAGCCAAGAAGGCCAATGGCATTTTGGCCTGTATCAACAACAATGTGGCCAGCAGGACCAGAGCAGTGATTGTCCCACTCCACTTAGCGCTGATGAGGCCTCATCTCAAATATTGTGTTGAGTTTTGGGCCTCCACACTACAGGAAAGACATTGAGGTGCTGGAACGAGTCCAGAGAAGGGCAACGGAGATGGCAAAGGGTCTGGAGCACGGGTCTTATGAACAGTGACTGAGGGAGCTGGGGTTGTTTAGCCTGAAGAAAAGAAGGCTCAGCAGAGACCTTCTGATTCTCTACAGGTGCCTGAAAGGAGGTAGTAGTGAGGTGGGGGTCGGTTTCTTGCCTCAGGTAACAAGCAATAACGACAAGAGGAAATGGCATCAAGTTGTGCCAGGTGAAGTTTAGATTGGATATTTGGACAAATTTTTTCACTATTAGGGTGGTCAGGCATTGGAACAGGTTGTCCAGGGAAGTGGTGGAGTCACCACCCATGGAAGTACTTAAAAGACATATAGACGTGGCACTTGGGGACATAGTTCAGTGGTGGACTTGGCAGTGCTGGGCTAATGGTTGGACTTTATCACCTTACAGGTTTTTCCCAACCTTAATGGTTTTATGACTCTACTACACTCTATTAAAGCTTCAAGGCAGTAAAGAACCGGGGGAGAGTGTGCGTGCATCTTTCAACACTCAAAACTGAAATTTTGAACAACCAAGCAGAAACCTGCTCTAGCTGCAGCTGGCACAGGCTGGTTGTAAATTTGGTAACATTTGGACTAAACAGAAGTGGCATGTCCTGAATCCTCTAACTAGAAGAGAGATATGAGATGCTACTCTGAATTACAAGGCTGATTATGTTCTGTACTAATGCATTTAGACTTTTTATATGAGGAAAACCAGGTATTTTGAGTTCCATGCCACAAAGAAAGATCCATGAAAAAGAAGTGACTGTCTTAAGAAAAAAATGAAGGAGAATGTCTGGAAAGAAGATGAAGATGCTGTCTGCAGGAAAGATCCTGGAAGTGGCAGAAGATCTCAGAGAACAGGGACACACATAAATATGAATGCTGAGGTACGGCCAGGGACCTTCACCAGCAACACTTGCAGGTGGTCAACACTGACAGCAGTGGCACAGCAGGAACCAACCCAACTCTCTGCCCAGCTTTCCAGGCCAGCAACGACCTCCCTGCAGGGATGACAAGTCAAGACGTAGGAAACATAACAGTGTACTAGGAGGATGCGAATGAGAATAATTAAACAGGGTAGGAGCACTAATCTCTCTGGTCTTGAAATAAACCACAGTATTCAGATCCTCTAGAGGTTGTCATTTACTTTGTCTTGCCCATGACAGCCAGCACTTGGATAAATTTGAGTAATTGCAGGCCACTTTCACTAGAAGCTGATGCAGAATATATATGGCTTTAAACAATTCTGTTTGCTTGCACAGAAAAAGCATGATAAACACTTAAACATGATAAACTTCTGACTTCTAACAGACCACACCTACTCTTCACAGTTCTAACCCTAAATTCAGTCAGTAATTTTACTTAGAGGTTCCCTCTCAGTCCCTTCTCTGGTTATTTCCAACTTTCTGATATAATTCCACACTCCTCAGTAATATTTTCTCCCTTACACATAGCTGATATCAAATACATTTGTCACTAAATGTTAATTGAGTCCTCAGAAAACATTTCAGATTTTGTGGCTTCCTTTCATACACTTTTTGGTCTGTGTGAGGATGCCAGTGATTCAAGGGTTCAACTGTTCTTCACATACATTCTGAATGAACATTAATGCTGAGACCCATCAGCTCAATGAGATTTTCCCTAACCCCAAATGACAACAGCACTTTTTATAGGCATCTAAGAAAAACTGATTGACAGAACGTTTTTTCTAGTTCTGCTCTCCATCAGATAACCATCTTGTTACTCCATATACTCACTTCTCCCTCCTCTATTTTTTAAAAATTGTTTTATATTGATATCCAATTTTATAAAAGCACAATGAAAGCCAACTGTATAACTCTATCAAAGAAAATCCTTCTGTTTCAGAGTGGGGAAATGTCACTTGAATTTGGAAAGGCTTTCCCTGAATCCAGCTTCTGTTGAAGCGAAGCTTGAACTGGGTACTCTTCATACTTCTCTGAAACAGAAACAGCCTAAAAACATTCCTTTTGGTACATCTTTCTTAGAAATTCTCTCAGAACCCCATAACAAGCATATTTATTCCACACATGAAAATGAAATGCCTAACACTGGCAGTTCTACTGAATGTATACACACTGCTGAATAGCATGATGCAAGCAACGGCTTACATGGATAGATACAGGAATCAGAGCACTAATAAATACCAAATGAAAACCCTTCAGATGTTTACTTAGATGCCTACTCCAAAACACTGCACAAAAGAAGTCCTTGCAAAGGTGACAGTCATTTTTTGTAACATCTCAAATGACACTGTGCTAACCATATTATCTTGTCTTAGAGTCAGTCACTCACACATTTTGCACACCCATGTAATGGCAAGCAATGAATTGAGTACGGTGTGGAAACTTTCAAACCCAGCGTTTCTTCATTCTACCTTTTCTATCCTTGCTCTCTTTCCAACTAAGAATCCCACTCCCTCAGTATCTGCTTTGCTCAGTATTGGTGCAGCTCACAGACTATTACAGGTGGAACTGATGGCTGGTAGGTATTCATTCTCTCCCTTCCCAGAAACCTTCTGAAAATGAGAAACACACAGTTTCAATCTAAACAAGTCGATCACTTGAGAGAATGAGATGAAGAACACAAATATTGCATAAAAGATTGTTTTGGTTCATTTCTTTGGAAGGAACAGGCACCTCCCAGATACTGACCAGGGTAAGAAGTAGTAAGTAGTACACTTAGAGAAACGAAAAATGCTGTTTGACACCATGAATTTGGAATATTTTATTCAAAACAAAAACTGACCCATTTTGGGTCAATTCTAACTATTATTCTAAATGTTCAGCCTCTGTACTGAATCCTTCCTTCTCCTCCCCAGCATTCTCCATAAAGCACTCCCACACTACAGAAAAAGGATATTTATACTTGCTTTTCTTTGGTGTGTGACAACACTACTGTCCAAGCTTTCTCTGCACTGGCTTGCTGACTTACAGTAAGCACGAAACTGCCTTCAGTCATATACTGGAAAAGGGAGATGTGCCCAGAGCTGCAAGATGGAGCTCTGCAAGATGCTTAGCAAGAGGTTGCAGCTCTTAGTTGAGGAAGAAACCTGCTTAACAACATCAAGCTAATGAGAAGTGCTGTTGTTGGGTTTTATGCTACAGAGACCAATGGTGGCACATATAATCATGAATGGCCCTTCCACACTTCAGGCATTATGTTATGGACAACATCTGTATTATTCTGTTCTTTACTCCTATCAATCCTACTGAAACATACTAATCTAAAGAAAGTGCAGCTCCCTGGAAATGTGTGTACATGCCACTTTTATAACACTGTGACTCTTTTCCACAGTCTCCTTCCTACACCTTCCAACAAGGTTACTGGTATAGATACACCACCTCAAGTGCTACAAATACCCAAATGAGAAACTACGCACTACAAGCCAAAGAGATGCAGTTTGACTTCCTTCACAGACTCAAAAGCCCAAAGGCACTCTCAGAAGTCATTGCATTCAGATCAGAGTTGCTTTTTGCCTACCACATCTGCCAGTAGAGAGGCACACAAGATACTATCACTGCCGTCAACTCTTGAGTTAACAGGAAAGCCGTAGGGGACAGATTGTACTGGCTGACACAGCAGTGGGCAGGGTATTTGGAAGGGCTGTACTCCTCCCAGCCTCACTACTCCTGAAGCCTGTGTACCAAGGTTTGCCTTACAACAACATAAGAGAGATCATTTCCACTCCTCAGGGCTTTTTGGATCAAATTTTGACATAATACAATTGGGGGAAAAAATGATCTCATGAAATGTATACTGTAGGGAGGAAAGGGAATAAAGGTATGTTTCAAATTGATCTGGAAATATTTTCCCATGTGAAATAGTTATGCTTGACTCTTACAAAAATGCAGTGCAGTAAAGAAACAGTGGCATGGAGCACAAATTCAGCAAAACAAACAAAAAATCTTCCACAAAAAATATTCCCTTTATAATATGTAAATTCAAACGAAAACATAACATGACCCTTCTGTCCCCATGGAATGAAGGTAAAAACAATGACCCCAACCAACCCCCAAATATCTGCTATCTGGGCTTCCCTGTATCCATCAGAAAACAAAGTCACTTAAGTGTGACCAAAGAAAGCCATAAAACCACTAATTCCAACTCACAGACAGTCACCTCCTGCCCTCTGAAATAGATCCCATCTGCCACTCCTCTTATTTTCAAAAGGAGCAACCACTTCATTGCTATGAGTTTAAATACTCTTAAAAATCAACTTACATACACAATTACCATCTTCCTCTCTTTCTGTCCTACAGATTATAGGAACAGCAGCATACTGATCTACTTTTTAAGTCCTCTGTCTCCTGCTTCTCCTCATCATCTCGGACCATTTAGGCAGTAACCTCTGCATAGGAAAAGGATATTGCTTGATTCCTTCACACTGCCTGGAAATGCAGCCAATTCCCACACATGACAAGCTCACACAGCAGTGCTCCATAGTGAATGCATGCAGAGGCAGATCCAAATCTCCTGACTACGAAGCCTCTTGCACTGCCCTCCAGCCCACCCTACCCATCCCACCATGTAGCACACTGCTAGCCTACAAAGCTCATCTGCAAAAGACCCCACAGAGGCTGAGTGCTTCATAAAAGACATAAAAATGTTTGGCTACTCTCCAGTTATGCTATCCAACAGGAAAAAAAAAGTTTTTTCTCACTAAGATGCACACAAACCCTTGCCATACATGACAAACCCACACTGCAGAGCTGTTTGGTTTTTATCCTCAAGTTTCTAATGCAGAACACAGCCTACATCAGGAATGCTCTGATCCAGTACGGCAAGTCATACATTGTTAGTTTGTTCTTGCTTGTCAATGGGGCTCAAAACATAGAATTTTTTTGTAGATGAGTATTAGTACGCACTGCCTCTCGTACAATACAGTAGCTGCTCGTCTCTATTTAAAAGCCAGCTGTTTCTAATTAAGAAAATACGGAATAGGATATCTTCCAAACATCTTTCCACGAGCTTGCAACAAAGCTTTGCTACTTTTTAACATATGAAAAAAGCAATTTGGGGAAATTTTGAAGGACATGAAGCAACACTGGACTCCAAATTGAAAAAAGATGCAACTTTTGAAGCACAGTCCATTAGCATAGAACGATAATTCTATCCTGAGTGAAGGAGCTTGTTCCTGGACACCGCTACACCCCAGTCCAAAGCCAGTAAATCTGGATAATCAGCCAATTACACAGAAGTGTAAATGTTCTGTATTTCTATTTAAGCTACTGAGCAGCATTTAAACTTGTTAAGGCTACCTGATCTCCAAACAGACATTGGCCAGACAGTGTGGCTGGCATCCAGATTATACTGCTACACTGAAGGAAAAACAGTTGACCTCTTATGCACCATCTGTGCAACCCCAGGGTAACCATTCATAACCGCTCCCTATTGCTCCCCCATCTAACACACCCACCTGCCAGCCGCAGCTCTTCTGCAGGGCAGGAATCAAAACGGAAGTCTTGAAGATTTCAGAGAAACATGAAGACTTCAGAGAAGTTTAAAGGTCAGCTGACCCCCTTGCTCTGCACTGCCAGTTCCCAAACTAGAATGAGTTTTTACGATCATGGCTTAATCCTATTTTCACATGGCTCTAGATAGGAAATGCCAGCACAGTGCTGGACTCAGCTACCTATACAGTCCTGCTTTAAAGTCTTCATAAAATAATTTCTAAGGAGAAATTAAGTCTGGGACATCTTTTAGAAATATTTAGGACAGGTTTGCTGCAGAGCTGCCAAATAGGTAAAGGGGATGTTTTGGGGGATTTGCCTCCAGAAAATAAGCATGCTTAATCTATTAGTTTCACATTCAGGGTTTATTAAAACATTCATTTATCTCAATTTTTTCATCTTTGCACTGTATGACATAGTAGAAGACCATGCCAAAGATCTAGAAGTGAGAGATTAATTTCTGAAAGCCATGTGTGGCTCACAAAAACAACAAACCCACTCCTTCAACAGATGCTTAAAAATATATACATGCTTCGTTAGTCTAATTTGCCTGCTCAGAGCCTAGTCCAAAAGAGCAGAAAAAGTTCCAAAACCACATCAAGTGCCATGGAGACCTCTGTGCATAATAATAAAAACAAACACGATCAGCAGGCATTAAGGACCTCAGTCTGCAGGCCAAGTCTGATTTGTGCATAACAGCTGGATGAAGCATTTTCACCAACCAAAACATTGACACCACAATGTAATGTGCAACCAATTGCAGACAAACAAACCACAATCAGAACAGCCAATTTTCTAACTAGCACCAAACTGCAGAAATATGAGAAGCCAGAAAGAACAACAACTGAGACCTCTGGAAAAAGGTTCAAATGTACAGAGAAAGACAAAAATGTTCTGGAAAACACGAAAATGTACATTAAGCTGTCAGTTTTGCAGTGTGGATTTGAAAGAGCAGTAATGCGAAACCTGTTTATTACACTGCAATAATGATTATCTCGCCTTCAGGATTTTTTGGGTTTGTTTTGTGTTGTTTCCAAGTCTAGTAACCCATGAAGTTCTTACATGCTTTAGTAAGAACTCAACCAGAAAGATTTTAGAGACCTTCAGACTCAAGGCCAACTACAAAACCGACTGTGCAACCAGAGTCCATCCCATCTTCTGCATCACCTCCGTCCCTCAAAAGCCAACAACAGTGCACCAGTCAAGGCAAACCTGTCTTGCTAATGCCATACACAGAGGAATGGGAAGCTTTGCTAAAGGAGGGATAAATGTTTTCTTAGCAAACCATTAATACAAGCAAGTCCTGCTACTGCCACATTACATGGGATCTTCATTACTGGGACCTTTTAAAAATCACCTTTAATCCAGGTAATGCTCATGCATAGCTTCTTTAAAGTCTTTATAAGCAGACAAATAACCTAGCAAGAATTTGACAGTTCAGCTGGAAAAATCAAGAAATATCTTCTGTCTAGGATGTGAAGAGCACTAGCAAATAAAAGCACACCTGCCATTACACTTATGAAAGTGGTTCTTACACAGAGCTGTGTCCACTACGCTGGTGGTACAATTATTTGGACTGTGATTTGATGAGCTTTCTCTCAACTACAAGTGTATAAAAGTAACTGGGAAGTGCAGTAGCTCCAACTTCAAAACCTCCAGCCATGAGGTTTGGTAAGATGGGCTTCCTGACGTCCTGAGATCAAGATAATGGGTTTCAAACACAAAAAGATTCTTAAACCCCAGTTCTGATATGACCACACACAGCTTAAAGCAAATGTCAAAAAAATTAGGAACATTAACCTGTACTGCAGAATAACCACAATAAGACCCTTTCAAAATCAGATTAAAACTCCCCCTCTTTTACCCCCTTTCCTCTAGGCAGAGGGGGAATGAGACTGATACTCATCTTCCTAAAGAAATTTCCTTAATGGTAACAACAACTAATGAGGCAGACACAAAACACAACACTTATATTAAGGTAAATAAACTGTAAAAAAAAAATAAAAATCACATCTAAGAAGCAGTCTTTTCATCATCAACAACAGCAGATGCTTCAGAGGGGTGACGGCAACATCCCTTCCCTGCCAACCCCACTCTCCCTTAAAACACTAAAAATTTCAGCTCAAGGCAGGGAATGAAGAAATCTGTTTTTCTTATCTCAAATAACATCTAAATCAAGACTCAAAGCATGATCACTGTCATAACATCCTCCTTCCTGTACACACTTTCAGGTACAGGTATTTAGGTATGTGTGTGGGTGGTAATACCTACAGAGAGACTTTGATCCTAAACAGTGCAATATTATTCCCATAAACCTAAAGTATGGTTCAATTCCTATGAAGAAATCCACACAACAGAATATGAGCAGAATATCTCACACACCATGTATATGATATATGCAAGAAATAAGCACAATTGTTAGCACTCACTGTTCCCTTCAGGACACCAAATCCCCATCCCTAGGCAAACAAACACAATAGCCAAGACTGCAAGAGGGCAGAACTATGGCTAATGTGCTGGTCAACAAAATATCACTGGATTATGAGCTAAATGCCCCAAAAGTTCATGAAAATGATCATTAAAAAGGCAGTCACATCCTCAGAGCAGTACATTTCTGTATTGCCTCTTATAATTAATGAGTATCAAAGTAGGTAGCTTTTTAAAAACACAGACATCTACCTGTTTTCAACAATCTGTGGTGGTAAGTCATAACTACAGAAGGGTGGGAAAGGATTCATATATTGTACAAAATACTGTCATCCGGAAGTGCCCATTCAAACGCAGTGAGTTCCATTAAAGTATCTTAGCTCCAAAGGCAAGACAATAAAAAAAAGGCATCAACTTTTCTCAGTGTCACTGTTCTCTGCAATTATAAAAAGAACTTCACTTGAAAAAGTGCAAATATTCAGGAAAGCCAAAAGAGCTACCAAAAGGTTTCTTTGCTCTTCTATTACTATTGCTTATACTACTAAAGAAAAATTGCATTCTGAAAAGGTTCCCCCAAAACAGCCAGAGAGTTTACTTCCAAAGTACCAGATGTCATACTATTGGAAAACCTCTATCAAGGACTATTGAGATTTTAATCAGGGTTTTGTCTTATTATGTCACATGTATTCCATTATGAATATCGTAGGGGAAACAGAAGAAATACGTTGACTCTTTGACGACAGAGAATAAGTAAGTTGCTTCCCTTTGCCCTCAAGGAGGGAAAACGGTATTATCTTCCCTGTGAGAATGCTCAAGATGCTATGGGCAAGATAAAGAAATACTTAGTGCAAACAGTTTAGTAAACCCCAGCAGAAAAAAAGTGTCTTTTCACATACTTAAAAGTCTGCTTAGGCTCCCCTCTGACATTTCATGAATGGACAGAACAAAATGTTTTGCACCTCCTATGCCTCCTACTGACAGCACAAACTCCTGGTTGGCCCAAATGCTAGATGAGTATTACAGTTAAAATCAGCTCCCTTTGAGTGCTATTGGATTTGCATACTATGAGGATCTAAAATATCCTGGAGTTCAATTTATTTGAAGATAAACATACTGGCAAGATTTAAAATAAAATCAAAGCTTTTAAGATACCTTGCTTACTTATAAATGAAGAAGACAGCAAGGGTAAAGGAATTGCTTAAGTCTGGGAAACAGCAACATAACTCATTTTACAGGCTAGAGCCTAGCACAATCCCAGCTCATTTCACCACGAGCTGGTTTCATGACAGCAACTGATTACTCAAGAGACTTTGTGGGAGTTAACGCAAGTGGTAAACAAGCTCCCTTTACCTTGGGACCTTCCTCTGATTTTACAAAAAGATAAAAGAAACAAAAACCCAACATTCTTCCACTGCTGCTCCTGCTCTCAAAAATACAAGAAAGCTGGTAGATATAGATACAAGAAAACTGATATTGATCCCCCCAACACACACTGAAAGCCATACAACAGCTTATTTCTGACTGCTTGAATTCAAAAAGCATCTTCATAGAATGATGACCTATTCTTAACATTTTTGATTGATAATTACTGACCCAGGGGCACAAGTACTGGAGCAGACACTTTATCAGTCAATGTGTTCTTCATTTAAAAGTACATTACATTATTTTCATCTTGGCAAGATATTAGCATCACTTCTGAAGTCATAGTGTCAGAAAACCAGACCATAAAACCAAAGGTTAAATAGAAACACTTTCTAAAAACATTAAAGCAAAAACAAAGCCTTATTAACATGAAGCTTTTGTTCTGAGACCTGTGGTTTTATATGTTGGAGCAAATGTTGATGACCAACACAACATGAATTCTGCTTAAGTTGCAATAAAAAAAAGAGAGCTATTTTGGGGGGAAAAAAAGAAGAAACACCAAGCTAAAGCCAATAGCCTGACCCTTCTTGTATAAAGCAACAGCTCACCATATTGTTTGTATGTGATACTGTTTGATAGTGGAAGCACTAAAAGTCTGCTGAAGACAAGTCATTCATGGTTCTGCATGATACCGACATCAAATTTCTGCGCAATATATGAAAATGTGAATTAGAGATACTGATGCTGTATCTGCTGTGAAATACATAAAGATCACCATGAAATACTATCAGAGGACTGAGGCTTTGTCTATCAGTCAATTACTTGCTGATCCCAGCCTGTCAGCTGTTTGTCTCACTTGTAAAAAGCTGCTGAAAATCTACAATAGCCTCCATTACCCTCAGTGTTTTGGCACATGATAATAAAATATGTATTAAGCCAGAACCAGCAAAAAAATCATGTCTGACTACTCTTGTTGAATACAGACTCACAGGAATAACCTCAAAAATCTTTAAGTGACTTGCCATCAGTTGACTTTTGTATCATTATTTTGTAGTACACAAGGGTTGCAATCTAAGCATATTTAACTAATTTGTTAAAATTATTAGTTTGCTTTTCTTCTTTCTGTATCATAAACAGCATCTCTCCATTAAAGAAAAGTCTAAACTTACTACAAAATACATTTTACTGGTAATTTTGAAAGCAGTTCCACTTCTACAGAGTAACATATTATCCTACATTTATTACGCCCTTAATTGTTCATGGTAGCCCCCTATTTTAAACATGCATGAGGCTCCTGAATGACTTTGACAGGCTTGCAACTTGATTTTCTCACCATGAGTTGAAATAATAACACCGACAGAAAAATTTCACCACGTGGAACTCAGCTGATGTGGAAGGAACAAATCCACAATTCCTCTAGTAATATAAAAGGATCAGTAACATAGCAGGTCCCCTTCTGCTTCTGACCACCTCATCCGATTTTCAAGAAAATTCAATTTATTTTAAATTAATGAAGGAAAAACAGAACACTATGAAAGCAAAATATATGGAAAAGAAAGAATCCATTATTAAAAAAAAAAACCAAATAAATATGATATTTAGTCAAACACACAAAATCTTACCAGGAAGGCACTAAAGAAAGAGTCAGTCTCACTGCTATTGACATGAACTGAGAATTGTCATATACTATCCCCAGTGCACATAATCATATATGATGTCACTTTTGGGGAGAAAGAGAGCTCTTCTAATGAGGAGATTAAGCTAAATGAATGCAGGGATTAAGAAAAGGTTAAAAAGAAGAACAAGCACTCTCATTAGAGCACAATTCCTTTCCAAGCATTGTGTGAGTGTTCAGGGAGTTGTGCTGGGCAGCTCCCCACTCAGCCAAATGTTCATACTGACCTGCCCCAGCATGTCTGGTGCGATGGGAAACGTGGGCCAGATGGCTGAGTAGACACCGAAGAACACGAGCCAGAGCAGCATGCTTCCCCAGACGGCCAGGTGACTGAACTGTCAAGCAACAGGGAAAGGAGAGTCAACACAGGTCACTTCCTCCATTCACCCAACCTACAAGTGTTTCCCTGTTCAGGTCTCTGTCGGTCTCACTCAGGCCTGTCTACTGCTCTTGGTTTCAGGCCAGTGGCACAGGTTGTTCAAACATCATAAAGCAGCTCTCTTTAATCTCTGCCTCGCAACAGGGCAGACAGATAGTCTTCTCAGCCAATCTATCTTATTTGGAGCTCCAAAAAACCCACCAGATTTTCCTTGGAACTCTGATTTCTCTCATCTAGTTCCTGCGTGCCACATTCACATAAATCAAGGTGGAAATTTTCAAATGCTCAGGTCAAAATTCACATGGACAAATCCCTTATGGCAGTGTACACATGCAAGCTGTATGCATCACTCACTTTTCATAGAGGAAGATGCAGTGCTATGTAATACACTACCACAATTAACATCTACTGATCCACTTTGCTTTTTTTGTTTAAAGGTGTTCTAAGTGATTTACAGATATGCAACACAGCTTACATCTTTACTGGTTCTTTAGTCTGTAGACTCACTAAGAGAAAATAAAAGTAGTTTTAAAGTGACCAAGAATACATCCAGCACAGATTTCATCTCAGTTGCATTAAAGAAAGTAATTTTTTCTACATGCCCAAACTGTTTTTCTGTTCAGGATGATTTAAGTTGTTTTACTTTTACACTGCAGTGGATGGAATCAGTAATTTCAGCTGTAACGAGCAACTGAGCTCATTATTTGCTCCAGCTTTTTTGGATGCCAACAACTTCTGCGGCTGATGACTTTGGCTGCAATTCAGAGAAATACCTGCATAAATCTTAATTACTAATTACATATGAGTTTAGGAACATGGGAATGAATTCACATACTGGTTGCTGTGGTGGACACAGCATGCTTGTTCAGTTCTCAGCTTTATACTTTCTATTTGATGACTGTGTCTGTTGACTTTTTGAACAGTATGTCTGAGAACCAAAGAACTGTCTGAGTACTGTGTTCTGCCTGCTGTGAGACAGATACAAACTTCTGGAAGAAGGAGAAGATTGGTCCTACTCTAGAACCACTTAACATCCTTGGAAAGGACAGCTTTCTCCAGCAGAGGCAGTGAAAACAAACAAGCAAGAAGTCTGCAGCACCACTACAGACTGGCAGATAGTTGGGACCAACTAGAGGCCGCCTTACACTAGAAGCATTCATACAGCAAAATGTCAGGGGCAGCGGAAAGAACACTCTTCTAGGCACTCCCAGAAAGCTGGAATTTTGTTCAACACTAAAAGTTGCTGGGCTAATGAGCAGGACATGGGATAGGCCCCTTCCTGGAGACACACAGTGGGTAGGAAGATTTGTTTTCAAATTTTGCTATTTATTCTGTTTCCCCCAGGAGATCTGACCAGCAACTACTTCATTAAAAACAAGCCTGCAATAAACAAACCAATCAACCAAAAAAACCCCAACCCAACCCACCCAATAAAACAAACAAAAACCCACAAAACCCACTCACGCCTGATTCAGTTTTAATATGAAGAAAACAAAGAGACTGAAGTATTTTTTGTTCTATTTTTTTAAAAATACTTGGAGAAGAGCGATTTTATCCTTTCAGTTTACTTGCTATTCTGAAAACTACAGTCAATTCACATCAAGATTCTGACTAAAAGCCCTGCCCCAGTGAACAACTGTAGTGTTCAGCTTCCCAAAGCTGAAGTACTGCAAGGCTTCTGCAAGACCTCATCTTTAAGAAAAGTCAGTCCCATGCAATGGCAGCACTGCTTTCCAAAAAAGGACATGATACATCCTCGAGCCACAGCCTTCCTCTCAGACAAGTGGACAGAAGGCTCAGGATAGCTTGGACTGATGCTTCCAAGCTGTAGACTCCTAGACTTTATGATTAAAAACAGTAAAAATAAAATCAAGCAGAGAAACCAACCTAAGACAGAGCCTTATTTTGTAGGAGGTCTATTTATGCTAATGAAATGCCATAATTATTTTGTCTCACTCAGGTTTTTCTTTGCAATCTGCTGGCAGGACAGTTTTTGAGTTTTGCCGCTCTTCACCCCGCCCTTTCCAGCTGAGCAGACTTCACTCATTTTATATTGTCTTTACCTTCTTCCCATGGTTGTCCCAATCATTTCTTCACCTCATGCTTATATCTACCCAAATTGCTCCTCTATCTTTAAAAGCGCTTCTACATTCGTGATGAGCCCTCCTTGCCCTGTTTGAAGATGTTCCTTATACACTCACCCCACCAACCTTTTCACTGTTGATTCTCCACTGATCTTTGCCATTTAACCCTGGAGAATTCATGTGCAAACCAGAAGCAAGTCCATCAGATGAGTTAAATGAATGACAGTCAGAAAAAAGAAATTAAGGCTCTCACATAAAACCCAGACATAGTATATGGTTCTGCCATGTCTCCTATTTATCTGAAACAGTTCATGTAGTGTGATAAAGCAGTGAAGAAAGCTGTAAGTGTTTGGAAAAAAGCCTACTGCAGTATTCCAGATAGGTAACATGTAACATGAAACTGCTCCACATAACTTTAATGTGCAGATTTTGTTATGCATCATGTTACTACTTTTCCAAAACCTTTCTTTCCACACTACCTACTGGATATACCATGCTCTCAACCACTTTGACTCAGCATTATTTATTTAAAGCTTTCCACTGAACCCATCGTGTTCTCCCAAGTGGCAGTGTCCCTCTAACTCTCAAGAACAAACTGCCTGTAAACAATCCACTTGATGATGGAGAAGAGGCTTAACTCAAGGTTGTACATTTAATACTCTTTAAGTAACCTAAAGATTCTCTGTGTGTTGATTCACTCACAGCTGAAACAATAACTATAACCAACATCAGATTCCGAGAGGATAAGTTGATTCTAAACACAACCACTTTTCTGTGCATAACAATAATTTCTCTATCAAATGTCAGTGCTATAGAACACTGAGATCTACTAACCATTATGGTATCTTTTAAAACAAAAGTTTAGAAAAGAGGGCATCGTGATTACCCCCCAGTGACTGAAAAGACCAGTTACCAAGGGAAGAGGAGAGTCGAGGAACCATCAAATAAATCACAATAAAACAGGATCTAAGCAGGCTAACATGCCTCCAATGCAGACTTGGATATACCCTCTTCTAGTGCACTAGGGACTAATTTAAATATTTTTGCATTTTAAAACATTGGTACACAATACAGAATTGATTCATAAGCAACAGCGAAAAAAGAGATTTTATTTTTAGATGAGAGAATGAGGCAGAAAATATTAGCATCTCCCCAACAATTAAATAACTTGTACAGATACCATTTAATCTTTAAAATTCAGAACAGACATAATCTCATTGATTTTAATTCCTCTGTGAGGAATGAAATAAAACATAACTAACAAAAACAATGAGGGTACAAGATGTAAGCCAAGCCCCTCCAAGAAACTCGTAAAATGAGAATAAATTGCGTCCTCAAAACAGCAAAGTTTCTTTGTACATCACAAAAAGTAGATTCCAATATGGTATCTTACTGGTGTGAAGAAACAGGGACTAGATCAGAATCAAAAAATGAGTGTTTCAGAGGGGCTGGGGGAAAGAAGGGGAGAAAGGTGCTGAAGGTTCATCAACACAGAAGCCCTCCCCTATCCCCCCATACTCTTTGGAGGTCACTGCCCTGCTGAATTCTGTCACCTATCAGTAACAGAGCCCTCACTCATTGCAAGTGAATAACTCAAATCTGGGAATCAACATCAGCATTTAACTAACATCCTTATTACACTAAGTTTCCAAACAAAAACTCTGAAACCAATGTGAAGTCACTAGTTCTTTTTACCTGGTTCAAAGACGTTTTCAAAGCCCATTTGTTTATCTGTGGGCAGACACCTTTTGCTCCCCATTGCATTAATTTTAAAGGAGCTACAGATCTATTTCCTTAAGCAATTACAGAAGTATGTTGATTTCATGCAAAATTTTCTCATTTTTAAGTAGAGATGTTGACAATACACTTAAGCGTACTCTTCCCACTTCTGTCAGGCTGTCCTTTTTCATCACACATATCGTGTGATCTCTGAGTTCATTCCTCTCACATTCTGTACTTAGGGAGCTTAGCAGTTTATCCTTACATGAAAGATCCAATTAGAACTCTGAAGTCTCAAGTGATTTTTAGTACTTCTTTTCTGCATTAATACTCATTAGGGAGGAAGGTGGGTTAATAAAATAAAAGATACTGGAAAGCACTTACTCTAGTCCACGCAGTTGTTTCCAAGCCAGCTTTCAGACAAACAGTGACTACAACATACTGCAAGGGAAAAAAAAAAAAAAGAAAAAAGACAACTTCATTACTAACACTTTCAAATTCAAAGGTGTTCATGGTCCAATCTTCCCTTTACATCTCAAAAGCTACTACCATTTAGGTAGCCAGCAACACAGGAACTTGGCAGTGTGGGATTAGGGAAGGACAAGGCATAAGCTATTGCAGGTGCATGTCTGGGAAAAAAATTGAAAAGAAAGAGGGAAAATCAGGCACACAGCATCAGTTTGATATTACTTTACTCACACACTTTCTTCAGGTTTACACAGTTTTCTGGTGGTATAAAAAAGACTCTAAAGAATTCTACTATTCAAAAATTGCCAGGATACACAAACTTACAGTGTAAACTATGTTTCCAACAAATAAATAGTCAATTCCCTGGCCATTTGTGAATACTGCATCTGAAAAAAAACATAAAAATTATCACATTTGACATTAGTGTATCAACGGAATGGATTAAATAACATGGAGATTTTCAGGAGAAAACAGCTGGTCCTAACCTTGCCTTTTTGAACATATAAAAGCACTTTTAGAAGCTGAGAAAATGGTAATGCAGAAGCTGTGCTAAGCCAGGTCTCATACATGATGCTCAGATAGAGCATATATCCATAGCCCTGGTTGCCAGAAGCTGGCCTAGAAAAAGAGGAAATGTTTGCCAGAGTATAACATGTAATTTGCCTCTAAGAGCTAAGGTATGTGTGCCAATTTTTCTGTCAGTCTGTTCTGTACTACTTATTGTCACCTCTAATAAAACTCATTATTTGTGTGCTTGTGACGAAAAAGCCAGTATCTAATAAAACTCATTATTTGTGTGCTTGTGACGAAAAAGCCAGTAAAACATCAACTGATTTGTGGTGAAAGAGAGCTGAATTAAGAAGAAAGCTTTTATCGGTAAAGGACACATGTAACATCGAAAATATCCCACTGGAGGTTAATTCAGCAACAGAGCAGTATTCAGCCTCCACATACCCTTTCTCTAGTCAAGTGTGCACAAGGGTAAATACACGTTAATCTATCACGTGAAAGTGCCAACCTTGGCAATACTTCAAATGTCATTTCGTCTTCCTTAGCCCTTGCGGAATAAAACTGGAACACCGCGAAAACAAACTAGACTGCCACACTAACGCCAAGTGAACTTAAACTCACGGGAGTTTTCAAGCATTACTCAAGCATGGTAAGTATTGCTATTTTCACAGGTTTTAAGACAACTGCTGGATAAATACAAGCACAGCAGGGATGAAAAACACAAGATAAAACCCTGGACCTATTCATAAAAACATACTGCCTAGCACAATGTGCTTATACTACGACAGTACCATTTTGTTAGTTTTATTTGCAAAACTGAATCTGACATCCTTAAACAAGGGTCATGTACTCCAGGATCAGTAAATTTTTAAGCCTATAAAGAAGCATTTCAGACACCCTAACCTCTGTAGTGAAGACTCTGCCCAGCTTACAGATAAAAAATCCTCTATATTTAGTATGTGTAGTTAACCCAAGCTACCTGTTTTGTTTTTCTTCTACCATGGCTGCACGTGGCTGTCTCCAAAGAATTGACAGGCTGTGAGCATTTTCTAGAGATCGCTAGTTCTCTATCCCTGCTTGCTTTTTCTCTTTTGAATGTTAACTACTAAGAAACAGCAGCAGATAGACCAGTCACAAACACTGGAACAGGAGTAAAGCCTGAGACAGCTTGGTTAGGAACTGGTTTGGTTTCTAGCCACTGGCATCTCTATCAGCCCAACTCCTCCCGCAGTACATGGTGTAGTGTCAGGCATTTCCCACATCATTCGCAAGTATATGTCAAGTTTTAAAAACTGTCATTTTGCTCTTTCCTCTGGTGTCAATGGAAAAGGTGAAGAGCACTACAGAATTCAGTCCTCCATGCCTATTGAACTCTATTGATGCCAAAAGTCTCAGTTTATTAAGGAAAAGGCATGCCCAAATGTGTATCAATTTTGATAGAATAACCTGCCATAATGACTTGGTTGTGCTCTAGTGTAACATCACAGTGCACATTTAAGTAACTGAATAAATTTTGCTGTAAGTCTCAATTTTTTAAAGTTACATTTTAATGCAGTAAGTTAACATCTTCCCCCCTTCCCCCCAGTGATTTGCATGACCTTTCACTTTAGGAGGCTATGCAGTCCTGAAAAGAATGATATTTCTGTTAATGAGAATAGCAGGACACTCAGTGAACATTCATTTCTGAAACTATACAAGTGCTCATTCATGGACTATATGTACCTCATATTCTAAGGAACCTGACAGGTTAAAAACGTCCCAGTGTGAATGGCACATTTTTGTCTCTGGCACTGAAATCCCTTTTGCACTTGGAAATGCAACAAAACTTGAAAATTCAATATTCATTCTTCCTTGGAAAGCGAGCTAACAAACCTATTCGAAGGAACTCAAAGTCAGCCTTTGAGCTGGCATTTCAGTCTTGTAATTTTAATTGCTGAAAAGTACATTATCTATTTAGGAATCGGAAAATATCTACAGAAGAATAAAACAAAACCTGTTATTTTTCTTAGCTGTTACCACTACAGATGTCAACCTAAAATTTCTGAAGTTGGATTTTAAGAGGAGCTATTCAAGATTAACATTTCTCATAAAAACAGTGAAAGAGAACAATAAAACACCTCAAATCAAAACAAAAACCATTCAACCATAAAAACCCCTCTCCCACAAAACTCAACCTTCTCCCAGCCCGCATACAGAGGAAAGGGAAGTCCCTTCTTTATAGGGTCCATCAGACAGCATGTGAAGCTCCCACTGAGGATACGATACTGACATTTTCCTCAGCGAGATAGAGAAACATGAACCTGACTCCCACAAGTATCTTTACCATCATGCCTCTGATGTAAGCATTCATCTTCCTTCCCTTTCCATTTCTTTCAACTCCTCCCCAATTAATCCGTCCTGGAGCTGAGAAGCTTTTCTTGAACTCAGTGTTTTCCAGGAAAGAGTTTCACTTTTGAAAAAATTGTTTGTTATTTTAGATAAATACTATTCCCTTCATCATCACCCCTAAATTCCTCATCTGATCTAGTCCTACTTCTTACTACAGTAAAAGAACAGATTTCCCACAGTTCTTCCCTCTCACACAACTATATTGTTAGGTAGGAACCATATGGGATTTACTGGTCCCTGAAATACCATGTAGTTGCATTACCCTTCATTAAAAGCAAGGCTTAATAACACTAATTTGTACAACAAAAAGTCTCATTTCCTAATATCTCTGGCTCTTGATCTGGTTTACTTCCACTTCAGCCAATTCATTTTTTTCCCCACAAGACTTAAATAGTAGTGAAATCTCTCTTTCATCCTACTTTTACAGTACTGTGTTATTGAATAGGAAAGGTCCAACAAGATATAAAGCAAATGGTTGTCAGGCAGCTGCTGTAAGAACATTATGCAGCTAGAAGTTGAGGTATCAACCCACTACCAAAAAAAAAAAAAAAAAGGCATTTTATAAGACATTCAGTATTTGGGTAAAACTTTTTGCAAAGCAACAGGTTCATTTTTCACATAATAAAGTCACTATATGAACAATAACTATGTTAAATTAGAATAATTTCTGAAAGCCACTAGGTAACTGGCAAAGTTCAGCAGCTACAGACCACTAACTGTCTGTCAGCATTATTTTCTTGAGACTTGCTAAGACCCCCTGTTCTGCAAACACACTGGCTCTATAACGCTGAACATCAGTTACTGACATAAGAAATAAAGAAGCCCTTACCATGCTCCAGCACTTTCAGTGGAAACCAGAAAAGAATGATGGAATGGATAAGGGCATTGATGCAGTGACCCCAGAAAACCTGAGGGAAAACAAACCAAGCCATCGGTAAAGTCCAAAACTCTTGACCTCTCTCTAACTCCTAACAAACACTTCATTGTGTAGTTTAGCATCGGACAACGTCTGTCCTGAAGTGAAATACCTAAACTTCTGCAGGATCGATTTCCTCCTATAATTTCTAGTTTTTCACAAGAAAAACACTGGTCCAGTTTGATCATTTTATTCTACCAACTTAAAAGATAATAGGCAAGCACACTTGCAATTTAAGATCTTTATCAAAATACAGCAGACGGACAGAGTCAACCTTCTTTAATTACCTCAAAGAGTGATTTTAAAAGATTGATTCAGTTTTCTTTTAATGGACAAATACTTTGTGCCCCATAGTTTTTAACTTCAAGATAACGGCAGCTCTGTACAAACTAGAACTTTACGTACTCTACAATTTTGCCTTCAGATAAATCAAACGCACAGCTTCCGTGATTCAGAAGTAAATTTAGACGTGTTTATTTCGGAATAAAGATGGAATACCAAATACTGACATTTTCCAGCATTTAAATAGCAAAATGAAGTAAAAAGGGTTCTTCAAAAGTCAGAAGACCGAATAAACCAATTCAAATTTTATTTTAGTTCCCAAAGAACTACTGGAATGGAGGTATAGTAAAGCTGTGAAAAAGCACCCTAGCAGAGACCATTATGAAAACATGTATATTAAATAAAATCCAGGTAATGTTATCCAGTTCCTTTGGAAGTGGTAAACCCATGACTTATCAGCAGTTGTGAATTGAAAAATCATACTCTGATAAAAATCTTACTTTGAATCAAAGTTTATGGATATTTCAGGACCAGTTTCAGTTGAAGACACAGCAGAAACCCCTTATTTATAACACATTATTATTTTAAAATTTAATTTAAAAATTCTTGAAAATTAAAATGTTCTTGAAAAGAACTAGGAGACAGAACAATCTTAATCTTAGTGGCTAGCATAAAGCAGAAGTAACAGTGGGAAACAAGTTATTTTCTAACAAGAAAAATCTAGAAAATAAGAATGCCCATAGTTGTTCTTAAAGAAACGGACTTTCCCTTACCCTTGTGTTGAAACCATCTGCATTTTGAGTAATTTTGTACAGCTGTGGAAATCTAAGCATGCTATCTTGAGTACATGATCTTTCAAAAATTCCCAGAGTAAAGGGTGGCAGTGCTGTGAAAATCTGCAAGGAAAGAAAATACTAATTAAAAGTAGTTATTAGTTTTAAGTGGATCTCAGATAATATTTCATTATCTAGAAAACAGCAAAGTTCTCAGACTTCAGTGAAGACTCACTACTACTTAACATGTTATTTGACAATTTTAAGCAGTCCAAACTAGTCCAAACATGAATTTCAGCAATTCATAACTCTCAAACATTGACTTATGAACAAAAGAAACATGAAATAAAATTAGTATATTTAACCAATAAGCTCAAACCCAAGAAGTCAAGCATGATTATTTTCTGGTGTAGCAGCTAATCTAGCGAGGGTCAAACACATCAGGCTGCAAAGGAAAGACAAGTATTTTTACAAAATAGCCACGAGAATGGGTTCCAATACAGCTGCAGTTGTTGCCATAATTAAATATGTAATATATTTAATCAGAGCTAAGTTTACAGACAAAGCAAATGCGGAAATCACATTTAAAAAAAAATCTACTGAAAAACAAAGGCCATTCTGCATCATGGTACTTTGGGGATTCCCCTGGTAGGCATGAAACAATAGGAACAAATTAACTGCAGTATATGTCTGGCTGTGCTATGGGCAGACTCTTAGATGACCAAGCCTCGGAAGCTTTCCAAGAGAGGCAGCAGGACGCTTTGCCAGAAGCAGAGTAAATTAGCCTCCACTGACTTTGACATTGCTGCTCTTAAAGTGTTTCCAGGATCTGAGGCAGCTCATTTAAAGCCAGCTTGGGTATCCGTGTTTCTTGTAGTCTGCAGTGCAGGCACAGACTGAAAATAACACCACCGTGGAAGTCTGAATACTAAACTCCACTCAATTCCTTGTACATTAACAGTTTATGTCAGAAACATCAGTACTAATCTTATACATACATATATTTTTAACAGTTTGAGAAATATTCTTGAGGTTAAGAAGCAGTTTGGAGTTATGAACTGTTTTGAGTGTGCATGCGTAACTGCAGAAGTTGGGCCGTGGTTCCCACCAGGAGCGAGCTGGCAGTCAGGGACAAAGAACAACACAGAGGAAGAGAGACGAGTGAGAATCGGTAATTACAACCCTAGATCCAGAGGGAATTGTGTGTCTTTTGCTCATAAAGTGATAAACCAGATGGTGAAAATGGCAGCAGGTTGGGGGTAGGGAACTGAAACAAAGACCACTGGTCCAATATATTCCAAAGAAGGCCATGTTCTCATACAGCTTTAATGTATTTTGCCAGGTTTCCTATGCTTATTGGGGCATTTACATTCTCACTTGAAGTAAATCTTCCAATGGTTCTGTTTATGAAGGCAAACCTCCAATGTGAATCAGTACAAAATCAGGAGTTATAATGCTACTATGATTTCATACACTTCATATTTTAATGAGACTACTAATGAAATAAAGGGTTAATCTGCACAGAATAGAATGACAGATCTAAAAGCACTTCAAAATCTAACCCCTTCAAACTGTGGAAGTCCCTAATAACCTACTAGCACTTGATTCTTCATGAGTCCACGCAACCAGTTCTAATTTTAGAAAATACTAAGCTTACAAAACAAGATTTAATTTCTACTTCACTAGTTATAGAAGATGAGTTTCATTCAGAAGCTTTAGGTAGGGTAGGTAAATTCATCAAATGAGGTTTAAAGATGCAAATATCTAAATACAAATGACAGAGACTGAGTAACAGTCAGAAAATTAGGGTGAAGAGAATCAAGGGAATGATAAATCCTTGAATAAATATCTTCCACTAAGAGTATCAAATTTTATGGAATATGAGGGTTTGTGTCATCATTTTTAAAATTAATGTGACAGAAGTTAAGTGGTTCCATTAATACTACTCAGTGATAATTTGCTGGCTTTTTCTGTATTAGCATATATTTGGAATGAGTTTTCTTAAAGAAAAAAATTAAATTTCCTCCCTGCAAAGAGAAATCCAAAGGACTCTTCAACAGTGACAGCGTCCCAATGACTTATATATCCATGCAGCAGGCCACTCACCGGTAACATTACAAAGGTAAGACTGTCAAACACCAACACAGGTCTATGCTATGGAACTTGGTTTCAGAGATCTTTCAGACGTTAATTAATGTGATTGATTAAATAATATTATTGATTAAAGTAATATAGTCATAAGGCACAGTGTAGCACTCTGCAGACCATGGCAAAAATCAGAAATCACTCACAGACTGACACATCCTGTCCTTGGTTCAAGTGAAAAATGCTGGTTACACAGTGATGCTACTTCTCTTTCTGTACCTAATGTAGCATGAGTCAACCCAAAGCATCTGCATGACACTTATCTGAGCATCTAACTCTTATGGCATCTGAGAGAAAAAAATTAATCAAAACTCAAAGATTAGGACATTTTGAACATGAACCATCAGCAAAATATTCGGTAGAAAAGACTGAAGATGCTTTGAAAGAGGAAATTAAATTCTATCTAAAAATCTGCAGAGTTTTATGCAGGTTACATTAGGTTAATCATCTATTTTCAAGGCATTCTCCCAAATTTATTTTTGTGATAAAAGCATCATTTAAAATTACTTTTTTCTTACCTCAAAGCCGATTCAAAATGATTTTTACAAATGAACTCACCTTCCCTGATATATACCTATGACAGGTACCTGTGAAAAATGGGACACAACAAAATAATATACAAGTCCCCAGCACTACCAAGTCAAAACACTTACCACATTATACAGACCAATGCACCATCGCTCAAATAAGATCTGCCCAGAAAATCCATTAACGAAAGCAAACCAAAGCTGAAAAAGAGACAAGTTACAAAAAGCTTTAGATTACTACTGCAGTACATGTTTCCATTTACAGTAGAGAAGAATGTGGAATACAGACCACCATCTGGAGACAGCTAAAACAATTATCAGGAGTGCCAAGCAGTTACTCTCAAGTCTTACATTTTAAATATTGAGTGAGTACTTCTTGTTTAAAATAAAATACTCAGGTGATGGAGCAATTTGCTTTACTTCCATTGCTACTCAAAAAAAATAGATGGCCTCAAACTATTTCAAAATCCTTAACACTGGCAAATTAACATGCTTGAAGCCAGAAACCAATCTCATTTCCATTGTGGTCAGCAAAGACTAGAATTTCCAAGGTGTGTTTTGATGGATGCGCTGCTTCTGTCCTATTTTTACAGTCCCAGAATTGCAGTGATATCTGCTTGTCAGTCACATTATCATGACTATATGACAATTTTATTGTCTAAATGACACAAACATAATTATTTAATAAACCACCAACTTAACGATCAAAATTGGAAGAAATTGCACAAAGAGGCTGGGGAGTCTCTATCCTTTTACAAGTTCACAGAACTTGCCCAATTGGGCAAGCCCTGAGCAATCTGGTTTGCATTTAATGTTCACCCTACATTAAACAAGAGGTTGGACTATATGAACTCCAAGTTGCCTTCATACAGATTCTGTAATGCCATGATTCCAGGAAACAGCTGTAAGCTTCAGTGCACAGGTAAACTTTTCTGAGCACTTCCTTGGACCCAACTTCCTTGAGCCTACTAATCTTGCTTAAGCACCTTTTTTAAGCACGAACTGCTTTACTGGGTTGGAACAAAGTTTCTCAGTCAGCATTGAAAGAAGCTTAGGAGAGAATACAATAAGAAGGAAAAAAAATTATCTTTTTGCAAGTAAATTGGGAACTGGAAGAATAATAGCAGCATATCCTGTGACACATTTCATAGAATCATAGAATCAGCCAGGTTGGAAGGGACCTCCGAGATCATCAAGTCCAACCCTTGACCCACTACAGCTGCGGTTACTAGACCATGGCACTAAGTGCCCATCCAGTCTCTTTTTAAAAATCTCCAGGGACGGAGAATCCACTACTTCCCTGGGCAGCCCATTTCAATGTCTGATTACCCTCTCTGTAAAGAAATTCTTTCTAATATCTAACCTAAACCTCCCCTGGCACAACTTTGAGACCATGCCCTCTTGTCTTGCTGATGGTTGCCTGGGAGAAGAGACCAACCCCCACCTGGCTACAACCTCCTTTCAGGGAGTTGTAGAGAGTGATGAGGTCTCCCCTGAGCCTCCTCTTCTCCAGGCTGAACAGCCCCAGCTCCCTCAGCCTCTCCTCATAGGACTTGTGCTTGAGTCCCTTCACCAGCCTTGCCCTCCTCTGGACCTGCTCCACCACCTCAATATCCTTCCTGAACTGAGGGGCCCAGAACTGGACACAGAACTCCAGGTGTGGCCTCACCAGTGCTGAGTACAGGGGAAGAATCACTTCCTTGGACCTGCTGGTCTCACTGTTCCTGATCCAGGCCAGGATGCCATTGGCCTTCTTGGCCACCTGGGCACACTGTTGGCTCATGTTCAACTTCTTGTCAATCCAAACTCCCAGGTCCCACTCTGTCTGGCTGCTCTCCAGCCACTCTGTCCCCAGTGTGTAGCGCTGCATGGGGTTCTTGTGGCCAAAGTGCAGGACCCAGCACTTGGCCTTGTTGAACCGCATCCCACTGGAATCAGCCCAACTCTCCAGCCTATCCAGGTCCCTTGGTAGAGCCCTCCTGCCTTCCAGCTGATCGACACTCCCTCCCAACTTGGTGTCATCTGCAAATTTGCTGATGATGGACTCAATCCCCTCATCCAGATCACCAGTAAAGATATTAAACAGGACTGGGTCCAACACTGATCCCTGGGGGACACCACTAGTGACCGGCCACCAACTGGATGCAGCACAGTTCACTACCACTCTCTGGGCCTGGTCCTCCAGCCAGTTCCTAACCCAGCACAGAGTGCCCCTGTCCAAGCCATGGGCTGCCAGCTTTTCCAGGAGTATGCTGTGGGAGATGGTGTCAAAGGCTTTGCTGAAGTCCAGGTAGACACATCCACAGCCTTCCCCTCATCCACCAGGTGGGTCATCTGATCATAAAAGGAGATCAGGTTGGTCAGACAGGACCTGCCCTTCCTAAACCCATGCTGGTTGGGTCTGATCCCTTGTCCATCCTGTAGGTGCTGTGTGAATGCACTGAGGATGATCTGCTCCATAACCTTGCCAGACACTGAGGTCAGGCTGAAGGGCCTGTAGTTTCCCAGGTCCTCCTTCCGGCCCTTTTTGTGGATTGGCGTGACATTCGCCAACTTCCAATCATCTGGGACCTCCCCAGTGAGCCAGGACTGTTGATAGATGATGGAGAGAGGCTTGGCTTGGCTTGCCAGCTCCCTCATCACCCTAGGATGGATCCCATCTGGTCCCATTGACTTGTGGGGATCCAAGCAGCTCAGGAGGTCACTAACTGTTTCCTTCTGGTTTACAGGGGGGCATTTCAGATTTTTGTCTCTTTCTACAAGCTCCAGAAGCTCCAACCTGTCTTACTGTTGAAAACTGAGACAAAGAAGGTGTTAAATACCTCAGCCTTTTCCTCATCTTTGATAACTATATTCCCGCCCATATCCAGTAAAGAATGGAGGTTTTCCTTGCCCCTCCTTTTGCTATTGATGTATCTGTAGAAGGACTTTTTGTTATCCTTCACAGAGGTGGTGAGATTCAGTTCAAGTTGTGCCGTCATCCCTCTAATTCTTTTTCTACACGACCTAACTATATTCCTAAACTCTTCCTGAGTAGCCAGCCCTTTTTTCCATAATTGGTAGGCTCTCTTCTTTACCCTAATTTCTTTCAAAATCTCCCTGTTCAGCCAGACTGGTTGTCTTCCCCGCCAGCTTGCCTTTTGGCACACTGGGACAGCCTGCTCCTGTGCTTTCAAAACTTGCTTCTTGAAGTATGTCCATCCTTCCTGGACCCCTTTGTTTTCAAGGGCTGTTTCCCAGGGTACACTTTGAATCAATCTTCTGAATAGGCTGAAATCTGCCCTCCGGAAGTCCAACGTAGAGGTTTTATTGATGGCCCTCCTTGCATCCCTGAGTATTGAAAACTCTATTATTTCATGATCACTGTGTCCCAGACGTCCACCGACCACCGTATCTCCCACCAGCCCCTCTCTGTTTGTGAACAGGAGGTCTAATGGGGCTCCATCCCTGGTAGGCTCATTTACCAGCTGGAGCAGGAAATTATCCTCTACACGCTCTAGGAATCTCCTAGACTGCCTCTTCTCCGCTGTGTGGAGTTCCCAGCAGACATCTGGCAGGTTGAAGTCACAAGTTCACATTGCACGGGATGCACTAAGTATTACAGAGCAGTGAAGTGACAACCACGCTTATTCCCTTCTCACTCCCTGAGAGCCCATAACACTTACTGCCAGGTATCTTTTCTGACACCATTCTGTCATTCATATGGCAGCACCCTCCTACCAGCATTGTTTGTTCTCTGGCTCACTTGTGCAGTACTAGTGTTCTAGGAAAACACCTCAGATAGCATTTACTTAACTGTACGTCATCTGATCTTTTCTCTGCTCCCACCCAAAGTGGATATAGAATAATTAGGAAAGAAGGTAAGAGAAGAAAATGAGACTGCATCAAGACCTACCACTGTTTTCATAGATGCAATATCTAAACAGACTAGGACTCTTTAGAATAGGACAGAGGCAACTTAATTGAAGATTAAAATATTTACAAGACTGGTAAGAATAACAAATAGCTGTTCAAACAGGCACTGCTGCAAGACATGAAATTAGCAGGCTACACAAAAGGAAAAAGTGAAACGTTTTCACACAATACATGGCTGATCTACGGAAATGCCTGCTAAATGATGCTGTGGATGCAAAAGGCAATTAGAAAAAAAATCACAGAAGGGAAGCTGGACACCAGATGAGTATGCCAGAGAATTATCACTGTTCACAAATCAGAGACTGGGTTAGTTGAGGTCTTATTCTGACCCTCTACAGTTGTTCTTACAGCTATTATATTGCCATTCTTGTTTAAAATTAATCAGTTCTAATGCACTCTCAGCGTTCAAGTAAGAAGCAATTACATCGATCCCAACTCATCTGTTTATAGCTATGCCTTGCACAGTAGGTCAGCTATTTTAACTTATTTCCTACCATTTTTTAAACCTTCATCCACTCTTTCTAGTAGGGAGTTCCTATTTATTTCACAATATAGTATTCTGAAGTTTGCACTTCTCCATACCTGCAGTTTGTAGTTTACAGTGCCCCTGTAAGCCTTCTTAAGGGTCACCAGCTTCACTCCATTACCACTTAGTTGAAATGCACCAGAGCCTAGTATATACTAGCAAAATATTTCTTAGATTTCCCCAAAAAAGTGCCTCTTTCTTTCACATTGTCAAATACGCATTAAATTAAATAAGCATTCACCTCATCAGCGCTGTCCAGAAAAAGGACAGAAGACATACTCTACACCCCAAATTTTTATCATCAATTCTACTGCATTGAAACCTTGAATGAATACTCTCTTAATCTTCTTCTAAGGATGCAATTCATGGCCCAAAGTAGCACACTGACCAGTGCACTCTCACCCTTGCTGTGTTTCAGTTAGTTGTATAAATCAGCTCTTCAAATGAAACATATGAAAGACCTTTGGTAGAAAGCCTGAGGTCCCAAAAAGAAACCACAATTAATTTGGGGCTGTCAAGTTAGGAACTGGATGGTTTCTTCCAGGAAGAATCAGAGCTTTAAAAAAGCATACTCCCAGATATTTAGCAATAATGACCTAGGCATTTATCATCTCCAGGCTTCTTGCAATTAATTGCAACGATGAATGAGAGAAGCAATTCTAGAAACCATAAATAGCTCACAAATCAGAAGCCTGTCTGACTTAGTCGGCAACCTCAGACTGTGCTCAGTTTTCTAGATCCCACCGGGCAAAGCAAACTTCAAAGGTTTGGTAGCAAATGATGAGGCCTTTTATAACATTGGCTCATGCTCCTTAGGAAACAATTGCTTTCTGAAACCATAGCCTCCCACAACTAGTCCTCCAGCAACAGACATTGCTGATTTTCCATCAAGAGGGGAAAACAAAGAAGCCAGACTTTCTGTAGCTGGCCCATGGCTAAAAGACAAGCCCTAAACCAGGCAAATCTAACATCTTAAGATTCTTAGATTCACATTTCCCAATAAAAATATTAGCAATACCGATAGGATCACATAAATCTTGGGAAAATCATAGCTGTTAAGACACCTTACAAAGCAGCAGACTATCAAAGTACAAGTGAAAGATACCCATTCAACAGCCCAACTCCTTCTACTTGAAAGGTACTACCCTACCACAACTGTGATGCAGAATTCATTAAAGACCCTGCTAAAATGACCTTGAGATGAGTCAATTACCATAGGAGAATAGATGTGTCTGACTGGGGTAAACAGATATCTGGCGTCACTATTTTTAGTCTTCTGCAGCATCTTTCAACACTGAAAGATATTTTCTATAGAGAAGTTTTCTTCTTATTTCAAGGTTGATATAACTTGGCTAGGGAAGAATTGACATTTAGGAAGTTCAGTGTTCTGCCATTTCCAAAGTCCAATTTGAACTCTTCTTCTTTTGGTAGGATCCATACAGGTGAAAATTAGAATCATGAACATTCCCAGCACTTATGTATGTCTGTGTGCACCACAGGCTCCAAACAGAAGGCAAAAGCTTGGTTTTGCCACAAATTCACATTATCGAATGCCAATTGACAGAAAGACCGTGGGATACTGTCTTATACTTCCTCAATATCTTAGTGTCAAGAGGAAATCAGATACTCTGCATAAAATATATATTTTAAATTTAACACTAGCCATAAACTGTCATGGATGGTTTAAGGACCAGCTGTTTGTAAAGAGAGTATGGTACACTTTAAGGTCAGAGAAGGGAAAAAACCCCTCCACTTCAATGTTCCTGTTAACAAAATGTACTAAATATATTTGAAGTTGCAACAACCCATGCTTGACTCAGACTCGGTAAGCTGGTAGGAAAACTTGCCAAGTCTGGCTGGCTTGCCAAGCTCCAGGGGTTTGCAAGGCTCAGCTCCAGTACTGCTATGAACAAATGGGCCCAAAGTTATTAAACCTCTTTTCTGGCTGGAAAAAAGAAATCTTTTCACTTTAACTATTACCTAGCTGCCAAAATGCTGGAAAAACTTATTTGTAACTCAGCTACAAAATATATATTTTTCTCCCAAGGAAAAAGAAGTCCAATTTAAAAGTAAAGAGATTCAGACCTAAGGCTGAAATCTGGGTCAATATATTGCTGTGCTTTATTACAGCAGATATTGCAAAGATGTGAAACCAGTAGGTACTGTGCAAAAAGAAACTGGACCATGTTGCAAACTGAAAACTAGCCCATCGTTCCTGCCTTGAAGTGTGGCTGCACTCTTTAAATAAGAAACCCCACTGCTGAGGCACTTGATGCCAGCTGTGATGTGGGCACTTTGCCACTAGAGAAAGAGGAGAGGGGAATAAATCAGAGGTCAGCAAAAGCCAACAGATGGTAATACTTGGTTAATATTGACTTCAGCTGCAGGCATGCCAAAAGATCTCAAGGTAGAACAGTCCCACACTGCTGTTTTGAGCCACCCAGCCCATCCACCTGCTCTAGAGTATATTTTGAGAAAAGATCAAGTATTATTTTCAAAAAATATTCCCACTTGAGCAAGTTGGAATGCAATTTTAATTGCATTATTGCTTCATGCAAAATTACTGCAAAATTAATGCCTGAAATAGTAGGAACTAATTTATTTAAGTGCTCTAAGGCACTGGGATAGCAAATCATCTATTCCAAACGTGTATATTTATGAAGTCTTGATAATAGACAGCTTAACGAGTACTAGAAATGTTTTTGCAATTCTGCTAGAGGGCACAGAAAGCTAATGTAGTCAGGGTATCAACAATTGCCACAGGCACCAATTACAGTCAGACTGGATGCCTTTATTATTCAGAAATTAGTTAAATTCTCAAAATATCCTCTCTCAGCACACACACATTTTGCATGTTCTCTACCAAACAGGCTCATTTACAGTTTGCCCAATAAAGCAGGTTTGTGTGTCTCCTGTGCAGTTGATTAATAATGTATCCTGATTTAAAATCTCTCATTACAGATGTCGCTCTCAATGCCAGGCTCTTATTCCTGCCCAAATGCTCACTGCCTTAAAATAATCCCTTCATTAGAGAATGTACAGAACCAATTTTAGAATACAGGTAAACTGTCTTAGTAATAAGGTTTGACAGGGCTGCCTGAGACTCAGTCTTCATTTGCTGAGGAATATTTCTCTCACTCCTTTTATTCCCCTCAGTGTTTATTAACTCTTTGCTGAAAAGAGATCAATATTTTACAATTGAAAAGCATTTGCTCTAGGCCTGTGCACCCCAAACAAGTGCCTATTCAAGGTTAAAAATCATCTCCAGTCTTGTCTGCCAGTGTTAAAAATTATTTTCAAAGCTTCATGCTGCTTTTGTCTCGCTAAAAAAACCCCTATGCATTGACTGCAATGTTTTGTCAGGTAGATACTAAAGAAGCCAAGATAACAGAGATTTCCCAGCTTTAAACACTGATTTATTAAATAAGCCTAAACAGCTATTATTTTTTCTGTTGCTGACTTCGTATAGTTTATATAGCAGAGATTTTATCAGCTTTGTCCTTCTCTGCTTATAGAAGAAGCATACGTAGAAAATTGTATTCCTTCTTTATGTAAGTTGTTTCAGTGCTCCTCTAACCAGCTGACTGCCAATATCCTTTCCCAAAGCACAGGTAACACTCAACAGGAGATGCAAGCACAGAGCAGAACAGAAAAGAGGAAGGGGGCAAGAGGAGCCTCACCCCACACTTAAACACACTCACAATTCTTAAAGTTTAAAATCCATGGAATAATTCTGAAGATTTAAAAATTAAATAAGAAATAGCAAAGTTCTGGTTTTTTCCCTCAGGAGTTAAAGAATAATCATGCTGCTTGTCCCGGGAGTTTTGAGCATTGTGGAAAGATACCACACCTGCAGAAGACTAAGCAGTATACATCAAAGGACCTCACCATTAAGACGTAAGAAGTTTGACTCTTCCAGCAACACTTGGCCCCAATACGCTGATTAATGTGTTTAGAAAAACCAACAAAACATAGCAGGCCATGCGAACGCCTTTTGTTGGGTGGTGGTTTACTTTTTTGTGTCCCTTGAGTTACACAAACATCTAATCAGTATGCCAAATTATGCTTTTAATGTTTATGTCACTGGTAAAATGAATATGTAACCCATTAGAACAAATTAACAGAGCTGTAATCTAACATTTTGGGTTTTTCTTAAACCTTATGAAACAAAGCAGAGAAAAGGCAAGCTATTTCTCCAGCTCTTTTTGTATTAAGTATTCCAGGGACTTAATATTTGCCTAGCACACTAACTGCTGCAGAAGCAAGCCTATGATAACATGATAAGAAATGGCCTGGCTTGCCAAAGGGCAGGTGTACTTTCCAGAAACTTTGGTTGAATTTAGCAATCCCTCAGAACACTCCCCTTCAACAAATAGAGTCAGCTCTTCCCAGTTTGTTTTTCATCCTTCCTTAAGTTTTCTGGAGTATCAAGAAAGCTGAGATTGCTACACTAAGATTGTCTGATGTGTAAGGCAACAATCTTGAACTCACAGGACTCACACAGTGACTTTCCAAAACTCAAATTATACGACAACATGGCTCCGGACAGTTCAGCCACGCCCTGTCAGGATGCAGAGTTTCAACATATCTGCACAGTCAAAGGGATCTAAAACCACAGCTAGAGCAAGGCTACCAGGAATGAGGATGCTGGGAAATTGCTGATCATTTTCCAGTGCCCTGCTTTGGCTGGGAGTCATACTGAGACAGCTGGAAGGTACTAGCTGAGAGGAAACAAGGCAGGAGGAGCTTGTTGGCTACATCCTCTTCCTATCCCTGCTTGGGGAGCAAGGTGGGCTCAGCTGCTTGGTTACTAAGCTGGAAATATCATGCCAGGCTGCCGTCTGCTGCTCAGCAATGCAAACTCATGCCATGAACTCCCAGTACCATCAGCCTTTCTTTACAAAGCAAACACTACTTGTAACACTCCTTTATTTAGAAGCAAGAAAGCAACTATAAAGAAAGGTTTCCACTGACATGGAAGATGCGCTTATGCGCACAAGAAGAGTGACTGCAGGGTTGGAGTCAATTCAGTAGTGATAATTTTTTTTGGGGGGGGGGGCGGAGGGGAGTTGTTTGGGGGGGTTTTTTGCCTCCCAGATTTGCCTGATCAACTTCTTTAGTTGCCCTTGAGTACTAGTACCTAACTGTGGAACTGAGAACTACAATATGACTATTAATAGCTTATGGTATCTCCTCCACACATAATCATGCCAGACTGGTCTTGCTACAACTTTCATAACTGTGTAAATGACTCACTTCACAAAAGAGAGCTAAGTGGTATCTTTAACCAATGATAAAGTAATAGAAGTGCTTTAGGTTTATTATTCTTAATTTGTTCTATAGTGCTGAAATAAACAGATAAAAAAAGATAGAAGTTTAAATATTTACATTAATAGGTGAGAAAACATCAACAGTTTCAGGTAACTTATCCACCCAGCGTTTTGCTAAGCACTTGGAATCCATTAAGAAAAAATATGTCTGAAAGCAAGAAAGGCAGCATTTGAAATAGAAGATTAGGGAACTGCTGAAGAAAGGATGCTACTACTATAAGCCAAGTCACGGCAATGGAAAGAAAGCACAGAAACAGCTACAAAAAACATCAACCAATCTGATACTGGACATACAAGCAGAAGGAAAGCCAACAAAACACACAGCACTCCATGAGTGAAGCCTTAATGCCACAAGTCCAAAGTGAGGCTCAACGCACCAAGGTTTTTGATACTAGGGCTGACTGCAGCCTGAATAAAACACATCATCACAGACTGTAACAACAAAATATTTCAACACCTCTCATACCAAAACAAGAAAATACAGAACACAAATCTGGCCCTAGAAAAAACTACAGATAATGCAAAAAGATCCCCAACCCACGCCCCAATATTGTGTGTATCTGGTAAGGGGAGAGTAGAAATTTCAAAAAGCAGTACATAAATACCCAAATTAGAACTGCCTATCTCTATGGAACACTGGGAGAATACACCTGGGTCTGACTCCAGCTGGAACTGGCCTTACAGTACCACACATTCTGCCACATATATGTACACACATGCGATGAAGTGACTAACAAGCAGCCTGTTTCTCTCAAGTCACAGCATCATGTTTTCACATCCTGTTAGGTGAAACACAACAAAATCCCAAACCCAGACCTCATTCCTATAGTAACCCGGGATAGCATCGCAAGAACATAGGAACATGTAGGTTTTTTTGAATCTAGAAGCATTAACCCTTTACAGGTTATCAGGAAGGAGTAAGATAGGTATTGAATTAGAGAAAGGACCATGTAGAATGGTGTAATTCATTAAGAAAACGGTACTACTTTTGCTCTTAAGTTTGCTTCTTCTCATAGCATTGTGTAGCTGGCAGTTTCCATTTAATCTATATGTTGCTTAATAAAGTAGAGTTACCAATCCATGTCCAAATGCATTAATTTGTACCTGCATATGGCATGAACGTCACTAGGATAAAAATCAATATTCATTTAATGTAGCTGAAATACAGTTGTGCATTCTTATTTCTTGGATATGAACCTAGGCAATGTCTTAGAATAATGATGATTATTTTAAAATTTCCAAGGACCAGATGCAATCCGAGAACTGACTGAATAAAGCTGATGGTGACCAAGACCCTGTCACCATTCAGCTCCTATCTTATAGGACATTTTACTTCAATTCTTTCTCTTTTTACTTTTCTTTGCACAAGTCCCTTATGTTACAGTTATAAAAGCAGGTTCACAGACTTTGCTTTTCTTGTCACCACATAAAGGAATCCTTCTGCAGAGCTGCTGAATTAAGCGTAATAGGAGCAGTTCTGTAGCAAGGTCATTTTAGGTCTGGAACTGCAGCCCCCTTAGGATTCCCTGTTATGGCTACATGAAGTGCTAGGTTCCCCTTGCAAGTCTGTTTTTTCCCCTCCTTTCTCCCTATGAAATAAAATTCAGTCTCTCTAAGACCTTGAATTAAGCTACTTTTATCCAGGAAGTTTATATGAAGTTTTCTGACAGCTTGGAACCCAAAGAAAATAGCAAAATTAGCAACAGAAAAAAGGCAAATCACTACAGAAACTGCAGCTCATCTTCTGTCATACTGACAAGAGTAAACCTTCACAAGGGTAATCCCAGGAGCAGCCCATGTTTCTCATTACTCACAACTCTATTAGCATTTCAGCACAGAGACAACATTCTAGCCCAAAATTACCAGGGCACAGGATGCAATCTAAAAAGCTTCCCACTACTTTTATTGCATTTGTTCCATTTCTAGTAATACAACCATTTTCTTGGTCAGTGGGAGTCTTAAAACAGACAGGACTTAGCATTTTCCTTTTTACATGGTTGCTTTTAAACATGTTACTCCTTCTCTTAAGGCTCCAAGACTAGTTCACAAAAGGTCTGTCCCCTGCTCTCTTTGCCTCTCCTCTCATGTAGAAAATATATACAATATTGATAACTTAAGTCTAAATTTATTTCTTTACGCTGGCAAAAGCTAAAAGAATTGGGTCCTAAACATCTTTTGCCAAAATACGCAGCACATTGTAAACATGTGCAATCACTTCACTGGTAAATTACTCATTGATGTACTTCTCACTAAAGAAATAACGTTTGAACTTCTTTTGGAAAGCGATTAGCTTGCTTTCACTGTGATACGTACAAAGAAATTCTTGGTAAGCCTTTAGAGCATTTGCTGTATCTTCTCTTATAGTTGTGTACAAAGAAAAATCAAAGTAGCTAGGAAAATACCTTAGATGAGAAAATGGGAGGCAGGGACATATGTACGGAAAGCATCCATACCACGATTCACTTGATCTAGCTGCTGTACACATCCCTTCTAGTCCTTCAACAGTAGTTGTACTTCAGAACTAGATTCGGGTGCATAAAAGCACCTGAAGACTGTAGGAAGGCATAAATAGATGTGTTCTATTTGCAAGCCAAATGAATTGAATGCTGGGGAGATGCATATTTACCCCCTCTTAATGAATTCTTGGGACAGCGAACTCTTCCGAACACAGCAGAGGTTCCAAACGACATTCTTCTGTATGAAAACCATCTATTACATGAAAATTTGCCCAACTAAATCATAGTTATGGTTTTCCCTCTCTTGCATTCTCCCCTCATTCTAGATAGGAACAGCATACATGTTTAGTAAAGTAGCTCTTCCTGGTGCAGAATGTTGCCATTTAACATCTGAGTGAAGACACAATAAGACCTTTAAATAAAATAAAAAAAGAACCATCACAGCATATTATGTAAATTGAAGGCCTAGAAAATAAGAGTAATCAGCTGTATGGGGAAACTTCTGTTCAAGTAATATATGTCACAGATTCTTTCCTCCCTGAAAGCATGTATCAGTGTTCCTAAGATCCTGGTTACTGGGAAAGGGCTCAGCTCCCTGAAGGAGCATCTCAGTTCCACAAAGAACTGCAAATGCTAACTTTGCATAAGAGTATCAAGACAGCCATATCTATTCAAACAAATGGCTCATCCCACCTCAGTGCCTATTTTTAACAGTGCATGCATGCATGCCAAGCCCTAGGGCAGTCTATGAACCACACGGTTTCCAGGTAATCACCCAGTAACTGGAAATATCCAGCTTTATGGATATGCTACATGTCTTGCCTGTGTAGTAACCTGCAACAGCTCTTTTCCTTTGTGGCTTTCCTGTTTCCTCTTTAGCCCCTGCAACACAACACCTTTTGACAAGGAGTTTTAGGTAGGGTTCAAAACAATGAACTCAAGGTGCAAGCCTTGATATGAATCAGAAGATAGTGCAGCAGCTGACAGGTTTATTTTTTAGGACCTACCTGGCTAAGACGGGAAAGGAACACTGAACAGGACACCAGTGAGTCAAGTGAAGTTGAGGGATTGTCTTGAAATTTGTGGAGAGGTATGAACCAGCTGGTTAATTAGTAATATCAAATACTTTGGTGTAACAACAGATTTTTACCAACTCTACCTAGAAAATAGGGCTAGTGACCAATATATATGAAACAGAGTGGTAACCCAGATCACCAACACATTTTTTGGGGCCAGGATGGGGGAAAAAATACTTGTCCTAAACAATGCTTCTAAGAGGTAAAAGAAGTAGCCTTTTAATCTAGGCATTAGAAAGATTATCCATTGGCAAAAGCATTTAAGCTATGAAATGCCTTTCACTGCATATGGCCCATAGCTCGTCTGAAAACTGTCACCCTCAACACACGTAGTCCTTTAAGCTATCTTGGTAGGCTTAGTACCCTCAAATATCCTCTTATCTTGCCCTATATCCACAACACGAGACCTCACTAATGCTATAAACACAAACCTCATTCTTTCCAGCACTTCTAAGTGTTTTTAAAAAAAAACCCACACAGTTGGCCTACTCAGAATAAGCACAAAGGGCCACAAGACAGTGAGTCCTACTATTCCTCCAGGTGCTAGCACTAAGCAGCGTGGACAAAAGCCAGTCCACATCTATAAGCCTGGTAGTCAGCTCTCTGGAAAAACTGAAAAACACAGCATAGCTATTGCTTCCTCAAAAGACACCAGAGACCCATCTGGAATTAAACAAAGCAAGTCACCCTTGTATTGCATGGGGCTCTCCCAGCCTCCAGTCTCTCAGGAGTATTTTCTCAGAAACAGTCATTTCAACTCCAAATGGAATATCACAACAGACAGCAACTTAATGTTTTATTTAAGACTGTCTACCATACTGCAGCACAACAATCAACTCAGTTTTAAATGCAGGTCTTAAGTCTGTGGAACAAACTATCCAGGCTATCATTTCAGTTTAAATCAGGCTTAAGAGTGCTCACAGAACATTTGGAACCAATTTAAGTGGATTTACTATCACATTGCAGTTAAACCACTGCAACTTCCTTGTGTAGACAAGCCCATATGACAGGCAAGAGAACATTTGTTTATAGTTTGGATAACTATATGAGGAGAAGGAGGATGTCAGAAATAGCCTTTGCTTCACTGTTAGGGGATTTCAGCTCTGAAGGTTGAAAGGTGGGGGAAAAAGCTTATTATTTTGCTTGCACTGTTCAAATATTAGAAGAAACTTTAAACCACTTTACACTGGGATCTGTCTCAGCCACTCAATTTTAACAACTGAGAATGTACCACTACATACAGCCACATCCAACCACTTCTGGAGAAATACATCCAGAATATACATGTCAGACTTTCTACCCTTAGTAAACTTGGCATTTTTCAGGTAAATTATAAATATAAGTAAAGCTTTTAAAACAAAAAAATCCTTTTAATCTTGCTTAATCCCCAGAAACACTATCCAATCCATTTTCACTGCTATAATGTCAGCTCTTCAGATCACTTTAAGATGGCAAGTGGTTACTTACATCAGTGATCTTGCCATTTAGAAGCTGCCATTCACAGCTGGGGATTTTTTTTCCCCTATCAGTGCTGAAAATAAAACACAGACGAAAAGCCCCAGCCTCAGAACCGCTGTCTGTATGACACTTGTAATTCCCGGGCTGCAGTAGGCTGGAAGTCCTTTGTAAGGGGCTGATACGCAAACATTTAGCCCTCAGTGCCTTCAGTCATGCCTGGGGAGCTATCCTCCATCTTTGTCTTACTAGTATCAGGTTCTAGCATGAACACATGCTCCTTTTGCTCAGATACTACAATGTCCTAATTGAAGACTACTGTATATTTTCTTTTAGAGAGGAAGGGAATTTGACAAGTTAAGAAATATATCCTAAAGTAAAAACTGCAGCAGCTTAGGTTTAATCATCTGAATTACCTCACAGTCAACATGCCCTCTTTTGTGTCCAAGTATTATTCATGCTTCTGAAACAGAGCACAAGTTATTTCAATTTTCAGCTGAAATCATCACCCTGATCCCAGAACTACAGTGCAACATTTTACATGTTTCCAGACTTCAAGTTCAGATACCAAGAAACAGACCTCACACAAGAAAATGCGTAATTAGATTCTACAGAAGCTTCTCCTTTCTTCCCACTGTTAGAGATATGACCAGAGATTTAAGGAAGTGAGGAGTTGCCAGGGGCTACTGTTGGGTCCTTTTTCATGTAACAGGGTGCTTCTCTGAAGAAACCAGTTTATATGACTACTTTTGTGCATTGGAAACTCTGAGTTTTCCATGATTAAAAATACCTAAGAACAAAGCACCTACACAACAAATAAAGGGCATTCATTTGATACGGCAAGTTCACAGTATGACATACATATGCGTACTACTGAACTGTAAAATCAACTCATTCTCATGGATAAATCTGCAGGATAAATCATATTTCAAACAAGATACTGTACTCAAAACTGCTGTGCTAAGTTTTCCCCCAAAATTACCAGAAAAATGAATATTGGTAGTTTCAGGTTTTAATTCCACTCAGTGTCAAGGTCTCTCACAAGAGGTATAACATGCAACCCAGAGAAAAGTTGTTTTGCTTTGTACAGAAATTTAAAAACCTTTCAAGGTTATTTCTAATACAGTACAATGCTTCTTCTAAACACAGCACTAAATTTAGAGTTATAACCAACAATTCCAATGTCTTCCAAAGATTAACCATATACACTGAAGCAAATCCAGTACTGCAAAATAATTTACACCTTGGCTAATTTAAAAAAAACATACACACAAGTATGGCATTAAAGCATATTGCACGCAACTTCTCAAGACCGAAGTGTTCCTACTTGCCATAGCCATTGCAGACATATTTCTCTTAGCCTGCTCTGCATGCATTGCCATCAACTTGGCAAAATTACAGATATTACAATGAATTCATTAAATTCCAGTATTCCAAAAAGCCACAAAAGACATCAAAGTCACAACAAAGTAAGTAGCTCATCTTTTCACAATTACATTTTTAGTAATTCCTCTTACGCTTATACTAGATTAAGACAAAACATAACCTTTGTCAAAACTGCTAACACATGAAATAACATATTGGAGACTACAGTATAGTAATGATCATGTTACTCATATTTATGGAAATCTTAAAATAATCTCTCAACTACACACAGCTTAGCTGTTGGTATTTGAAGGCAAAACCAAACCTTGCTCATGAAGACCTTCATCTATAGCAGTAGTTAATTAGATCACCTTCCTCGCTATCAAGAATTTTTTTAATATTAAGCTTTTAAAGCATTACTAACATCACTACTTTACAGTCAGCATCAAAATACAAAGGACAAGGAAATAGCAGTGTCTTCATCTCTGAAAAGGTGTGGGTTTTCCCCACCCTGGCACCTGTATTGCACAGAAATTCACCTGAGACAAAGAAACCAAAGAGAAGGCACCTTACCAGAAAAATTAAAAGCAGAACATGGACTTTAGATGGGTACCCTGTGAGAATTTGTGGGAAGAAGTCAAAAATACATTTGAAAAGCATGAGGGGGGAAAAAATGTTTATGTATTTCAAATGGAAAAGGGCTCTGCGGTTAGCAGTGGTTGCTGAAGAGTGAACAGAACCTTTTGGCTTTTTTTTCTTTGTTTTGTTTTTTAAAATAAAACTGACTTATAAGCCTTCTGCAAAGAGTTCTATAGTTTAATAATTTAGCCCATGGATGATGCTTTATTAACGGCATGCTTCAGACGTTATCACCGGAAAACTGGATAGAAGCCCAGATGTCTGGTTTAAGACCATTTTTATTTCCTACATTTTCAAAACATTGCATGGGGCTTTAGCTGCATGACTTAGATGAACCTAATGAGAGTCATGCAGCTACGCCTACATATGCTGCTTTGAAAACAGAAACGCACTGGTTTGGGCTCTGCTTTTCTGAAGCCCTCCCTGCAGTGATTTAAAGGTGTTTTTTTCCTCCCAGCCTTTTCTCTGAAGGCCTTCTACGCTTCACCTCACCATGTCTGACAGATAAAGAGCTGAAAACTTTGGACACCTCATTTTTTAAAGACTCCACTATTCAGATCTTGTGCGGTATCATGAAAACAAACAGTAAACAGCCAGGCAATCAAATTCAGCCAATTGTGTGTATGTGCTCAATTTAACTGCAATGGGTTACTTCAAATCAGAACAATGCCGTGGGCACTGAGCAGAGTTAGAACTTGGTATTAACATATGTCATTTATTATGATCGATTCCTAGTTACTGTAAACCCCTTTAATACCCACACATGATCAAACTTAATATAGGTTATCAGGTTCAAATCAAAACTTCAGTATATATATTATATTACACACCACACATCTCGATTAGAAAGCCATGCCATAAATCACCAATTAAGAAAAAAGCGAACCATATATGATATGTATAACTTACAATCTATTTAATAAAACCATTTTGCTATGTGTCTGTTGAAAAGCTATAAGAATAATTTTACTGTATTTTCATATTTGCAAATAGTTAAAAATACAGCTTTGCTTATTTTCTTTTATTTTCTTTAAGCATGAGTGTTAATCCTTCCCTTTCTGAGCTGTTTGAACAAGGGCCCATCTCAGTCAGCTGGCAATTTGCAAATCTGTCTTCAGGTCCGAACAGATCAAGCCTGAGAAAGAATCAGGACTTCACTCTAACCTCTCAATCCTGCAGTGACATGGCAATCAAAGACTAACGGGGAATACAAAGACTCACTTTTACATTTTCAGTACTCATATTTTATAGAAACAAATTATACAAGACACCATGTAAATACTTAACAACGTTATAACAAGTTCTGAGTAAAAGACCAAGCAACACAAGCAGAAGCACTTCAGGGAAGCCTATCTAGACTGGAAAACACAAATAATGTGATTAATGAAAGATTACCTGTGGTAGGCCAGCATGAATAACTAGAACACAAAACAAGTGCAGAACAAGGGTGCCTTTCCTTCATATAGGAAAGACATATAGGAAGACATTTGTACATCAACACCAATGATGCCTAAGCTACGCTTCTGAACTGTGTTCATAATCAGTGTAATTATTACAAAAGCCATGAGCCCCTAGAAAACACCTTCCAGAAGTTTAGAGATCCTCCTGATAGTGACCAGCAGTAACATGACAGAGACTACCACACACACAAAGAGCTTACTTCCCTGTAGGATTTAGCCAGGATGGCATTTTCTTCAAGTTTCCTGCATTTCCTAAGCCCCCTGGGCTCTAGAGAGACTCATTCTTACTAAAAATGCACACATAGTGCATCTTGTATTATCCCTAGTGACAATCTGTCATCCTTCAGGCATTACCCAGCTGTCAGTTTTGAACATTATTGATTAAGCCCTTTAGTGCACTGAAACATATTATGGAATAAGCTATTATATTCTTATATTCAGGTGCATTAGGCTTTTATATTCTTTGCTAGAGAGACTGGGTGTAGGTAAATGTCCAGAAATAGGGCAGAAAGACAGGCAGACAAGCTTTGAGAGATGTGTCACCAGTGCACAGCACGGGTAAAGCAAATGTAAAGCAGGTATCAACATAATGGAGAAGTGACCACAAATGACTTGTTGATGCAAAAGAAGTTCTCATTCTAGGAAAGAAGGAAAAAGGGAGATGGCCTAATTTTTTAACTGTTTCCTACACCAAGTAACAACATTTTACACTCATACCACACAGCAAACTGATTTGGCTGCATTAGATTAATTTTCCTAAGGCTACAGATATTTTTTAGAAGATTCTATTCATATCACAAAGTTCACAAAGTAATTCTTGTTTCAGATCTTGGGAAACCACCACCTCAAATTCAAATACTGAAAATATTAATTGCAATACCCTTGTTCTACTCTATTCCTTTTAAGTTTTCATTAGCAACTGATTTCTTTTAAAGATGAGGAATATTGGGAATTACCAAGTCTGACACACTGCAACTATACAGTCTCCTGCTGTACGTACAATGGGGATTTCAAAATAGTTTGGGAAACAGGTTTAGGCAAGAGTAATGCAAATATAGAAATAGCTCCTCTTTGAGAAATACATCAAGGATACAAAGAGACATGTGCATCCAAGGGAGTCAGTTCAAAATGCTTTTCAGGAAATAGTTGAAATTCACTTATCATTAATAGATAAGCTATTAATTCTCAAATGGAACTGTGCTGGACTTCCAGCTGTTTGAAATACTAAAAAGAAACCTGTAAGTTGGTTTTCATTTTGGTACTACTACAACTTGTACCTTTTTTTTGGCCCTACCCCTCTTCCCCAACACAGTAGAACAGCTGTGACTGACAACTTCTATAAAGGTACCTTTCTGCTTTACAGCACACACTAAACATTTTTATGACTGGTAAAACAAGACACCTTCAGGTGGTGCACATGCAAACATGCACATTCAATTCAGAAGGAAGCCTTTCATGGACTGGAAGGAAAAAAACCTGAGTGCTACAGAACAACACGTGCATTTCCAAGAAAATGCCTTAAACCTCTAATTCTTCCCTGATATAGTTGCAATTAGTCTCAGATGTTGCAGCAGCAAGCACCTGAACAATGCTGGTATTACCCCAAATGATTTTTCAGGTATGGAACTTCCTGGAACAGTTTAGCAAAAGCAGATAATTAATTATTTTGGGGCGTTGCTACAGGACCTGTGCACCCAGTGGAGGAAGTGTCCAACTCAAAGTTTACGCCAGCTCCAGAAGGGTTGACAAGACTTGCTAATACTTCTAAAATTTTACTTTTTACAGTGTTATCACACAAGATTGATCTCAGTACCAAACTGCACAAGCCAAGGCCAGGAGAACTTCATATTTGCAACGGAAGCAGGAGCTATTTAAGTGCAATATGCCGTTTTTTTAGGATATCATTATTTGTATACTGCTAAGCAGGAAGTCATCTGCCAAAACTGCTTTCTGAAATGAGACACATACTCACTACAGGAGTTGGTGTGACTGATGCCAGTGGGGGAGGGGGAAATAACTGAAGCCTGGCAGGTCAAAGTCTGTTTGTCCCCATTTACTAGAATTAAACAGTAATTGCTTCTGTTCAAACAAAAGACAGCAGACATTTCCTGCCCACCAGAGTGGCTTCCAGCTATATCTCCAAATGGAGAAATATGATAATTAATATTTTATCTATCTTCATTATTTTTAATGTGACAGCAAATGCGGGAGTACTGCTAGACTTTATATTACAGGAGTGTATACAGCACCAATTTTCCTTACAAATGAGAAGTTTAACTAAGGGCCTGAGCACAACCCCAAATAGAGTTTGTTGTACCCAGAATTTGTATAATTTACTGCTGCTTTGAGGTTGCAATGCAAATCTGTAGATTTGCATCTTCATAAGAAAGGAATAAGAAATTTAATAATCAATCTCAAGTGAATACTAGTGTGGGTAAAGAGAGCACCTGAAACATCTCATGAGCATGATTCCCCACTGACACTGCAGTAAAATAAGTAGGAAGACAGATTGAGTCAGCACAACCAAAACACCCACCCAAGAAACAACAGTCACCAACATTCAGATTATGATGCAGTCAGCTACACGAAGAGTGACAGGCAATGACCAGAGGAACTGTGTTGAGTTTCTCAAGAACAGAGCTCTCAGGAGATCATAATTTACTGATCTGACATGTTCTATAGGGAACAGTCGGACTAAAAAATAAAAAATGAACATCAAGTTTTTGGGCAGACAGTCCTTCATGCTCATGAGCAGTTCCCAGGGAGTGTGGCTATCCTGATAGCAAGCAGAACTAAGTCTCATTCATTAGAAACCATGTACGTACCAGCAATGTATATAGGTACCAAAATCAGCATGCCAAAAGTTGCATTAGTCTGTGTATTATCCTTTTTAAAATATGAACAAGGTAATGACTTCATCAATGAAGAGACAACAGACCTTCACCTCAGGAAGGGAAGTTAATTAAAAGGGGAGAGCTTTATGCCTATCCAAATGGCACCTCCTTTCCCCCTACAGCCAAACTGGGCTTTATAAAGCCCACAGAGACCCTTCACAGACCACCAGCACACACCCCCCTTTCTTCACCAAGTCCGAGAATGGAGGGCTTGCCAGGCTTACTTGTAACTTTTTACATTTCCAAAAGGCAAATATATACAGATTTCCAATTCTAAGCCATATTTTAAAGTGTTCCCTTTTTTCCTCTCATGCCTTCCCTAAAATTCTTTCTCAGCAGTATCAGTCAACTTGAAGAGAATGACAACTCTCATGTCTCATATCCCTTGAAGCACTATCCTGGTTTTAGGTAACATTCCTCCTTGTTCCCCTAGGTTTACTGCTACCACTTCCTTATTTCAACTCAGCATTAGTTAGAATCTGCTTAAAAAATAGTAGTAACTGCTTCCAAAGAACTAAAGTCTGCCAGAACTTTCATTGCTATCATTTTATCACTCCTCCATTGCAGAAATACCTTGTATTTTAGCACAAGCCAGCTCCTCCTTGTTGCCCAGATGGCCTAACACACATTCTTTAAGACTTCCACACACCTACAATGCCACAAATCACACACCATAAAATCCAGTAATTGTGCATATATTTTGCTAAAATTATGGTCTCTAATGGATTCTCAGTTTTTGAGATATCACAGCTTTGTTATGCACATGAACAACATAGGGGACATAGAGAAAGGGTTTTTTGTTCAGATGTGCCTTTGGGATCAACTACCATTTCTCAATTCCTTCTCTCTTACCCGGGTCTGTGTTTGGGATGTCTTTGAGTTACAGATACCCAGGCAGCCCAAAAGGGTAAAATTGCTTGATTATAAGTCCCCAAGCAGTTATGCCATGCGATTACTAGGGATATCGTGAACATCAATTCATGTCCTTTATTTGCTCTACCTCACAAAAATTTTTGTCTTTTCTGCAGATATACACATGCAAAAGTTCCCATCTTAGCTTACTAAAATAACATGCACATTTAAGTCTGCCAAAAGTCTATAACTCTATGAGAAGAGTTGGTCGTTCCTCTTGTCCAAGGACTCCTGTGTACATCAGGAAGGTGAATTCTAACCTTAAAGAGCCTAACCTGCAGCTGTGCAAGCACTAATGCCTTGGCAAGGAAGGAGGGGAAAGAACACACTCCCAGGGAGAAATGATGACCAGACTGCCCTTTTAAATGGCAGTGCATGTTAATGTCAGATTAAAGCACAGCCCAGTTGTGAATTCAAGTGATGGCGAAAGTACAGCCCAGTGATAGGTACAGCAACATCCATGACACAGTTGGAGGGATTTAGACTTTCTTAGGGAAGTGGCACCTTGAAGGTGAGCACTGCACAAAGCTTCCAGTGGAGAAAGCTGATGGACCTACTGCAACTGCACAGTGTGGTACCACCAAAGCAGACTGCAGCAGGCAAACAAGGATTAACAACGCCAATATGGAAGTCACAGCTTGAAATTTCCTAGATATCGCACATTTACATATTCAATAACAACAACAACAACCAAACCAAAAAAAACCCCCAGGGAAAAGTAGCAATTCAATAGTCTATCCATACACTGTCCGTTAATCAGGATGTATTAATGCGTGTAAACACATTTCTGAATAGTACAGAACCACATGTCATTTTTAAGTCTAATGAGTAACAGCTGACACAAAGCACAGGCTGACTGTCATACTGCTTAGCTGCTCCAGACACCTGTCACACCTTGGCAACCAAAAGGGAGAAGAGGTCAAGACACTGTTAGTAAATCCTCACTTTTCTACCAAAATTGAACTAGACAGGAACCATCATCACAAATAATGCTGAGAGGTTCATGAGTTACTAGCTACTGACGCCTTATGCTTCTGCTGTTATTGAGCTGTCTACATATTTTAATCAGTTAACAGTAACAAAATCAATCTGCATTGTCATTTATTAATAAAGATGGCATTATTCGGGTTTGGATGAGAAAAGACAGCATTAGATTTCTTTTCTAACACACACAATATTTATACAGTTCATACAAAAATATATATACTTTCAATGAATCCTGCAGAAGCTAGATACAGCTAAGGCTAATATATTCCATCTTCTCACTTTCCAAATGCACTCATGCAAAAGTAATTAAGGAAAGAAATCCAGCAAGAAGAAAGAAAGCAAAATAACTGTCATATTTAAAAGCTGGCAGACCAAGTTTTGACCTCCTTCATTCTTCTGAAAGTATGAAGCCACCAGTGGTTCTCCATGTCTTTGTCTTGGAACAGAAACAGATTGTAACATACACCTAAAAATGCACCAAGAACACTTTGCTCTTATTTTTCCACAGAATGTGCCCCTGTGCGTTTTGGGGTGTAGTTTTGGGGGTTTAGCTTAAGCCCATGATCACTGATGTTTATATTCCACGTTCAAGTATACCCACAAATGTGTGTTAAAATAATGGTGGCCTCAGCCTTTAAGTATTGGTCCTGAATCTCCTCTCCCTTGTCTGACACAGACCTCATTACAGTGAGCTGTGAATCCTGGCTAAGAAATATCAAAAAAACCCCACTGGACCAGAATGCCCTTATTTCACAGTAGTTCCACTCAAATTGCAATGGTTCATGAAAAGAATCAGGTTCAAAATAGCAAGGAAGAGGAGAAGTAACAGACAACATTATAAATTGTCATTAGAATATCAGGGGCAGGAGCTGCAACAGACTCAACTAAAAAGATTGTATTCATCATGGCTGGGCTTCACGAATGAAGATTTGGGAAGGGCTCTACCCACATTTGCTACAAGCACGCTGGTGGCTAAAAAGGTCAATGTGAGATAGACAAGTCCGGCTGCAAAAGGCACAGCAAAAAGACTCCTTAGGTGGTATATTCTGCAAGGCACGATTCTCTCTGCATTGTCTTTTCTCCTCAAGAGTGATCCTGCGTGCGTTCTCAAAAGAAGCAGCAGTGTTATAGATGGTGTGTCTCCAGACCTCCCGACTGGAGGCCAGAGTAGACCAGTTATGTTGGTCAATATGGCCAAGGCTGAGATGTTGTTTCAGGGAGTCCTTGTATCTTCTCTTTGGGGTTCCTCTCTTGCGGCAGCCAGTGTAACTCAGAAGTAATACTATCAATAGCATAATTTGCTATTTCTAGTGAATTTTAACATGCAAATGGTTTTGTTGAGAAGAGCAAGGAGATATAACAAGCAATTACATGCTCTCTAGAGCACATAATTAATCAAAAGCATATAAATAGTCATAGCTATCTGCATTGACTCAACATCTCAATAGAGAATAAGAAGATAACCTGTTTTGGACAGATAACTCAAAGCTGTTACAAAGCTGTGTGCTGTCACACAGGCCAGCGCCTCCTAATGCCAAGTCAATTAATTCCCACATAGATGGGAGTCTCTCAAGGGCACTGAGTGATAACAACTTTTTTTTTTTTTTTTTTTTTGCTTCTAGCCAGAGAGCTCTAGCTCCTTACAGGGCAGATATCCCTTGGGTGAAATACAGTCAAATCAGTGAAGTAATTTTACAGCAGAAGAGGTTGTAAAAGCACGTTTCAAAGAAACACCTATGCTGCTGCAGATTTACACTGTGGAATGATCATGGAGGATATGGTATACTTTTTACCTCTGACCCTGATCTAATAAAAAAATTTGGCTCAAGACCTTGAACTCAAGCAAACAAACACTCCAAACCTATACTTTGTATTTTTTCCTTGACAAACACAAGATACATTTTATTTTAAATCCTGTGCATGCATTTAAACTAGGTTACAGATGCCTTTTATGCATCCCAAGATAAAACAATCTCTAGTGGTTAATTAGTGGAACTGGATAGAGGTATTTTTATCATTAGTGCTCATCCAAGTGAAATGGCAAAATTATTTTCCAGCAGCATTTAAAAGCAGAATCTGTATTCAGTTGAATTTGTTCTCTGTCCTAGCTTCTTTGGGTCATGAGCATAAAACCCCAAGAAACCTCAAAATAATTAGGACCAGCTCAGTTCACAACACAGATACTGGAAAGAAATTTTATATTCCAAAAATCTGGTGACCCTACATTCCTGAGCTAGCATTCAGAAGGTTTTTGGAGTTGTCTATGAAGTAGCATTAAGACACCAAAGGCTATGAATTCATCAGTTGTATGCATCTGTACTACAAGGACCCACTAAAAATTTGACCTTTAGAAACATATACTCCAGTGGTGCCTCTAAAGATGCCAGAGAAATGCCCTTACCAAAAATTACAAGGGAGAAGTCATCAATGAGACTGCTGTAGCACAGGAGCTCAGGTAAGGCTAGCTTTTTTGCTGAACTTGCCAAGAATGAAGAGACAAAGCATGAATAAAATGCTTCAAGATTATAAAACTGAACACAAAACAGAATGTTTCAGTGTTATGTTCGAGTTACTCACGCTCGAGAAAAACTAAGCCATAAAGCCTCACTGTACCACAAGCAAGCAGTTGGCAGTCAGGTAGACTTCAGTTCAGTCAAGCAAAACACAGCCCATGCAGACCAGCACACTTCTTGTGTGCACACAACAAACAGTATCCTAGCACGTGCCTTGGGACAAATAAACTCATTTTATTTCTAAAGAACTGGCAGAGAAGTAGAAAATGCAGTGACTTCAGTAGGACTGCTCACAGGCAAGCCACCACACATTTTCAAATGTGGGCTCCAAGCTAAGTTCCCCATTGTGAAATTGCACAAAAGCATGACTTGTGAATCAGTACTACACCTTGTCTGCAACATTTCCAAACTCTCTGTCACTACCTAAAAATGCTTTACACAGACCTGTGCAAAAAGAACTGCAGCAAAGCCCTCTTTGCACCTAGGCTGAACAATGTCTTTAAATACCAGGATAACTTCTAAGTTTAACTGCAGCAGATACAGCTAACTGAGTAGAAGCAATTCTGCTTTTCTCTCCCCTGGAAGACTCAAGTCTCCCAAGTTGCATTAAGTCACAGAATATGCACGTTTACAGAGCCATTTTAACTTGAGTGCCTCAAAGCTACACCAAAGAATTCGATTCACTGTTCCAATTTGTCAGCAGTCACTGGTGCCAGGGCAAGTCCTCTTCAGCCTCCTTTGTAAGCATGTGTATTACCGTTTTCAAAAAAAATGATCTCTTCTCTCAGGTGTCCTGCGATAGGACCCAAGAGAATGGCATGAAGTTGTGTCAGGGGATGTTTAGGCTGGATATTAGGAAAAGGTTCTTCACCCAGAGGGTGGCTGAGCACTGGAACAGAGTCCCAAGGTAAGTGGACACAGCACCAAGCCTGCGAGAGTTCAAGTGCTTGGACAATGCTCTTGGGCATATGGTGTGACTCTTGGGGTTGTCCTGTGCAGGGACAGGAATTAAGACTTCGATGATCCTTGTGGGTCCCTTCCAGCTCAGGATACTCTATGATTCAATGAAAAGCAAGTAAATTGTTGTAGAAATGCATTTTGAACATTGCTATTTTAAGCAACGAGGTACAAGCAAAAATGGAAAACCCCTCACACCCTCAGCATAAGAGCCCTATGGCTTGTTTAACAAAAAAGGAAAAGAGACAAAAACCCCTGCTCCATACATGTAAGATGCATAGGACCTTACTCTGCTCTCAGTTATTCCTATGCAAATGAATAATGTCTCTACTAAAGGAAGTTTATTTATACAGGTATAGGCCAAATATAAAGAGAACCAGTGCAGGTCCAAAGGTTGTATTTGTGAAGAGCTGTATTACAACATATGCATCTATGTATCTATGGTGTTGGATTTTAAAAAAACTGCCTCAAAACTCTTCCCTTCAGTGTGGCAGAGCATACATTGCTAAACTCAGCATGAATGTGCTAAGCACAGGTAATTCCCTGATGACATTTGTTTGCACTTTTAACATCAATACAAAGTTGAAATTTAGCCTGCTCTGTATCTACAAGTAATACAACATGCACTGAATTAGTCTAGGTGAGAGGAGGATTCATTTCCCTTTATTTTTATTAAAACAATGGTTTATCCAATACTGAGGCAGAGCAGCCAATGTTTTTCATGCCAATATTCAGAGCCATTTATACGGAAACTTAGCTTTTGGAAAGAGAGTGGGGCTCAAATTAAGAACAATGAACACTTGAATTCCAAAGCTGGTTTTGTGATGAAAAAATCTAGGTTTGAATTTTCCTACCTTTCATAATATAGGTTTAGTTTCCCTAGTAAAAGTTTCCTCACATTAGGTTATCTCCCTTCTAAACATGAACTTGTATTTTTATTAGTGACATAGTTAAACTGAAAAAAACATTTACTGATAACAGGATTCTGGATTTGATGAACACATTGTTAATGATGAACACACTGACTACATGTTTTACATTTAATGGCCTCAAATTTAGAAAACAGCACTATCATTGTTTTGTTATAAGCCCACCAAATGTGAATTTAAGATCTTTCACACCAGATTAAGCATACATTTTACCAAGGAAAAAAAAAAATATCACTGTGCCTTTCATATACCTCTTACGCATATAAATGTACACAGTAAATTGATCGAGGCATTCTCAAACGTATTATGTGTCCAATAAAATGTCACAGTAGATCTCTTCTTGAAGTAATCTACTGCAGTATGTATTGAACCTGATGGGTGTTTTCAGACCATGCTAAGGAACCTGATTATCATTTATAATATTTGGAGTGTTGAAAAATTACAGGTTGCATTGGTTGTAGGGTGTAATTAAGGTAGCGTTCATAACTTCAGAGCAATGCTGATAGTTTCCACGACTTTTAAAAATGGTTGGAAAAAATTCAAATCCAGCCGTTACATAGCTGGGTCAATTTAGTTTTCAGAGAAGATGGAGTGCTCTCCAGTGATTCACTGTGCAGTGCATAGCACTAAAAAAGAGAAGCAAATTAGCATGAATTTATCTTTTTTAGTGACTCCTTGGAAACTCTTGGGATTAACATGGTCAATTATGAAGCCAAAAACAAGAAGTCAATCATGGATTAAAGTTGGTGAGGCTAGCCTATACATAATGCTGAATTTCTTCAGAAATACAGAATTGTCAGTGGTAGTGATATAAACCAGGTACTGTAAAAAGAATTAGGGTATATTTTTAAGAACAAAAAGAAAAGCACTATCTGGACAATTTTGGCCAACTGTTTTTAAAATATTCCAAGAACCTTGGCAGGCTATTTGTAGTATCTGTTTCCTGTAACTATTGCTACTGAAGAATGTTTTCTTGAAATGGAGACTATGATTGGCTTTTTTGGTGGGTGGGAAGGGGATAGCGTTCTATGCTGCCCTAGGTCTTCTGCATGGTAAACCTGTCTGATAAACAGTGCAAGAGAAAAATAGGCACACCTGTAAGACCTGTTTTTCCACAAATTATCAAGAGGCAGTGCTGAGTCTCACATGCTTTTCTCCTCACACTGCATCCAATACTGTGCTTTCCATGTCTCCAAGTTCTGTGCTGTACCCTCTGTAAATACTCCGCACTTTTTGAACGGAACGATTAACATTACCCAAGCTAAGAGATTTGGAGTCCTTTCCTTTTACATGCTTCAAAAACAAATGAGCAATAAGAACAGAAAAAAAGATTCTTTCATTTTCTGGATAGGATTAAGCTACCTCAACATAGATCTCTTAATACTAGGGCTTCAGACAGATGATGGTCATCAGCAGGTCCTGTGACATACCTGCCAGTCCCATACTGCCCTCCATGAGCCCAGAGCATCCATAAAGGTAATCTACATACATTTCTCTCAGGTACCTAATTTATACCTGATACCAATCTTAAGGACACTGAATCCCACCTTCTGCCTACCTGAAAGCACCTGTCTATGAAGGATAACTTACTTATTCAGGATACACGTGGCATTTGTGAGAATCCAAAGGCTAGATTCCCAAATGATGTAAAATGGAAGTCACATACACATTTGTCCTTTGCTTCATCATAATTAGAGCACTGTGCTAAGCTTACCACATGAACTGAGTATATGAACACAGAAGTAATGATTATTAAATGCCTATTGGCATTTGAAGTATTTGAACAGGCAACTGAATAATTTGAATAAATAAGTATGACAAGACAGCTAGCTACCTGTATTTTTGTTATCCTTGTTAGGAAATTTTGCAACCAGATGTTCTTATCCTTAATTTAACACTGGGAGGAAATACTGCTCTCAAGAAAGTTGCTTTATATGACAACAGTTATTGAGCTTCAGTCCTCAACTTACTGCAAAAATCCCCATGCTTGGTTTTCTATTGCCTGGCTGCAATCTCAGAGCAGCAAAGTCAATTGGAAACAGAAAGCACAGGGATGTAGGCAGAAGTCAGATTACATAAATCAGGGATAAGCACACCAAAGCATTAGAACTGTATATTTTTTAGTAACATATCAGATACACTCATTTCTGCATACCATTTGGATAACAGAGTTAAAATTCCCATGTCTGCTTTCCATATTTTTAAAAATACCTGTTGTGATTGACAGGAAACCATGAAAACAGAAAAAACAAATGAAAGGTCTCGAGCAGCAATATTTCATGTGTGCTTTTGCAGCCTGTGCTGTCAGCTCATCCGAAGTGGTGACCACTAAGTGTGTGGAGCACTTAACAGCTCTCATTGCCAGACCTTGCTGACTCACTAAACCACCACTTCTTTAAAAGCATGTTTATCTATAAATTGTGTTTACTCGGAGTTTTTGAAACTCGAAAATTCAACTCTAGAAGAAAAATTATGATCCTCGTGTTTTCTTCTTATCTTGTTTGTTTAACATCGCTCACATATTAAGATTTCCCTTTCAGGATCCACAAAGAAACAGCTTTCTAATATGGCCTTACAATTCATCTCTGGATTCTTAAGGCAGAAATTAGAATAATGCAGCACCAAGTGATGGACACTATATTCTCCCCTTCCCACTTGTCATCCATTTCTCTGTCATGGCCCTCCACTGCCAGACCTTGACACTGGGACCACCTATTCTGACTCCCAACTCATTCTGCAATATATAATAAAAACCCACTTCATATCAGGCACATTTCAAAAAACCAACATGTTCCAGTGAAGTACTGAGCACACTTTTCCCGCACACTGTGTTGGCCTGAAAGTTATCTTCCATGTTACTGTTTCCACAGAACCATTCCCAAAGGTCTTAAACTCTTACCTGATACTTCTGATCTCATCTTTGATCTTGCTGTGTTTTACTTCTCCAAGAATGACATGAAAGCAATATTCCTGTATTCTTTTACATTTGAAATCAGCTATATTTCAAAGCTCTGATACCATCAGGACAACTTTATGTCATCTGCAGTGAAATATATCTGCTCGACAGATGTGAAACAAATCTTTCATTTCACTAGTCAGTTTAAAGCCAGGTACATAAGTAATTGAATGAAATGGTATTTTGTAAGGATACTCAGGTACTTGCCTGTCAAATCTTCAAAAGCCTAAACCTTGTCACTGACCTTCCGCCTCAGGATGATGCTGAATGGTTTGCTTTCCTCAGAAATGGCTTTAGTGTACAGCGCTACTGCACCCAGACACGGGAAATACAGAAATGGACACCAAAGAGAGGGCTTTATATTTGTATTTCATCCCTGCAGCCATACTGGTAGCTTTCCATGTAGATGCCCTTGCAACCAGCGTGGCCAGTCAAGAGTGGGAAAGCAGCAGCAATTAATGCATCAATCAGCTCTGTGGATGGAAAGGTTTGATTTTGCACCCCTCTTGGTAAGTGACTCCCTAAGCAAGGGAACCTCAACTTAATACCCTAAAGCACCTCGGCAATAGTGATATGCAAGTGCTCAGGCTAAGAAGCACATCAAAAGGACTTGCATTTCCAGGACCTGCTGCTCTTTCTGCTTTTTGTTTGTATTTCAATGAGTTTTGTATTTTCAAAAATCAAGGGGAGAAATCAAGAGAACAGCAGAACGACAATGATGAAGAAATGCTAAAGGAGAGATCAGACAGAGAAAGGAATGGAACACAGCTGTTAAGCCAAGCCAAAAATCTTCTCAGACTTCACTGAGCTTTATTACTCTGACGACTTAAAATTCACCTCTTGAGAAATATTAAGAGGGTCTTATCAAGCAAGAGGGAAAATATATTCACCTCTGTTTCCCCTGCAATCACTAAACCACAAGGCTTCTGTTATATTACCTCTCCAGCTATATGAAATTGTCCCAATATGGGTGCACATTTTAGTCATCAAAGCAGCTGAAAACAGTTCCTGGGCCCGTCTCTCCACAAACAACAATCCACTGCAGGAAGGTAAGCACCAGCCTTAACCCTGCAGCATCTCTCAGGAGTAAAGCCCATGATGGCAGTTACCTGAATATCCTTCCCACAAAACCCTAAAATTCGTATTTCAACCCAGAACCTGAAGAAAAGCTGATAAAATTTAATGTTTCAGAGATGCAACACTTTGGATACCCTGGGTTTAAGACTGACAGGTGTCAAGATGAACTACGTGTATGAGAAGTTTTAGTATACCAACATTTGGATGCTAGGAAAGGAGACAGCAATGTTCTTCTCAAGTATTTATCGTTGTTTAATTAACTTAAGTTTAATCTTAATGCATGCCTCTGCAAATTGTGTCCAGATGTTCTGTATGCTAAGCTGGAGCACCACCTCTGCCTTCTGGTGTTTGGATAGTATCAGGGAATAAAAGTTATGAAGAGCCCCAGTGCCTCACTGCTGCAAAACCCATTTATGTAAGGCTTACAATATCTATTCCTCAGGTGTTAAAATTTCATTGAAATAAATCAGATACAGTAACAAAGGTATAACTGACAGTCATATTCACAATGCGCTTTTTGATTCAACTGTATAAATATTTACTCAGTACAATCTTTCAGAAGATATGCTTAGAAAGTAGTTCATGTTCAAATCCCTGTTTTGTTATGATGCTAAAAGAATATTCCCCATACACCACACATCCAAGTAGAAAGTAAAGGTAGATATTAAATTTGTCCAGTGCGCTGGGAAGCAATCAGGAATGCACCATATGCACAACTGTGCAACAGTGCAGAAGTGCACTTAAGTTGAAGGATTTATTCCCTTGTGAAGCTTCTCTTTCATGAGCATCACTCCATACCACAAATCGATCAGCACTCCTGAGCCTCACAGTAGAACAACAAAACAACTCATCTTTCTTTGTGCAAAGCTAAGGAGGGAATTAAAGATCTCTCCTTTCTCCCTTGCATCCCCAGGATACCAAAACTGGTATCTCTTGGGTTTCCAGGCAATTTGGCTGGTTTTATACAGTTTTGGAGGGGAAGTTCCTTAAGGCTGCTAGTAAACTCACCAGGAAAACTAAAACCAAATTGAGCTCTTCCCATTGCTGCAGGATTACAAGATTACTTCTGTCATTTTACCTCCCCCTTAAATCTTAAACTTGTTCCCAACTTCTATGCAGCATAAGCACAGAAGGGTAACTGAGGTGCAGGGCTGCATCTTGTAACATATTTTTCAGTGCTCAGGTGTTGATGGAACTGATTTTAGTCATGGACATCAGGCATGCCTCAGTACAGCCTGCAGAAAGAACTGAACACAGACTAAGACAGTGAAGAGAATATCTGACCCCATATTCTCAGAGCAGACTTGCACTGTATGTATCATACAGAGATATCTGGCTAATAAAATTCCTCCCTATGGTAAAATGATTAAGCTATCTCTGGCTAGAGGTCCCAGAGACGTTTACTTGTCTTCAACCCCTTACATAGCTGCTCAATGGGAAAGCATAATTTAACCACACGACATTTGATGCAGAACTTAATTTACCTGTCACACTACAGTAAATGAAGCAAAGACAATCAGTGCTACAATGGGCTAGAAGCAGGACTTGCACACTAATTTTCAAATGGAGAAAAGAATCATAGAAGGTAATTGTGAAGCTGTTAAGCATTTTCTGAACAATTCAGGGAAAAACCCAGCAATTGCAACGCTCAGTAAGAAACCCACTAGAAAAGTCATTTTAAAAATTATTTATATTCCTTTTGCACAATAACGAATATTATTGTCATCTCCAACAGCATGTAAAAAACCTTCCTAAAAACATGATGTGTGGGATAACTCTTGCAGTAGAGTAATCTGTACTGAAATTTTAACAACCAACAGCTAATTCAGAAACAGCACAGGAAAAATGGAACAAGTCAGTGGAAAGTATTTGTTCTCTAAGAGTCTAACATCATGCACAAAAGCTGATCAAACCCTGACAGAGCCAGATACACACACGCTGACCATTACAGGACTTACTTAACAGCAAAACATTACTTTCCCACTGTCTTCTGTAACTGATATAACTATCTGCCTAATTCTAAATGTTGCAATTTTCCTATCTGTCAACCTCATTCATGGCTGCTAAACTATAGAAAGAAATAGAAAACCTAATATATATATATATATATATACACACACAGAGACTTACATTGTTAAAAGTGATGAACACTGTGGAAATTGCTGTACCAAGTGATCACTTGATACTCAACTGACCAAACCACTGAGTTCAAGTTCCTCACGTGTTTCTAAGCAACAGCACATGATAAAAATCCCTTCTTGATACTTCTTAAATTCAAGACTATATTCTGCAGCATGAGAACTACACTCCTGTCTAAGAAGGCTGAAATGCAATGTATTAATGGTAATAACAGTATTCAGCTCTCTTTAAAATCCAGATTCACTACTTGACATCTTCAGGCAATTAATTTTCAAAAGACAGTTAGTTACCTTTTAATTATGAAATCAAATAACCTGACTGATTTTATCATTTCACTGGTACTGTAGGGCAAAATTATGCCTTCTCTTTCCAAAAAATAAGGCAAACTAATTTCAGTTCCAGCTAAGCTACACTTTGTAACTTGGAAACAACAGTTATAATTTTGCCTGGTTTACTATTTTTCTATAGAGTTTTTCCCAATTCTATCAAACAAACTTTTGATTTAAATGAGCCCTAAATTCAAGTTTTTATAAATATAAGCTCTACTTGAAATGTTTCCATGAATACAAAGATGCTTTCAATAAGAATATTTGTACAGAAGAAATTAACTTTGTCCCTGACATCTCATATCCCAGGCTTCACTGTACTGAAACCTTCATTTTTCCTTTTACAAATCTTACAAGATTACAGTCAACTAAATCTGAGGAGGGAAACTCAATTTTAAGTTGTTAAATATGGAAATAAAAACCCATCATTTTAGCTCAATCCATTTGGATGAGTTTTGCTTTTTATAAGAGAGAATTTGAGCAGTAAGCACCAGTAAGACCCATCCATTTAGTTACTCTTACCTCAATAATATACAAAACCACGTTTTTGTAGAAGCAATACAGAATGCATTTGGTAACTCGATTGTAACTCCAAGCACCATGGACCAACAACAGCTTCTCCAAGTAGGCAAACTGAAAGACAGAAAAGAAGTATTCACATATATGAAGAATTGTTAAAAAAAAAATTGGAATAAAGTAAATCCCTGCCCTCAGGAAAAAAAAAAATCCTCAAATCAGATATGAAAGCTATTCAAGTGCAAACTTAAATAGCTTAGCAGTACATGCAAAAAACAACACGTAAACAGGTAGCATCCTTTCTGTAAGAAAACTTCTGAATGTTTTAAAGTGTTCTTCACTGGCTTGTATCAGCAAGTAGTCTTTGACCGGTATTCCATTCTGATAGTTCAAGGGCTTACAAGGTTCAGAGCCTCTTTTCTCTGTGTTAAAAGAACAGTCTAATAATTAGAACTGTCTTGAAATGATATAAAGTGCACAAGGGGGAACAAAAGTGGAAAAAAGTTGCATAGAGTCATTTACAGAGAACAGATATTTACATTAGCATTTCCAAAATGTATGCGATCATGTGCTATAGAAAGCACCTAAAATATTGTATAAGGGGTGTGTATATATATATATATATATATATATATATGTAGAAAGGGGCAGTTGCCAAAAAGGGCAAGTAAATAAATCTTGTACAAATGCGTACCTTTTAATGCTAGTTTGAATCACAGATACAGCTCAAACTCAACCTTTTTGAAAATGGAACTTTTATAGAACCAGTCTCATAATCCAGCCTGGGAAATGCATAATTTTCTACCGATGGTTTTGTTTGTCAATTTTTTTATGGTCTGAAGCATTCCTCCTTTGTCCAGCTCCCCAGCTGAAACTGGTGACTGTGTTTACTGTTTAGCACGTGTGTACCTGAAGGCATCTGGGACACTAAGGTGAGACCATTATTTTGCTTTGCTTCCTTTTCCACAAAGTGACTTCACAGGAGAAGCTTGTCTGCCTAAATTTAGATTCTATATAATTTATTTTAATTAAAACTTATTTGAAACTGAAAGCTAAAGTAATGAGTTAGGACTGTCAGGAGAGAGCTCTGGTCCCATGCTTTCCAGCACTGAAATCACTGAACCACAAATCCTGTAAGGGCAGCCCCTCTCCCATGCATCAGCAACTCAGATTTGTTAGGATATGCCAGTAAAGAAGGAGAGAAAACAAAAATGAACCAAGCTTCATGGTTCAGTCTCTACCCAACTTGAGCCAGGCTGAAACTAGGAGACTCACAAGGGAGTAGCTGACCTATTAGACACCTAATACCTCAAGTTAATATGCAGGACAGCAACAACTTTCCTCATCAAAATCACTAACAAAACACATCAGAGGTGATGGGGAACTTGCCACTACGTCTTTAAAAGTCACACCAAACCTCTTGTAGAGAGTAGTTGGACACACTCTGAAAACCTGTCTCTGCTAAAACTAAGGATTGGTCATTTTGGATTCTCTGGAGCTCAGGGCAAGGAAAAAATCCTACCATTAATTGTCTTATCTGTACTCTCATGAAAATGAGTGCACTGCAGAACTGCAGAACACAGCAAGGACAGTACTCACAGCCTAAATAACGCACTGAGCCTGCTCACACTGATGAAGAGTTCCACTACAACATGGCAAAGAATTAAATTTGTTTTGATGCTGAAATTATGCAAACGCACAGCTACTGGCATAGAGCAACAGTACAGACAGGGGCTCTACTACAACACTGCCCTTGTTTAGACACTCCTGTATTTAGAGAGTTTTAAATCAGCAGGGAACATTACGACCATCTGGCCAGCCTTCCTGTGAAACAGTTTGTGTAAGCTTTCACAGTCATCTCTATATCGACCCTAGCATAACTTCTTTCATACAGAGATTATCTTCTAGAAAGATACCTCCATCTTGACTGAAGGGTGTGCTGATGGCATGCTGGGGGGTTTTAAGACAGTGAAAATGCATCCTCAATACAAGCCAATTTTTCCAAAGAAGAATACTGAAACAAGAACATTTGTTGAAAAAGGCAGCTTTCCTAATTAAGAGAAGGGAACAGCCCCTAGACACCAGATGTTCTCTGGATTAAGATGATAAAGCTAGTTACTGAGGAAAAAAGTTATTAAAGTCTATTACTGTCTCACTAAACAGTTAGATCATTTGATTTGGGAATTCTCTAAATAGAGATCACTGGTACAATTTCATTTAAAGGGAAAAGGATGATCCAAACAGATGCTCCTTGCACCTGTGGAAGCTATTTGGAGCGGAGTCAGACCTAAGTTGGCTTTTTATTTTTGTTTGGTTTATGCTTTGATTCTCCCTGGAATCCCAAATGAGCCTATATAGAGACTTTCTCTTCTATAAGTGCCTACTTCTGGCACCACTGCATTTGAAATACCATTTGAACATGAGATGCTACATTAGAGCGGTGGTCTTAAATTACTCAATAAGAACATACTCTGCCTTCAAGGCATGCACATACAGTAACGCTTTAGTGGGAGTTATATGTCTTTGCTGAAAGAAACATACTCCACGGAGATTGAGTTTTTCTTTTGAACACTTTTTTTTTTAAGCACACATTACCACACAGTATTAGTCTCCCTTACAAGAGGGATTTCTTTATATGTTTTCTAATCAGCACAAAGCACTTCTACATAATCACAAAAAATACAGTTCCACAGTGTTTTAGTGATTTTTGAAAGGTACAATTCTGTGCTGGTGGGACCAGCTTTTATTTCATACTGAACTAAAAAGATTCATTCCTATGTTCAGTAACTCACTGACTGGACTTTAAACGAAAAGCAACTTCCACATTCTAACACTAAACCAAAATACAGGGGGTTTTGTTAATGCAGAAGCAACACATGAACATGGAATTACTTCTCCAGATTTAATGCTACTGCTACACAAAAGTAATTCAGTGTGTAGGGTCCTCCATGGATAAACTCTCACTCCTTATGCTTAGTTATTAAAATAAAAGTAATAAATGATCTGAGGAAGTCAAAGTAAAGAGCATTCAATTAAATTATACAGCAGAAGCAACATATAATCCTCAGAAATTAAAAATGAAAAAATCATTACAAGATACCATGGACAATGATTTTGGCAGTCCCTATAATGCTATACATTTGAAATAGGCAACTCTTTATGACAGAGTAAGTACTTGACAGAACTGCCTAAAATTCTCAAGATAAATTTGGTGAAAGATCTCAGTTATTCAAACCTGATACTGCGTGTGCTTCATCTGACTGCAGTACAGAGCAGTAATTCGAGAGTGCCACTTTGCTTCTCAGCAGGGTTAACACAATAAACAGTCACGTGTGCAAACAGCACTTATCCAAACCTTTTTAAAACATCACCTGCTACTGAAACTATCAAAAGGTGGTAGTATTTCATGTCACTTGGTAGAACAAATCTGCCTACACCCTGCCAGAAGGGAATATTAGCTGAAGTTCACAGATCACTGAAGAGACAGTGGATTGATCTCTGTTCCATCAGCTCCATCTGTTTTTGCCCTTCATCAGTCTTAAACACATACACAGAGCACTTCAGCTGTAAATAGTATTAAGAGGATGTCCAGCAACTGAAGCATCTCCTTCCTTTCTTCTGTTTTTTTTTAAAGTCTTTATTCTACATCTTGGTTTTTCAGTAATAAAATAAAAAAGGCAAAAAACCCTCTTTTTTAGCTCAAGTAATCAGTGCTGAATTGGATGGAACAGTTTGGGAGCACTCACCCAAATAACAATCAAAATAACATACATAAAAAAAAAAGCTGTACAGCCCTCTAGAACTGCGACCAATTCTTGGATGCATCACAGGAGTGAGGGGAATAAAAATAAAGGAGGAGACACCTCTAAGAACTGCCAAACAGCCAAACTCTCACACACCTGGTTATAAGCCCTACTCGTAGTAAGAGAAAAGAGCTTGCAACAAGACAGATAAGTTACTTAAAAGCATATTAACACAAGCACCACAGAAAGTGCTTCCCCCGATTACTCAAGAACCAAGATACTGCACAGCTATTAGGAGGAAGCTAAAACTTTGAAGAGAGGTGGAGCTTTGCCCTGAAGAATGCAAAACAATAACAAATTCCCAAAATATACCCAAAATATGTTTTAGACAGGTGCCTGGAAAAGGAAACAAGCAGAGATGGTTCTAGTTTGAAGAGGGGAAGAAGCCATCAAGCTCTACATTGCTGCACAGTGCATTTCTGACAAGATGATATGGCAGTTGCTCTTTTTTGCATCTGACCTGTGCAATGGCATAATCCGAGCAATTGGTTGCCTGCATGCCCTCATTGCCACTGATCCCCACTCCAACGTGAGCTGTCTGGATCATTCCTACGTCATTGGCACCATCCCCAATGGCAAGTGTTATGGCATTGACGTGTTTCTTGACCATGTCTACTATTTCGGACTTCTGCAGAGGAGATACTCTGAAAAGGAAAGAAAAAGGTGTCAGTTTCTCACATGCTAAGCTATGTGCCTTTCCCAAAAGGACAGCTGTAATCTACATTAAGAAATAATCAAAGGGCAGTTGCTGGGAAGTTTCTTTATTCAACAACTAACTACGCTTCAGAACTTGTGCCAAACTATTTCAGAAGGAAAAAGTAGCTTTAAAAATAGTTTCACATTCTACTTGCTCGTATTTGATGCAAAAGAGACCAAACTGATACTAAAGATTTCAAAGTTTTGTTTTCCTTCCACAGCACCTCCTAATACTCTTTGACATACACCAGTGATGCTATATTGCAACACTGGAGAAGTGAGTTTTGTCTTCAGCTATGATGGTTTCCAGATTAACGGTGCAGCCTTCCCTATCTGCTATCAACACTGCATCACTATCCAGGAGAAGAAAGACCCCTAATACATACAGAGACATTTTCAATGGTTTGGCAAAACGTACCACAGGCTTACCTTATTATTAAACCAGTTCTGTTTAATCTCTTTATCAGTGATCTCAGTAAGGGGATCGAGGACACCCTCAGTCAATTTGCAGATGACACCAAGTTCGGTGAGAGTGTTGATCTACTCAAATGCAGGAAGGCTCTGCAGAGGGATCTGGACAGGCTGGATTGATGGGCTGAGGCCAATTGTATGAGGCTCAACAAGGCCAAGCACTTTGTCCTGCACTTGGGCCACAACAGCCCCCTGCAGCGCTGCAAGCTGGAGGAAGAGTGCTGGAAAGCTGTCCAGCGAAAAAGGACTGGGGGTATTGGTTGACAATGGCTGAGTATGAGCCAGTAGTGTGTCCAAGTGGACAAGGAGGCCAATGGCATCCTGGCTTGTACCAGCAATAGTGTGGCCAGCAGGACCAGGGCAGTGATGGTTTCCCTGTACCCAGTACTGGTGAGGCCACATCTTGCGTCCTGTGTTCAGTTTTGGGCTCCTCATCATGAAGACATTGAGATGCTGGATAAAGTCCAGAGAAGGGCAATGAAGCTGGTGAAGGGGCTGGAGCACAAGTCTTACAAGGAGCAACTGGAGGAGCTGTGGTTTTTCAGCCTGGAGAAAAGGAGGCTTGGGGCAGGGTAACAGACCCTGTCACTCTCTAAAGCCATCACCAAGGAGATGGTAGCAAGGTGGGGGTCTCCTGCACCAGGTAAAAAGTGATAATGACAAGAGGAAATGGTCTCAAGTTGTGTCAGGGAAGGTTTAGTTTGGACATTAGTAAAAATTTCTTCAGGGAAAGGGTTGGCAAGCAAATGGTGGAGTCACCATCCCTGGAAGTATTTAAAAAGCATGTAGATGTGGCACTTACAGCCATGGCTTAGTGGTGGACTTGTCAGTGTTAGGATGATCTTGAAGGTCTCTTATAACCTAAATGATTCTACTCCCTCCTCCAGCTTAGCTTCCCATTTGCCAGGCCATTTTTCCAATCTCAGACTACGCACATAGAATCCATCAGAAAGCATAAGGCCACCTCCTAATCTCACACAGGCCTTGTGTGCTGGTGCAATTCCGACTTCAGTGATGATATTACTCAATTCCAACTCAAAAACAAAAGGCTGACTCCATGACATCTGAATATTCTTATCAAATTTATTGGCAGTTACTTTAACCTGATCCTTCTCTCATTTTATATCAGTTTCAAGTCAATAAAAATTCACGGAATTCAAGAGTTGAGCTAGTCTAAACCATGCAAAAGTGGAAAAATACTCAGGACTAGCTTTCTAAATTAAATAAGACATCCAAAATGCCCTTTTGTCATGGACAAGGTGGATCAGGTTACCAAATCATGAGGTATTGTGGAAATACCTATGCATAGATTAAACATTTCCATTCTAACCCTATCTGTACAAACAACTCTAATTCCTTTCCCCATCACTTTTACTTATACTTCCAAATTATTTTATATTTCCTTAAATAAAGCTTTAGACAAAACTTCTCCACATCTCAAGTCAGTCACATATCACTCAAGAAAAAGAATGTAACTGATATCTAAAAGCTTTACTATTAAAATAAGGGGAGAATGGGGAGCTTAGGGAATAGGGGAGACAGAGGGTTTTTCACATGGCATTTTTTCTAGAGGCTACTTCCCGTGCGAGCAACTTACACAGTCCTTTAATACACCCAACTGGATTACTGCTGATCAAAAAAAGCAGAGCTATCTTGTTCAGCATTATGTTTTATGGCCTTGATTTTGTTTAGTAAATACCTCAATATGTATTTTATTAGTAAATCACTCTTAAAATAACTTGATGGGTAATTTGTGGAAAAAGAAATTTGCTGGGCTGAAACTTCATATGTGAATTAAACCACCTGAGAAGCCTAGCAGCTGTCCTGTTCCTAAAAGCCAAATACAGGAAAAAGTTGACTGAGCCATAAAATTTACTTAATACCATTGGATAGATTTATGAAGAACTCTGTTAACCTGGTAGTGAAAACACCACTATAGAGGTCCAGTTAAATTACCAACAAAAAACCCCAATGCACTTACCAACCTAGGGTGCATGAAAGGTGTTGGTTTGCAATTATAAAGCAGTTCTATCATTCACACACTCTCCTCCCTCTCCCCCAATATTCACACAATAAAATACTGAAGTATGGAGCAAGGAGGCAAAGGGACTTCAAGCCACAAAACGTGCACTCCAGAGGGACATGGAGCCAGTTCTGCAGGGCTTGGATTGATAAGCACACAGACCCTCCTTACCAGCCCCAGGGGCACCTCCAGTGCACAGGACCATATACATTTGGCAGTCTCCTCTTGCAATTATTCTTCACAGTAGAGTACTACGTATATCTGCTAACACCCTTTTCAGACATACACATCTCTCAAAAGCTCAGTTTCTGTTCACTTCTCGGTTATGTAGCGACAGAAATAGCTAAGAAGCTCCCTAGTTTCAAAAATGCTTAAAGGAGCACAGGAAGGAAAAAGGACAGAATGTGAACAGTATCTCTGATTCTGTAGTTTAAACAGACACTTCAGACATGACCAAAATGTGGCAGAGATGCTGAAGCTTGTTCCAGTGCAGTTCAGCTGGGACGTCAAGCAAGCTAACACAGCCTGTATTCACTCCTGTGCCTGCAGTGTAGTTTTTAAGTGAACTTTGCCATTAATGACAATTGTGACAATGATTACTTGGCAAGTCAATGAAATGTCTCTATAGAAATGCATTTATCAACTACTACCTAATGTACATAGATTATGCTTTTACTGTCTTGACCAAATTAAATTTAATTATACCCACAGTTATATAACACTCAGTTAATGTTTAACATCCCTATTTGCCTAGTAAGACTAGGCAGAAACTACCAGAAACACTACATATGCATTTTAAATACCACAAATATTTATGCACTTGGTTTAAGAAGATGAAATCTAAGATAAGACTTCAGCACGAAGTGCTACTTCATTATAGTTGTTTCTTCTAAAAAGCAGCTTTTTAGCAAGCATCCTCTTTGACACTTTCCCCATCAAATACAGCCCATAACTCCAGAGAATACATTTTGCTGCACACAGTATATTAACTACAGAAGTTGCAAATTGAGATGGCTACTGATTTCCTGAGGGGTTTTACACCCCTCCTCCTTCAACTCACTCTCTCAGCCTCCAAACCTCTTCTGCTCCTAATAATCTCTTTGGTACCAACGCACTGCATTAGATAACATTAATCCCCTTAGCCAGATGATCAGAGCTGTGGTCCAATTCTCCACATTTGGTAAGCTGTCTACATAAATGACTGAAGATTATAGCACAGGATACTATTAACATGCAGCTTCCCCCAGGTGATATCTTGGAAGGGGAGGAGGAATAGCCAAGTTCACTAAGATTGCAGACAAATGTATAAGTTCAAAGTAAAAAGTGCACGAAAAGAACTGTTTGGAAAATAAAATTCTGCAGTGACAGGCAACTATTGGTACTTATCATTTGATGGAACATCCCTGGCTTTCACAGCAGAGCTCACTGTAGCAATATCAGGATATATGCCTTGCCTTGATATACACACAAGTAAGAATTAAGCTGTGAATAAAACATCAGTTGCATTCAAATCATCTGCTTGCTCATGTACTCATTCACTGATCAGACAGCAATGCTTCTTATAAAGGTTCTTCAAGTGCAACTCAAGAGTTCACTGGAAATATTTGTTTATACTGAAGTTATTTTTATTACCTCTGCTGAAAAATATGTTTCCCAACAGATACTATCGACTTCTTGTAGACTGGTTGTCTCTTTTACACATACTCCAGAGAAAAAAAAGTCAAGTTTCAAGAACCACAACTGTAGCTGCCAGATCGAGTCTTCGAATTCTTGCTCAAACTGCTTCCCTGACAATCTGAATTTAACCTACTCAGGCTGCAGACAGCCTGAGTTCAAGACTTCGCCTTTATAAAGTGTTTAGCATTCAACATCTAGCTTTGCAATATAAAGTGTTCACGGATGATGGAAGGGATATATGAAGCTAAGTGTCAGCCATACAACAGTTCTGGTCCTCACCCACCTCTGGGACTTTCTTCCAGTAGCCTTGTTCTTGAAAGAGTAAAAGCTAATACAGAAAAATAGAAGGTTCTCTTCGGACTCAAACCTGCTTAGTCTTTATCAGCACCTTTAACAGATTAACACAGAAAGGAGTTTCCATCCTGAAGGGATGACTAATGCCTTCATCCCACATCGCTTCATCTGGAATGGGACAGGTGGAAGCAAGAGAGGGCACAAAGTATACCTTGTGAAGAAACTGGGAAAGAAATACAGCCCAGAGACAGGGATTCTCAGGAAGATATGGACCTAACTATCCTTAGATCACTTAAATTCATACGGAAACAGTGGAAGGCGGCAAGGGGGTAAGTACTTTTCAGATAATGAAGTACTATATTGTTACTCTCAGTAAATACTTAAACGTCCCTCTTGAACTTAAGAGGAAGCTTATGAAGAAACAGCACAGGGCACAGCACAGTGCAGTAACACAGATGGTTTCCACAGAGGATGTTTTAAGTGGCTTCCCACTGACTTCTGCAGAGCAGTGCCAAATGGTTTTAAACATTTAGTCTGCATTTAACTTCTTAAGCCTGAGTACAAATGTTTATGAGCAAACTTCTTACCTGATATGTTTTGCCTGTTCAGAACAATTCTACTTATACGGTTTAGTCTTAGGTAAGTCCTGTAAGGAGCAGGGAGCTGGACTCTATCATCGTTATGGGTCCCTTCAAACTTGAGATATTCTGTGATTTGACTCAGCATTTTGCTGGGAGGTTTGGTCAGCCTTACTTCATTTTTTTAAGAGAGTTTAAATAAGATGAAAATCTTCCAATTTTTTTCATCATGAATACTTTATGGGACAACTAGAGTAATTAATAAATTCTGTCATAATACAGTGAAAGGTTTCACCAAGAAAAAAAACCAAAACAAAACAAAACGAACAGCCCACCCCCTAAACCAACAGTGAAGTGATATTTTAAAAATAAGTATCAAACATTCTATTTAGAAACTCATTTCGGTACTAAAATTTTTTAAAACCCAAAAAGTAAGTAGAAGCAAAACATGCAAACATCCTTTTTAACCCAGCAAAGCAATGCAATAGAGCTTTAATTTTTAATGTACTTCAACTGATTTAAAAAAAAAAATCAAACTCCTTTACTGCATACTTTCTGCAATCTGGCAAGGCAGCTATCCCTCTTATTCCCAGACTATATCTAATACATCAAGACAGATGCAGTCACACATGAGATGGGAAGGATGCAATCAGCACAAATAGCCCTATATCACATTGGTCAGCTACACACCACATGATACTGTCAGCAAGAAGCGATGAACAGTTTCTTAATTCCGTTCCTTTGTGTATCTGTATTTACTGCAGTTACAGACACATGACAGCAACTGAAAATAATACTTTTCACACAAGGTCCTTAAACTACAGCTGCTTAAACTGGAGACATTTTGAAGTATACAGAACTAAACCACAGATCAGAAATAGAAATGCAGTATTTTGGAAAATAATTAGTTTTATTTATTGCATTCAAGTCTAAAGGACCAAATGAAGACAAGAGTTCTGATAGAGAACGAGCAACTGCAACTATCAACTCTTTATAAAAAGATAAATGATTAATAAGGAACAAAACAAGTGAACTCTATTAGAATCCTTTTATCTGTAAGATATAGGCACAAAAAAGAGTAGGTTATAAGAGATCAGTTTATATCCAGCTCATCTTACAAGGGCCATGAAGAGACAAGCTCTTCCACACCTAAGCAAGGCAGAGTTTGACCCCTAGTCTCAGCCATCTCCTCTGTTCTGTCTACATGTATTGGTTTCTGGGGGGACTTGTTTGTGTCCTCTCCACAAAAAAAAAAAGAGACTAAAACATTTCTGTTGAAGACTGTATACATTCAACACTCCCAATTCAATACAAAATTAAAAATTAAGACATTCTTACCCACATTTTAAATTTTTAATATTTATTTGTGCAATGTGGAAGGCAAAAAAGGAAGCTGTTTCAAGTACTACCTTCTTCAGCTTCCATGCTGTAACGGGTATAAACAAAGGCATTAATGTCTTTAACATGAAACGTGAATTTGATACTCTACTTCCTTGAAATGCCTTGTTAATGCAACACTAAAGGCCCTTAAGAGTCTACTCTTTATTGCAGTGAACATGATTTTACCCTATTCCATCAACAAATACACTAGTACTTCAAAAAGCTCAGTGACCTCATCTTCAGAAAAGGCAGACGAGAGACAGCCCAGAAAGCTGACAGCTATCAATACTGTCACATAAGTGTATGCATTGGTTCCCAGAAAAATAAGCAAGATAAATTAACACACCACGAACAGTAATGCTCAGAAAGAAAGGAACGTTACAATGGCATCACATTTAGCAGTGCTTAATTACAGTGATTTATCCTGACATACACCAGGATGCAGATCTCAACCATGTGTCATCCAAACAAGGGTTAGGCTTGAATTGCAGTCATCATGCTCTTGAGATATCTTGGATAGACTTCTGTGAAACCCACACAGAAGAAAAATGAACAAAAGCACAAACACATCACACTGACTCAAAATGTGCATCACATCGAATGCTTTATACTTACTAATTGCTCTGAAACTCCTTCCCCTGCTGACAACTTTCCTAGGGGCTGGCTCTGGTGCAGTACGGAGAGCCAGCACAACTCCAGAGACAGCACTGAGTGAAATGATGGATAATTAAATGTCCATAAAAAAGCACCAAGGGTACTTGATGCATCCTACTACATTTATGTGTTTTCAATGGAGACATCTCTATCTTCACTTATCATGCCACTTTTTTTTTTTAATAGTCAATGGAAAGAAACAGACAGTTCTAGAGTGCAATTCATCTGGCTTTAGACATGTACTTTCAGGTTGTAGTTCATCTCCTCTTAAAAATGCCCCTTTCAATAACTCATTTGCCATTCACAGTTGCCACTGAAATGATCTCCAGAGGACAAGGGTTAGGAAATAGTCTCTTTATAAGCAGGATTCAATGTATTAAACAGTTTGATATAATACACAACACTTCAGTGAACACAAGGTTAAATTTCAAGTCAGCATCTTGTTCCTCTTTGATATCCCTCCCTGCATGTTTCTGTCTTGATTGCCCTTCCTCCAGCCTGCCTTACAGAGCAATGGTTAAATAGGGAAAATCTAGTTTGGAAAACAAATTATTTGCAAAGTGATGAGTTGGCATAAGCACAGTGTTGAATGAGAGACTATTTTGCATTTTTAACTATAATGGTCACTAGTGGCAACACATATAATACATTTTTAAAGTGAAATTAACATATCAAATTGATTTTGGGCTTCCATCACCCCAAGCTGATTAGGGCACATTCATTTCCATGCTAATCAGCCTGAGCAGCTCTCACACAACACACTGCCTTTTTCTAATGACAGAGCAAAAAAACTTCAATCTGCAAAACATACACATTAGTGCCTTTATAACCTTGAAGGTATGCACAGAGAGCAAGCACACATGTGTTTCGCAGAGCAGAGCAGTTTACAGAATTTTGCAACACATGGTGAGATTGACAATTAACACTGTCCATTAATAAGCACACCAGCCCATTTTTCAAGGCTCTGCAGTAAAGCCAAAAGACCCAATGGAATCGTGCAGAGTGAAACTCTGCATGATTTCTTTTTCACCCCTTCTATGAAATGTTTCCTGGAATTTAATGTAAGAATACATATAAGTGATCAACTTGCAATTACATGTTATTGTTAAAAAGCCTAGGATTTCTGAATTACATGCTCCTCAACAGATAAAGAGACAATCTGGAGCAGGGTATCTTAGCCAGTAATTATGGTCACAGGGCTGCAATCATGTGGAGGACCGACTATCCAAAGTGAAAGTACCACATCAGTAAAAACGTGAAATTTTCAATTTCAGAGTTACCAGTATACCTGAAAAATCAGGGTCATCACGTATCAGGGAAGAAAGGTGGGGTCCCAAAATTTTCATTACAACACCACCAAAATGCAAGTTATTTCCCATCCTTCCCTGAAGTTCAGTCTTTATTTAACAAGAACAAAATGCCTACAAGCGAAGTCCCTAAATCATTAACACTCAGAAAAAAAACCCCTGAACTTCTACTTTCCATAATCTCTCCACAGCTGGGGAAGCTGAGCACCAGGGTGTTCCCACTAAGATTAAAAATAAAAATTCAGAAACAACTTTTGTATGAAAAAGACAATGACAACTGAAAGTCTGACTGGGATCAGCTCAGTCTTGGTCAGCTATTAAATCTGTGCTCTGTCCAAAGCCAGGTTAGGTATTAACTTACAGGAGAACATTCACAGCATTCTCACAACTCCCAAACACAAGCTGAAAAAAAGGATCTTGACATTAACCTCTAACGTCAGATTCAATACAAACAATACTGCTCTAGAATATTACTGCTTTCTTTTTCCTCCTTCCCCTCCTCATGCTTTTCTTAGTGAAGTCAGTTATACACTAAGTTCATGATTAAATCAAAGCATTAAAGTACAGCATATAGGGGTAAGGGGGTGATTTTGTACTCATCAGCCACCACCTCAACTATAAGTTAATATGACCAAATTTACATCAAGAAGATATATTAACAGTAACTCTGCACATAGCCAGCCACTAACATGGCCATATTCTAGGGCACCTGTAACCCTCAAACATGGTTCAACATATCCATATCTTGTTTGAGGTGTGGAAATGTCCTGTGGCTTATGAAAACAACTTTGATTAATAGTAGCTGCCTCTGTAACAGCCAAACAGAAAAACAGCAGAGTGAACACAACTGTATTAGTCCCCTGCACCTCTGTTTGTCAAGCACCTTTCAAGTGTGAGGACTCTGTTGCAGAGGAGAGCGCATGAAACTAAAGCCATATACGCTGCCACATGAAGCCTAAGTACACCACTTGCTGTAACAATGTTGGCAACTGTTGGGCAAGAAGAGGCCAACCTGGTCCAGTCTCACCTCTGCCAAGCTGCTTGAACGGACTGTCCCCAGAAGTTTGTGCAAGCATTTTGGTGCGGTCCAGGCAGAGTCAGAGAGTACTTTGACAGCACAGGATGAACACACACAGTCCAGTGTTTATGTTTGCTTCTTACTGTTCTTATTAACAGTGTATATATGCGCAGCCTGAAGTGCCTCACACACAAGGAGATGCCTCACAAAACACAATTTCCTCTGTTTTCCCAAACTTTCACTGACTTCAGAATTATGCCTCTTGAAAGCTCCACACTGGCCACCTTGCTGTTACTGAAAGGGATCTTAGATGGTTTTGACAAAAAAAAAAATGCATCAAAAAAATTACAGGTCTGATTTCCTGAATGCGTCTCAACTCTCAGAGCTGTTTTTCTTTTCCACATGTGATTTTTAGTTTTATTCTCATCCATATTTCTGACCACAGGATCCAGTCATACCAGTACAGATGGAGCTCTGCACAAGACAGTGCTCCGTGGAGTACACAGTCAAAAAAAAGCACAAATATTGGGCTTAATATCTCAAACACGTCAACAATTTTGCTTCCTGAATTAGGTTAATGTCACAGTTTGAGACTGCCCCCCCTGGAAGCCGGAGGGTCCAGAGGTGATTGGGTGCCAGGGCAATTTTCCCTGGAGAGCCAATCACTGCTCGCCTTGTTTGTTCCTGCTGAAAAATCATATAAACACAACTGGTGGAAGTGCTTGGCAATCAGTCTGTGTCTGCTGCTGTGTGTGAGTGTAGAAGGCCAGGGGTGGCAGGGCCTCCTTCTTCCCCCTCCAAGGGGGTAAGGGGGCCCTGCAGCCCCACAACTCTGCCTAAGCCAGGGTTGGAGGCAACATTGGAGTGAGTGTGTGTTGTGAAGGAAAGGATTCACAACACCTGAAGATAAGAGGGAGAGAGAGGTAAGCTCCTTGCGAGGAGGCCAGGTCCTCTTCTTCCCCCCTTTCCAGCCAGACTGCAGAGCTCGGGACAGTTCATAACTGGACCAAAGACCTGTAGCAAAAGCTGAGCGGGGGCTTTTTTTTCCTCTCACTGTAAGTGGGAGAGGATGCAAGGCTTAGTATTATTGAAGCTGAGCCAAGACACGGGCCGGAGGAGGAGGCTCAGCGCCAGGGAGAAAACCCCAGGCAAAACTGGAGACGGACCAGAGAGAGGCTCGGGGGGTGACGAGGTTTGACCGGGGGCATCCGAAAACACGGAGGAGGAATGAAGATTCCAAAATGCCTACTGTGATAAGCTGAACTACACAGCATGGAACCGAGGTATGACAGTGAAAGAGAGAATGACACAGCAGAGACTGACACGGAACCAGGGAGAAAGGACTCAGAGCTATCTTCTTGGACTTCGTAAGGAAGAAAGGACTTCAGCAAACAGCTGGAGAGAAAGACTGCGTTACCTATCAGCCTAAAGGCTTTTCCTGGACTAAAGTTAAAGGGAGAGGCTTAAAGAGACTGACAGAAGTGTATAATATTATATATATATATTTGCCTTTAGTTTGTACAGTATATTTATTTGTGTAAAATAAATGTATATACTTCCCTTACCCTCCTCCATAGAGATGTTTGCCTGAAAATTTCTCTTCAGTGTTGAGATAAAATTGTGGGAAGGGGTGGGGGAAACCTGGAAATTGGATTTTGGATTTTTTTGGTGGCTCAAACCACCACAGTTAAGAATACAGAACTAGGAGACAAGTCTTCAGAATGTCAGATATTTGCATCTTTACAGAAAGGATGCAAAATGCTGCAGTTCCAGCTTGATAACACACATGCCCATGTCTCACAGGACATGCTTAGTTAATACTAAGTAATTGCTGCCAGGATAGATCGTGCTTTCCACCACCCCTTCTATATAAGGGAATAAAGACAGACATATGAAAAATTATACATAAGGAGCTTTGAAACAGCATAGAGAAAATAGGTGCATTTAAGTTAATCTTTTCCTGAAAGCCAGCAGAAGGACATTGCCTAAAGGACCTTCTTTCCTGGAGAGAAAACCAGCTTTGAAACATATCAGTGGGCATTATGACGAGCCCTTTCCTATTAACTAGTGGTCTTTTAAGGTGAACTGTTGGGCAAATGTGAGGCAGCATGAAGTACCAGTGCATTACTGGGGACAGAAAAGCAGATTTCTTCCACATACACTTCTGTACCATATGTACTCTTAGAAGAGAAGTGTCCTCTCACTGCTACAATGATTTTTAAGCACTGGCCTGCTTCAGACCATTAGTGCCAAAGTAATCCTGAATTTGAGTATATCCAAGTCATTAGTGCCAAGGAAATTTGAAGTATCAGACAGAGCTACCTTATTATTGCTAATGTAACACTTAGATCACCCATAGCCTCGGCTACAACTGGAAGAGCTAAATGAGCCAGACCACATGAAACATCTCGTTAAAAAGATACCATGGAAATTCAGACAAAAAAGGAATTGCTAGAAGTCAAACTGTATTCACTGACACTCTTCATGACTCAAACCAGATTAGAAGTAAAACACCTGGGAGGAAAAACGATGAGTTGCCCAGTGCTGAAAAACAGGCTCTAAAGGAAACAGGAAAGCAGCTTTTTCGAGTTAGGATACTCTCCACATGTACCAGAGCATATCAGTAAGGCTAAGTTGATGCTTTCCTTTTTAAACCCAGCCATGAAAGGAAGACATTTTACAGTAATTTCTGTTTAGAGAAAGGCTTAGAGCTGATGCATGCTCACCTGACTCAATAATACAGCTTTTATAGCAGCATATAGTCAACTGTCAATTTACACAGTAAATTTTAGTCAATCTTTTTGTTACAAGCTAAGACTTGGAAGCTTAAGTTCACTTACATCTGTTTACTAGATATCAAAAGTTGATAATTTTATATATTTTACATACTGTCAAAATTCAAATAACAGCAATTCATTTTTAAATACACCAAAAAATCCTATAGCCAAACAGGTATTGAGGTAAAAAGTGAATCTCACGTTCAAATATGAACTGGTAACTGGAAAGCAAGATCTTAAGACACATTGCAGAAGCTGAAAGATGTGAGTGATAATGTGAAAAGCGCTCATGCTCAACAGACTCAGACATACAACGAATGCCTTCTACAAGCTAGTCTACACTGCAGGATACAAGGTACGTAGATCCCATCTTCAAACAGACTGTGCCGGAGAGCCTGGGGAGCAGGGTGGGGGGAAGAGATGGAGGCAATGCACAGGAGACTGATCTCAAGCCTCTTAAAATCAGACGTGCCAATTTTTTTAGTGACGGTAACTGTGTATGGGAATCCACCATAAGAGTTCTCATGGCACAGTTTGTACTCTAACCACCAAAGAAGCCATCAGCACACATCGTCTAGGCACTGTATTTTCTTAAACTAAGTTTTAAAAAGTGATTACACTTTGTATACATCTACACAGTTCTCTACACCCTATTTCTCCAAATAGGTTCGAGTAGCCTTGCCAGAAGTTTGCTGGCAGTGATGTGCAAGGTATAATCAAAGGTTTCTACCACAAGATTCCAGGAGGCCACAGCAACTCTAATCTATCTTGAAAGTGTGCAAAACACTCATTTCATGAAGATGGAGAGAGATTTTATGAGCAACTCTCTCAGGAGTAAAACGGAAAAACATCAAGATCACACACTACTAATAGCCTTACACTCACACTTGATTGTGACTTAGAAATCAAAGTTAACAATTTAGATTACAAAAAAACTTCTATAAAAACAGACTAAATGCCAAAAGTAAATTACTAAATCTTTCGAATGTAAAAAAAATTCCGAACTATTTACATGAAACAGAATAACTGCTTACTCTCTCCATGCACTCAAGTATAATAGTACTGTAGAGACCCTGCTATTTAGTTTTTAGGAGCACAGATTTTATTCATATTCACATTGTTCATATCCAGTACAAATAATACCCCAAACACAAGCCAACACGCTGAAGCAAGGCACAGCAAGTAGCCCAAGTGAGGATCCAACCATTTTGACGTATTTGAGACATAACTAATACAACGTTCTTTGTGCAGAATATAGCTCACAGGAACAAGGTCAAATATTCAGTGTCCAATTGGCAATGATCAGAGGTACCATGAGATTCCATCCTGCTCAACATCATCAGTAACCCAGATGCTGACAAAAGGGATATCCCTCAGCAAGTCCACAGATGATGCTGAACTAGGGGGACTAAATTACAAGGAATCAAAGGGCTTTTATTGAAAGGAACCTTCAGAAATTCAGGGACTGAGCCAACGTCCTCATGGAGTTCAGACAGAGAAAGGCAAAGCTCAACATCTCAGAGAAGAATAACCCCATGTACTAGTGCAGGCTTGGAAATGGTCATCCCATAATCTGGTTATGGTGGGCATCAGGTTCAGTGTGAGTCAAAAGTGCACAATTAGTGTGACTGAGACACACCACATACTAGGTAGTGACCCAGGACACAAGAGTGACCAGGACAAAGACACAAGTTATTATCAGCCCTCTCCTCAGCACAGGTGAGGCAAAATCTATAGTACATCCAGGTTTTGAGCCCAAGTTGAAAAGAGGGGAGAGAAAGTTAGAGTCCAGCAGAGAATTCCTAAGATGGTCAGGGGTCTAAAATACATAACCTGTAAGAGGAGGTTGTGTCACTTGGGCTTGTGCTGTTAAGAGGCAGTTTAACAACATGAGTTGCTAAACTACTATTGCATAACTACTGAAAAATCAGGGTCATCGCGTATCAAGGAAGAAAGGTGAATTACCACAAGTTTCCTGTTGCATCAAAAATGAAACAAGGGCCAGTGGCCACAGATTGCAAATAGGGACAGTTAGGAGGGATATTATGGATGTTTCATGAAGGTGTTGAGCAATGGCAAAGGTTTGCCAGAAAGGTTGCAGAACCACTGTCCAAAAGCTCAACTACAAGAATTTATGGCAAACATGATTGTAGATGACAACCCTGCCTTGAGTGACAGGTTGGACTAGGTCTCCAGAGGTCTCTTCCACCTAGACTGTTCTACACCTGAAGTCTCAGTTTAGTGGCAATGGAGGCACTTCCCTAGTAAAAGACTGAAATGGTCCCTGAAGAGTGTTCCCATGTGGTTATGTCAACAGCAAGGTCTGGATTTCAAACAAGTACACTTAGCACACATGCTGCCTTGTGTGCTAAAGGTCTTCAGTGAGCCAGCATTAACTGGGCACTGCAGTAGAGAAGTGACCTCATCTCCTTCCCCTACACGTAGTCATCATCCCATGTTATTGGAGCATCCTCCCCAGGTAAACAGTCCTCTCCTTCTAGCCTTGCCTTTTTCTCATCCATCAGCACTTCGAACTCTTCTCACCATCACATCATCCCCTTTCTTTTGCCTGAATAACCCACTGGTACTGAAGTTATATAAATAACCTTGTGCATAATTTCCTTACTTGAAATTTTTGTATTTTAACAGTGGATACATCAGACTTGGCAACTTTTAAGTTAACAGCTCTTTGGGTAGACACTATAAAATTTCTTGGTTATTTTTATGCCACAGACTTTTCAGTTAAAAAATACATCTGGCATAAAAGCCAATCCATCAAAAGAAATAAACATATCTCCTGAGAAAGCTAGACAGCCAGTGTAGACTCAACAGAAACTACTCTGATCCAGCAAAAAAGTTCCACGTGGGAAAGACTGCTTCCAAGAAGGTCAGCTCTCAAAGACTTAGATCTTTAGCTCCACCTTACTATTTCCAAATCCAGCAAAAATTAACATTTTCATCTCATTAGTTCATAATGTCTGATCATACCCTACTTCTCAGAGAAATGCCTTGTAGTAATAGACATTTCTCGTTTCTTTCCCTCACCTTTGCTAGATAAAAAGAAAGTGAGAACTAGATCTAATTCTCCTAATTTAAGAAACCGAGCAGGAATAAGTAGTAGAACTGAAAGCTGACCATTAGCCTGATTTCTCTAATACAGTTGCTATGAAAGTTAAACATATATATTAGAGTTGGAATCTTCCTAAATGCTATGTCACATATATTTGCAAAGAAGTTTGACCAAAGACAGAGGTTTTAAGAAAAACCTTTTTCAGTTGCACCGGACGATAATTATCATAGTCAATGCTAATTTCTACAATAAGATTTCCCAGCCTTTTATATCTGAGACACACTTTTATTCTTCTCTGTCCCTTCCTGAGCTTGACTACTTATCTGTGACATTTATAAAACAGCATAAGTAAGACATAAGGAAAGCCACAGATGGCTTTAAGTGGCTCTTTACTCAATTTAGTAGCTGACAGTAATTACTACAAACCCAGTCAAAAAATTAATCCTTCCATTGAATTTAATGAGGCTTGAATAAGGTCCGGATGATTAGTCAGTCCTCTGTAGAACTCAGTTCTCCCAGTAAGTTCACCTTAAAAAGTTTCCGAGGAAAGTTAGATCCACATGTCAGGCACAAATTACGAATATTTAGCAACTGTCTTTGCATTACTACTCCCAGTACATCGTGAAGCAGTAGATAAAGAAATCAACTCTGTTGTGCATGCTAACGAATGAACGAATCAAGCAAACCACCACAAGAGCCACTGAGTCCTTTCCCCATCTGTAGCCTTCACACAGTTGCAAAAGACTAAATGAATTAAAATTTCAAAAAGAGGAGGGAAACTGGAATAATTGCTAGTACAAACAGGCTCGCTTTCAAATATATGTGGGTCAACAGCTCAAAGCAGCCGCGGTCATACTGTTTACTCTCCTTTTGACATAAAAGCCTTTTCCTCGATGAACAGCTCTTAATACAGAAATATCTAAATGTATGCTAATGCCCAACAGAGCAGTAACTTCCTTTGATTGATTCAACAGTACCGAAAGTACCAGGAAAAAAGATCAAACCAGCTATTATACAAACAACCCATGTCTTCAATATGGTATGTGTCAGCATGAAAGCTGAAAGGAGTTGAACAAGCCAGCTACTAATGTCGTGCTTGGTTCTGAAAGTGGCAGCGTTCTTAAGTGCTTGCAGATAAAAGTGTTTTTCTCAAGTTGTGACATCAATTTACAGAGCTCTGTAATATAATGAAAGTGCTTTGATTTAACATGATTTATGAAGCAAAAGCACTTCTGGTGTCTTCAGAGAAAGCATAGGAATTTACAATAAACACAAGATAATTAACTAATTTTGCAGCCAGTTACTCTCCTGAAATCATAATTAGAGAAAACAAACATGACCTCTCTCTTCACTTTTTATGCTGCTTAAAATTCCTTCTTCTGCCTTCCATTTCACTAACTCACCACCTTTCCTTCAACATCCTTTCACTGGAGAGCTTCCAGTGACAAACTCCTCTGGCATAACTTTAGTGAAGACATTTTCAACTTTCCACTAGTCCCAATACCCTGTTTCTTCACAAAGCTGCTGTAGTGTTTACAGAAGAACACAAAGACACACACAAAAATAAATCTGAACCAATGGTGTACAACTTTTTCAAGTGTGTCACAAGTAGTACAAACCCTGGCTACAATGCATTACGTTTTACCCTCCCAGGTTCAGCACAATCTTTTTTTTCCCTCCTCTGTGATGGGTACTCTATAATTTGAAGTTATTTAACTGCTAGGAAAACAAATCTCTGGTTAAATTTAACTGACCATGTCCCAGATGCATGAAAAACAAAAGACTAAACAAATTGTTTCTTTAGGTAGTGACAGATGACTCAGTCTCCTTCTGTGGACAGGGATAAAGTTAGACAAGATGAAGACATTTACCTCTCTGAATAACTGGTGGAAGGAATAACAGGAACAGTGTTTAGAAACCAAGATCCACAGAAAGATATTAAAGCTGTCAGAGAGCATCCAAAAGAGGGCAACGAAGATGGTGAAGGGCCTTGAGGGGAAGCCTTATGCAGAGTAGCTGAGGTCACTGGGTCTGTTCGGCCTGGAGAAGAGGAGATGGAGGGGAGACCTCATTGCAGTCTACAACTTCCTTGTGAGGAAAAGAGGAGGGGCAGGCATTGATCTTCTCTGTGATAACCAGTGACAGGACACGAGGGAACGGCCTGAAGTTGTGTCAGGGGAGGTTTAGGTTAGATACCAGAAAAAGGTTCTTTCCCCAGAGGATGGTTGGGCACTGGAACAGACTCCCCAGGGAAGTGGTCACAGCACAAAGCCTGACAGAGTTCAAGAAACATTTGGACAATACACTTGGGCACATGGGGTGACTCTTGGGGATGGTCCTGTGAAGGGCTAAGAGTTGGACTCAATCCTTGTGGGTCCCTTCCAACTCAGCATACTTTCTGACCCTGTGATTCTTCAAGTGGTACAGCAGGAGATGGGTGGTATACCTTACCTAAAACTGATCAAAAAAAAGTAGCTATGGTTTTAAACTCCCACAGTCTAAAGAGGACACTTAGCTCTTCATGTGGTACTTTCAATATACGTACCAAAGCTAGTCCCTAAAAGAATTTACACATATGGAGGCCTGTTTCATGCATCTCAGACAAATTCAGGCACGATAGCTACTCATCTGTCTCAGTCCTGGCCTTATGTTGGACGTGACTATCTAGAAGCCATATGTTTACATACCTTCAACACATCAGTAAGGAAATTGCTCAGCTGTGTCCAAAAAGGCAACAACTTTATAAACCCACAAAATATAAACAACACTCCTCATTATGCAAACGCATAAATCCACTGCATATCAACACCCTTGCCAGGCACCTCTTCTCTCTCAATCACATAAAAAGAAGTCAAAAAAAAAAAACAAAAACAAACAGGAGGTAGGGAAGAAAAAAATGTTAAAGTCCTTTCAAACAAGGACCCTCTATCTGAAAAAGGCAACTAAAAGTCGATATCCTGGAGGCTTATTTGATGGGGAGGAAGGGGAGAAGAAAAGTAGCCAGGGTATGATTATCCATAATGTCTTCAAATGCAGAACTTGATGCCATCCAATGAAATTACCAGGCAGATTTAAAAGCAAAAGGAAATAATTCCTCTGCACAGTACATAACAGGTTCTGCCCACCTTGAGATTACAGACAAATATCTAATTGCGATTAGAGTTTAAACACACTCAGAAAGAAAGATTTAAAAATTATGAACAAAAAATAATCAATGAAGAATTATGAAAACAAGATGAAGACATAGCTACTGGCAACAGAAGTTTCATTCACTATCTATACACACATTCCCAAGGCGGTGACTACTGGTCACTGTTTGAAATCAAAAACTGGATTAGACTGGGTCTGATCCAACACTGACCACTGCAATTAATACAGGAAAACAGGTTTAAGATCATTAGCTGACAACTAGAGCAAATATAAGTTTCTATATGGTTTTACCACTAGTCAAAGAACAGTTATACTGCATTATTATCCATTAAGTTTGGAGATAGCCTACTAAAAACCTCTTGGAAAAGAAAAGCTACAATCCAGTTCACCTAATTCTAGAACTGCTGTGAACTGGACAACAATTTGTGCAGTGAAACATAATACACTGTCATGAACAGCCTGCCTTTCTACAAGTTTTTTACCACTGACAGCATATAAAAATTTGAAAAAAATTGCAGAATAGCTCAAACATCCAAGAAATTCTGAAAAGTTTCAGTATTTATGAACACTGAGAATTCAATTTTCTTTTTCTACTCTCATTGCCTATGTCTTTCTGAGAAGGGAGGTGTTCACAAAAGAGAAAAGCCAACCTTTTAATGAACATTATGGATTCATCTGCTATCATCTCCTTACCTCAGATTTTGCCTTTTCTGTATCTGGGAGAGCCTAAGTGAGTTATTACGCTTCTGTAATAACAGACCTCGTATTGCAGGGTCCCTTTCACTATTGTTCTGTTCTAGGCTTAAGTAACTCTTCAGTTTTTGTAAATGGCATACCTGACGGCTGCAGCAACCTTTAAGAATCAAATCTTATGACAGGATAATACAGATCTTCACAAAAATATCCCAAGATAACAATTTCTAATTGAATAATCAGTTGCAAAGAAAATGAAAGGATCTAATTTCATTTCATTGTGTGCGTACCACAGTTTCTTCTTTACTTTACCTGTGAGGGACAAAAAGAACATGCAACAGCAATGGCATGTTTTAGAATATTCAGCTTTTAACAGACTTTAATCATTAGTACTAAGGAAACCCCCTAAAGATATGAGAAGCATAGGATAAAAATAAGAAAGCACAGCTACTACTGTTCTTAAAATGTCAGGCAGCTAACAAGGAGAATCAACTTCTTCCACACACTTCGGTATTTACTGATATTTCTGTTCCTTTGCTTCTTTGGTGGCAGTTGTCTTAAATGCCTAATTGAGCTAATGCACTTCGAGAAGGCAAAGCAAACAGGAAACACAAAGGAATAGAGAGGTCCCAAGGAGCTCTCACCAGGAAAGGATAACAAAGATCTAATTACATCAAGATTCCCCCTCCCCACACAAGGACTCAGACACCATGTACATGCAAGAAGACACTCAGTATTTCTCCTTAACCATTCTTGAGTCATCCTTTAGGATAAAAAGCCATCTCAAAATGGGCAGAAACATTAAACCAGTATTTTTCCAAAGTATATTCATCTCAGCTAATGCCTTTATTCTTACTTGAAGTGAACATGAACAGCAAATGCATGTGCTCACGTGATCAGATGAGGGGGAGGAGTCACCACTTACAGGAGAGAAGAATGAGAGGGCAGAAGTTTTGGTACTACAAAGCAGAGGATAATCAGAACACGTGGTCCTGCAAGTGTCTCAATATTAACTGTACTACAGGTGTTTTATAACAAAATGTTGGGCACCACTGCAGAACTGAAAGACTTTGAGATCAGTCTAGCTACACTGGTTTGGGTGATTGCATCCACTCATCACTCTGTTTGAATAGATGTGAAAGGGCTCTTCAATCCATAGAGGATACAACAAAATTTGCATCAGACAAACTAGCTTTTCCTCCTTTGCTAGTGTTTTGCTTGACAGAAGGTCCTCAGCCTTATTACCAACATTCTAAACAGAGAATACTTGGTGGAAACAACCAATTATTCAACTGAAGGATATTTTTTCCTATGTTACACATATTTGCAAAAAGGCAAAAGAACCTGAGAAAAGCTTTGCTTTCAACACAGCACTACAAAAAGCAGCCAAAGTTTACTGCTTCCTGAACATAGGAAATAAATACTCTTCTCAGTGTTCCAGAATCCCAAGGAAGCCTCCAGCTGTGAAATAAGGCAACTTGATGAGTTCTGCAAGAAATGTACCAATTAACACACATTTCATCAAGTACAACATTAAGATGTTGAGGATCAGTTTTGTCCAGATAATTTTTCTCCTGTTCCTGAAAGAGATCTCTGAAGTTTCCTCAAACGAAGCTGTCAACACAAAAGAAGACTTTCTAAAAGGGCAATACATCTAACGCCACAGCAAGCCTATAAACTGCTTTGGCACATCCATGTTCCAGTGACGTCTGATGTCTCCTGAAATCCCATTCCATTCCCACTAAAAGTTCTTACTATTGAAAACAAAGAAATTGATAGAAATCAAAGTTTCTCTCAAAGTTTAAGTAAAGGAAACCATGCCAGTCTCAAAGGGATTAAAATATGGAGAAGTCAGTTTGATCCAGAGAATGGAACGATCACAAAAGAAAGTGATTATTCCCATTGTAAAGTTTACACCAGATTTTGGCTGGATTCCTGCTCACATTTCTTTAATTATGCCTGTATAAACAGAACTATTACACATCCAAATCAGTATCATCTATAATTTAGGAAAGAGATGTCTGGAAAAAAAAATTTCTCATTAATGAAACAGTATTTTACAAAGGGTCACTGAAAGAATGCAAAGTCATCTCCACCAGGCAGCTGAACCTCACAGAGCTGCAGGGTTCGGTGAGAATGACCTAAGCTCCAAGCACGTTAATACAGAGTCAGCTTCCTTCTCAGCATCCTGTCAATACCACCAGGGGCTGGTCTTGTTTCATTTACATATGCCATAAAAATCTTTCCTGGAAAAGAATATTATATTACCACATGTAGATTTTTAACCAGGAAGCTGAACTTGAGGACAGCACTCATGAGACTCAGCTCTTTAAATAAAAAAAAAAAATTAAAAAAAAAAAAAAAAGACTAAAAAAACATATCTTGCAGGGAAGGAAAAAGGGATAAAGCAGCCATTAAGTCAGCAGACATTTCTTCTGCACTTTTTTTTTAGAAACATTTTCTGTTCATAAAGACAGTAAATATCTGCGCCAAGGGGAAAGAAAATATGCATTAGTGTAGCAGTGCCATCTGTTTATTCTGGTACATGAATGAATAAATTAACACCAGCATTCCTTACTGCACCAGTGTCCTGTCAGACAGCTGCCCTGCCAGGAGCCTCCACTCTCAATGTCTGCAAAAGCTAAGCATGATATCCCAGCCAGTTTAGTCCTTGGGCCCCTCCTGGAAGATCCTGTTAATTATGCCAAGGTCTGTTAAAGTTATGTACAGAGTTCTCTTAATACGTGTCTACTCAGCTAAGACTACTAGCCCTCCAATACTTTTGGTTTGTCAGATCTCCAAATGAAACAAATGAAAACCACTGGAGAGATACCAAGTGTCCCCACACTCCTTCAGGAATGGATTTAACACTACTGAATTACCCATCAAAATGCCATAAAGAAATATAGGCTTTCCTAATGCACTGTATCACTGGATGCCCATAATGCCTGTTTGGACACAATTACTCTCCCATATGCTCCTACTGACTTGACACTACCATCTACAACAGTGATTTATGCAGCTGGTGTCAAGAAGTTCATTATCTCCACAGATGGAGCAGCAGGCTTTCAGACTACTAGAAGCCTATGCCCCAGGGCTGAAGTGGACACAAGAAGCTTAAGAGTTGAGAAAAGTTCAGCATGATATGAAAGGAAAAGGAAAGCAAAGGGAAAGGCCAAAGAAGGTGAGAAAGTAGGCACTGGAAGCCTCTAAGATACACATACCCAAAGCAGGAACTGAAACATCTACAGTTCCCACTGTTCAGGAAAAACTCAAAGACAAGCTGAGGGGCCTTTGTGAGAAGAAAAAGAAGAAAAAACAGGGAAAGGGGGAGAAAAGGAACAAACTACTAAAAGGTCATGACATGAGACATTGCAGGATTTAAACACAGACTGAAGCTATTTCCTGTTTTAAAACCAAGAGAAAGTATTGATTAGTATCAAGGAGACTGATTTAGGATAACATAAATCACACTTCTCAAGAGCTGAAATGTCAAGAATCTTGCAGCTTTTAGAAAAGGATGGAGTTTTGGTGTATCCCCCCTCAGTAATAGCTAACTAATTTAGACTAATGCAGTAGCAGAAAACTGTGTAGGTTGTTTTTTTTCCCCATGAGAAAGAACATGGGGTCTTGGTAGCAAAGGTAATTTAAGAGAGACTTTTGGATCACAGTGTAAAGTCAGTTTTCAGTGAAATGGGAAAAAAAAACAACTCCAAAACACACATCTCTTCCAGGCAAGAAGTGCCTCCATTTTACATGTTTGGGTTTTTTTTTTTAAATTTAGATCTATTTTTATGTGAAAAAAAATTAAACACAAATGGCTTTGCATTGAAAGTTTTTAACACTTGTTTTCATCACTGAGTTCATATGGTTGTTTGCTTTGTGTTACTTTCCTTGAGAGTTTTCGAAAGAACATGCTACCTATTGTCCACCTTTCATCTCTTCCAGTCCTGTCCAAAAAATAATGCTAGTGCCCATTTATTCCAGCATAATTAATTTCTTCTGACTTAAGTGCACTGAAGTACTTATAAAGACTTTCCTTAATCACTGTAAGTCACCACCACACATTTAACAACTGCATCCTTTCAGTCCCATGTATTTGCCACATCACCCCTACGCATACACGTAGAGATAGATGAGTTTTGTCTACTATGACTACCCCTCATCAATTTAAGAAGAATTTGATCACTATCTGCTAATATGGAGTTACAGAAACAAACAATTGAAATGGCCCAAAGTAGTCACAGGTTTGAGCAATATCTAGTGCTCCAAGAGAATAAAACAAAGTTGTACGTGCACATTCTAGCTTGGTCTCCACTCTGATACATGACAGCAGTTAGGTCTCCTCAGACAAGTCCTTCCTCTGTTATTTACACTGTGCAAAACACTGGTCTTGAGGCAAATTACCCCAGTGTGTTCACAGGCTTCCTTGCAGCTGACTGAAGTGTCTTTTGTTCACTGCAGTTCATGGCCTGACACACACCACTTCCATCAATGCATCTGTGATTATCTCACTGTTTTTATCTTTCAGTGCTTCAATATTACACACCTTATTAAGCTGTTACACTTTACCAGCTAACACAGACTATCAAACTGTACTCCTGTATGTTCCCTCTCACAAATAGAGGGAACTTCCTGAATGAGTTTTGCTTTCCCTTAACATTACACAGTTTTGATAAGCCAAGTGACATTTATGAACACACTTGACAAGAACCCTGTTCACATACACAGCTCCACAGCTCTTTCCTTTAATCACTGCCATGCATCCAACCCACTCATGTTGCCATCTGATCTACTGTGCCTATAAACATCTTTTGTCTTCACTTTGTAGCAGAAATGAGGTGTGGGTGTGTTGGAAAGATACAGTTGTAGAAGCATGCTCCTGTGCTGTGTGCTTACCCCCACACTATAAACCCTACATCTAAGAAATGTGGAGGTCTGACCTACACATCACCTCTTAAGCCCTGCAGTCCGCTTTTCCTTCTAATTTGCCTCTAACTACTTTGCATAAAAACTTGAGTTCAACAAGCTTTTCAGACTCAAGTCAAGCCACAGGTGAACACTCATAACTTATGGACACCATGAATCCACAGATCTTAAAGCACTGTGGAGAGAATGCTGCAATTTGCAGATTAGGTGGAGCTGGGAGAAGGGCAGGAATTATATGAGACCAGGGAGATTTAAGTTGAATGGAAGTTCTCTTAGAATAGAAACATTACAAAGAGATCTGGAGATCTAAAAAGGGCAAGTTTCCAATTCCTTAAGTACTTTGGTTCCAGAAGTCTTCATGCCTTCATTTTCTATTCCAGAAAGCAATAAGTTTTGGTTAAGCAATGCTTGTTCCTTGCAATAGTATATTCTTGGTTCTTAACTAACAAAACACCAACCAACCAAACAAAAAACCCCCAATCCAAACAACAAAATCCAAAAAACAACCAACCAAAAGCTTCAAAGTACTTATGATCCCTGCTTTCCCCACTGACAACCTTCCTACATTTTTTCAAGAATTAAAACCCTTAAAACACATTCACTTTGTTTTCCACTTCTCATGCAGATATTTTTCACACTCATTTGAATGTGAGGATCTCTTAATATTTCAACCAGTCCTTCTGGTCTTCTGACTAATGGACTTTTGTTGTAAAAAAAAAAAATAATTTGAAATCTCTATTAGAAATCTTTAGACAATTTCAAGGTCACGCAAGTGTCCTTACATAATCTTTCAGCATGATGTCCATCATTCATTTTTATACAAATACAAAAGGGAATCCAAAGCAACTGCTCCACTGAAACACTGCCTGGTTCAAAGTCTAAAGTTTCATCCAGTCCATCAGCCAGGCTCGATGCCCTTAAACTGTAGCATACCAAATATACTTTTTTTCCTGCCTTGTGATGATTATTCTGTTTTAATTTCTTTTATTGACTTGTCTGCTTCACAACTTTTCTTCATCTCCACCTTTATGCAAGACTTTGATGCACCAGTTATAAGGAACACTTCCCCAGTGGCCAGAAATACATCTCTTCATTTGCAGTATTTCTGCTCAGTTGCATAAATTCTTATCAGCAGCATTTAAACTTTCAAAACAGTTTAAAAGAGCCACCTGATTGCATCTACCTGCAGCTACTGGGCCTTTCATGAAGCAGTCTTTCAAAAAGCATGTTGGATGGCTACCCAGTCCAATCTCACACTATCCCAAAACACCAAAGAGCACAGCAGAATCATCTGGTCAAGCCACATCTATGTTAAGACTCACCCAAGCAGGACTGGAGAAAGAAATGGTGAAGATTTGGTAGGGGCCCACTTCACTGCCCGCACACACACCCTCCCTCCAAATCCCACCTGTTACATGTGATAGGAAGAAATTTATTAAACTAGAAAGTGGTGGGAAATGTATTCTAAAAGTGGTCCTATGCTGTAAAACTGTGATCAGGGCTGGGTCCATGGAGCCCCCTGCTAGGCTTCCTTCCATCTCCAATGAGACAATTCATAGGACCAAGACATGTAGACTAATTTCTAATGCCTTCCCGTCTCAGAAGAATATTATCTTTTAACTGTTTATGGACCTGTCTTGATCTTCATTGACTAACTCAATCTAATTATCACAGCATAAAGCAAAATAGGAACTTATTATTTTCTAAAACCTAAATAAAAAACCACCCACAGTTATTCCAAAAGCTGGTAAACATTTCGGTCGGAAGGGGAAGTAATGGTGTGGGGGTGGGACAGATATTGTAATGAACCAAGAGCAAAACCTTCATAAGCAGAGCAGTTTCACAGTGTAGGTACCAGAAGACTCAATGGAGTAACCAAAGACCTCACTTTTACCCATACAATTAATTAGAAAAGTATTAGGAAGAAAACAGTAGCCAGCTTAGCATGGGCTGTCTTTTGCTTGTGCTTTCAAGCCTGCTATCCGTATTTGTAGCCAGTTGTTACTATGCCATAACACATTGCCCTGCTAAATCCCAGAGAGGACTGCTTTGCATGTCACTGTTTGAGAATTGTCTCAGACAGGTGTCAGTTCTCACATTTCTCAACATTTGAAGCTGGCACTGAGCATCTCTCCGCCTTGCCTGGGCCACCTCCTCTCCCCTTGCTGGTGGGACCTTCTCTGTCTGAGAATGCAAGTGTCACATTAAGGCCAAAAGATGCATTAAATTGATTTGTGCAAATTGCTCAAATTAGGAAAGAAGACACATCTGCTGAGGGCTATTTTCCTCAAGATAACAGAACAGTGTTTGTTTACTCTCTGGTCATAATCTAATTCCATCTTGGCCATCTCTTGAGCACAGATGCTGTTTTGCTTTTGCTATTTAACTCAGACTGCAGTGCTGGAGGGGAGGAAGGTGTCTTTTGGGGGTTGGATTTTGGCAGGCCTGAGGACAGTGGAAGTAAGGGAGGCTGGAACTGCAGCTTGTGCTTCAATTTCACTGTTTTCACTGCAAATTGCAATTTTCAGGTGAAAGAAAACCATCCGCCCACTATTCCTTCTCATTGCTACAATAAAATTCAAGTGAGTGTTCTGCATTTCATTCTGCAGTGTACAGTTGCCCCTGCTGCACATAAAGGGGATTCAGTGTCTTCCTTACCAAAAAAATCCATGCAGACTTGACGATTCTTTCTCCTTGTGGGTAGAAGAAAAGCCATATGCTTTTTCATTATACTATAAGCAAAGATATTTTCACTATCCTGAATGAACAAGAAAAGCACAATTGCTTACACAGAACTGTGAATAACTTGTAGCAAGATTTTCTATAACCCTCCTGTAACTCAATACAACAGGAGAGGCAATTTCAGTAACACTTAGGAATAGTAGGCAGGCAGAAATTTTATGTCATATTCTATTAGTTTACACAGGTTTTCATTACAAAAATATTAATTTGCTATGAATAAAATTGCACCAAACAAAAATTATTCCATTATTAGAACCCACACAGCAAAATCATCTTGGCAGCTCTCAAAGCACTTGTACACAAACAATTTCAGGAACTCAGCCAATACTACAATAGAACATGATGAATTCATCATCATTCATTGGAAGATAACATGAAGCCCTGAAGGTCCATTTACACTGAAAAAAACCCCTAGATCCATTTATTTTAATTCCCAGACATAATGGAATAGTAGTACAGTTAAATCCAAAAAACACTCAATGTAACTTTGGAAATAAATATCATGCAAACAGCAAGTATTCTCAAAGATGACACTTTCTTGCAGTTTTTCCTTTGAAAAGCTATTAAGTGAACTATTATCTTCAAATGGATGAGCACTAAATAAAGTCTCTAAGATCGTTCAAGATGGTTAAAGCAGTCAATTGTCTATTACAAAGATTGTAGTTGTGCCCAATCAGAAACAGGCTCAAGTCTGCAGATAATAAGCATCCCAAAACCAAGTTCCCTTGGTTTTAGTGGAGTGTTCAGTTTTATTCCAAAGGCATTAAGTATCATGCTGAATCCGACCTCAGAGATAAAATGTCATCACCATCTGAAGGTATTCCTGCTTTCAATGCTTATGTTTCAATTGTTGCCTTAAATTTTCTTCAATAAAGCACAAACTTAATTTAAAATCCTAATCCTACACTGCATCAAGCACTTAGCATCTAACAGACGGCATTTAGCACCTCACAGAAGCCAGTTGCAAATAGAATTTTGTTAGTGAGTCTTTAAACCACATGTATAGCCAAACTTATAACCCCAGATGGCATGATTTGGCACTTGGCAGAAAAAGGAGAATGAAGTGGAAAACACTGAAAAATACTGGGAAGAACAAGGAAGGGCAAAAGAACAACACATACCCACCAGGCAATTTCTGCTTTTTCCTTCCTTCTTCTGCTGACATGGCTTAAAACAGGAAGGGGTTTTACTGCTCTATAATAGCTCAAGTCCCTTGTTAGACAACCACTCAGGCAGCCTTTTCCCCAGCACATTACTGCACAAATTGAGCACTACCCCCATGTCATCAAGTGAAAGCAGGTGAGGGGCAGAGCCTCAGATGTTTCTAGCAGCTTTATTATTGCAAAGATCAAGGAAAGTTGAAACATTCCCATGGAGGACAAAACTGCCCCTTCTGAGCCAACATTCCACTCTGATTTGTAGTAGTGGAGCAACAGAAAAACAAATGTTCACTTACTCCTCATATTTGTGTGATATCAGTTACCTTTAGGGAACCACCTTAATCAGTGTCCTCTAGACCCTAGCATCTGTCAGTAGTATCTGCAAATCCATGTCTGAGTTTATGTATCAGTGGCTGCATTCACACTGGAGTGCAAGCTTGTTCTTGGGTTTATGAAAAACTGCCCATCTCTACCATATTTAAAGCTACATATGGCAAAGACAAACCTTAATAAAGCAACAGTTCCTTTACAATCTTTTAAGTCACTTTGGTAAGTCACAGCTTTCTGACATCAAATCTCTTGGAAAAAAGCTTTATAAAACTTCTAAAACTGAGTAGGTGCTCCTGTTCAAATACGTTTGGAAAATACAGCTGGATTGTTAGCATTAAACAAGAAAATGCACAAGCAACCTGATGTTTTAAGTGATTATTCATCAGGGTTGATTTCAAGGAAGATTTGCATTTGTTTCTTCTACAAAGAAGCTATTTAGTACATAATTATTTGGAAAAACACAGCACTTCAGGGAAAAAATTATCAGTTCAGCTCAGAGATCCTAAGAAAACGAATAAAAGCCAGTACATGGCCAGTAGGAAGGGAGAGTCTAATGCTCACCTGTAAAACCATTTTCAGATAAATACAATGCCTGGCAATTCAGTATATATGTTGAGGCCGCCGTCCTCAGAGAATCAGGGAGCTATTGCAGCTGACTTCCAGCAAGGATTTATGCCAGGAGCTCCAGGGAATAACTCATGTAAATTAATTCCTCAAGAACTGGCTAATAAGACAAATATTAGGATACTTTAAATTGTCTTCAATGTTATCTTCCTTAACCGCACTCGTTCCCAAATGTTAGACTAAACCAGAGTCATTCAAGCCTTCTACTCATAGTGCTGTACTGAAAATTTTCTAGTACATTTCATAACAAAGTTTCCTTAACATGTTGTCTGACAGCTATGCATACCACTCAACTAGCAGTACAATTCAGAGGAAGAAATGACAGCTTCTTAACTTTTAAAGGGTTACTTAATTGTTTCTCTTCCGACTGTCACAGACAGTAGCAGCATAATTTGATCCTATCAGGGTCTAAATGTTACATGTAAGTTGTGAGACAGTACACAGGAAACAAGATCATTCCAACCATTTTTCATTTCTTGTCAGGATTTGGGAGCAGCCTTCTCGGAAAAACCACTCCTTCTCTTGACTTCTAACTGCTCATCCAGCTCCTTACAGAACAGAGCTCCTCTCCCCAAAGGCACTCTGGTACAAGCTGTGAATAGTACTTGCAATCTTCTAGTAGCAATTTCATGCCCAGTTCCAACACTTCCTCTTTTACATGAGACATTATTTTTTTTCTAAACTGACTATTCCACAAGTAGTATATCCTTCACCCTAAAGGTTCTTTGCATTAGTTTTTTTTTCAATTGAACTTTTATAGTTTTTCAATTCCGTATAAAGGGATAGCCTCTACACCACTTAAATTATTGCTCCTTTTTGTACAAGAGAGGGAACACAGAGACACCATGAAACTTAATTTTAAAATTCTGTTATGCTACTCTTCTTCCACGCTGCACAAGTAGCATGAAGATTGTAAAAACCACATAAAGAAAGCAAAACCCCTTAAATAAGTTGCTTAAAAGAAAAAAAGATGTGCGCCCACACATTAGCAGTAGACTGGCTGTTCAGGAGCATTCGACTTTCTTAATTCCAGACCGTGATACCATTTGTTAGAGAGAAGTGGTTAGTGAAATCAAGTTTAAAAAGGCATTCACCACTGGATTGCTGCCAAATGCCCATCAAAAGCTAATCAATTTAATCAATGATAGGCCTGGGTTAAATGAATTTGCAAGTTAGTTCAGATTGTCTAAGTGAAATGTTACTATAAAAAGAGCTTTTTCCCTACCTGTGATAAGTTCTGAAGCTACTGATACTCAAAATTATCTACTAACACACCAAAATTCCAGTCATCACCAGAACAAACACAGTTCCCAATTTACAACTTGTGATTTATTAACCAGCAAAACCCAACGAACAGATCAGATTGTAAACACAAAACTGATAATCCATTTACTACGAAGTATTTATTCTGCATCAAGCCCTCAAAAGGTGTCTGTTGTGCTAATAGGAATTAACAATTCAGAGGAAAATGCACACATCACAGCAGAAGCGAGTCTGCAGAGAACTTTCCTTACAGTGAGATATTTGAGGAGCTTAGTAATTTTAAAGCAAAGTCCCGTCAGTTAACAGTCTTTATATAATGGGACAAGTTCTCTTTGCTATGGTATAAGGTGACTGCTTTTTTTTCTTGACTAGCAAAAGTCATGGGAGAGTCACTAGTTGGTAAAGTTGGGTAAGATTTGTTCTTTCTAAGAACAGTAAACATAAGAAGTTACTAGAACGACTTGTTTAAGGCTGTGGTAGATCCACTATTTAAAAGTATATGCCATCTAAGAGGCTTTCCCATTCAGTTACCCAATTCAGTAATTACTCATCACCTCAATATTGTGCATAAAAAGAATGAACAATATTTAGACAATAAATCCATGTTTAAACCTCACTTATTTTTTCCCTTTCAACTTCAAAGGAAGATTTTTATTGGGCCAAAAATCTCATTCTACAAGTCAAGGAAAATGGTGGTGTCTGTTCTCAGAGAAACGCTGTCTACTATACAACCCACACTTCACGTTTCCCCTGTTGCTTCCATCACAGGAAGCGCAAGTACATCCACGACAGACCTCAGACTGTAGAAACTGGACCTCCCATATAGATCCTAGGCACAAGAAATACCCCACACTGCTGTACGAGATTGTTCCAATCTTTTTTTTAAACCCTTGCCCACTTGAAGAGTGTATAAGCTACATACAGAACTGTGAAAGCCTCTGCAAGAACTGCTTGTTGCTCATCATGAAGAGGTTACTAAGCTGTAGCCTGGGATACTTCAGTTCAAATCTACTCTGCATTCTCAAGATGAATCCATACTTCATGCCTACACGTCCGAAAACGAAACAGGAGCCTTTACTCCAACCCTCATCATTTTCCATCAGCTACTGCAATTATTTTTTACTTTTACAAATCCCCCTTTCTCACACAACAATATAAAATGCTGCTTCCAAGAGATCAGCATTCACCATCAAACTCTGATCTCCATTAAGTCTTAATTTCCAATGTTCTTCCAGGCTTGCCTAATATATATCTTAAAAGCCAAGTGGCCTATCCTTTACTTTAGCAGTTCACCACTCATCTCTTAAGTTCCACAAATACCACTTTTTCTGAGCTTACTCTCTTTTTGCTCTCTGTATTTGCCATAAGCATCTCTGTAGGCACTCCATCCTCCAGATTTTCCCTTTCAGTGCAACAACCCCTCTGTGACAAAATACACAGAAAATACTAGTGATTAAGCATCCAGTAACTAGGGTTCACAATGACATTCGGAGTCATCCTGTGACAACTACAAGCAGCACAAAACCCATCATATATACTGCTGTCTTTTCAAGGACTGGCTTCTTGGCAGTTTATGAATTGCCCGATGCAAGATTTCCTCTGCTGGAGCCCACCCAAGTTCCACCCTTTGCTAGTTGAAAGTTTTTTCTCTTCTTCAGTACTGGCAAAACTCAGTATCGCAGCACTTCTGAAAATTATTGGACAGTTTTTCAAATGCAAGACATGATGAGATACTCAGAGCCAATGGTAAGGCACACTGATGGCATTAGGACTTAACTCAAACCAGGAATTTGAAAGGTTTAATAGGAATAAATCCTCAAAATACTTCAATGATTTGACAGAGAAAGTGGAAGGCTTTGGAAAAAATCCATATAAAGTCATTTTTCGAAAGAGTAATAGCAAATGTTAAGTACTTTGTGTCCTGTTTGTCTGTCTTAATTATCTACATTAAATCAAGTAGAATATATCAGTGGACATTTTGGAGAAAACCGTCAAATGTTTTCTATTAGGGAGTTTTAACTTACCTTTACAATGAGCACAACCAATTGTAAAATGGCTAACATTGGATTTCCTCAGTATTACATGTTTTATTTATGTCACTTATAAAACAATGCATTCCCCAAGTTGTAATAATATCAAGCATCAGTTACAACAGCAACTAGTAAAATGTTTTTGGCAAGACTGACAAATATAGCACTAGTAGATCCAGAATTGCTCTGTTCCCTGAAAGCTAATGAAGTTCTGAATCAGGATCTATTGAAAATATATCAGTGCTCTTGACTCCACACAGCAGTGCACAGAAAACAACACTGAAAACCTACTTCTTGCCTACACAGCTGAAGTGTGTTATAATGTAAAAATACACCGGAGATCATTCATCTGCTTCTCTGAAATACCCCACAGGCACTGTACACACACATACACAGACTGGGGAAGGGGGAACAATTGGCCTTTCCCCACTCCTCCAGTGTGTGCCCTACAAACAGAATAGGAGAAAAAGAACTTGGTTCATTGTGCCATTGAATATTTTGAAACAGTAGTTAGCATAAACACCAAGTAACAATAGGCTCAACCGCAACTTAGCTCAGAGCATAAACTGTGCTAACTACCTCTTCGTGAAAGAAACTTTTAAAAATGAGTTTGGTTTCTGAAGTATTAAATGCCCTCATTTGTTTTGAATCCTAAGGGATATGGCCCCTCAGCATCTTTGCAGAATCAGGCTGCCGTTTAGAGAAGCCTCTGATTTGTTACAGTATTTATGACCCAATTTTAATTTCTACCCATAGTCTTCAGTATTAATCAAAATTCAACACTAATTACAGCTGCCAAAGCACGTCTCTTAACTCGTACAGCCGAGCCAGGTAAAACATGCTGAACAAATTTCTCCCACATAAAAAAAGATGCCAGCTCTCTTTCTTCACTAAAACACGCAAGATATTTTAGCCTGTTTTTATACTGTCTTCTAAGACTTAACCACTCCATACTTTGTACTCCTGTTTTCTTTCCATCTGAACTTGCAAAAAATCCCCATTTAATATCAAATTCTGATTTTAACTGATGAGCTATTTCACCTTCTCCTTTAAATCACTAAGACACTCGCTCTAACTGAGCCTGATACTTATCCTACAAGTACTGCTCTCTGCCCTTCAGCTCAAATTACTGCCACATCTACTATTTTTGCTTCAGCAAGTTTCTAGTCGATGCAATATTTAGGCCAATGAAGTTGGGGATTTTTTCCCAAATTTTACAAGGAATTGCTTCCAAATGGCTTCCTGAAATATTCGTCACATGAAGTATTTCTCTACCTGCAAAACAATACTGTAATTTAATTTTTTTTAGGAGGAGATAGTATGCTTTTTCATTTACAGAGACCAGTAGTTCATCTGTCACAGCTCTATTATTTTCAAGTCTACTACAGATGTACCTTCCAGTGCTGCACCCACCAGGATGGGTGCAGAATTAACCCTGAGGACTCTTACTGTAAGTCAACATACGTACAGGGAGCCAATTTATTCACAGCAGACACTGGCGATAGCCACAGCCTGGTTACAGAAGCCTAGACTTCACACTATGCAGTTCATCCTGTTGAAGAAGCCAGTGGCAGCTGCAGATCAACTACTTTCAGCACCTAAGCCATCTAGATATTTTATTAATTTCACAGTCAAACAACAGTTTGTTCCTGTACTTTAAGATATGGGTGCTGCATTTGTTTTTCCTATCTGTTGTCATCATCAGCCTTTCAAAACCCACTTGCTAATTTTGTAAATTGGGTAGCTAATCCCTTTATATTTGAAAATAAAGTTACTCTTCCTTTACAGATTTCCTTTCATTATTATGGTGAAATACAAATTCCCACCTACGTATCTGCAGCATCAATTCATTGCCTGAATCCATCCTGTAACAAACAACATGTTCATACAGCCTCTCACTGTGCAAAGCCTGCAGAACAGGCATCATCACACACAACTCTGATTTCACAAAGAGCTGAGGAAGGTTAGGTGTCTCAAGTCTCCATAGCAAACTGGGAGCACAAATCATGTATTTAGACTTCCAAAACAAGCACTACAGATGCAGAGCCATCCCATTACTTCTACTGGTGAAAGGCAAGAAGCTGAAATAGATTCTCAGTTCACTGTCTCCTTCCTGAGGAGGCATTTCTGCCTCTGTATTCCCTGTTTCTGCAACCTGCCAAATTCAGCATTGCAACCTGACTTTCATATCATTGTTGAGATGCTTTTTTTAATTAAGGTGTGACTAAGCCACATGCAGACAACATCCTGTGTTAAATTGGAAGAGACATGACAATTTAAATTGACTTAAGAGTCAAACCCATGTGATCCATAGGCCTACATAATGCATTACACTATATAATGCATATACAGCCTTCATGCTACTAGCACTTAATGTTTGAAATTCCAACAGGATCTTCTCATACCACCAGGAGATATAGTCCCAAAGCTTAGATTTCACTGCTAAAGAGTCCCAGGTAAGACATTCATGTCACTGTCGCCACTGCATGAATGGGGAAAAAAAAAAGCTCACAGTATAGGAATTCCTAACAAATCGTACTAGAGACCATCTTTGGAAGAGTTACTTAGCGCTAATACCTCTTCCTATCCTCTCCTTGCCTTACATTTGAAAGAGATGAGAGAGGAATTATCAACAGTTTGTAGGCAAACAGTTCGTACGTTTCTTTAAAACCACTAGAACGCAGAGGAACAGAAGTCCTCTTCTGTTCAGAAGCTTTCCACTCAATAAAATTCCCCATTTGTCTTTCCTTTCCTAGACTTCTTTCCTCTTGCTAATCAGTGCCAGCCTCCAATTAGAACTGACAATAGAAGAAAGTCTTTTTACAATCTTCAGTCATCACTACATAAAACACCATATTGGACTCCATTCTGCACTCAGTTCCTTCTTTTTCTCAAAAAGAAAACTTAAACTAAGTTTACTGGTTTTAATCCTTTTCTTGTTCTCAGGCCAAAACCAAAATTCTTTCCAACCCATTCTGGACTTGGAGTGCAAATACTGAGCATGAGCTGGGCTTGTTTGCTGCACCTTCAGCTAAATTACTGCTGCCACCACTGTTCCTGCTCTCTACCATCTCGTAAAATATTGGCTTCTGCTGTACATATCCAATAAAGAAAAAAAATTAATTTTCCCCTAAACACAGCAAACTGGCAACAAGATCACAGATCAGCCTGTCTGCCTGGTATGCAAGACTAAAATCCAAAAATGAACTGAAGGCCCAATGTAAAGAAGGTGAAAGGCATATGGGGAAAAAGGAAATGCAAACAGTGGTTGTAGAAGAGGAAAATCAGATATGAAAAGGAGACCATGATTGTGAAAGATGTGGTTTCTAAAATCTAGATACGGCTGTCTTGTTACACTGCTGTATATGTATAAAATGGCTGCACACCTTAAAACATCAGCACAAATTAGAGAACCCATGCCAGAATCTCACAATAAAAATGCCCCTGTTCTTTAAACACAAAAACACAGGCAAACTAGTAGGGAGGAATCAGGTGTCACACATTAAACAAATAGATTGGGAACAGTATAAAAACTCCAGTGTAAGCTGACAGTATCCCTTTCCCTCTTGCACTGTCTACTCTCCAAGCTCCTTGTTGTGACCCCAGCATCTTATATTTTTCAGCAAAGCTCTTCAGGCTCACTGCAATTCCCTCTATGTTAAGAGGGCCCAGGAAAATTCACACTGCTGTGAAGAAACTGAAATGACAGACCTGCCTCCATCACACCATGGGACACCTAGGACTGAGAGAAAACCTCTTTTCTGTTTTCACAAACTCCATCTAACCCCGGCATGCCAAGGAACCGAAAATGTTGCTGCCAGTCACTGAAAGAGCAACAAGTCTGACCCCTTGTACCACCTGGGGTGCTCCACATGACCAATCTTTTAAGTGAAGGACTGCAGAGACCAAGAACTGGCTTTACCCCAAGAGAGATGCCTACAAAAAAAGCCAGAAGTCTGGAACATTTCTTCCCCTTTTCAGCACAGCTGTGAACCGCACATTGAGAGCCAACCTTTGATAAGAGGCACAAATACCACTAAAAAAAGAGCTCTGAATCAGTGGAGCTTTTTATATACTGTAATAGATCCCAACTGTATCAAAAGATTAATATTGAGCTCTCAGGACTAAGGATATGGTATTGGGTCCAGGATATATGCTTTTAAAAAGGTCCCTAAATGCTTATTCATCTAATAAACCACAAAAGCTCTAAAGAAGCTTCTGCCATCTGTTTACTGGACTGAGACATTTCTATATGATCTTCTCCCTACCCTCACCAACTGGATACAAAAGAAGAAACTAAAACCAGAAAAATTAAAACCAGGACTGCATTCTTTAGTCACAAGACTTCAGTACTGAAAGGATCGCCAAAACTTTGCAATGTGTGGTACAATAAGTTGCACTGTGGGCAGATTTGAAGCTTTAACTCTACATTTCCTTATTTCTGTCATGTAAATCAGACTCAATTTATTTTGCATATAGTTCTTTTCAGCTTAATGTGAATTCATTTACTACTTGCAATTTGAAATAAAAATATTTGTTTTAAGCCAACAATTCGAAAGTAGTGGTTGAGGAGGAGAGAATAGTTAAGTGACAGCTTTCCTTTGATCCTCAGGTCTTCACAGTTACGATGGGGAGGGACCCACTAACCACACCACAGATTAGGTACTGAACACATTTTGTCCATATCATAGAAAATATTAGTCTTTTGGATAAGCAAAGCAAGTAATTTAATGATACCAACAGTAACTAGAACAGGTTTATAAAAAAATCAAATAATTGTTTAAGGAGTTCTTTGATTCTGTTTTCAAACAAAATCAGGTACAGTGCTTGCTTTGGGGAAGGCTACAACTACTCTGTTATGCTTAAAGGGCCCCCAGCCACTGGCTACTATGTACAAAAATGACCTCCACCTTCACCCTTTACTTGAGTTTAGACTATCATCTCAGACTGAGGTAGTCTACACTCTCCAGTCCCATCACGTTAACTGCTTTAAAGGCTCAGATATAGACCCAAGTAAGCGGCAGTGGGCACTGACGCCCAAGCAGCACACAGTATCAGAAGGGTAACTCCTCCCCAGCCAAGGACATGAGTTAAACAGTCTTTTCTCTGCAGGGAATACCCTGATGGCCAATTAGAATCCACAGCATTAAACATTCATAAACTTCCTGGTTAAACATTAGAAAACAGAATTCAATTTCTTAAAGTACATGGTTTTCTCATAGTCCAGGATCTGCACAAGCACAGTACGCTCACAGCAGTGCACTGGACAGCAATCGCTGGGTCCACCAGCCTCCACTGGGGCATCATGCCCTGCATGTTTACGAGGTATGTCAGCCCAAATGGGATGCCTGTACTCTGTCCATATTGATTGCCAGGTTAGCCACAACATGAAAAAAAAAATAAAATTAAGTGGTCACAGGAAGGAAAAAAACACCTCCAGCTTCTCATCCATACAACCAACGTGAACCTTGCATATACTCGTAGACACACACCAGCTTCTTATAAACCAGAAAATCATGCAGTCATCTGTTTCAAAAATAGTCATGCAATATTTACTCTCTAAATGTGAAAGTACTTCGTATTTTAAAACTCTAAAAATAAAGTTCAAAATGTGAATAATAGTCACCTTGTCCTGGGGAGAAGAAAATTTCTCAAAGTCTCTAAGCATTGCCATACAACAAGGTACTGAACCTTTCACAAACAGTTTTCAGAATAGTATTCAGTAGTGTTGAAACTACTTCACCACATCTTTGACTTACTGTCCTTTAACTGTATGCTACTGCCACTAATATTTTTTTTTTCATTTTGTTATCTGCAGTGTATCACAGGTACACACAGTGACCACACACTAGAAGAGATTGTCCAGGGAGGTTGTGCATTCTCCCTCAATAGAGATATCAAGATCCGTTTGGATGCAATCCTGTGCCACGTGCTCTAGGATAACCCTGCTTGAGCAGGGACATTAGACCAAATAACCCATTATGTTCCCTTTCAGCCTGACCTAAGTGGTGATTCTACGATTCCACACGGCCAAAACAGTTGAACAGGGTTTTAGCTGACCAGGTACAGCAGGACAGCCTCCCAGAACAACTCTGTTGTTGTCAACAAGCATGAAAGTGGGCTTCTTAGACCTTTTTTCTTAAATCACCACTGTTTACTTCACCCATTCAACCAGCCAGACAAACCCAGCAAATCCCATGAATGTGCTAAGAACTCCTGAGCTCAGCAATTAAAGTAAAAACATTCATTAGATTCTTACACTTGGGCAGGATAAAACTTAGTTCTATGTTGCCTTTAAAAGCCTACCCTAACAAAACATCCCTGAACAGCTTAGATTTCCAGCCCACACATGTTGGTTATCAAAAGAAACAGACATGAGAAACAATGAAGGAAAAAGCTTGCACAGATTTCTTCCTTAGACTCCTAAAACCAGTTGTGCTGGAAAAACAAAGCTAAGTTAGCCACTCAGAACCAGTGGAAGGCCAGTCACAAGCACCATGGGTTAAAAGCAATCACGTTCCCTTGAAGGGAACTGCTTAAAAGTTTTGCTTGATTTTTTCCTTCCAAGATGCAATCAGAACTTCTTAACCAACAGTAATGCAGCTACATCTTGCACAATAACAAAAAAAATCCAGCAATTGCTTGTTGCTCTGGAGGCTGCCCTTAATTCTAAGTTTAACTCAGTCACATTCTTACTCCTGCTATATCAATCTATATTCAAAATTCTACAAAGACCTGATCTGAGCAGCAGAAAACCCCATAGTACAGCTACTTTCCATTTATAAAAATCACAGCCAAGTCAGGTCTCAAAATATGTCTATAACAAGTCTGACAATTATATGAATTTTTGTCAGTTTTTGCCAGCTACTCTTGTCATTTTTAAGGATGTTCATTGGGGAATGGGAGAACAATACACACAAAAGGTCTCACAAATAGCCCTCTAAAGAGCCAAGACATGCACACACATCTGATCTGCAGGCAATGATCTCAACATCATTAGTTTAGTCTCGGACACACTCATATCACTATGGCAGTGTATAGAGCCATTGCATCTCCTGGACAAAATCACTGACCCACCATTCCAAGAGACCCATCACACAATGCATGGATTTGGATGATCTGTCTGTACAACACAGTACCAAGGCATATGGAAGTACCTCACCTGGAGGATGAGGAATGTAAGGTAGAAAGTTTTAGAAAACCTTGGCCCTTTTGGGGCCCTTTTGGATATACTGGACATCAAATATATCATACGCAAAAATGACCCTCCACCTTCTGAGTACAGACAGTTCTGAGCTTAACGTTTCACCAAATGAAAGATTAAAACCAAGAGAGAATACAGAGAGTACTGAACCAGGGCAAATGGTTCTACATACATAACAGAGCCACCTTTCTTGAACTGCAGAAACATTCTTAAGACCTTCCAGCCTCCACAGAGGCTGTCAAATCCTGCTTCTCCACTTAGGAGGATCAGTTCAGCCAGCAACCTCTGAATGTTCAGCACATCCTTCTCAAAAATAAGAAGCTATTTTGCAGAAAGATGCATTTGAGTTCCCAAACAGATGTCTTCAGCCCAGCTATATGCAGTTAGTAGCTTGTCTTCCTTTTGAGACACTAACACATGATGTCACAAGTTTTTTTTGTTAATTTTTAAGACTTCTTGGTTCTCCCTTATTAGGGCCCACAAGTAATAGCTCTTTCAAGATTACATGTAGGTAGACAACCACAGGTAACATCCAACACAGGTTCAGACATTCTGATCAAAGTGTGATATGGAGCAATTTAAAGTAAGTGACATGGAAAACAGTAGGATAAGGGGGCTATGAAGGAGCAAGATATTAAAAACATTATAATTTTCAATGCCTATCACTGTATCATCTGTTCTAGACACTATGGGAGAAGCAAGTTTAAAAGAGAAGAAAACTTCATGCAACACACATGCCAAAAGGAGATAACAAAGCAGCCTTCCCAAAATAGGCTGGAGTTATTTAAACCTCCTTTTTCAGAGAAAACACAAGAGCATTCTGCTACAGCAGAAAATGAGTTTTTCGTCAAGTTTTGGAGTATATTTTTGCAAGTCCTCGCACGTTTGCTAGATTACCTTTTCTTAGAAGTGCTAAGGAGAATGACTAGCACAGGGAGAAAGATTTTTCTTTTTTAAAAGGATGAGTTTAGTATTGCTCTGCATAAGCAGGTGAATATACCTTACAGAAGATTCTGTAAAGAATTATTTCTGCTCTCTGTGGGCTACTGTACAAAGGAAAGTCTAACCACTCCCAAAAGCTATCACACCATAAACACAGGTATTTTGCTAAATGGCTTCCAACGAGGCAGCCTTGATTGCCCTGCAGAATATGGTGGGATTTACTCACATAGTTAAAGAAAAGTCAAGTCTATAGATCTATATGTTTCAAGCACATAAGCAGGTCAAAAACTGCATAACCCACTGGAACCAGTGCCTCTTCACTCTTCTACTCATGAATAAACTCAAAGCGTTTGCTACCTAGTTTAGCCTGTTGAATCAAATCAGGTTAACGCTATTTTCCTCGAGCACAGTTTTGGTTTTATTATCACGACTTCAGAGATATGAACAGCAGAGAAATATATCTAAGTCTAGCCATTCTATTCAGTGGAAGGTCAGATTTTTCCAAATATCTAGTATGGATTCAGCCATGCTCCTACTGAACTCAGACATACTCTGGAGTCAGCTTCTACCAACACTAAGCACTTTTGGAAACCTGACCAGAGCTATTTCACTAGTTCAGTGTCCTGCATATTACCACAGTGCACTAAAGCCCAGAGTTCTCATCAAGGCAATTCTCAGCAGTACTAAGAAGCTTACAGAACAGACTGTTACTGCCTCTGTAATTTTATAGCTTGTACTTTTAACAATGGAAAATACAATATTTAGGCGGATCTGTGGGACAGAGTACAAGACTCCGCTGAATCTTATGAAAGGAGTAATATCATAGTTGTTTTGAGTCTTGTTTCTGAATGCAGTGCAGCACCATGTATTCTTTAGAAGCCTCTGTAAATTCAAGCATCAGGGTATTAGTGAAATTCAAATATATGGAAGACAAAAATAAGGATTTCCATAAAAGCAAGGTGTATTCTCAAATCCTCTCCTAGAAGAAGTTTTGAGATCTTTTATAACTACCCAATATTCAGACAAGGAAATTCAGAATAGTAAGCACTGATCAAGATGAGGTTACCTATTCCCTCATAACATTCTACAAGCCATTACAAGAAAACAGAAAAGGTGAAATATTTCTTTGCCACTGCAACCTGGTGAGCAAGGAATTAAGGAACTTTTCTACACAGTCAGAAGCCTTTACAAACCAGTTGCAAGATTGCAGAAAGGTACCAGACCCTTGGCCTCCATCCAGCCTCATGGACCAGCAGGGAATTCCTTAAGAGGAAACATTCAGTCACTCCCTGGCAGATAACATACTGTTCCAGGAACTCAGGAAAAGGGTATTTGGTGCAGCAAACAAGAAGCAGTTAGAAAAAGGGATGACTGTGTCAAGAGTCTAATTGTGCCAGAACGCCCAAACAGGAAAAAAAATGCATAACTGAGGTCTAACGGAGAATTGGAATATCTGACACACCTTGGATTTGCGAAGAAGCTTCAGTTGAGACAGGTCCGTGAGCTGCAGTTAAGCCTACACAACATCCTAATTAGAAATTGTTCTTATGACATAAAAAGTGTATACACCAACAAATGTTTTTGTATGCTCTGTTAGAGGCCACATATTATATACACAACACAAGCCATCTTGAAAGAGCTCAAACATTTTGTTGACAGCTAAGTTACAAGGTTAATTTATTATCTATAACTCCACTGGCAAACTGGAAGAAGTCGGTAAGCCCAGAGTCAATATGCACCACCCCCTAACAGTAAAAAACCCAAAAGACAAACACATACAAAACAAACAACCCCTCCTCCAAAAAAAAAAAAAAAAAAAAGCCCAAAACACAAACCCCTACACATTTTCATTAAAGAGAGTGGTGATAACACATACTTCCAAAAATATTTTTACAAAACAGAAGCCTAAAATGAAGTGATGCAACTAGTTTGAGGTGGGTTTCACGAGTATGACCATGGTGTACTACCTCTGGATTAAAATCTGGAGACCTTTGGTATTCATACAGTCACCCTCAACAGCTTTGCATAGGAAGTAAATATCATATTCAGCAAAGAAGGCAGAAGGAATTTCAGTGAGAAGGAAGTAATTGTTCAAGTTGGAACTGTACCAAAACACAGGGGTTAACACACTAACACTTGTGGAAAGAAAAATATACCAGTACTATGAATTTCTCATGGAACAGAAGGTATTCCAAACCACAGTTTTATCTTTCTTCTAAAACAGCATACGTTCCAGCAGCATAGTGTTTTCTCATGTGCAGTATCTATGGAATGTTTATTTTCCAATTTGGGAAGTGTAGGGCTAAACATAGCACTGCTGGATGCTCCTGCTAAGAAACTGAACAGACAAGTAGCAATTTGGACAAGGTACTGCAGTGTGGTGAAAAAAATGATACTGATACCACTTGGAACTGTCTGCGAGTATTACCACCCCATTGCTCAAGACAGAAATTTCTCTTGCTCTTTATGAAATACATCAAGTGAAATGCTAAGATTTTGGTCACCCAAATACTAGGCTCACAACACAAAAAGGCAACAAATGAACTTAAAAAATAACAACTAAGGTAAACAGCACTTGGAGGAGAAACTTGCTAAGTTTTTATCAGGACATGAAATATAGAAAATGTGCCTTTCCTCAAACTTTTTCCAAATACGTGCTGATAAGTGAATTTGCTAGTAAAAATGGTAATAGAAAGAGGAAGTTCAGGTGAAGTAGAATATTTCACGAACAAATTTTTCATTCATACTCACACTTATGGGCATGAGAATTCACTCAGCTGGTCATCCCATATAAACAATCTCAACATTAGAACAGATACCCAATACGAACTGAAGTACACAAGTGTCAAAACCACAAATTTAGTCAATTAACTATTTTTCTTAATTAAATTCAAAAAAGCAAATATTTTACCAAATTGTGAATGGCAGTGGAAACTGGAACACTGGTTCAACTTAGAGATCACTTTCTCTGAAGTACACGGCAAGAAACACAAAATAATTCTAAGTATAGTCACAGTCACATTAATGGGACACACTTAAGCAATAGGAAATGCTTGGCCATATAGCAGGAATCATTTAAGTTCAGGCTGTCAGACAACTGCATAGTTACCCAAGGGAAAGAATGAAACATGCTTCACCTGTGTCTTTTAAAAAGAAATAGTCAAAACAGTATTAATTGTTGTTAATTGTTTATATATTTAATGTAAATAAAGATAATCCTAGGGAAGTGAACAAGTGATTCATGGATGTTTCTGACTTAATAAGCACGTACTGCCTTACGAAATACTACCCTGAGTCTGGGATGTTTACCAATGCATCTAATCAATAGTCATATTTTGGGGAAACACTAATGCACTCAAGATTAGAGTCAAGTCTTGGCTTTTTGACTTGTCAGTTGACCAGACAAATGACTGAAAACAATAGTAATTTTTTTACCCTTTAAACACTAGCTATGTATTTGAATTATTTAAACTATGAGAGTGACGTTCAGGAGCTGTCAAAGCTCAGAACACTGATTAACAAGAACAAACAGAAGCCAGAACATTCAGCAGAAACTCACTCTGTCACTCAAAGGACAAAATAATTACCAAAATTTCTAAGACCAACCTCTCCTGAAGTTGGCCCATATTAGCTTTCCAACACAGAATTGGTGGTGTTTTGCAAGTTTATTTAGCTCTTGCAAAGCAACCAACAGGCTTTTAAGAAAAGTAACCATAAAATCCCGAGATCACTTTACACATCCCTACATACACACTGGACAGTTTAGGCAATCATTTCTAATCATCTGTGTATCCTTTATTCAGGAGCGCAAAGAGCACCACAATCCTGCAACCCCAAACCTTCCTCCCACTTCAATTATCTACAAACTTTAAAGCTGTCAGAATGGTTCTTCCCTCCAGGTTTTCAAAGTCATGAGATGAATATTGCTGTCATGAGTTGTCAGAAATAGAACAAGAGAATCGGCATTGATAATTTAGTAGGTGACAGATGAGAGGAAACAAATGTACATACAGCAAAGTGTAACACATCCATGATTTTCTTTGGGACCAATTAATATTAGAATTGGCTTGCATACTCAATCATAATTCCACTGCTCATGAAAATGGGGATCTTATCGAATGAAAGCCAACAAGACACTTTTTTGATTTAATAAATAAGTACATTCTGAACTACAGCACAGAACAATCATTTTGTCAAATACTAACACTAGCAACAATATGAGACTTAAGGGCATAAATATTTAAGGAGTATTCCAGATGTTCATTTTGTGAGCTGTATTATTAATGTCTCCTCCAAATGATGACGGAAGACCAGAAGCACCTAAGCTATGGCCTTACAACTCAGACTGCTAAGACAACTTCACCCATCTCTTCTCAGTACTTACCTGATGAAGTGACACTAGCAATTAGCAACAGGTGCTCTTCACAAGTCACTTCTTTCCTTCCCTTATCCAGCCTCCTGTTTACAGTTCATTAAACCCCTTCCAACACCCAAGCAGGCACACTCTAGTCAAAGGGTATGTTCATTCCAGAATATGTAGTGTCTGTTCTCAAAGAGATGCTTGTGGGCTCATGTCCTTACCCCTGCATACTACATACAGTAGCAATGCAGACGGAAAAACAGGGGAGTTTGCTGTTGCTGGGAGGTTGTTTAAAGAACAACCATTTTCTCATCTTGTTTACTTCTTTACTCAGCTCCCAACCATTATTGTTACAGCTCCAATATTGCTCAAGGTACTGAAAGCAACAGTTTGCCTAACAAAGTTGGTGAGGTTGGGCAGAAGCCCTCCAGTCAGTATTCAGATATTGGGCAACAACTGCACACACCTTTCACACCTAAAAGCAAGCAAAATCATGATGATGTAGTAGCTATGACATAGCAAGAGCCGCTGTGGAAATAGCAGAGAGCCACAGACAATGGTGTTGCTGGATTTCCTAAGTTTCTGTTCATGCTACACCACTTTATAGATATCTCCGCAGAACAGGACATCTGATGAAAGTATAGTAGAAGAGTTAAAGTTGGCAGATTTTACAGCAATTAAGACATTTTTCTTGGTTTTTCCTATTGCCTGAAATGCCACCTACAAGGGCATCAACTCATTGTTCACTCAATGAAAAGCTGCAGTATCTAAGTCTATGTCTGGAAGAGTATTACTCCACTGAAACAACATTCTAGCACCATCACCTCCAGCAGGATTGCAGAAATGGTCAGTAATACAAGAGAAAAAAGAAACAATGCTAAGGCCCAGTGACAGATGTGGTCCCAGCCTTATGCTACACACCACTCTTGAGATGCTTGTTTTGTTGTGCTTACATCTGTAAGAGAAATTAAATGACCATCTCTACTGTCCAACCATTATATTTAAGTACAGAAGTACTTACAAACTGCTTGGAATTATTTAACATCTAAAATGCTGGTTAATTGCTTCTTCCTGATGCAAGTCTTGTTAATATGGCATTAAACCCATACAAAGGCAGAGTCACTGTCACCTGTAGAAAAGTTCTAGTACACAACAAAAAATGTTCCCAAAGCATAGTCATAAAAAAGGATTTCTGGAACACCACACATTCCAATTACAAATATTTCAAGGCAGGTCCCTCAGTAGAGAATTAAATATGCTGCCATAACACACAACTTATAGACTTCGCTGCTACTTTTATATTCAAAGCCAAAAACGGCAATCTGCTGCACAAACTAGCTAGTGTAAAAGCACTAGAAGAATGATAACACTACATTTTGTTATTAAAAAAATAATGTCACTTCTACGTAAGCCTTAACATTTAGTTCTCTCACAAAACATAAATAAAAATAGGTCCTTTAAGGAACATTTGAAAACCTGAGATAGGCAATCAACAGTTCAGATCTCGTAAATGAAGTCATGAGTTCAACTGCCCTCAAAACAACATTTAATTCCACTGAAAAGTAAGTTCTGCTTGCCCTTGACATACTAACATCCCAGTCAGTATGAAGGAAGATAATAAGATCTGTCAGTTTCTGGAAAAATTTTTAACAAACAAGGTTTTTTCTCAAGGAGTTGTTTGATTTGATTTTGCTAGCTTTACCAAGTCTCCCAAGGGGTATATCTTTCTCCACTGTGCCAGTGGCCTGACAGAAACACTGTAACAGTGGAAGACTTAACCCTATCATAAGATACCATCTCTCCCTCTTAATGCAAAATGGAGCCAGGTTTACTACAGTTTCATTTTAAGAGATTACCCCCGAGAATCAAGTTCAACTACAGTTTACGCCTAAAGTCCAGTAAATGAATATACAGTGTAGCTTAAGTATATTTAAAAAAAAAAATTGAACGGCAAAATGCAGCTGAAACTCCCCAGAGGAGATGAAAATGTTTTAGTAAATTTATGAAATATTAAGTCTCACAAATTTATGCAATGTTAAGAATAGCAAAACAACTCCTCCTAGAGTGGTTAAACATCATACCACTAAGTTAAACATCCAGAACCCCCTCCCAATTAACATTTTTGTTTGAAGACTAACTATTTAATTTGAAATTTCCTCTTGCTATGCCAATTACATTTTAAAACTTTTTCCTGTGAAGTTTAAGTGCACTATCTTATTTTACGCACAAAGTACTACCAAAACCAACCCAGAATAGAAAAAAAAAATGTTTTTCTTGCCTCAGTACCAAGCACCTGGCAAGTAAATGGAAGGTTCCTGCAAAGCCTTAAAGGTTATTAAAAGCATTCCTCCTTTTCCCTGGGGACTTAAAACTCAGTTATTTTCATTCCTCCTTTTAAGCCTATGAAATTACATCATCTTTTCCCCTTTGATTTATACTTTATAATATTTTTTCCGCATTGTTCCTCAATTTGCTAATTCAGTAATAAATAAAACTCCTGTTGGCTTGTATAATGAAATAATAAGAGAGGAAATGCCCAGTATTGCATGTTTCTTTACAAAACAGGATCATTCATTATCTTAATTACAAATATTCTGTGTATAATTTTAATAATTTGCAATTCATTATTTGTTTCAACTACATAAGTCTTTGACTTAACTCGTCAAATCTTTGAGAAATAAACTAACAAACTGCCTTGGAAGGATCTCTACCAAAGCACTGTGATAGAGTACAAAAGTAAGAGCTTTCTATCTGCTCATAGTTTATTAACTTCCCCACAAATAGACCATAAGTCTACACCCAGGGTCAATTCCCTTCCTGGGCACTTGGTGCTCTCTAAGCCCAAGGTAACTTTACACCAACCCTCTTACTGGACTTACATCTGGGCCTGTTGCATTCAAAAGATTGCTGCAATTACGTTAGCTTCCCCTTGTAAAACACTAGTGTTCACTCCCATGCAACAGCTGCAAAAGTAAGACCCTCTGCTCTAACACTTAATGCCCTCTCCCTTTAGGCCCCTCCCCAAAATTAAAAGAAATTATCAATCAGCAGTAGCAAAAGAATTAGTATTAAAAACCCGGTTTAACAAAGTCATTGCAGTTGACAACCATTCAGAACAGGACTAGGAGGATAAAAAGCATTGCCTGGAAAAAATGAGACACCTGTCCCCAGTTGCAGAAGCCTAGAATTACCCACATTAGAAGAGACTGCTGGAAATGCCCCTGGCTAAAGCAGGATCAGCTAGAGCAGGTTGTCCAGCACCACATCATCCAGTTGAATTTTCCATGTCTCAAAGAACAGAGACTCCACAGCCCCTCTGGGAAACCCATTCCAGTGCTGGACCACACTCCCAGTAAAACAGTAGGGTTTTGCTTGTGTTGAGACAGACATTGACGTGATTTAATTTGCCTGCTGCATCTTGTCCTGTCACTGAGTGCAACAGAAATGAGCCTGTCTCCTGTATCTTCATTCATTCTTATTATATATTCATACAAATTGATACACTGAGTATCAGAGAGTACAAACTGATACCCTCTGAGCCTTCTCTAGGCTGAACACTTCCAATTCTCTCAGCCTCTCCTCATATGAAAGATGCTCTAGCCCCTTTATCATCTTTGTGGTTCCTGCACTGGACTCCCATTTAAATGGACACCATTAAACCTGTTTGCATCTTCTATTAAGGATCCCAGAACAGGACACAGCATTCCAGATGTGACCTCACCAATGCCAAGTGGAGAAGGAGGATCACCTCCCTCAGTTTATGGCACTGCAGCCCAGGGTACTCCTGATCTTTTTTTGCCACTAGGATTCATGCTGGCTCATGGTCAGCTTGTCCACCCAGACCTGAAGATCCTTCTGGACAAAGGTGCTTTCTAGCTTAGCAACACCCCCAGTTTGCTGGTGCAAGGCGCTGTAACTCCCAAGGCACAAGACCTCGCATCTCCACTTCTTGAGCTTCATAAGATTTCTCTGCTCAATTCTTCAGCCTGTCAAGGTCCCTCAGCATGGCAGCACAGCCACTGGTATATCAGCCACTCCTCACAGCTTTGTATCATCTATAAACTCACTGAGGGCATCCTCCATCTCATCATCAGGTCATTAATGAAGATGTTGAACAGCACTAGCCCCAGTACTGTGCCCTGAAGTACAGTAGCCCAGGAGACATCTGGAAAGAAGCTAGTCAGACAGAAGCCCATGGGTTTATCTACTTTAGGTGCATGGACAGGAATTGCTTTTGCCATGTCATACTTGTATGATAGTATACACATAAAGATAAGTAAGGTTGCAAAACAGTAGTGCAAGGTCTCCATACAGTCATTCCCCACAGAGCAGGTCTTGCTTCTAGGATGCAGATAAAACTTCCTGTCTGCCTAAATCAACAGTTCCTTCTAGGTCACAGTTCTCCCGAGATACCACGAACGAGCACAAATACATATACGGTCTTCAAAGCTGCATGATCTTTCCAAGTTAAAAATTATGCAGCCCTCCTGCCATAAAGTAAAGCAGGTCAACTTTTGGGTTTCATTTTCATATTTCTAGGAAGGCTCTTATTTCCTTCTTCTGAAATAGTCACGACATAGGATCACATCTGTGTACAGCTAAATCCACAAAAGGCAATAAATTCTGCTGTGACATCGTAAAGCAAGCATAAGTCTAACATTTAAATAGGGCAAATTACCCACATGTTCACATAACATAAAATTTTAAGTCAAGATAAATTCATGCAGAAACTTTCTCTAGAGCTGAACTGAACAGTAACAAAGTTTTTGCTTACAAATGACTACATCCATACTACTCCTCCTCATCAGCGTCTACTATAATCAGGCAATCAGGCACAATGTTTTCTCATGATCTTTCATCAGTTCATAAAAGAGATCGAACTCAATTGGGACTGACTGTGGCAGAAGGAACTGCATTATTAGATGACAATTTTAGTGGAGGACTTGCTTCCTCCTCCGTAGGAGCAAGGAAGACACTAATAAGCAACCTGCTTAGTAGCAGGGTGCATAGTAGGTTGAACTTCACAGGCTTCACACCCATTTTGTTACTTGAAAAAGTCACAGAAATTTCTTACCTGCAACAAATGACTGCTTTACAGGAGAGTGCCAAGTCTAGAAAGCTCTGCCTGACTTCAAATGAAAGGGCATACTTCAGTGTGTGGCCATCAATAATCAGGGCAATATCATTTTCCTTGCCCAGCGACTCCCCCAGACTGGTACAATGTTGAGTCAGAGAGGCTCTTGTTGCCTGAAGAAAAAACAGAAAGAAATCATGTTTCTTCATAATATAAGAACAGTGCATCCAAACTACAGCAAGGCATCTCCAGACTATGCAACAGAGCTCAGTATAGGTGCACGCAAATCAGCAGAGACATAAGTTTGTGTTTTTACAGGACCTCGTGCATAAATATTGATTTGTCACAAATCAGCAAAAGTTGCCTCCGTTTGCTTAGGAAACCATGTCTTGTTTCAGTGCAGACTCCAGCATCTCCACTACACAGTCCTGTATGATGCACGTGCCCACAGTACTTGGCATACATCCTTTTCAACTGTAGCCCAAATGAATTAACTTTCCTGGGCCAAACAGGTGGGAGGAGGATAAGGCCACTTTCACACAAAGGGGAGAGAAAAGGGGGGGGGAGGAAGAGGGAAAGCTGCTTTGCAATTCATTTTCTCTCACCCCACTCACTGATACAGTAGTCAAAACAAACTCACTCTGATTCACAAGAAAACTAGCCCCAAACTGGAGAAAAACTTACAGATTAAGTTAATGAGTATGGCAGACTGCCCAATTCAGCCCTTTCAGACTCGGACTACCTTTTGCACCTTCTTTATTACAAGAATGACTGCATTACAAGAATGACTGTTTCCCCATTAAAATATGAGGGATTAGATTTATGATTTCATGACTGTACCCGAAAATTTAACACAAAGTAGATGACTGTGCTTAAACCATTAGAGACCAGTGCTGGGAAAGCAAGGGTATGTCTTCAGGGAAAAAAGCTGTTTTATCTAGTTCAACACTACTATGCTGAACTTGCCACCCACTGCCGCATGAGAGGAGCCCCAAAGAGAAGATACAAGGACTCCCTGAAACAACATCCCAGCCTTGGCCATATTGATCAACATAACTGGTCTACTCTGGCCTCCAATCGGAAGGCCTGGAGACACACCATCTATAACGCTGCTGATGCCTTTGAGAACACACGCAGGATGACTCTTGAGGAGAAAAGGTAACGCAGAAAGAATCGTGCCTTGCAGAACATATCACCTAAGGAGTCTTTCTGCTGTGCCTTTTGCAACCGGACATGCCTGTCTCGTATCGGCCTTTTTAGCCACCAGCATGCTTGTGACAAACGTGGGTAGAGCCCTTCCCAAATCTTCGTTTGCAAAGCCTAGTCATGATTCTATAAGGAACACAGTTTCGGTAATGTTATCAATAACAAAATTTTATTCCAAGAACCCCCACCCCTGGAAACTTGGAGTGTCATTTCTTTGTCTTTACTGCTTCCTCTCAGTGTTGCTTAAACATTTTTCTTGCTCTCAAACACAAAATTAGCTCCCATCCTTTTCTTGAAGGCACCCACAGGATTAAAAGCTTCACTGACTATTTGAAACCAAGGGAGCCAGTCCCTGCCCTTATTTCTGGTCTAGCACTTTGGGCACTTCAAGGGAAACACCCTCATTTTTCACCTGACCCAAAGAAGTATGAAGGGCCACAGCCTAACCACTCTCTCCCACAGAGGCAGAGGAGAACCCTGAGGGCAAGTTTAGGAGGGTTATTCAATATCCATCATCGGTTGCTCAAAAGAAAAAAGCCACTTGGCAACAGCAAGACTTATAAAAGGTAACGTTGCTCATCAGATGAGATTACTATTATGTCCACAGCTTATTATCATAGCTATGCACAAGCCTCATCCAATTCATGCCCTGGTCATGGAACTTATTCATCTTATATATGATTAGTAACAAGGTTAATAATACCTCATAAGGCTATAAATTAAGGATTACAAATTGGGCACTTAATCTAACCAGCATTTTGTAAAACTCTTAATATACTCATCTATACACCAGTTAAATTACAACCTAATAGTTTATACAGTAAAAAAGCATGAATTATTATTTCTGTTTCTTCCAACTACTTACAAATGCTATGTTTTAAAAACAAAAACTACTGCTCCTGTAGGCCACTGCAATTAAGAAGAATAAACTAGACCTCAAACTCCCTGGGTATACATATAATGAAGACTTCCTAAGTAAGCAGAGGAACAAACATGCTTTTGTGGGCAACTCACTACTGGAAACTAGAGTAGAAATCTCTACTTTGATACCTAGCTTTTACTCTGTGTCTGACATCAAGGGATAAGTTTCTTCACATCAAGCGAAACTAAATAAATCCTTTACTAAAACAAGCATGGTGGAGCAGAAATCACAGTAATCTTAAGAAAGTATCTCGATAAACTCAGGCCTGTGGAATACCCCTGCCTTTTTACTGAGTACCCATAAAGTATAAAGGGAAAGTCTGTCAGGAGTTCTGACAAAAACAGAGTATTAGAAGCAAATATTACAAGCATCTCACTTAGCCATAATAAACTTTGTTTTCCTTCCCTCAAGATTTTCTTTAGACATACAGAGCATCCAGCTGCTCTGGGGAAGCCTAGAAAGGTCCCTGTCAATCAGACCTTATTGTACTGGCATATCAATTTCCAACAAATACTAAAAATACACAGTTTTAAGTAAAAGTCAGAAGGCGCAAAAACTGAAAAGTTCATTGGTTTTGTAGCTCTGATTCAGTGGGCTATTCCAATAAACATGTACACTTCATTAGCCAGTAGAGGACATGTGCACCTGCTTAAGCTGTCTGTTCAATCAGAGCAACATGATCAGTTTAGAGCTTCACTATGGCTTAAAAACTCGTAAGACCACTGAGCTTCAGAGCACAAACATGAAAAAAATGATCAACCACAGAACTCAAACTGAAGAAGATAAGGAAATTAGGTTTTAATTTATTTTTATTCCACTTCTGCACATTTGACATGACTGGGGGCCTTGTTTCTAAAAGTATGAACAAGTCTGACATGCATTTAAGGGAAATTATTATGGTCTCTCTGCTTGAGTTAAATTCAAGACAGGGTGCTATATTCCATAATCAAGCCATCTCACCTGCTTTTCCTGTTTGTTTTTCCATTTCCATTTTAACAAGTCACAACCACAAATACAAACAAACCTTGAACAGAGCATTTACTTGCATTACTGCCTTAAAATAAACGTTCAGATGTTATTGTTCTCTGTGTGCATAGTTTCCATCCAGAACACCAACATTATTAGTACCCTATTATAAATCTTCATAGCATAGTGTAATTTGTTGACAGGCAGAAAACAAAAACATCCTGAAGCAGAATTTGTGTGGTCTTTTCTCTGGACTGCACTCTCAGGATCTTCAACAAACCTTCTGATGGCATGCCTGTATAATCTCACTTTCTAAAACCTCAGAAAAAAACCCTGCTGAGCCCAACTTTGTATCTGAATTACAAAACTGACTAACAAAGTTTGGGATTTCCCAGGCTATTATTTTGTAGGTTGACAGAGCAAACACTAATACTTTTCACATGATGCTTAAAGTCAATGCAATCAGAGTGAATTTAATCAGAGCTCTGCTGACTTCTCTAAAAACAAGAGCAAACTCCTCATACTGTAATAAAAAAACATTAGGAACATTACTATATAGGTTATATAACTTAATCTTCAGCTGGATTTTTTGTGTGTGCCTTGGGGTGAGTTTTTTGTAGTTGCTGGGTTTTTTGTTTAGTGGAGACTGCCCAATTCCTCCCACAAGAGCTTGCGAAGTGTGCACACTATAGCAAGAAATGTCGGTGTGTGAGGCAATTCAACATCCAACACAGAACCCAGTATCAGACAGTTGCCAGGAAAAAAAAAAAAAAAGTTGATACCCAGAGAAGAACTGGACAATTATTATAAGATGATCAGCTCCAAACCACCTCTTCTCCTTCTTCCCCTGCATTTCCCCAGGAAGGTTCACAAAGTCACTGAGATGACAGTGAGAGACAGAAACAACAGAAATCTGGGCAGCCACGACACTCAGGTTTCATCATAAGCATACAGTGATACATGGTCCACAAGGCAAAAGATCTTGGGAAGAGAAAATGGCAAGTAGCATCACATAGGCAAGAAGGTCTCTTCAGCTGAAGAGAGCCACTCACCCCTGGATCTGTGACTTCTAATAGACATATCCCCATAAGGCCAAAATCAGCCTTACATTCTGGCCTTCCTGTGCACCTACATTTCATGCACCCTCCATGCGTGGCCATTCCTCCATCTCGGAAGACCTAACATGACTCTCGCAGAACAAGCTCCTGCAGTAAGAAATATTAGCTTATAGTTAAACTAACTTCTAATTTTAAGTCAACTGTATACACTACTTGCTTCTATATTTATCTGAAAAGTACTGCTAGCTACAGCAGGTTAAAGAATTTTCCAAGTTCACTTCTTCCATCATCCTATAATTAATTTCCAAACCACTAAGTCTGATACGAGATTTAAATTGCACAATCTGCTAACTCATTGAACTGCACTGCAGTGCCAGCTCAACTTATTTTAACAATCCAAGGATTTACTTTTTATGGCTTCTGTTTTCCTTCCTATGCATTGATAATCTGAATAGTAACATGTAACCATTTTTTTTTACTGTGCTAAAAAAAGTGGTTTCGACTCAAAATATCAGCCATGCCCCCTGCTCCCCAGTGTTAAATCAAATTAAATGGAAAATCTTCCAAGGACAGCTTAAGAATTAAGCAAGGACTCCACTGCATAACTGCATTCAAGATAACACTAGCCAACCCTACTCCATGGAAGATTTTCCACTACATATTAATTGCAACCTAAAAGCTTCACCACATGTTAGGTGAAGGCTTTGACTTCAATCTGCCTAGTTACTGTGCTAGAGAGATCTGTTAAGACATCCGGCAGAAGCAAATTTACAGGAGAAAAGGAATAATCAACATAAAAGCAAGAAAAAACCTAATGTTTAAACCAAAGCTGGCAAAACACTGTGTAACACCTGTTGGGCAGAAGAGTCACTGGAAGTGCTTTCCACAATAAACAGAATATTTACAAGAGCTAACCTTGAAACCTGTCTCGAAATCAAGAAAGAAATACCACTTCCTGAACTGATCCTCACTTTTGCCCATCTTACAAGTCTGGTACCAAACATGACTAGGACAGCAAACTACTTCAATTTCCAAAAGCAAATAGGCAAATTACAAAGACCTAGTTATAAGGAAGGGTGCAAAGCATATTGCCACAAAGCCTAGTGAAGATGACTTCATGTGTACAGCAAGAGTTCAGCTGCAGGACCTGTTCTCATTTTCCTCTGCTCCCTCTTTTTTGTGATTCCCACAATTGATCAGTCTTCAAGCAGTTGGTTTTTTAACTGCTTCTGTGTACTTTCAGAACTAGGCTGTGGATAGAAATACCAATCCAAGCAAAGTTGTGCTTGCTAGGTGCACTGTGTCAGCTGCTTACACGAACTGATAAAAAAAAAAAACCATGGCTTTTGGCCAACTAAATGGAAACTCAAAAATATCAACAGAATTGGAAATATCAAGTTACTAATATGAGGATATGCATGGCCTAATACAATCAACCTTATAATGACATGGAACTCCACATTCAACTTACGAAAACTTGCAGAGAAGCATTTGCATACTTTCTCAAAAATGAGGCAATTCTTAAGAGCATCCACAAATCTACTCTGGCTTTCTTACACCCTTAAAGCCATATGACAATACTAAAAACAAAAAAACCAAAACAAAATCAAACTTGACAGCAGTACGGACGTTATTCTTGCTACGTAGCGTGACAGATGAGGCAATACATGTTGAACAGAGCAGGTTATATTCCGGTGCAATACTTTCCTGCCTTCTGCCTTTGTCACTACAGCACAACACTAAACTCACATTCAGCTTACGACCCCCCTACTCCTTTTCTGCTCCCTATCTCATGTGGTTCACTGTGCTATAACATGATCTTGCACATTTCCTTTTACTCCATAGCTTCTTTTAGAAGATACCAGAATAAAGGACTAGAAATGCAGGAACGTGTCATCCCATGCTCATACAAGTACTGAGTGACATGAGGAGTTTGGAAGTGTCTCATAAGATGACCTTACCTAAAAGAGCAGCAGTAATACTGGGACTTGTGAGCTATGGGATTACAGGAGAAAACCCAAGAGGAGAAAATACACTAAGATGACTCATGGAAAGTTATGTACTAAAATTCCTCAATAATATGCAAGGAAAAACTATACAGCGCCATATGAAAATCCATCACCTCTAAGGTTCCTGTAAAGCCAAAAGAAGAAATATTAGCAGGAAGGTTGTTTTTTTACTAACTCACTGAAAACAGCACTATGGAGAGATGCCTTTGAAAAATCACACATTTCTAAAACTGAATTTTAAGAGTACACCCATTCCTTAGCTTTACAGGAAGAAGAGACTATAAGGACACTCTCTAGAGTTGAGAGTCAAGAGAGTCTTTGAAAGATGAACAGTAATGGAATGTCAGTAGTTCACTACTTCACATTTTAAAAGAAATAGTATGAGCATCTCCCAGTTTAGGAAGCCTTTAAAATACAGGATGCACTGCAAATTCAACCTGTACACACAAAACCATTCAGCAAATGGATCATGGAAGATCAGATCCCAGATGAATACCTTCAATTTACTCTTTTCAGTAAGATAAAAATTTAAGAAAAAAAACAAATGGGCTCATCAATAGCTGTTGCTCAGTACTACTGCAGTGCTTAGCCTGTGTCACATGCTGATTTCAAGAGATACATAGGAGCACACAGTGTGACTGCTCCAATGACACTTCACACTAATCAGCACTAACTTGATTTTATAAGTCCCAATCAATTACTTGACTTCATCACTTTGAAGTAATTCTCCAAAGAAAGACTGACAGGAATAACCAAGTGCCCCATATTCCCTCACTAATATAAAGCAAGCATGCTTTTGACTGAACTTCAGCCTGAACTAATTATAAGACATTTGATCTCAGATTCCAGTGACAGAAATGCCAAAATAGCTTAATATTCTCCAAGCCTGGTGGGAACAGGACCATGTATGTACAATCATTGGAAAATAGTCTATTCTAAACCATTTCTGCAGGTGCCATGTAGAAAACCTGCCATTTCTAAATCATTCCTAACAAGATTACTCACAAAGCCCCTGGAAGAGTCAATTGAACTCTGAGTAGTATGAATGGGTAATTCTTCCAAAAGATGTTATTATGGCCTTCCCACAAGAGTTTGAAGTTGATCAAGCAGCATCTGCATTTCTCTTATGGAAGTATTTAATAAGCCCAGATACCACAGTTACACAACGCCAGCAATATGCCATCTGTTCATCCAAACCCATTTGTGATACTAAGCTCACTGTGGTGTTTAAAGACTCATTACATATAAAATACTAAGCAAATATTGTTAAACAGAAAGTGTAAATATCATTAAAAACAAAGGCAAGACAAGAACCCATTCCTAAAATATGCCAACCAAACGACTCACTGATTCTACACAGCAGAACTTGCTTGTTTAATAGCTCCATGATTCTGCTTGATAAATACTATCTCCTACCATGCCAAGAAAAACATTGTATGGAGGACCCAGAGATATTAGATAGCCTCATTCAGATCATTTTCATAGCTTTGAATTTAACTTCAATCTGAAATTCCTTCACAGTTAGCCAAGTAATTTAAAACGTCTATATACCAAGAGTTCTTAATCTGCATAGCAAGTCTCAGGTTATCACATATTCAGACCAAATCTTGCCTTGATATTATATAAACAGATCATATCAATATTTTTGTCTCCAGGGGCAGCTGAAAGTCCAGATGAATTCGACCATCAAGAGCTATAAAACATGCTGTAGATGATTACTCTAGGATGTTTTCAATTCTGCAACAAATTGATTATGCAGGAGCCAGGGAACTTGGTTAAATAGGGAAGAAAATATACCCTGAAGGAACATCTATCCTATCATCAGTACGTCAGTCTCCAAGCATGTTCCACATAGTTTAAAAAGAAAAATGGAACAGACCTTTTTACAAGCTTTGTCTGATCACAGAAAAATCGTCTCCAAATGTCTCAGTCAGATATACCATCTCAAACACATATCCTGTATAAAGTGTTGCAGGTACTTCAAGATCAGGGTAAGGAAGAGCATGAAACAGCTGACCATTTGAAGACTATGGGGTTAAATGCTCAAACAAGCTTAAAGCTGAGTTATCAGATGGCTGAAGCTCTCAGTAAAGAGAAGCAGTGCCTGTATTAAGGAGAGTTGGAGGTTTCAGGGGGAGAAGGAGAGAAGAATTAGGAGGAAAGAGAGGCTTTCGCCAAATTAAGAAGCAAAATTGATTTGTTCAAGATTACACTAACTAGTCATCTCTCATCTTGCAGATTAACTGTCATGGCAGTGTGTGCTGCCAGGAATGGTGGTACTAGTGTTTTAGCCTTCTGAAACAAAATCTGCAGTTTCCTGCAGCGTTAGTTTTTCCTCAGATTAAAGAGAAAGATGCTGATTATAGCAGTGGCATCTTAAAAATGTGAATCTTGACTTGAAGCCTTCACTAAAATACTGATTTCTTAAAAAAAAGAAATCAAGGAAAGTGTCAAAAGTCTCAGCATTCTCAGACCAAAGAACTGACATCCTAAGTAGTTATCCAGTACAATATGGCTGCCAAAGGCATCATCTTAAAAGCCACGAGCCTTTTGCAATCCTTTGAGTTCTCAGAGAGCAAAGCCTGCAGCATAAGAAACAATGGTAGAAACAAGTGAAGTCAAAGAGACAATTAATCAAATGTTCTTCAAATGCTATGAAAGACAATACCACATTTTTTCAGTGTGGCATTTTTTAATATTTCTAACTTTACCAAGAAACATCTGTATCCTGGGAAGACCAAGGATTTCAAAGACTATAGACAAAACCCTGTTCTCTTCACCCTAATAACAGCATTAGGCTTATTACATGACTTTCATTTACTCCACAACTGCTCTATGTAAGTCAATCTGTGCATTGCTTTCAATACACATTAGATGTTTGACTACAGAACAGTTTTAAAAACAACCTTGTTCTGGACACTTTCACACCTGCGTGATTACTAAAAGTAACTGTACTCTGCAAAGAGGAAGCAGTCTGTAAGTTTTGCTGATAAGCTAGAATGACTCAGTGTCTTTATATTTTGATATTTCACCTTTATGAAATTAATTCATTCAACAGAATAGGCTTTTTATTTCCTTCCACTTTTGTCAAAAAAGTCCCGATTACTTTTCCTCTTTCAAATATAACAGTCAACCTTTTCCACAGCAGAAGCAAGCTTTTGTTTAGACCCCCAAGGAAGTTACATTTCTGCAAAGTAATTTCTCAAAGATAAAAATCAACCTTTCAGATCAAGAAAACAGTACAACCTTCTGCTTTAGATCATGATGATGTAGGATTCTCTGTTACAGTGTCCGAACCACATGCTTCTGTGTTTTGTTAATACACTCAGATGCCCACAAACAGCTAAGGACTATTCAGCCAAGAAAATTACTCTGGTGTGTGGATATACAAGTCAGCATGTAATACACTCCCCTCAAAGTAAAAAAAAAAAAAACAAAACCAGGAGGGGAGTTATTTCTCCTCATATAGCATCACAGAATGGTTTGGGTTGGAAGAGACTTTAAAGATCCTCTAGTTCCAACCCCCCGCCATAGACCAGGTGGCTCAGAACTCCATCCAGTCTGGCCTTGAACACTTCCAGGGATGGGGCATCTGCAACTTCTCTGGACAAACTGTTGCAGTGCCTCACCACCCTCACAGTAAAGAATTTTTTCTTAATATCTAATGTAAACCTACTCTTGCAGTTTGAAGCCATTCCCCCTTGTCCTGTCACTGCATGCTCTTGTAGGAGGTCCCTCTCCATCTTTCTTGTAGGCTCCTCTCAGGGAGGCCACAATTGGGTCACCCCTAATAGAGTGATAGGGTGCTTTAAAGAACTAGATCTGTGCTACAGATGCTTTTTCATATGTTTATATCCCTATCTGTGTATGGGGTTTTTTATATACATGAAGCAGTGCATACATATATTATGATTGATATATATAAAATATAGTTAACCTGATTCAATGAAATCAGAACAAACTTTCCTTAGAGAAATAACAGCCAACAACACAGCCAAGGCTACACTAAAGGAGTTTTATCATTGCTAGCAACTAAGGAATCCATGTTGATATTAACGTACAAAAGACTGAACACTAGTCAAAATTAGAGACTAGATGACAAAACTCATCTTTTCTCCAAAACAATATCATGCACAGGAAACACAATATTGAGTAGATTGATTTGTACAACAATTTGTACAACATGCTCTTCTAATGTTGCACTTACTTTGTCGGTACAGACATAAGCATGTTTCAGAAACACGCTAAGAAAAAAATTTCATATTTTCAAGTCATATTACATAGGCAGTCTGGAAAAGAAAAGGTTTTGGTTTTACCTTTTCACCTAAGGTAATGTCAATTTGTAAGACATCACAATAAAGTTGGAAGAACAGAATTTTCCTCTCAAAAGACTAATAAAATTTAAATAGGGCTAGGGAAAGCTATAGCTTCAATTATTTTTAGTCTTCCACTCTCAATTTCCTCTCCAAAATCCCCCCTTGAAAAAACCCCAACCACTATTAGCATCTGTGCAGTTAATAGTTCAGTTGCATGCTAGTGTAAGTAACAGAGGCCATACCACTGTCAGAGTTCATAGCCAAAGTTATTCCCGCACTTAAGTAAAAGTAAACTGCTTTGAGAATTAAGCCAAACAGCAAACTATAAACTCTAAGCTACTCAAGACAGACTCAGACATGCAACGAGCCAACTTGTCATGTTAGTCTTCCTTTCAAGTGCTTGTGTACTATCAAATCTGGTTCTCCAGGCGAAGCAGAGCAAGTTCCAGAGTGAGTGATTAGCGCAGGCAAGCTCTGTAATAAAACTGACTTTTAAGAAGCAGATTGCTTTTAACCCAAATTGTTTGCTTAAAGCTCTGGTTTTGATTTAGACACAATACAGGTATTGAACAGAAATATGAGAGAACTTACAGTTCTTGAAATACCCTTTGAGATTTTACTTCTACCTTTACAGCATGACAAGCATCAGAAGTACTTATGCTCCTTGGACTGCATATTTTTCCTTTTTACCCATGGTTCACCAGGCAAATAAAGCAACACACAAAGGTGTTGCCAGAAGGATCTGATATAAGCTGTACTCCCATGATCTTATCTCTTCCTCAACAGCCTCCCAGAAATGGGGAACATGCACACTCATTGATTCCATCCAACTGGGATCACTTTGACTTCTTAAAGAATTAGGTCAGGCTTCCTGCCCTTTGGCAGCTGCTCAGGAGTAAGCAGGCTATCTTAGACACTTCATTCCTGGCCTCAGTCCCATCTGTGCCCTCTCAGGACTTCTAACAAAACAAGAGCCCAGCAAGCAGACAGCAAGGCAGCCTTCTCCTGCTTGAGCCAGCCCCCTCAGTAAGCAACTACAAATAAGGTACTTAAGCCTGACCATGCTTCTGTTTAAGACAAAACAGCACCCAAATTGCCCCACAAGGGCAGATAAAGGATGTGGAACACCTTGAACAAGGAAAACACCAAGCATGCCCTAAAGGACAAGGGCCTGGACACTCCCACACGTGGGAAACACAGACTGTCAGAGGAAGAAGTGGAGACAGGAACACTGGAACAGCAAAGATGTAGGGAAACTGAATTTTCCCTCATGTTTCAAAACTAAAAGTGAGAGCTCTATAGCTTTTCATCCAAGCAAGAGGACAGTAGCAGATCTAAAACCGTTTACCTTGGACTACAGTTTTTTAAATCCATAAATTACAGTGAGAAACTATACAGGTACACACAGGGAAGGAGAGAGATGCTACTGGGTAAAACAAGCAAGATACCAGGAAACACTGCTGCTAGGTCAGCAGAGATCTTTACTATCTGAACAGTTCTAGACCTATAGATCAAATAACTCTCATTCAGTAATTGAAGGAAAGTGATAGGAGAGCTATCCAAAACACTAGCACTGGCACAGCACATAAATAAGAAAACTAAAGAAGTCAGTGTCATAATATCAAGATTGCAGAAATCCAGATAGCTATATACTTGTCCAGCTGATACAAGACCCATAACTGAACTATCTGCAAAGCATTAGATCATGAAATGAGAAAAGCATGGCAGAATTACCCAAACAGTTGTATGCAAGCCAGCCTGTTGAATCTACTTACTAGTTTTGCTCAAATAAAATTAGTCAGGATGCAAACTCTTCCGTTGCAGTTTGATTACCAAATTAGTACTACACAACAATAACATCAGATAAATACCATAAGATTGTCCAGCTTTAACAACTTTGTCAGAAAAGGTCTATAAACAGATTTTCTAGTAGAGTTCTACCAAAGTCAATTAATGCTTGATGTTATTTACCTTCAAAACACCAAAAGAAATGCAAGTTTTCTGTCTTGCAATCCAAGCTTAGCAGATTAGAGTGACGAAAGGATGAAAACTGCTGCCCAAAGTTGTTGTGGAAGCTGCATCCCCAGACATATTCAAGGCCAGGTTGGATGGGGCCCTGAGCAACCTGATATAGGGAATGGTACCCCTGCCCACTGCAGAAGGAGTTGAAACTAGATCATCTTTAAGACCGCTTCCAACTCAGACCATTCTACAATTCTATGAAAAATAAAGAGGTCTGAAAAAGAAAATATAAGCAAGCTTTGTTGAAGCAATTCATATTACTTCAACTGGCAGCACATGTGTGAGCAAACTAGATGTGGCACAAATCCAAACCCGCCCTCCTGTCTTTAGTTCCACCCTTTCAACAGGGCACAAGGCAGGCAGCTCCTCCAGCCCATCCATTGCCATAAGGTACACAACAACCAGCAGCAAGGTACAACCTCCACTCACCTCCTGAAGTCTCAGAAGGGCTACCTGAGTGTATGGACCAGCTCACCACAGGTAGTCCACAAGATGCAATACAATTGTCACTTTTTATAATGATTTTTACTTCAATTCCAAGTCAAATTAATTTAATTTATTTTATAAAAAGGGTCTCCTACTATACCACAGCTTCAACTGCTCAGAAGAGAGTGGGTTTAATGATAAAACTGAATGGCTGGGGGCTCCTGAAGACCCTGAAGCCTATACAGAGGGTTTTAAGAACATGAATATAACATAACATGAAAACATGATAAAACATGAAAAGCTAAGGGTTTACAAGAGATGATAGTACAGGGCACCAAGATTTTTCTGAATATCAGTCAGTAGCCTGAAACTATTTTATGCTACTTGACTCTCTTAAATAGCATTACCTTGTCAGCATAGGCTATATCCTTAGGAAAGGGTGATGTGCATGAACAAGCACACATCTCCTGACTGTAGCTTCAGAGAGGCACTGCATGGTCATGGTCTGGCCTTGACACGTCCTTATGTAGTGGTGGAAAAGGATACAAGCAGGAATGAGGGCAACTTTGCCACCGGCCTCCTTGAAGATCAAAGGAAGGAAATGACTCCACTCAACTGTTCCCTAGGCAGCAGTCCTAGTAATTTTGATAACTAAGATTATTTGAAAAAAATATAGTAAAGTCTTCAGCATTCTGAGCACCTCCAAGCTGCACAGGAATAGAAAAATGGCCTTCACTAAACAAGTCCTATTTAATATTACATAAAATTACACTAAAACGCCATCTGCCCTTGTCATCACAGCCTTTAATGTTTAAGGCAGTTTCTTGCTCATCCATAGTTCAGCCAGCACTGAAATTCCAGACAAACGGCCCATTTGAAAGACTACATGTGTTCACTCGACAATTTAGTGTCTTTGTACTTTCAAAGCTACACAGGAGACAACAATCCCAGGTAGTATGTTTGAGAGGAAAGAAAATGAGATACATTTGCTTGTTTCAGTGACTGAATTACTTATCCAAGGACCATTTTGTAAGAGCTGTCCTGATGCTCGACTAAGGTTAGCTTTCAAGGAACTTCATACAACTACTTTAATAATCTTGAAGTTCTGATATTGATAAGAATCTGCGGGAGAGCTCTCAAACAAATAATAACTCACTGAAATAGTCTTAATATTATATAACCTTAATATCATGTAAAAATTGGTTTCAGCAATTTAGTATTTTAGATCTAATACAAAATCCACAAAAGCCTTCTCCAAGTCACCAAATGCTTTACCTGAAGCAATGAATTATCACAAGAATCAGAAATACCAAAAATAATGAAGTTTATCCCAGCAGTTTTTTAGACCGTATGCAAGACCTCTGAAACTCAGAGATGCTGAGCCCCCATTTATCCCAACTTCTCAAGTCTCCAAATACTGCATTCCTCCTAAAGCTTATTTCATTAGCTGACAAGGTGATCGTGTTCACACACTAAAAAAAGTCTACATTAATGTACTGTTTCAAAAGACAGCACCATAATGATTTTCAGAGCTCTAATTCCTTTGCAAAGAAACACACAGTTAAGGCAACAATATTCACGACTTTAAGAGCAAAATATTGATTCTGACATCACACAGGCTGCCTTTCTGACTACCTAAATTGCAATCATACCATGTGGGAACTAGGTATTTAGCTGTAACCAATTTGGACATTGAAATTAGTTAAGGCAGAACACCACCTTTCGGAAGATACTAGCAGAATTGAACAACAAAGAGTCTACCTTTAAATAACATGCAGCAGTAATTATCCTGAGCTTGGTCAGTGGTCTTGCTACAAATACATCTGTACTTTGCTGCTTCAAGTTTCCTTCAGGCCCTAGTTAACCTTTGCTCATAAATAATGATGTGTTCCAAAAATGCTTAATGGAAAAGAAAATTGTAACCAGCCAACTGTACACGAGAACCCAAACTCAAGATTACTGAAACTGCATTTATTAGGCAGCAGACACAGTCTTAAAATCATACTGGCCATTTTCACAGCACAATGTATTCTATGTCTTGTTCAACGTCTTATTAGAACATTAAAAAAAAATTTTTCCTATTTTAGTCCATGTTATTTAGTCTATTTAGTCCTTAAAATATGCAGTTTACTATAGTTCATACTAGCATCAGGCTTCTGTTAAGTATCTATGTAACAAGCTTCTATCCATTTTTTAAAAAATTATCTTAGAATATCAATGAGAGCAACAATAACAGCATGTAAATTAACAGCCAATTAAAACCCAAGTAAGGAATCAGGCACTTTTTTGGAAGATGCATCTGTGACAAACAGAGGTACTCCAAGATTTTATGTTCAGTGAGTAGGCAATGCAAGGCAGTTAGGTCAGTAAACAGTCAAGGTAACTAATTCCCAGTGCAGAGATTAAGTCAGCCTGAGTAGGAGTGCTTCGTCACTTATAAAATTAAGAGATGTCCTAGATCCGTGCTTAGTCCTACATGACTACCATTATTTTGAATAATATTTAGTTTGAGAATTTCCTGTAAGTGACCACCACAAAAAGTTACATTGAAGCCCTATGTTGCTCTTGGGAGGTTAGTAACTCTACTATGGTTCTGTACAAGAGCTACAGCAGCAACTTTTTGTTTCCTTGAGCACGGCACCTTCAGCTCCTAGTATTCTTGGCAAACATACTTTCTAACACTTTTTGCCAGAACTATCCCTCTGATTTGCAGATTTCCTTAACTGAAGGGCTGTGTGGCTCCTGGGTGCTGCACAACCATGAATCAAATTATTTGTCACAAGGTATACTTTATTAGTAACCTCAAGTAGCTAAAGAATTTCCATTTCTTCAGAAGTTTCACATACTTCCTTCATACAAACAAAAACCCCAAAAAAACCCCAAGCACCAAACAAACTAAACAACAATCTGTTGCCTTTTCTCCCTCCAAAACCATCACATTCAATTTCTCCACTGTCCTTACTTGACTTCTCCAAAATACTCTGTCCACCTATAATAAAAGTTCCAATAAAACTGCTAATGTTGAGTAACGAACCACAGAGGAAAGTGCAACTTTTTTTAGCTACTCTATACTCTGCCAGACTCCCACAAATAACTCATTCTATTCCCTTCCTTCCTCTAAAAGAGACTTGCTTATTCCTTGCAGATTTAAAAGAAAAATACATTTAAACTGACATGTATTTGTTGGCAATTGCCACTGCTAGGAATGACTGCATGGCATAAGGTGTCTAGAGGTCACAGGGCAGCCCATACCTAGATGCTAGTTCTGTTTAACTTGAACTGCTCTATATTATAAAGTAGGGCTTTACAACAGCATTTCACATAAGTTCAGACTCATCTCTGCATTCAAATCTGGCAAAGTCTTAACACTGCTGATCAATATTCCTTACAGCTTAAACGAATATTCTATTCCCATATACAGCTGGTGAACACTGACATGTCCTGGACATCCACAGGTAGTTCAGGAAGCAAGAACAGCTCTGCTGCTGCCCTGTTCATGTCTCACTGCTTTAGTCTAATTCTAGGAAGAACTGAAAACAAATCTTATTGACACACTATAACTGTTGCCCAGCAGAGATACTGCTACCTGCTCAACAGAGAAGCTGGCCACAACACCTGATTTGCTTTTATCCTGATGGCTTCCAGCACTTTTACTTTTTTTTTTAAAGCCAAGAATATAAAGATGCTCTGTAAGAAAGCCCCAGGCAGCCTTTTCTTTTCTAGTCAAATAAACACCATTCCCTGAAGTGAACACTAACTTTCAAAGACTTCTTTTTCCCTGAGTTTTAAAAACACACCAGCTAGTTCCCTATCAGTTTACCCTATACATCTGAAGTTTTTATTGAAGTTTATCTAATAAATATGATACCCACTTCAATTACTAAAAATAATTTTAATAAGAAAACTCCTGAAAATCATCAAGATCGTGTTTCCTTTTTAAAATTAAACCGCCAGAGTAATTTCCCTAAAGATTTAGTTATACAATAGATTTATTTTATTAATATTTACTAAACCTATTAACTCTGTCTACTGAACTGTAGAGTTTGTCTGTCAAGCCCTGGATAGAACTATAAATCCCTTGAGAACTTGATAATATTAAACCTACTATAGACAGACCAATTAAGTTTTAATAACTTGAAAAGAAAGTACAAGTTTTCAAAAAAATCAGCTAGTTAAGTTGTGAACCCATCCCCCCTTTCCTTATGTTATCTACAGATAAGTTCTGAAATTTTAATTCTATAATCAAGACAAATTATTACCATACCAACCTAGATCTTACAAAGCTCCTTCACTATTAATTGGTTTTATTAATCCACATTTCTCCAAAGTTCTATAGACTACTAAACTCTGTATCCAAACATACATGCTCTGCTGACCTTCACCCCCCCCCAAGGGCATAGAGTTCTTGAAGCCAGATGACCTTGGTCACCATTAGCCATGTAAATGGTCCCTAGTTGTACTACAGAATTTGATACCACATCTTTCTACAAATAGCTGTATTTCAGTGAATACTACACTTTAGCTACAAGAACTTGAATTAATAACGGACACCAAATTCCTCAATCTTTCAAATCAGAGGAAAGCTTCATTGTGACGTGTCAGTTTTGCTGGACACAGAAAATGGACAAAGATTTTACATCCAGCTTTCCACTAAGTACTCACTGTCATTTCTCAGTCTTCTAGTGCAGTTTGGATATTGTCAACCTATTATCAATATGATCCCAGGCTGAAAAACACTTGAATATACAGCTGTCTCAGGGGTCACTTGCTCTTTTCCAGAGTGTCACAGCAGATCGGAGTTGAATGCAGGCTGCACATATTAGCCTGAAGAGGAAGCAAGTGCTTAAATCTGGAAAGCTTGTATGAACATTAATTTCTACTCTCCAGTCACTGTTTCATATGCTAGCAGAGGCCCCAAATCAGAATATTCCACAGCTGAACAGTTCTTGTCTCAGAGAAAAGATGTGCTCCCAAGATTAATCTGAAGGATGTTAATGCCTATGGCCATACTTCAAACAAGAGGGACATGCAGGTAGAACTGAACATCCAGATTACCTTTCTAGGATGAAGTTAGTTATACTTAGTGTTCCACATAACAAGTAAGAAAAAGTAAAATCATCTTGCATTGAACAATGCTCTTGACCTGACCAGAAACAAACACAAAAGGATCCAAAGGCACATGCATTTAACAAACAAGCATATTAGCAAAATGATGGACTAGATAACCAGGTTTTCACCTAAAATTTTTGAGGGCTTTGTTATGTGAATTGCCATACTGGATCACTTATGTCTCTTTCACCATAGTGAGACAGGAGGTAGAACACAGCTGTGTAAGTGAATGGCTAAGTTCACTGAGGAATTTGATTGTTTTCCTAAACTAGCCTATTTCTGGATAGAAGCAAAGAGGTCTACCCAAGAGGAGCACAAGACTCAAGCTGAATGAACTGAAGAGATTACACCAATTCTAAACTCATGAGGTAATTAATCTATAAGTCTTATTAACATGACCATAAACCTGGTGTCCATCAGGAATGCCAGGACACTCTTACCTTGCCTGGCTAGCTTGAAAACCAGAGTGCATGACAAGCATACGTACATACATACGACCACAACCCAGCATGATGGAAGCTTCAGGAGGACATATGAATCACCTCAGCTCTGATGAGTACCCATTCCTAAAGGTCTCCAAAAGAATATTACATTCTGACACTTCAGAACTGTGATTTTAGACCTGCTTAGAACACAGGTTATGATAATTTAGGATTTAGGAATTAGTTGAAAATTCAAGATATCCAAATCACTTTTATCTTGGCAAGGAGATCACACTCATTACTTAGATTTGTAGAAGATAAGCTGATTAAAACACTTAGTAAATATGAAAGAGAAACACTGATCCTCCAGCATCACTACCTCAGTTAAATTACTCGAGATACTGAAGTGTGAAAATGCACCTTAACACATTTTTCAGTTAAAAAAAGAAAAGCATATAACACTGTGGCAAAGGTAGGCAAGAACCCTACAAGTCACTAAAAGATTCCTCTGATCAGTTCTACTCTATGTAGAAGGTTAAAAAGCAGAAGGAACACATACTTAGTCAGGTATTGAAGTCATGCAGCTAGAGAACTGTTTAATTGTAGTTTCTGACAGACTGATCAACACAGAGAAATTCTATGGGACTTCTTCTAGCTTCAACCAGATGTAAAACATCTTTTTTTCTTCATTTCCATGTGAAGGAGATGTATTCCTTTATGTGACTGATAGGCAGGCTTGGAGTAATCAAGCTTCAGCTGCAAGAATGATCCTCTAATTATCATGAAAAAGCAAATAATCTTCACAAAAGGATTTAACAAAGTAGTAGTAAGTCAGTATTATGGGAACCAAAAAAGTAAGACCACAGATATTCATATTTCTATATTCTGAATATATGATTCAGAATATATGATACATACCCTAACTGTTACCCTGAAACAGTTAGTTCTCCACTACCTTCGTTAAGTTCACACTGCAGATAAATAAATCCTATTGCTTTAGGCTGGCTCTGCACCAAGAAAGGAACACTGCTTATTCTTAAAACCTGCACACAAACTTTCACAAGCAAGAGACTCCCCTTCAATAAAAGCAGAAGATCAGATACAAAAGTGTCTTGAGAGGAGGACTATTTAGTTCTTACCCTTCATCACAAAAGATAAATCTGAATTCTTTTTACAGATGTGCAGTATTAGCCATGTCAATCAAGAGGATCATTATCCAAAACTCATCTACCTACACATGACACCAGCTTAGCCTTATTCCCCTCAAAACACACCATCATGATTTAATATCAGCAAAAACTGCATTTTCTGGTAGCTTCTCATTTAACAAAATCCATTTAACACTTCATTATGCATCCTTATGTTTCCGTCCTCTCTTGTGCTTAACAGAAATAAGCATTATCAGTATGCTGCAAAGAATCCCATCTTCAAAGCACACAGATACTTCCTTCACCATCCAGCTGAAGCCATTATTATATTGTTACCTACACAACAGAAAATAGATCTAGATAATACTCAGGATCATCTGCTGATACAAGCCTTCACACATGTGAAGATCATTAGCAGTTTTAAGAGAAATAGAGTTTGTTCCAAGTAATTTTCTTCTAACGGATGAGAACTCTTATAAACAAGACAGCAAATTTTAGATGGAATACAGGGAACACACACCCTGCCTCTCCATTTCTATGTAATATGATCTATTCTGTCCTAAAGCATGGACAAGGCATTAACCCCCTAAATACCTGCAGCTTAAATCTGCAAGACCTTTTCTGGCTTTTGTCAAAAACCACCACTCATAAAACAAGATATGAAAGTAAAAGTAACTTTGAAAATACTGTGTTTGCTTTTTTAAAAGCATCCCCCACTCTCAAAATTTCAGCTATGGAAAGAAGAGTTATTTAGTAACCTTCTCTTAGGACTCCTAAAGGTCCTTGCATTCCTTCAGGTCCAAGTACCTCCACTTCATCCACATCAACTATCACAGTGCCAGAAAACACCAAGAGAAAAAACAGCCACAGATAAGGGAGAACAGCCATTAATGAATTCTGAAAAGCAAAAGCAGGATGAAACAAAAATACCAGCCCAACTCATTCACCACTCACAGCTCAAACCTATTAGTATTACTTCCTGAAAAAATGGTAATCTAACACTTAAGTTACACAGCCCTGTGTGTATTTAAACCTACAGGTCCGGGTAACACCTATATTCTTTCATTTCTAATTCTACGCAGCACACTCAAATCAAAGCAGCTTTTCACACTAAGAGCTGTATATTTTCCACATCCATACAACTAACTTTCTATGCAGATTAGCAAGTACCTGGAGTTATGAAAGATCCTATTTGTTCCTCAAAAACAAACAAGAAAAACACTAAACCCCTTCTACCTAACATTTTTGAAGACTTATCTGACTACTAGACGCTGTTCCTTATGTAACCACTTACTGGTTTGATAGCTATTTCCAGATTAAGAAAAATAGAAATTTGACCAATAAGAAAAGCTTGGTACAATAGAGAAATGTATTCTTTTCCTAATTAGCTTCCTTGGCAAATCCCCAATGTCCACAGAAGAGCTGATTACTATTCCAGGCTGACTGTAAGTTACTACTGAAGTAACTTACTAGCCACAAGTCACTAGAGGACCACGGTAGATGCCTCTCTGAAGGAGAGCTGATGCTTGGCTAAAACTGAGCTTGCCTGCACTTTTCCTTGGTCAAAGCATGTGGGCAGATGATAGCAGGAGAGACAAAAATCCCAGTTTCCTCCCTAGTGCAACACACAAGATGTAACCTTCAAAGCATCTACAAGGTATTAGTAGTACAGAGCTTGTTATCGTCTTCGCAGCCGTATCTGCATCCCTTATTATCTTTTAGTATGACTGAAGTACACATGATACCAATGCTTTGGAGCATCTGGAGTACTAGGTAACTCTGGTTTTAGTCTGAAAAGCTGACAATAACTTTACCCCCATTTTTTGGGAGTAATAGGCATGACATCACTGATAAGGCACAGACGTCCTTCCTCTCTCCTGCAAAAGAACCAGGATCCCAAAAGCAACAGAAGCCAACTTCTGCTTACACCTTTAGTCATATCTGATTAACAGACACCAGCATTGAGGGTTCTTACACCGGAGTATCAATTTGCTGTGGGTTACACATCTGTGTATAACGCCAGATGATGACTGTCAGTCCAGGCACATGGGTTCTGCAGAACACACTCACTGTGCAGCTCCATATACATCAACAAAATTACTTCATAGCAAAATACTACCTACAGGTTCAGAACTGTGTCCCTCCAGTGTTGCCCTTCCACTACTATTAAATACAACTCCATGTGATAAGCAATTGATACAGCTCCCAGCTCTTCTTTCTACAGGACTGATGGGGAGGAACACACCCAGCATTCCTTGGCTGTAATATCCAGTAGACAGGGTCTCTCTGAATAATCCGATTTCCCTTCTTCGGCTACCCCTCTCACTTCTCTCACAACTCAAATTCTAAGAGATGCCAATGAAAGAAATTTTTCCAGGTTAAGAGCTGCACAGTAAGACTTTATGGTGTTCCAATTTAATTAAGCAGAAACTGAGTCCAAGAATTACATTCAAAGTAAATCTGGTGCACAAAATATTCTCATTTCAAAAACCTTTATTAGGAAAAGAAAAAAACAAGTGAGTATATGTATGCATCCGGTTAAGTCTATAAGGGATAGACATTTGCAGATTATTATGCTAAGTTTCTAGAATTCGGCTGAATCAAGCTAGGGATTAGTCTTTTCTATTCCCAGGAGTTCTCTGAAGAGAACAGAAATGATTGATTTTTCTCCTGAAGCGTATGACTTCGAAAAAATTTAGCTCTCAAAACCAAGGCAAGACAGTTGTTCGATCACATCTCACCTGCTACTGCATGCCAAGGAGCAGAAGTGGGGGGGAAAAGTCACACAGGGACTGCACAAAGGGGTAAGTGTATCAATATTTAAAGGCTCTAAGCTCAACCTGGATCTTGTAAAAACTCATTTTTAGTATTAATGGATTTCAGAGGTGGAATATATTAAATATAATGCTACAGAATTCCAGTGTGAGAATCTTCTAGTGATAGATTTTAAGCTCGGTTGAACAGGAGACAAAATTTCTGTTACAGGTGTAACACAAAATAAATATTACTATGGAGATCCCACACTGAAAAATTGGCAGTAAGTAGCTAGAGACATCTTAGAATTAAAAGAACTAGCAGTAATTATCAACAAATCACAAGTCTCCTATTCAGACTTACAAAAAATTCAATTCTACATTCAGAAGGGCAACAAGAGTACTTCGGTGAATAACATATTTACTTTAGTTTGAAAACAATACTGATTTAATACAAAGCATTTCTGATGAACCAGTTTAGAAGCTCCACAAGTTTGTGCTCATGTTTTTGAGAAACATATGCTATCTGAGCTAAAGCAGCAGTCACCTGCAATATTACATATGTCTTCATGGTGTATCATGTAATCATCCATTTTCTTCACTTAAGAGACCATCGACTATATACCAATAAGGGGTTTTTTTTCTCCTCATCTGACATGCCATGGTTCTCAATTTTTCTTTTTTTTCATAGAATCATAGAAGGATTAGAGTTGTAAGAGACCTTAAAGATCATCATCTAGTTCCAATCACCCTGCCACAGGCAGGGACACTTTCCACAACACCAGATTGCTCAACCCCCATCCAGCCTGGTCTCGAACACCTCCAGGGATGGGGCATCCACAGCTTTTCTGGGCAACCTCTTCCAGTGTCACACCACCCTAGTAAAAGAATTTCTTCCTAATACCTAATCTAAACCTACCCTTTTTCAGCATAAGGCCATTCCTCCTTGTCCTATCACTCAATACCCTTGTAAGAGGTCCCTCTCTCCAGCCTTCTTGCAGGTCCCCTTTAGATACCGGAAGGTGCTATAAGGTCTCCCCAGAGCCTTCCCTTCTCAAGGCTGAACAGCCCAAACCCTAGCCTGTCTTCGTAGGAGAGGCACTCCAGACCCCAACTTAGTAGCCCTCCTCTGGACTCACCCCAACAGGATCACATGTTGGGAGCCCACAGGGCTGAACGTAGCACTCCAAGTGGGGTCTCATGAGAGCAGAGTAGAGGGGAAGAATCACCTCCCTTAACCTGCTAGCTGTGATTCTTTTCATGCAACGCCGGATGCAGCTGGTTTTCTGGGCTGCAGCCACATATTGCTGGGTGATACTTAGCTTTTTGTCTAAACACCCCCAAGTCTTTCTCCTCAGGGCTGCTCTCAACCCATTCTCCTCCCAGCCTGTACTTGTGCTTGGGACTGCATCAACCCAGGTGCAAGACCTTGCACTCAGAGTCTTACTGAACTTCACCGAGTTCACACAGGCCCACCTCTCAAGCCTGTGCAGGTCCCTCAGGATGGCACCCCCTCTCTTCAGTGTAGCGATTGTACCACACAGCTTGGTGTCATCAAACTTGCCAAGGGTCAAGTTCATGTTCCGAAAGCTTTCTTTATTTATGTTTACTGACAAACTTCCAATACTCTTTACAGCCAGATTCTGTAACCAAACATTTCTACACATTAAATTATTGGAATCATATCAAGGCAACTGGAAAATAACATTTATCAGGTCGTAACTTTGCCACAATAGTATTACCCACTTCCACCAGATTTGTAGGTATCCAGTAACTCATTTGACACTCAGATACAGGCTTTGCATCTCCCATCCAGTCAAGTACAATGAACTGCCAACTCTAAAAGCAACTGTCAGATGCTGCCTATTATAGATCCTTTCATCTGTTCTACAAATACCTCTCATAGAAATCAAAGTGATATCGAATACTGATATTGACATTGAAACATACAGAACAGGAAAAGATCTTCTGGGAAGATTCATGTACAAGTGTATGATTTTTCTAGTTAATTTTTACATATAGATGAGGAGCATGGCTATCATTTATCAGCAATTTTTGATTTAAAGTTTTAAAAGCTACTGTATATAGGTAAGCTCACAATGTAGTTTGCTCAAGTCTCAGTTTGGTTACAGCTGTTCCATACAATACTGAAGATAGCTTATTACATTGAAATTACTTATTTAGCTTATTTTTTGTTTTTTCTTTCTTCAAACTTGTTACTCCTATATCCATACCTTAAAGCCTAATTATATTCCTGCTGGCATGCTACATGTTTTTCCAGTTTGCACCAGAAGTAAACCCATGAACCTCATAAGTTCCTTGTTCTGAGACTTCAGTTTGATTTCTACAGTTTGTGACTGAAGACCTCCGGAGTACATTTTGCACAACACACCTGTGCATGAATTGTTTATCTTGCTACCCTAAGGGCAAGCAAGAGAAATTCAGTGAGAAAGCTCAACAACTTTCCATCTTGTTAATAACACCTCCTTCTGTTAAGACTTATACCAGAATTTGCTTACTTACATCTAGTGATTCTTCATTGACCAGGATGAGAGACATACTCTGTGAAATGAGTCTGCAAGAGTACCCTGCAAGAGAGAGAAAAAAAAACAACACACAAGGATTTACTTTTTGGAAGACTATCTAAGGTTGAGCTCAACCTTGACATAAGCATCTATAGATCAGATGACAATTTACTTTTTGAACAGTTACTCCTCTCAGACAGACTGCTGGAAACACTGGTGTACAGGACACACACCAAAATGACAATTTTACTAGCAACACAGGCTCAGTTTTATCTGCACTTTCAAATACATCACTTGAGACGTTTTAATTAAAGAAAGCACCATGTGAACTAGATGAATCAAATACAGCCTACAGCCCTACAGCAAAAGTTATTTTATTTTTTCATCTACGTTGGAGGCAGAATTGCCTTCCACGCACTACAGGAACAGATCTGAATGCACAGTTGCAACTGTGCCAGATGACCAGAAGTGCACACATGGATTAGTTGGTGCTACCCAGTCCCCTTAGCCCACACTTGGGCTTACATAAGCATTTTTTACTCTGGAGAGTTCAGTGTGGAAGGTTCTGAGCATCATTAAAAACTACAGATCAATGACACACACAGAGGCCCTACTAAATCCTATAGGAACCAGGTAACTGTAGTAGTTTATTCTTAGTGTAGGACTGGGACACGAAAGAACAAGAAAGAGCAAGTTGCCATAGTCTGGAGCAGCAGTCAGAAGGCAGTTCTGCACAACTGCTAGGACACCAAAACAAAAAATGAAAATTCTCAAGACAAAAAAAAAACCAAAAACCTCTCTTACATCTTATAAAAGTATAAGCATTTGCAGAATAAACAGTTTAATTCCCACTCATATTAATGGCAAGAGGCAAATGCAAACTTGCATCAGACAGACAATCTCACTGCTTTATCCTAAAAGCTCACTTGCACATACAAGTTCACTTGGGGTTGACACGGTCACGTATGCTTAATAAAACAGCAGAGAATGAATTTATTTGAAGCACACACCTTTTATTGCTCATCTAAACTACACAGTAAAAAGAAATACAATAGAATTGTTTTGTATTTCTACTGTATTTTTGTATAGAAATGAATTACAGCAAGTTTTAAGAAATTGCTGTCAAATAAAATGAGATCTTAGGAAGTCTCTCTTCTCATACGGAGATTGGAGGCTATTGCACTGTAAGAGTAATGTCCCAGTGAGGAACCACTGCAAGGCTGACTGATTCAAAAGCATAACAGTATAGTCAATGTAAAAACAACTGAGGCATGACATTTTCTATGGGATTCTAGGTTCCTTAGGAAGGCCATACTGGCTCATCAATTGCAATGTAAATCATTTCCTCAGGCAACAAAGTTTTTATAATTGGGCTAGTTTTGTAGGCATAATCCAGGGTTAACATGCTTGCATGAGCGACTTCCGTCAAGAAAGCAAATCCCTTGTTTTCCTTTGTGGAAGACATGCTTACATCACACAGCCAGGCACTCTCAGGCAGCAGGTTTGATTACCTGCATAAGCTTAGTTTGTCATCCATTTTCACAGCTGTGTAGACTATGAATATCAAGTGCAACCTTGCAAATATGTTTTCATCTTAGTTGTGTTAACGAGCTGTCGTGTTTGAGGGGTATCTCAAACCATGACACGAGCCAAGGTTTAGTTTCTGCTTCAGAGAACAATACAGAGTGACACTGAACTCACACACACCTGTTGGGAAAAGGATGAAATATATTCTAATGAAATGCAGCCTATACCATGAAAGCTTTGCAGACAGCCTCTGATTCTGCCTGGGAACAAGTCTTAGGCAGTAGTACAGAATTGAGCAACAAACCTCCAGCAGGTATAGACAAAACAGTGACTTTTTTCTCAAGTCAGTTTGCCATTTTAAAAAGTTAGTCCCAGGCTGAAAACTCACTTCCTTATTTTTATTGAGAAGAAAAAGAGAATAGTACAAATTTAGGCACCTCCTTCCATACCAGGGTTATTCTTTCCCCAGGCAATGGCAACAGTCTTGTAGAGTAGCATGTTATAAACTCAGCATAACTAATTCAAAAAGATTTTCTAGTAGCGTTTGATTAGAATAGCAGCTGCAATAGAAAGCTGTAATTTCTAAACCACTGCTTCACTTTACCTCTTTCAAAATGAGCAAGATGCCATTCTACAAGTCAAGCAGGAAGAAAAAAAAGATACTGTAGAAAAGCAGATGCTCTGCTGTGCATCTTGGAAGTCATGGATTCAGAAGAACCTACCCTGCAATTGAGGCTATTTTGCATCTTTCTACTACATTAAAACAGGAAGACCAAGATTGGAATAGGAGAATGTAAGCCAAGCCTAACAAGGGTTTATAGAAGATCTATACATTATATACAATTCCAAGGCTAAGATGATATTAAAATCTAGCACTAGTATAAAGCAAAGTAGCTGGCAACTGTGAGACTACCAGTAATAATCTTAGACATTTGCATTAATATTTTAAAGTTGTATAATAGTTTTATAATAGTTATTACTGGCAATACTAATACAGCAAGCAAAAATACATTCTCTAACGTATACTAGAGTAAGATCAGCTCCTGGTTCCAAGCCAGATATAAAATGTCAATTCACACCTGCAAGTTGATATCTAGCTCTGTAATTTAAAAGTCTGACTAAGAGTCCACAAAGCAGATGAATCAGGTACTTCTGGAACTTAGTTCAAGTGTCCTGGGAGAAAGACTGCTTTAACCAGAGTTCAGGATCATAGCCTACAGGCACATTCGTACTGCAGGCATACAGAATCCAGCACCTGAGGCAAGAATGATTACCCTGTGTGTTCAAAGAGGGTACATATGACCTGCTCAAACTTGCATAGGGATATAGGCAAGTGTGCTGGCATTGCTTCAGTTTCCTCAGCTGAAAAAAAGCACAGCTCATCAAGAAGTGTTCTCACCCCTGAATTGGAAAGATATGGGTCTGATGGATGTACTGTTAAATGAGTAAGGAATTGGCTGGACACCTGTATCCAAAGAGTTGCAGTCAATGGTTCAACACCCATGGAGTTACACTCAGTGGTGCAACAAAGAAATGAAAACCAGTAATGAGCACTGTTCCTCAGGGATCAGTTCTGGGACTGATACCATTCAGTATCTTCCCCAGTGACATGCTATGGGATCAAGTTCACTCTGAGCAAGCCTTCAGACAAGACAGAGTTGAATTGTGCAGTTGATACACTCAAGGGAAGCGATGTCACCAGGAGGCACTTGGATTGGCTTGAGCAGTAGGCCTATGAGAACCTAATGAAGCTCCACAAGTGCAAAGCAAGTGCAAGGTCCTGCACTTTGCTGCAGCAATCCCAAATATCAATCAGGGCAGACTTGGGGATGAATGGATTGAAAGTAGCCCTACTGAGACGTACCTGGGAATACTGACTGATGAAAAATTGAACATGAGACCCCACCTCTAGTATTGCATCCAGCCCTGGGGCTCCCAGCAAAGACAGACATGGACCTGTTAGTGTGGGTGCAGAGGAGGGCCACAAAACCTATCAAAAGGCTAGAACATCTCTCCTATGAAAACAGGGTTAGAGTTGGGGTTGTTCAGCCCGGAGAAGAAAAGGCTCTGGGAAGACCTTTCAATATATAAAGGGAGCTTATATGAAAGACTGAGTATGACTTTTTACCAAGGCCTGTAGTGGCCAGGCGAAAGCCAACCATTTGAAACTGAAAGAGTTTCAGACTGCACATGAGGAAGAAATTTTTTATGATGGGGTGGTGAGACTGGAACAGATTGCCCAGACATGTCGTGGATGCCCCATCCCTGCAAGTGTTTGAGACCAGGCTGGATAGAGCTTTAAGCAACCTGATCTAGTTAAACATGTTCCTGACCACAGCAAGAGGATTGGATTAGGGCTTCAAAAGGTCCCTTCCAACCCCAAACCCTTCTATGATTTTAAGGCAGTGCTCACAGCTATGAATGCACACACTAGGTAACAGCACTCAGCTCAACTGTAGAGACTGATTCATTGATCAGGGGAGGGATACCATTGAGAAAATACTGTATTCCCATTCCCAGAAAACAAATCTGTTCCTAAAGAAGTTAATGACTGGAAATAGAGCAGTTCTGATTTTTTGTAAGCCTGCTGAGCACCAGGATTGTAGTAAACAAAAATCTGTCATGGGTGTTTTTGTCTCACTGAAAGACAATGAAGATCCAGAGTCTGCAGACTGATTGAAGAAAAAGGATGAAGCTACAAGAACACTTAACCCTTCTAGGAGTTGTTAGCAGCTCATGCTCAAAGATGCTTCTGAACCTGGAGCTCCCATTTTCTAGAGGTAGAGAGTTCAAATGGTTGATCAGCATTAAAGCTTATAATGAACACCCTCCTCACCTGCAAAATTATTGATTGGCACATGGTTGAGTAGAAAGCATACAGCCACCCCACAATAAGGTCAACTACTACTTTCCAGAGAAGTCAAAAATGCAATCAGGAGACAGACATATGCAAATTCTGAAAAACAAAGAATCAAGAGGAAGCTGAAAGAACGAAGTACTCCAGCTCCTTGATACACCTGCCAAGAGCTCAAATATACCTCAATACACACACATCCATACAGCAAGCAAGACTCTATAAGGATAGCCTCCACACACAATGAGAAAGTGAAAATACTTTTTACTCCCCAGATAGTATATTTACACCTGAAAAATAGTGCACATGTGGGTTGTGTTTTTTAAGTTCAATGTTTATTACAGCTTTAATGAGTTACATGCAAAAACCGGAAGGCTGCCACATACTTATATTTTCAACCTAACTTGAACACGAAGCTAATTAGAGTTTTAGTACCAAACTGTACATTAAACAAAGTGATAATTTAGAAGTTTTAATAGAGATGCTTATTCTCCTCAGGTTACTATAATAAAAGAAACAATAAACCAACAGTTTTAAAGAGAAGCTAGAAATTTGTCTCCTTCACAGCTATCAGAAAAAGCTCATTTACTTGTGTTCAAGCTACCTGCTGTTGGTTAATATATCAACTTATTTGAGGTACTTAGGCCAAAATCTGTAGATACCTCTTTTTTCAGTAGTCAAAAGATGATACTTCCCTCCTATAATTGACTTGTAAAGAAAGTAAAATCTGCATACAGTGATTCAAACCAGATAATTAGCTTTTAAATCAATTGTCTACTTAAGCCATCCACCTTATTTCTTCTACAACTGTAACAGTTAATTTCATCTCTTGGTACCAACTTCAACATACAAAGACATATGAAACTTGATCTGGTTTTGAGAAGCACACAAAAATTCTAGTCAGTCAAACAGACTACATTCTGAAATTTCACTAAGCCAACCAAAACAGAAAAAAAAGGAAAAAAGAAAACAAAATAAACCAGACAAAAAATTAAAATGCCTGAAATTTTGTTAAAGGTAATTTAAGTTCAGTTACAAAGCATCAGTATTAAGAGAATCTCGAAGTCAACATGAGCTTGAGAAAGCAATGTATGCTGTTAATGTCCCCCTTAACCTACACCTAAACAGACTAATTGGTAAATCTGAATGCAACTGTGGAACCTTAGCAGCATAGGTTGCCTCCTGTTAAAGGAGACATTTCTTTAGCCTTCTTGAGCTCATCTTGACTTCAAGACTCTCTTTTTATATGAATAAAGGGACAACTTAAGCTTTTTACATTTAGAACTGCATGCAGACAGGTCTGGGAGTATTTCAAGCTAGTCCTGGCAGAACTGTGATGGTCTGTAACAGAACCTACTTATGTGAGATGTCAGATCACCACAGAGTGCTATTTTGTCTTCCCATCTCTGGGCAGACTTACTATGACAGGGAGAAAAGTCATCAAAAAGAATGCAAGAGCATCATGGTATTATACTGCCAAAGATGCTACTTTTGGGAGGTATGGGATGGTATGGTAGGGGATGTGCTTACATTGGGATACGTTCCTTTCCCAAGCCTTTACTACTAAGTTAAGACCTGAGTAGCCACTCCCTAGGAGACTACTAGCATTGCATGAAGCACAATGGTAGCCATAAGCACAGCTCAGAAATTTTAACCATGGCTGCATTTTGTGACAGTACAAGGTATTGCTACCCAGGTTACCCACCTTGAAAGTATCCCCACTGAGAAAAGGGTTGAAGGATTTGAGTTTTGAGTGTTTACTAGACCTATTCATGTGGCATATCCAATGCAAGACTAGCATGGTAGCAGAAGTGCTAGAGAGCACAGCACCTAATTGCAATAGGATGGAAATTACAATGTGAACCTCCAGTTCAGTCCACCCTTACAGTAAAATCTTAGTATTGGATAGGTGTTGGGAATATTAACCATTATCAGACACATTTATGACCTAAAAAGAAATGTAATGTTTAAGGGCTGCTTCTAATAAAAACCCTAAACTTACAAATGCTTAAAACTCTCCAGTTTTATGCTGCAAAAACAGGTAACCAGATAAACAGCTGTGTCTTAATTAGGTTACCACTGTACTCCATCAGTACGGAAGCAAACCTGTCTAATAAACACTTGAATTTGTACTTTTTTTTCACATCATTGCACATTGGGGTTTTTTTGCATTACAAAGGGCGTAGCCTGTAAGCCAGGATGCATCAAGGTTGAGACAAAGATATCTGGATTATACCTCAATAAAACAACCCATATTGATCTCCATACACACACACTCAAAAGCGAGCATCAGCAGCAACACACTTCGGCTAACAAGTCACAACGTACTAACAGATGTACCATCAGGGTCAATTATTCAAGCTTCCACCCTCTTTCGCAGACACAGTTTGCAAGAACCTGTAATCTACACACTTGGCATTACCATATTTCTCTTCATATCCCAAACTCTATTAAAGCCTACAAAAGGTAGTCAGTAAGAAAAAAGAAACTCTAAACCAGTTTCATACACTGCACAGAATATTGGAAACATTAGTCTGGTTAGGCTCTTCGGTTTCCATCAGAAAGCAGAGTTACATATATTCACTCCATAAAAGAACTGCACCTAATCAAGAGCAGAAATGTCCCTTTTGCCTTAAAAACCAAAACATCTGAATACAGTCCAACACTTATAGTGAAGATTTCACTAAAAACCCCCTTCTCCAAAGTCATGCCCTGCTACAGAGGAACCATCCTATATGAAGCAGGCCTGATTTTGTTTAAAATCCCACATTGCACATCTTGCATGTAACCTGCTATGTATCAGACAAATTCAGAGTAACCAGAAGGATGGATACCTATATTGAGAGCTGTTTCCTGTTTGTCACCCGTCAAAATCCATATCTTAATTTCTGCCTTTATTAGTGTGGCTATTGTTTCTGGAACACCTGCTTGCAGGCGGTCTTCGATGGCTGTAGCTCCAAGAAGCAGCAAATCCTTTAAAAAAAAAAAAAAAAAAAGAATTTGAGGGATTGTTTTCTGAAGATAAACCTCTGTGTGGAACACACTCAAAACAGAATTAAGACAGCATGTTGCCTCTCGTTAATACTGCATTTTGACAAGCAATTTATACTACAGTAAATTTCTGGTGTGGCTATTCTACTTCCTCTGCACACAATTCACATTTCAAGAGGTACAGAATGGAACAGAGTGTTTCTGATCAGAAAGATGGCAACATTTCAAGAATAATTAATTGAAGTTTTAAAACTCAAAGCTAACCTATGGATGAACGTATATACTGGAGCATTCACTAATCACCATAGCAACATGATGAGTGGTCACAGTTTATGTATTTAAGCTCACAAAACAAGTCATTTGGCATCACATCATTTAAACTAATTTCTGTCCATAAAATGTACATACAGACTGGATACAATCACTAAAAGCAAAAATTATTGCAACTATTTATGGATATAATCACTACATTTAAGTAATACAAGTGGTATGAACATTAATCAATCCAAGTATCTCTAGTCAATGTACAGATGCCTGCCAGAAAAACATGCCTCATATAATGAATTTAAAACTACAGAGTTTGCCATATTCTTATGCAATTCTACAGTAATTTCTTGAAGAGATACGGCTACCTTAGAGAAAAAAAAGTGAGGTAGAAAAAACAGCTAAGAAATAAACCTTGTCAAATGGTACAGTCTACTCAAATTTTACCTTTAAAGGCATATTAATGATTCCTTAGACATGTAAAGATCTTCAGTCTAACATAAATGGATATAAATTGAGTTTAGGTATACTGTATCACTTCAGTAATGACACAGAAAAAGTAACAGCTTCTATTCTTGGTAGACACTAAAATTATTCAACAGAAATGAAGACAGATGAAGTGAACAGAAGTAGTTAGGAAAGTTACTGTTGTTCAGCCTGGAGATGACGAGGCTCCAGGGTGACCTTATTGTGGCCTTTCTATATAAAAAGTGGGCTTATACGAAATATGGAGAAAGACAGCTGAAGTGGCAGGACAAGAGGTGATGCTTCTAAACTGAAAAAGATGAGGGTGGTGAGACACTGAATAGGTTGCGAAGAGAAGAGATGGACGACCTTCCACTTGGAAGTGTTCCAGGCCAGGCTGGGTAGAGATTTGAGGAACCTGGTTTACTGAAATGTGTCCCTGTCCATGGGGGGGGCGGTGGGGGGGGTGGTGTTAGAACTAGATGATCTTGAAAGGCCCCTTTGAACTCAAATCCTTCTATGATACCACCAAGAGGGCATTAAAGCAGCTTCTGCTTATATGAATGTACTGATGCCTAAAGAACAGAAGAGCAAATTATTATTCATAGAGGTATGTAAGTTGGCATTAGTTGCAGGTTTTGATAAAGCTTCATTTTTGTTATGAGATATTCAGGTGGTAAAGGTAGCAGAATCAGCTCATGCAAGTTCTCATGCTTTAGTACCCTATAGCCTCCCAATGAAACATTAAGCCCTACAAATGCTCTCAATATTGCTACAAACAGAATCCAAGTGTGCAATTGTTGATTGCCTTTTTTTCCCCGAATCACTTGTTAAACAGCTAAACATGACAGCACAGGGATCAGCATGGCTGAGCTACCTGAGCAGGGGAGTTACTATTGCGCTCACCAAAACCCTCTCAACTAGCGTACAATTGGGGAAGGAAGCCAGTTCAAATTGGTCTCTGTATGTGCACTTGTACTATGATCCAGCCATTTCAACACTCAGATTGACAAAGTAGCTCTCTTGCTCTCAATTTGAGTTCTTAGACGAAAAAAAAAATCCACAAACATCAGCCTGTTAGAATACATTGTATTTTATGTCACAGCCACAAATCAGTTTATCTGGAAATACCCTGTTCCTTGGTATGAGTGGCAAGCAAGCCATGCTTGCCGGAAAGGCATACAGTGGATAGTTCTTGCCAATATGGTACCAAGTCCAAAGCTCCAATTCTAAAACCCATGTGTGGGTTCCCCTTTTTTTCAAGATACTGAATTGTGAAAAAAGGTGGAAGGTAGATGACCAAAAATGATCTAAGGTTTGACAACACACTTTCAAGTTAAGTTAAAGCCATGTTCATGTTTCACCTCAGTGACAACAGAGGAGTACGAGAGCACAGCCCAAGAAGCAGAACGCTGAAAGGAGCTACCCAGAATTAAGGATTAGACTGCCACTGTTACTGACACACTGTAACACAAAAGAAGATTTTTAGGCATTACTTCAAAAACAAAGACTCAATCTTCAGCTCTTGCTGGAAAGAGTTCTTGGAGCTTTTCTGTTACCCTGTGACAGTTAACTCCAATCCTAGTCTCAACCTCCTCACAGATGTCCCATCCCTGGAAGTATTCAAGGCCAGTTTGGATTGAACTCTGAGCAGCCTGGTCTAGTGAAAGGTGCCCCTGCCCATCACAGGAGGTTGGAACTCAATGACCTTTTAGGTCCCTTCCAAACCAGGCCATTCTATGATTCTGCCCCAATAAACAAGAGTGCTCCAGAACTTAAGCAGAATTTTTATTATTAATTTTAAAATAAATTGAAGTTCAAAGCATATTTTAAAGAAACCACTAAATAAAATGAGAGTGAAATACCTGGAGCAAGGGGGAAGAGCGTGAACACCTGTAGGTGAGGAGCGCAACTACCAGCATTTCAGAAAGAAGCAAGACCAACAAGGCTCGGGGAAACACTGGCCCCTAGTGTTGGCACTTTAACATTTAATTCTATGTGGGATCAGCGTTTCAAATTGCTTCTCCAATACCTACCTTTCCCTTCCAAAATTAAGAGCTCTGCAATTTTCATGGAGTGCAGTTTATCCACCTTTTTTCAGTCCATGCAACTACAGGCTTTGGTAAGGACTTCATTGTGCCTACAACAAAGCCTTCAGAACACCTGAACTGTGACTGTTGTATGAAAAGCAGTGCATTTCTTCATATACTAGTACATGGGAATTTGGTGCAACACAACTACTTTTATACATTAGCTTTATCAAGTTACAAAGATCTTACACAAAAAAGGAAGATAAAAAATGTGTGTGAAAAGCTTTTAAGTAGAAATTATTTTTTTTTTTTATCCATAAGTTTGTCTCAGACTTACAAATTAAAACTTGAGAGATCTATGGACTGAACAGGCTGCCATCTAAGAACATCTTTTCAGTTTCTCATCTACAAAATTAACAGTTTATTGTATAAAGCCCAAAGTCCACTGAAAAATACACATATAAGGAAACCTACATCTAATCAAAGAAGTATGTTTCACCTTTTCAATGATCTCGTAGCACTCCTCCAGCTTCTGAGTTCTGTCTTTCAGAACTGTACTGGATTCATTGTAGACATTCAACCACTCTCTGTAAGACTTCTCCGATAGATCTGCATAAGCAATGCACAATGTCCTCAGACCTACGAAACATAAGGCAGCCATTACCCACAGTAAAATTACACCGAGTATCAGCAAATCATTAATGCCCTAATGAACACTAAATTCCAACCCTCTCACTGGAACAACAGGAGCTATTAACACAGACTGCTGAACTCTGGATTCCACAAAATCTCCCTCGACATTTTTAAAGCACTTAAATTTCCACAAATGTAAACCGAAAGTCTGGCTCATTTCATTACTAATGTTGGTGCAAATCAAGAGTCTAATGGGTAAAAACTTAGATGTCTCCAGTCCCTGATTTTCACTATTGCAACCTAGCCATACTTGACCAACAAAAGTGTCATCTTTAACCTTCTAAGTAAGCATCAAAACAAGCCTTGCTTTCATGTATTTTTAAGATCAAATTAAAAAACTGCCTACATACTGTGATTGGAGATGTTACTTCATCAAACATACCACATCGTCCATGTTTTTTTTTAGCAAGACTGATTTCTCCTTCAGTGTATAAATCTAACTCACATTAATAATGGGAGTTAGACATGTATGATATAGTGAATAGGGTCCATGAAGTATGAAAACCAATTTATTACACCACTGACAAAAATTTACATAGAGAAGTAATAATTTTTTTTCCTAGCATGAATCAAGCAGAAATGCGCGTGTGCCACTAAATACAAAAATTTCATTACTGGGAACGTGGGAGTCTGCAAAAAATATATATTTAAAAGCTGAATGATGTTTTCAGATTTAGGAAGAAAACCACTGGTTCATGGTTTTACTATAGCACAAGTATCTTATGCTACTGCAGAAGAGGGAACAAAGTCAAGTGCTTCCCTGTGAACAGAGGTGTTACATCAGCCAAAGGCCATACAGACCACTTCAGGTCATTTTTGATGTCTTGGTCTACAAGGCTTCCCAGCATGTTCAGATTATCACTCTGCTTCGTAAAGCCAGGGACTTTGGCATTCAGCTTTTACAACTCTAACTCCAGTGTAGTTGAGTTATTCTGGGCAATACAACTTATACCCTTTCATCATGGACACAGAGAACACCATCTTTTCCACTTCCCTACTGAAATCACACAGAAGCAGGGCAAAAATCTCTCTAGTCTTAAAGTCATCTTAGAGTTGTTAAATTGCTGGTTACACACTTCTAGATTTATCTTCATAATCATCTTGACACTGCTTATCTTAGACAACGCAGAAGATGCTGCAAGTAATTCAATAAAACTGAATTCTCAGTGCATGCTTTTTCTCTTACCTTCTGTTGCGAAGTATTCAAGATGGCACAGTGTTTGCTCCATATACTGGGAATCTTTTGAAAGCCTCTCAAAAATTACATTATCCTATTAAAACCAAATTCATGACAACAGAGTAAGTCTACATATGAAGTTTCCATTTATGTATTTACAAGCTCAAGTGAAGCAACCTTCATGGACTTGCTAATATCAAAACCAAGACTATATTTAAAAGTAATACATTTGGGTTTTAGAGATTCTGATTTGATTAAGTCATTTAGGTTGTGCCCAGCAGCAGGAATACTGCATCCACTTTAAATAATGAAGACAGAAGTACACTCTGCCCTTCTCCTCTCTTTCCATAAAAAGGTCATCATTACTGGGGAGTACAAAACATTTCTCTTTAAGTTATAAGACAATCTATTGATTTCAGAGAGTAACTGTCTGGTCTTAAGTTCAGTACATACTGTACTCGCATGCAGAAGAAGAGTTTCCCGCAATCCTTTCTAGAAAAGATTTCCGTTGATGTTAAAAATTAAGAGGCAGAAACCCTGATCTCATTCTACTGCGAAATTCTCTCAGAAGCAACCTTCCTCCTGCAACAGCTTTCTTCATCACTAAATCAAAGGACAATTGAAAAGGCTAAAAGCTGCAATCAAAATACAGCACCATCGTATCTAGAGTCTCCGGATTTTATTCTGCAACTACCAGGACAAGTTGTTACAAACATGTAAAATACAGAAACCCTACTTTTACTCATACATATGCTCTTAAGCTAAGTAAACAGGCCTACATCTAGCACTGATCAGAGATAGGCATACAAACCAACCTACTATGGAAGCGACAGGACAGAGGATGACTACCAGAATGTGCAACAGTTAATGCAAAACAGGCAGTTAACTTACATCTCAGATGAGTGGCAGATGCAGCAGACAAACCACCAGATTACACTAATCACTGCAACACTTTGGCTCTGTTAGTACATCTAGGGTTGCTCATATGGAAGACAATATGAAATTTTGTACTACAAACTCTCCTGTTCTCCATCCCCTCCAGTGCCACACTTCAAAAAACAGTGTGAATTTAGGCACAGCATGAACAACGAGCAGTTGCAAGTCTGTGTGGTCCTACTAGACAAACAACTGTAAATTACTGCACAATGGTAGTGGTCTTAATACACTGTCACCACTCCAGCATGAAGCCAGCATATCTTTATCAAATCAGGAGAGGTAAACTGAAGCAATAGAGCAACGCACCCAGACCTATATGTCAGGACAAATTCAAGTAAACTAGATCCTAAGAGGTCAAAAATACTTTTTCCCTGTTGAAAAAAAGCCAGGTCCATAGTTTTCCACTGACATTAGAATGACTCTCTGGCTTGGACAATGCTAGTTTTGCAGACTTTGTACTGTGGTAGGTTATTGCTCTTGTCAGTGGAGAGAGAAGCACAACATGGAGCAAGTCATGATGACAAACAGCAGGTGCAGAGGTGCAAGAGAGCCAGACCAACAGCCAACCACTTCAGAACAGATTTTAAATATTATAAATTCAGACAACAGCATTTAGTCCAGCTCCTGAACTCCCACAGCACAGCTGGGTGAAATCTTGACTTTGCTGAAGTAAAGGGTACTTCTCCCATCAGTTTCAGGATTTTAACTGGGCAGTAGAAAGCCTAGCAATCTTCCTGCCTGCAAAAAGAGTCAGAGGAAGAATGACAGCTCTCTTAAATCACCTGGCCTTAAACAGAAAGCTAACAGGTATTATGTATGAGACATGAAATGCCAGCATCAGCCACAGCTGTTGAAACAATAACTGGTACTGTTAATTCTCCATTAGACAGTATAATTACTTACAGCCCCTTTGCAGTAGAGACGTAGTTGTCCTGCTGGAGTTCGAACAATCACTGACATTCTCTTTCTGTTGCTAGTGAAAAAAAAATATTTGCTTTCATTAGTCAAAGTGATCAAGAGTAATTCCTGTTCTAGCCAGTAAATTTTCTCACATGTGTTCAGTGCATCTGAGATATGATGCGATATAAGAGTAGTAACTTAAGATCACACAGCCCTTGACAGCAAGGAGAGAAACACTAAATTGCCCATTTCCAGCTTCAGCCCTATGGCTCCTGTTGGCTAGCACTTAACCAGAACACAGACTTACACTCAAATGTAAGCAAGAAAAAGGCAAGATAGGATAAAATGCTCTGGAAAAAATGGGAGCCACATTTACTTTCAACTTTTTCTTATTCCTCTAGCAAAATTGTTTTGGGAACTCACTCTAGAAACAGAATCATTAAGGCTGGATGTATCTATTATATGCGTAACAGACATTGAAACAACCATTCACTGTCAAGGGCAGTTATTTAACTTCCTAACTCAAAAGAAAGCAGAAACATCATAGAATGGAATTATGGTATAGACCAGTTCTTGGCCTTCCCGCCGGTTCTTTATATTGGTCTACTCAGACCTATATAGCTGCAATTATGTAGAAGGAAGCCAAACATCCTGAGCAAGGCTGCTTATCAAGACAGTCAAGCCTGGCACGTATCTTAAAAATAACATAAAGGTGGACAGTAGCATACTGTACATAGACATTTAACATAGGAATATAGGTAAGGATAGGGTTTTTTAAAGATAATTTTTGGCATTTTACTTAGTAATCTCTCCTTTAAAAGATGCACTAGAAAAAACACAACACAGCTTGTAAGAGGCAGACACAAGCCAATCAACTCTCATCAAGGAAACCCTAGAAACGTGTGGTTTTGTATAAACCTTTTCCTTAGCAAAAGGACAGCTTTTTGCCAATGTGAACAAACAGATCAGAGCGTAGAGCAATCCTCCTCCTCTTGAAGTTGTTCTGGGAGATCTAGTCTCTTTTCAGAGGTCAAGAGCAACGTATAAGTACGCAAGCTCTTGGCACGTATCATAAGATAAAACAATCCCTTCTGAGACTTTCTAAAGAGGGGGTAGAAGGGCAGCAATTAGCTGTGGTCAGAATTTCTGCAACGTGCTAATGACACTGGGAAACTTCCATATGCTTCTTGAAATCTAATTGTTGGAACTTCCTCGCCGGTCATGTGGGAAGTTGCTATACACAGTGGAAAAGTAAGATAGCTTTTTTCTGCTGCAAGGAGGCTACAGCTATTCCTGTTATAGACATCAGGGTACTGTGGTCAGCTTGTCAAAAACCCCCAAAAGACTCTTTAGCGCCTTTTTAGATACTTTCCACAAGTAGCTTATGTAGCTACATTATGTAGTAGGAAAGGGCAAAGTAGTCAAGAATAACCTTCAAAGCAAGCCAGCACAAAAGAAAAGCTGCCTACCCTAATATTGCCCCCCTTTAGTTTTACATAGTCCTTTTGAGCAAGACCAGCCAATTCACAGACAGCAGAGGACAAGAGTTCAAGGCTTTAATCCACACTAAGAGTAGGAAAAAAAAAACCAAACCAACCAAAAAAAGACTGCTGACTAGCACCATCCAAACTGACATAACTTTTATCAGCTGAAAAACGAAAATCATCTCCAGTGATTTAGGGGTCCAATTCATCAAACAAAGCTTCTTGCTACGCAAGCAATACACATCCTAATGGGCCTGACATGCTCAAAGTGCTTGCAATGTTTATATTTTCATAGTTGGAGTGGTTGTTAAGAAGGGGCACCTCCAGTTGCAGTTTCCATCTACTCAAAAACAAGTAATTTACAGAAGATCTATAAAAGTGTGATCTCCAAGTATGTTCAAGAAGACAAGTAACACAAAAGGATATCCACACGTTACAGCAAAACACTTCCAGAGCAGCAACTTTTCAATAAATCGAGATGCAGTGGCAAGGAAGAGTTTCATGCTCACATGCCAACAGCCATCAGCTCTGTACTCATCCCACATCAGAAATGAGAAGATGAAGGAGCAGAACAAGAACTAACAAAGTTCTGCTTTTCTACTGCATCAGCTGTATTTTTTTATCTCAATAACACATTTATAAGAATGGTATTCTCATGTTCCATTTAGTATATTAGAGAAAAACTCACCTGGAAAACTCCAGCACGTTAAGAATTTCAAAGGTTTTCTCTTTCCCCAGCTACAAAAGAAAGCATGTACTATTATAAGTACAATCCACATTGTATTCTTACACGTGCAAACATGCAAGCTGGTCAGGTGTCTCTCACACAACACAGTATAAATAAATATGGCAATGGCTCCCTCTGCTGGTTAAACCACGGAGAGCCCGATTTAATGAACTTCCTTCAATATTCAGTATTGTGGCATCCTTCATTTACTATTGCTACACCATTACAACGGAATCAATATCTTACTCCAAAACTATAGGCATGCTCTGAAATGAAAGCTGCATAATTAGTTCTTAACAGCCATCAACAGGTTGTGAGTGTTTTTCCAAGTTAAAATAAAGATGTTCTCCAGATTTGGTGTTAAAATAACCTTTGACTGAACTCCCTAAGCATTTCTTTTACTTGAATTTACAAGAACATTAATTACATTTTTCATGGCAAAAAAAAAGTTAACTGAGGAGAAACTCCTCTTATCACCAACAACTCTCTGTTAGGGTTGAGCATGAACCACCTGAAGAAAGAGCAAGATTTCAAAACACCTGCCATACCTGTTATATAACAGAAACAAGGAGTAGTAGGAATTACTGGAGTCTCAAAACTTCAGTGGTATTTGTAGCATGTGGTTAAAGAAAGCGCTTCAGTAAAATCTAATTGTAGTATAGACTTATGTCCTACAAGGCACATTTCAATTCAGCAATATCCCTGAGACCAAAAGGCATCCCCGACCCATGTTACATGTGCTGCCACTGACATAGGCAATGAAGAGGGACAGGAACCTCTGAGAGCAACAGTTTTTATTGCTGGCTGTAGACTGACCATGCTCCTGACTTGGTATTGGGAGTATAAAGCTAGGTCAGGTAGGCCTGGCTCTTCCTGCAGAGAAGAGAAGCACCTAGACAACTCTAGATGACTGCTCATCCTACGTTTTTCCCCTTAAATTAAGTAATTTCTCAGAAATTGTTAAAAGTTTGTGACAAGTCCTAGAAGATGTGTTTTAAGTACTCATCTTGGCACTGTACCAAGGAATTTGCAAGTGAACACACCCAAGAGGAAGGACAAAAATACATCCATCATTTGTAAAAAGCACCCTACCAGCTGCATCTGTATAAATCTGGAGCCACTTTAGCTTAGACTGCAACTTGAGTCTGAATGTAGCCCATGAGTTTGAGACTGTCTGTGTCAACTGTAACCCATTAACTACGCATCCCTGCATATAGAGCTTGTTAAGTAGATACATCTTCTTAAGAAAATGCAGAACATCTTACTCAGAAGAAAAAAAATCCCTTTTAATACAAGAAATGAAACATTTAGATGAATTGTAACTAAACATAAGAGTCAGCCAGAGACACGAATTTGCTTCTGAGTGTGAGTGTTCCTATCTGTGCTTCCCAGACAAGGAAAATATTCTTCAGGTACGACTACTGTTATTTCCCATATAAGCTTGCAACTTCCTATTGCCCATGCCACACAGAAGGGTAAAGGACTTTGCATCTTCAGATAGATTAAAACCATTTCACCCCGTGTGCAAAAGCCTTTTGCATGTAAGCACCACAAGGACCCTGGAAAGGGGCCCTCACAGGAGCCATATGGGACACGTTTATGCTCTGCACGAGCTTGGCAGCCTGTGCCATGCACATCTACCACTTACCGCATCAATGATAACTGAATGCGGAGTCCGTCCTGTGAAGACATAACCAAGTTTTTTTGCTCCTTTCACTAATGCCCCTTCATCTGCCAAAACAAACAAACAAAAAGCTTAAATTTCATCTGGTATGTAAGAGAGGCCTCCAAAACCCATATTAAATACGTCAGACTGCCAAAACAGAAGTCCCCTTTCCCATATACTGTCCTGTGTACAGTTGCTCGAGTAGCTCTGCACACCCTTACACAAAAAGGTTCAATGCTTACTTCTACAAAGGCCATGTAATATCAACTACACGAACTTTGTACTCAATCCATATAAAATACCCTGTAACTACTGAAGCATTAAACTCTGTTCTTTGGAGAAGTCATACTTTTCTACAGGAAAAAGGGAAAATACCTGTTCTGAAAGAAGATCAAAGCCTATGTTGTTACTCCAAATTCCTACAATATGCCTTTAATCCATTTTCTGCTGTAAAGGCACCAAGTTCACATGCTATAGAGATACAGCACTGCCTTCTGGAGACTAAAATGAGCAGTGTCATTAGGAGCTCAAATAACAGAGCTGAAACCAGAGCCAACACTTGTACCTCCAGTAGGTACCTAAAGAGCCTCATTAAGGAGCAAGTGCCATTAAGCACAACCACCACAGGTGAATTTAGTGCCCAGTTTAAGCAACCCTCATGTTTCTACGGTACTGTTAGTCTCCTCATGGTTCATCACACTGTCCAGAGCTTCCTCACATGGGCTCTTCACCCTACTTTTCAGACACACTATTAAGACATAAATGAGAAATGATACTGCTTCCTCACTCAAAACACCACTACAGCAATTCCAAAAATATCTTCACTAACAGAGATAAAACTGATGGAGAGCAGGGTCATGCTGTTCTGCATTCTGGCCATGCCTATACTCTTCAATACCTCTGTGTTAACTTTAAGGAGAAAAAAATGTGTCAAGGGCAAGCCTGAATGTGGTCAGGACTCTGCTATTGGTTATACCATGTCATGTATCAGCACTTGGTCGTTCCCTATTTTACTTTACGCACATACTACTAGATCAAGAAAGACAGTCTGTACTTATGCCAAATAAAGCAAGTAGTTGTTCATGCAGAAACAAATAATTATTTCCATGAATCAGCTCTACAGACTCCAAGTTTTACTTTTGCTTTTCATCACCGCAGAAAGGCCAGAGTAGAAGGTCTCATGAGAGCAGAAGGCATCATGAGCCCAGCCTATCTCTAAAGAAACATCATGAACACTGTAGTTTCACAGGAGGCATTCAAAAGCAGCATGTACTGATGACAGGAGATGCCAGACCTACTGCTACCATCATGGGGGACATCATGCTTTCAAAATCAATGATCTTCACAGAAATTTATGGACCTCCCTTCCATCTACCTTCTAGTCCTTCAACTCCTTCCCTCCCAAAAAAGAAAGCAACAATCAACCTGGAGAGGAGGCCTGGTAGATGATTGTATTTCCTTGTCTCTCAGGAACAACAGTATGACACACGGCCAGCAGCGTGAGGAACTCCTGTATGTGTACAGCTGTGGGCTAGACAAGACACCAGAAGAGTGAGGTTTAGCATTACACACAGACTGAGGCATCTACTCACTAAACTGAGAAGACCACAGAGGTATCACAGAACAAAAAAAAAAAAAAACAATATTCTGTTCTCTACTCACAGCAGATCAAAACAGCAGAGTTTAGGGCCAGCATTGATGAATTAAGAGTGTTAATGATAAAGACCTCACTTAAGCTGAAGAGAGCTGTGGAGCCAGAATATTCCTCCACCTCCCCAAATATAAAAGCATTAGTTCTGTAGCACCCCAAGCTTCATATAGGTGAAGACATCTGCCACAAGCTGATGACAATCTAGCAACAGGAAATATTACTATGGCAGCTTCTAACAGAGTGACAGTAACCACATCAGAATTAAACTTGATGCAATTGCTCCATTAGCGATGAACATCCAGAGCTGACAGCAGCTGAACAGCCAGTAGAAGGCAACATCATGTGCCCTTCCACAGAAATGCAGCATCCAGCCAAGCATAAAATTAATCAGTGGTCCCTACACATTTAGCATCATGAAAACATAGAATATAAAACACTGTTCACAGCCAGCCCCAAGTGCTTAGATAGACACCAGGTCTGCAACTCAGCAAAGATGCTACAGCACTTCAATCACAGGCCTGTGATCAGCCAACTCTGGCAAATGCAGTTATAGCAATTTGAAATTGAGTCCCCCACCCCTCTCTTCTCTCTTCTCCATTCCTGCCTCTGGCACAGTATTTATAGTCTCATAGCAGTCAGAAATGGTACTCAGCTGCCCAGTTCAAAACCAGGCACAACTAATTCATTTCAGCTGAAGTGAACACATGGTTCCCCTTCCCCAGCTCTGCTGTAACCATAACATCCACACTTGGTAGCATCAGTGTCTTCTGTCACAGCAGCCATTTGCTCAGTGACTGAGTCAGACATGAACTTAGTAGTTTTACCTTTGCAGAAAACCTTACTTGACTTTGGAAGCTAGAAGATATTTTTATGTGCAAAAAATCTGTGAGAGTTTGTAAAGTTTTTATTGTCAATATCAAGCTTTAATGAGTAGGAAGTAAATTACCAGAAAAGCCACAAAACCATATCAGCTGACATACACTATGTCAACATGTGTAAAAAAGTAAGTGTGTTAGAAAAGAGTGGAATAAAAATACTGAATATTGTAGACCTATACCTTTGTTTTACTTTATCTACTTTGTCATGAAGACTTTCTAAGTAACTGTTTCCCACAGGACCTTTATCTTTGCATATTGAAACCTCCAAATTGTATGGTAACATGCCACTAAAATAACAACATTTTTAACTTGTGACATGCTGGGGGTGCAGAGGCTATGTTCAAGAAAATGAACATGTGGAATATAATCAGAGAGTAATGTGTAAAATGTTAAATCCACAGCAAATTACAATCAGGAGGTTACTGCTTCTATTTGCTTTCACTGGAAATAATGGAAAGTTTTATCTCCATCTCAAAATTCAGAGCCTGCCAAATTCTCATTTCAGTATCCATTGCTACAGACCTTCGATGTGCTTCTTGCACTTTTATCACCCAGCTCCTTAACATGCTTTCATAGTATGCCTTCTATCAGCTGGAAACAACCCGTCTCCAGTAATGACATGGATTTTAGTTCTTCCTATGTATATATTTATGTTTTCAAGTTAGCAACATAATTTGCTGCTGCGTTGATACTTTCACAGCTCACAATGTATTACAGGGCAACCTTCCAATTCTATTGCAACAGATCACCAGAGTCCCAGCTTATCACAACAGCTCCTCCACACAGCTGTCACTTGTTTCCTTTCTATATTGTTCCAATACTAACAATATTTGTTGCACAGGCATGAATCAGGGTAGAGTATTCAAATTTTCAGATCTGTGACCAGAAGATTCATTAATGGATTCTGTGGCAACACATCCCTTCCAACATGCCAAGTTTAACCCCAGCAAAGGACAGAAGTCCCACAGATTAACTGATTCTACCTTATTATTTATTTTCCTCTATTAAGTCTCTGATATTTTAGTAGTCAAATTCTTACTGATGGTCTCGGAGACATTTCTTGCCTGCTCATTTGTTAAGGTCAGCCTTATTTCTTTCCACCCCATTTTTTCCACCTCTATTTATCTGTAGCTGGAACAAAGTTGGTATATTTTAGTCTCTTTTTCATCAGACAATAGGTAGTTCTCATTTTAAGTGCCTTTTCCCCCTCATTTTTCTCCTTATGTGGCAACAGCTCTGGGTAAAAGCCATTGTTTCTTTCTCTGGTTTTGTTTTGGGTTTTTTTGTGGGTTTTTTTTTTCCAAAGGTCCATGAAAAAATTTGTGTACAAGCACCTATACCAGGGATACACCCCAGTGGCTAAATTATTTTGCTTACTGCCCCTACAAGCTAAGAACTACATACATATTGAAACAATCCCCTATTTCTGAAAGCAGTTTCTGCATTGTTATCTATAAAGCAATATCCTCCATGAAAGCAAAGTTTAGCTATCTAGAAGGCACAGCAATATCCATTATCAAGCAAAGCACAGACCACTGGTCACGAAAGCTGTATCACAACTTTTTATCCCTTCCTTGCTCCCTTATTCAGAGGAACAAAACACTGATCCAAACCTCCATTTTTCAGGGAGTAAACTGTACTCTGCACAGCTACATAACTGTACATATATCACACATGTCCTTATCTTGGCCTTGTCACTCTGAAGACAAACTACTTTTCTCTAGCCAGCTGATAAAATTACAAGGAAGTTGCATGTCAAGTTAAAGATTTTTCACCTCTCTTTTTACTTGTAGCAGTATGAGATCAGTGCCTCCATTCATAATATCTCCAGATGAGCAGGAGTGACATTTTTTTGAGCAAATGGTCTAGAAATGGCCAATGGGATATTAAAGCATCTTAAAAAGATGTTAACTTCCTACTGTTTAGTTCACTAAAATATCTGGAGAGCAGTGTGAGGATCCAGCCATGTTGGGCATATGGAACAAAGAAGCCAGTAAAACCAAAGAGGACCAGGATATTTCAGGTACAGACTCAAAGAGAACATTAACCAGTGTTTGAATATCAGGAGAATTAAATGCAAGTTCATCTTGTCCAAAACCAATGAAATATGACCTATAATTAAAGATACTGTCTTATACTTGAACAACAGTAGCAAAGTCCCACACATAGTAAGAACAAAAGCAGACAAATGAAAAATATTTCTCACTAAGCTCTAATAATTTAGTTGTGAGCTATAAAATGACAAGTTTGCACAGTTTTCCAGCAACAGTTACTTTCCAAACTAAACCCTCCCAGATCTCACTACCTAAACATACTTTTGGCAATACTGTATTCCAAATTCCGGTTTTTCAACCCAGTTAGTAGTGATATGCTTTTCTGGTTCTGCTTTCCTAAGGAATTAAGAATCAGCTGATGATAGCTGTCATTTCAGAAAAGCCTGATCAGATAACAGCCTCAGTTTCCACACACTTCACAAAAATAAGTAGGCACGTTGGCAAGGTCTAAACAAACACTTTCAGTGTAGTAAAGGTTCAACATGAACACAACAGTTGTCTGTTCTGCCAAGCCAGCTGCTAAACTACTCATAACACATACTCACTGAATCAATTTATGCATTTGCAGCTATACTTTCCTGCTTCTTGGCCAAGAGAGAATTTGGGGGCCATTGAAGAAAACTCTTGTGCAAATTGGAATTCATAGATGAAGTTCAGAGAGAATTCGGGGAGATGCAGGAGTCCAAGATGAGATCCAAGTCTATAGTTCCTTCACTTCTTGACCTCCTTCCCTGCTCTCCTATCATCAGGTAAAATATAACCCCACATCAAACAGGTTTGCATCTCCATAGCACATATGCAACTAGCAAGCACCAAGATAAAGACCACCTAGTGTATTCACCAAACATTCATTCTAATCTTAGGAAGCAACTGATCTTTTCTTACTAGACTAAGAGTTTATGCCATTTTCTCTATACAGAGAAGACAGCATCATTCAGAGTTCATCCAAAAGAACCAGTTCCAAAGAAAAAGCACAGGCAGACAAACCTAGGTACTTTCTTCCACATTAAAATCCCAGAGCAGGCAAGAGAAACTTCCACATGTTTTCAAGACAAGTTATTTTTCCTTGGAACATTTCCTATGGGGCAATAATTCTTGAACTGCTATTCAAGAGTGAACTTGGCCATCAGTCAGCCCTTACACACCAGTGGCCCAGAAGAGCTATGAAATTTAGAGGTGACACAGGATGCTAAAAATCTTCCTAGCAGATGGAAGACAGTCTCGAGAGTATAAGTACATAATTTTTTATTTTCAACCTGGAAAGGAAATTACTTGGCACTAAGACAGCTCTAAACTAACACTTGTGACTGGACTGAAAAAAACCCTAAAATCTTCAAGACCAGAGCAATGAGCAGTTAAGAGTTTGTAGATATCACACCTAAAGCTTCAGCTGCGAAAGGTCAAATGTTTAAAGGGAATTAATTGCCCAACTAAGTACAATACCACCTAGCCCCACTAGGCAGCTTGTGCTAGAACACTTCAGTTTTATCACCTCAGTTCACTAAATGAGTAGAAATTGTCAGACATCTGCAAATGGCGTCTGCAGCTATCTATTAGCTATAAAAAATAAGACACTATGCAGTTTGACAGAAAGAAGCATCTTATGCACATTAGCAGCTGACCAAACGCAAAAAAGCTACAAAGACCCTTCCCTCTACCACTATCATGGAATTCAGCCCTAATCTCACTGACACAGTCTGACAAATACACCTGAATGTGCCAAGCAAACTGTCATATGTAGCCCTTGCATTCCCACATCTTGTGCTAAATCACCATCCATTCCTCCAGTACAGTCAGGCTCTGAAGGACATCTTTGGCCTACACAAGGCACATTTTCAGTCTTACTAGCCAGAAGTTTTCCCAGTGTCTGTGTGCTCAGCCCAACAGTCAGCTGTGCAATGACAACAGTATTTATCCATTTAAGTTCCCACCCAAAAGGAAGCTTGATACATAACGTTCAGCATGTAAAGAACAAAGACTTCTGAGCTGTCTAGACTAAGTGACACCTAAGGAAGCTACCAAAGTTCTTTATCTGCCTGCTACAACAGCAAATATTTCTTCTATCTCCCAAAGTACAAACTCTATACAGAAAAGATCAAATAATTAAATAGCCCAAAAATAAGGGGCCATCTCAAGGCTAGATGAGAAATTTCATCTCACAACTCATTTGATCTATGTCCCTTCTGCTGAGTCTATTAAAATATACCAGAGCACTTATCTATACAGCAGCCAGCAAGCTTTATCTGCAGCCTACTCCTAAACCTGAACAAATACCCGGAGTCAGCAACTGTCACAAGCCATAACTGTAGCTATAAATGAACAAACAGGACAAAGAGGAACAGGATGATATCCAAGTCTTAGCTGCAAGTGATGTCCAGTGGAAAACCCTTCCAGTGAACATGATTACAAAAGCCACATAGGAAACCAGTGCACTGTACTGGGAGGGTCACCCTGACGTACGTTAGAGCACAGCAGCCATCTTTAGGCTCCATCACCATGAGGAATACGTAGTGCCACATCAAGTAATTAAGAATTCATTTCGGTATTTACACCATGCTGCATTTCAAGTTCTTAAGTACTGTACAGTAGAAAACAAAGCTTTCCTGCAGACAAACAGTATGTTGCAACTACATTTGAGATGCTCATAACTAAAAGTTAACTAAAGTTAACTAGCCCAGTCACAGAAGTTATATTGTCTAAAAAGAACAATCAGCTGGTGGAGTTTGTGCTTGCCAGTGCTCAGATCCCATACTGAGAGACAGCCTGCAGAGAACAAGGGTCATGCTTTTTGCAAGTGTTTGAATTGTCTGGTGTCCAGTCCGACACTTCATAGCCACATGACTTCTGAATAAACAATGAACTGGCACCCTAAAGACTAGAACCCTTTAGGACTCAACCACTTAGGCTAAAATTACTAATCACTAAGCCTCATGCTAAGCTTAGATTTGCAATTAAGTCTCATCCCTTACATCCTTTACATAACTGAAATTCCGTTTGCAATACTTAAAGCAAGGCTCATACCAGAACCACCTTCTAATGCTATAGATTACTGTTAAAAACAATATTTTAACAGGACAGATGTTTGAACAGTCAGTACTTTTTCTTTTAAACAATTACAATTTCTATCATTACTTGCTACAAAAACATTATCTTCCATATACGACAGCATATATGAAGCTGTTCTATAGGTAGCTGGTATCCATATCAATGCCACTGCTTCTTTAATTCAATAGTAAGACAAGTGGGCAGAAAGGCGTTGGAGGGAGCTATTTTGATTCCTTTTTATCCTCTCTGTGCTTGCATGACACACTCATGGAGCAGACTTCATCACACAAATAGATTTGATCCGCATTCAATTCCAGACAGGCCTAGAATAAGGCATTTAAGAGGCATGATATTCAACGAGTAGACTTACATGATCATTTTCAATGTTTTGCAGCAGCCTTGGGTCATCAAATTCACATGATTCACTCGTGGAAGGAGGTAGCTGGCTGCAGAGCAAAACAAGTATATTCAAACAAGCGACAACATTGCCAACCTTAATACTTCAACTATTTTCTCAGGAAGCAAGTTTAAAAAACAAAATAAGACTCCAGTGCCCTTGAAAGTATTGTGAAAAGATCATGTAAGTAATGCAGAAAGTGCTAAAAACGAGCAGCAGCAAGAAACAGTTATCGTTGACAGTGTATTTGAGAAGATTCAAGTGTCAATGCACCTCCTGGGACAGATGTTGCAAAAACAGTTTTAAGCACACTTGAAATAAATGGATTTCAAACCAATTTGCTTATAAAACAGATCAAAAGTTCAATATCCCTAAGCTCCCTCCCTAGTCAGAGTTCTGCTTCACAAGTTGACCCTGGAGGATTTTAAGTCTGAGTAGTCCATATAAGTACCTGAAAGAAACTTCCACAGAACTGACTAGGAAAAAAATGTACAGGGAAAGAAAAGAAACAGCAATATATTGGAAGAAAAGAGGCACCAATAGAAATTACATCTCAGCAGAAGTAGCAACCTATCATGGTATCACCTTCCTAAAAGATGATAACAAAAACTATTTGTGTCAGTGGAGAAGCCCAGCTTAGCTCATTAAGCAAGTGCTCTTCTAACAGCATTCAGTGTTTACCTGTTTCTTGGGTGGGAACTCACTTCTTGCCTATATTTGCCACTCAACTCCATGTCAGTCCTCCCTGGCTCTTCCCCCTTTTCCTGATAATCAAAATGTGCTACACTGACACCTCTGTTACACCCCCGGGTTTTCACTCGTTACTATGGAATGGGACAGACCCATTACCTCTATTCATTAAAGTCCTGAATGAAAAGGAGTAGGATTCTTTTGACATGATACACCTATATACATCAAGCTCTCTCCCAGTTTGATTACTAAAACATAGCATTTTAATAAAGAAGTCCCTTTTCTTCCCCTTGTCATGTCTGAACTTAGTGATTAAAAAGAGTAACATCTAGTCTCTAGCTAGGGGGTAAGGTTAGCAGTTTACTTTTAACTTGACTGTCTACATTTATAAATAAGCACTGCATTAGCATCCAAGCCACCCCAACCGCTGCCTTTTCCTCACCCCCTTCGCACGCCATCTCTTTATGCAGAGAAGATCCATCATCACCCACCAGCTCTGCATTAGGCTCCCACTGAAAGACCATTTTACTCAAACACATTGCTCCCTTGGGCTTCTTCCAGCCCCAAACTGGAAAGTCTTTATATAGATTGTACCCACTTTGCTATACAGAGCACAAACATCCTGGAATATATTTACCTGAAGTCTTCTGATGAGCGTTCTCTTTCCAGCTCAGGAAAGTGACTGAGGGGTAGAAAAAGAAGAGAACATTTATTCCACTTTGGTAAAAAAAGAAAAAAAAAAAAAAAAAAGAAGATCAATGAGTCATTACACAAAAACATATGCTGGAACCATAGGTTCAGCTGTTCATACATCTGAATCAAGGTTTCTGCCTCTTGAGATATCTAATTTAGTTAGCATGAATTTCAAAGGTTAAGTTGCACAGAAAACTTAAGACTACCCATTTAAAACTAAGCAAATACAAAGATTTAGTATTCAAGACTCAAAAGGCCAAGTGCTAAGAAGTACTGGCATGACTCAAAGGGATCCTTTAGACAGAAGTAGAACAAAACCGTGAAGTAGATATACCTATACAAGGAATATTAAACTCTACAATTAGAGCTACACGATTCTAACAAAATCCTGATTCATCCGAACAAGTCACAGAAACATGACTAATAATTGCTACCCTTGGGCTGCAGCTTCTTCCCTCTTGAAAGGCCAGAGGTTATTTAGCACTTCTGCTTTTGTTTAAATTATGATCAGGTAAGTTAGGAAGTAAGTTGCCTTTACTTCATGTAAAGTACTCCACAGGTTTGACTTTCATAATTTGTGCTGCAGGACATGAAAATGAAAACTATTAATTAAGACCACAAAATACACTAAAATACAAACTGAAGAACAGAATGTTCTAATCCTTTTCCAGTATAAAAGTCTGTACCAGTAGTAAGCACACATTAAGCTAGAGAGTTTCTAAAAGTGTCATACCTACCCGTATGTCACTCCAGCAATACTACATTTCTTAAAGTTCATGATATTGCATGTTAGAGTGCCTGTTTTATCAGAAAACAGGTATTTCACCTGGAAGAAAAAAAAAGTCTAGTTTTCAACTTGTAAAGTTACAAAACTTAAAGTGGAAAACAGATTAAGAAACATATTACTCAATGTCACAATATTGGCCCATGCAGGCTTATTACAGGTTGGTTTGTCTACCAGATCCACAGAAAAATTATCAGGCAAGTTGTTCAATGGCATTAATTCTTCTTGATTTCTAAATGTAGAAAAGCTCAAATAGTAGGTATCAATTGCCAAGGCTCCAGAGTGGTCACTACAGATGTAGTTGGTTGTGCCAGCTGGACATTCAACAAATCTGTCAGCTGTACTGAAGTCAAAGAGCAAGACTGGAAATTAAAACAAAGACTATTAAGACTATTGAAAGGTCAATACAATTTAACACACAGAAGAAATTCCACGTTCCAAAGATCACTGAGAACGTGTCTGGGGTGCTTTTACCCCCATAAGCAGTAAAGTGCAAGAAATATGCTAGGGTATGTTCAACTGGTATCCTGTAGTCAAACAAAAGCTGCTTTTTCTGGTATCCAGTCATAAACAGTCCTCAAGTGCAAGACACAAAGCCACAGTCAGCAATGCCCAAACTAATAACCCCTTAATGGAACTAGTGACTTTCAGGTAGAACTTGGAGGCCACTCCAACACAGCAACATGACATCTTGGAGCATTAGCAGATTCAAGGTTCCCACCTGCAGTGGGCTACAACAGACCAAAAATAATTGCAGGTTAAATACCACCATCATATCTCTGTACCACGTATGATTTTCAACCAGCAACACTGGTGCTAGCATAGGAGTTAAACAATTTAAAGACCAAAATATTTTGCCTGGAGCTGAACAAGCTTTTCCTCAATAAATGCAATTCAGTTCAAGACAGTGCACTACACTACTAATTAGGTGATCCTTTAGCTGTGCTCCACACTGCTGCTTGAATACAGCATTGGGAATGGAGTTTATGTGAGTTAGAAGTCAAAGTGGGTACCCAAACATCTGAGGAACTTCAAGCCACTAGTAATTCTACACAAAACAAAAATTTTAAAGGCATCTGTGAACAGGTAATTCAATTAATGAATCAAAAAACTCAGTCTAGTTACACAGAATCACTAGCAAGTAATTTCTGAAAATAACATATGGGCCAAGAATATACATTATGTCATATATCTTCACTTCAAACAAAAATAGTGCCATAATTTAGAGGTTAAGGTCACATCAAAGTAATCTGAATACAAATCAAATTTAGCATTCCAAAGAAAAAGACAAATCAGCTTAAACAGGAAGAACATTGACTCCCACTCTGCTGAGCAGCACAAAAAAATTATGTACATTAAATGTATAAACATTGTCTTCAATACCAAATCACACAATTAGTAAGTTCATGAGGTTCAGTTAAAGACCTATGACTGATGGTCAAGGAAAAAAGCTAGGATTTCTCAATGGTACTACAAAACTCCAATAGCAACACTGTGTTTTCCAGTAAGCTTGTTTTGGGAAGCCCTTCTATTTTGAAGAAATGTCATTTGTAGAATAAACAAATCTACAACAACTACAAGTTGTTGAAAAACTAGATTCTTGAAGGAGCACAGAATAAATTATGAATAGAACTGTATTGTTTTAACCTCCATCTTCTGTGAAGCAATCAGAAACATCAAGAACTAAGAACACAGGCTGAGGCTGTTGGCCTCCTCTTAAGCCAAGCTTAGTTCTATACATTCTGTTGTGGTGTAGACAGTCACAAATGCAGATCATCTCCCCAACACCCTCGAGGAAAAAAAAGTCAGTTTAGAGCGAACACACAAAACAGTTTCAGTTCCCAAGCATAAAGCTGCCTATGTTAAATTTAATCCTACAGTATCTCATCATTTTACTTGTAAGACTCAGACTAATGACAAACATGTCCCATTAACCTGAGCCACGGAGCAATAGAGTAAAGCAGACTTGTACAGCTTGCTCTCATACCTTCCATCTTGCCAGAATAAATCGCTAACATGACACTGAAGAAAATGTTGTCTTACCTGCCCAAGTTCCTCATTAAGGTTTGAGGTTCTGGCCATTGCAGGTGTATCTGTCTCAGGGTAATACATATCTATGTCCTGAAATGAGAGCAAAATTAGACCTATATTATTAAAATTAAACACTGAAATACTCATTATTCTTTTAGTCAGTTCCAATTTGTTTTGACTGTCTTAATGCCATTAGTGGAGGTTCTGAAGGCTTTGACACAAACATCATCCCAGGATGAATATGGGTGCCTCCTTTCCAAAGCATACCTCCATACTACATGTACATGAGAAAAGCCAGATTTAACTAAAGATAGTTAACAAACTAGAGATGCAATGGAAAAAAAAAAATCACAGTACAGTAGGAAGTTTTAACAGGCATTAGCCATGCTAATCACATGTCTTCAATTACAACAATCAGTTGCTTTAGCCACATTTATGCCTGAAAAGACAATTTGAATGGTTTCATGAAATTAATTCCTTCTGTTACTACATTTTATTGTGAGTAAAAAAACCCAGCTGCTACACAAACCAAAGCAACTTCTCAGAAAAGCGTCTCTCCTACATCATAAGCAGCTCAGGGAACAGACATATTAGATCTCATTTACTTGTATTTTTAGGAACCTACTATATTACTGAAAGTCCAAGGATTAATGCATACCAGCACAAGGTATTCCTCTTGGGTTTGTTCAGCTTAAGAGACATCACTACAGTATTTTTGGTCCACAACTAGAGAAAAACATTTCTGAAGTCAAAGCTTGCCTCAACAGAGCAAGATGACTGTTTGGTTGCATAAGGCACCACCAACCTCTCTCCCTACAAAAATACGATCCATATCAGAGAAATTAAGAAAAACAAACCACAACAACCACCAAAGAAACCAAAAAGCAATATCACACCTTCAAATAAAGTCTAGTCTTTCCCTCTGCTGTGGCTGAGAGGAGATATAAGGTACTGAAGAGTTTTCAAAAGATAACTACTGAACATGAGTCAGCAGAGAGACCTCCTTCACCAAAACCTGACACTTCTTTCTCATCCCAAAGGCCTACAATACAAGTCATCATTTGCACAGGGGATATTCCTATGACTAAAGCTTTTAATTTCTGTGAAACACAGAACTGATACAGAATAAATCCTTTGAGCTTTCCCCTGCCTTTCCCAAAAGTTGCATCAGAAAATTAATTAAAAGTCTCAAAGATGTTAAGTGTTATTTTTTTTTTAAATGTCAACATCCAGAACCGAGATATATTCATTCTTGTTACTTACCCAATTTATAAAAAGAGCCTGAGTAAACTTGACAACTTCCAATGTCACCAGAAGGCTGATTGGAATAAGGTTGTTGTACAAGATTATAAATGTCAGCAGATTGTATCCAAAGTTGACAGACAGCATTTCTGTGGACCGAAAGACAAAGGACATGAGCAGACACAAGTCTGAGTGGTACAGGGACAGTATAGGGGCAATCATCTTTATGCAGTTGGCCTAGTCAGATTTAGCAGTGCTAAAATAATCAGCAAGTGTGTTGACATCTAGTATAAGGGCCTTTTTAATATTGATTTTAATAGTATATATATAAAACACCCACAGAACACATGCCTGAATACACAGCATATTATGCCAGGTGAAGAAGGGCAAGATTTGTGAGGCTATATATTAAAGAACAGAACACTTTCTGAAAAACTTTTGCTAAACAGATGGCGAGAAGTACAATATTTCCCACCATAATCCAAATTTAGAGATTTATCTGATGTGTCAACTGCCCAATTAAGAGCCACCAATATCACTAGTAATATAACTATCTTTCAGAAAGTGCCTACTTGTCTCAGTGGAGTTAGGAAACAAAAAAAAAAACACTAAAATTAATTCTGAAGTCTGACATCATTGTCAGAATTGAGAAGTTACCCACACTAAAGAAATCTAACAGAACAACCGATTGCTGAACAGACACCTAGTAAATGAACTAGGGCATCCTGCTTAAGCAAAGAAGCTGTTATTAATGGTGACAACATTGGGCAGGTTGCCTGAGTAAGTTTGCCATCACAACTGGTCCTAAAAGGGAAAGGAAAGCATTTACAGACAGCCAGCAGGAATGCACAAGGCTCAGCAGAGACAAAGGATGAAAGGTCCAGTTCATGGTGCTGCCCAGAGCCTCTCCTTGCAACCAAAGTCTCCACATTTGTATGCTCTTCACTTTCCTAGAAGCTTAGGGAGGCACTACAGTCAGCACACAGAACATCCAGCACAATGGGGTCAGAGCTCATAACTCAGGGTTTTCAGCATTACAAGTTAATTAAAGATCAAGGGAGACAACTAGGAGGAGACAGAACCCAGAGAAAATTGCTGAAGCCTAGTGAAGATCAGTCTGGACACAGGCACCTCCAAGTGTGAGTACATCCTAATTCCATATCTTTGGTAAGTTTACACTAAGTCAAAACTTGCTTGGTATTGAAACATTTTCCAATACAATTTTTACAGAGATTAGACATTTAACAAAAAATTAATATCTACCTGCATAACCTCAAAAAGTGTCTTTCCTGTGTGTGGCAGTTACAGAACTAATAGAAATTGTGCATTCAATTTACAAAAAGGCATCTATACAGACTATTATGTCATCCTAGTTTATTTCAAGTTGAACAGGTTTTATATTACAAGTTCAAGAGTTCATTTAATTCACCTTTTCCAGTATTGCTCCCACCACTGGAAGGCACAAATTTAAACCTACTCATTAAAAAACAACAGGGAGGGCAGGGAAGAAACTCTGAAAGTTGCTGACACCACTAGTAGAAGACATTACAACTACAAAAACCCAGAGTCAAAAATGAGGCATTTCCATGCTCTTCCTATGGGATTTTTTTCATTACTAACACAACTGCAACTCTTAAACTGCACAGTATACACTTGCCATCTGTTTTGCAATCATCAGCAGACAAGTCATTTGCAGTTTGCGATAACTGTTTTAAAATCTGCATCTAAAGATGCTTGTAACAACATTTTATAGCTAATGTAACCTCCTCAAAATGGAAGTCTATTGGAGAGCACTTCATTCTTCATGTCTGTCTTTGATATTGAACTAATAAGTTCAAGGACTGTGAACGAAATCAAACAAAACCCTTCAAATAAACACACTAAAATATCAGTTTTCTCACAACAAAATAACAGGAGTCAAAGACAGAAACTTTATCCAATAAATAAGAATCCTAACCATTTAGCATTTAAGTTTCCTATAAAAGAGCAGATCAGCATTTCTGACTGAAAAAAAGTTAAGAGAAATCCTTTGCAACTGTATAGAAGTATCAAGTTGAAGTCAGCATCATGAGACTGATACTGTCTATCATGCAGTCAGACACATGTAAGGCAGCAGTATGTGACCTCCTCTGAGAATAAATTTGGGTATGATAATATGGGTATGGTCGATTTGTGTATGGTATCTCCACAGAGATGAAAGAATGGGAACACCAGATATCCAGTAATAATTCCTGCCCCTCTTCTGTTTCTGCCCTGTTCCCTGAGTGGTAGCCCACTGATATTTACCTAACCTTTAGAAGGTTTTATTAACAGAAGCCTCACTGGCAAGTTCACTTACACCAGCCCATTCTCAGAAAAAAAAAAAAAGGTCATCAAAAAGCTAGCAAAGAGGCTTTGTTTCTTCTTTTTCTATTTCTTATTTTATGCATTCATTTAATGAAGCTAAGAGCCTGGTAGGCTCTACAGTCTGATACAGTCCTGGCTCAATGCCTGCATACTCACTGTTGGAGCCAAGGTACCAGACGACTTCGCCGTGTGTTCTGTTCCATAATAAGGCACCTACAGAACTCACAAGGGCCATTACCAGGAGAATACAGAACAAAACCAGGATCTGCATGTTGGTCACTTTCTCCACGTTTGATCTCTTCAGAGGTGCTTTGGTTGAATTCTAAACAGCAGCAGAAAAAGAAAAAAGAGCCTAGCAATGGCTTATACAAGATAAAATTGCAGAGGCAAACTCAGTCTTTATTTTCAGAGTCATTAAAGCACTTCCTGCCCATCTACTGTTGGTCAGCAGCAGTGAGCAACACATACATATTGCTGGTCTCTCCAGGCACTCCCTGCCATTAGGGTAATAGTAGTATTAACCTAATCAACTTCACGGTCTTTACTATGTCCTCAGCTGTTAAATCTCAGTTTTAAATGTCATCCAGCTACCAGATAAATCAAGATGAAAGTTAGTTCTTACATATTCAACTGCTTTCAAATACTTCAAGTAAGTGTTTACATATGTGCACATGCAAACTCAAATACAACAGTACCCTTGTATTCGTCAAGGCCTCCAGGTCTTTAACAGCTATAATGAGTCAAAGCATTTCATAAAATCGAATTAATAACAAGGAGAATACAGGAAAGATGACCAGCTTATATTTAAATCTCCTTAAAAACTTTACCTGCATGAGTTTTGTATCATGTCCTGTATACACAACAATACCCAAGACCCATTGAGTGTTTCTCAGTTGCGCACCCCTCAGCAAGATTTGGTCTGGCCCAACAGGAACTGGGCTGCAAAGCAAGAAGTATATCTTTCAATTCTTGGTAACACTCTAAGGACAGTAATTCTACCTTCAGACTTACACCCCAGTGGGAGGGGGGGAGGGGAAAAAAAAGAGGAGAAAGTAATACAATGACCTTAGATTGTCCACACAACTGAAGAAAGCACTGAAACCTCTCTAAGTCTACTTCCTGCTAAAGCACAGTAGGGCAAAGCTGATACAAGGGAGCTGTTCTAATTACCCAAAACTTGAGAACTTACGTGGCAGACATAAGCCTGTCTTGCACTTGACCTTGGCTACTACTTTCTTTCTCGCATCAAGGACAGAGAAGCATCACACTTGCAAAGAGACTATGTACTCCAACCACACTGTATCACATACACCAATACACAAGCATTTGGGAAAAACTGTATTACCCACATGATTTTAAGTGAGATGCAAATGATGATCTGCTGTTCTTCCATCTGTCACTACACAGCTGAGTTGCCCAAAGAATACAGGTTTTGTGAAGGAAAAGAGGTACAGCCAAATGAAACCTGTATGTTCCTACCGACCTTTCAAAATCTGTGAATTCAAGTACTAAGTACTTTTCTTTCAACAGCTGCAACAAATAAAAGTCACACTGATAAAGCCTCCAGATTCTGGGATCATTTTTCTATATAGATCTGACCTTGGTGCAGCCTTTGGCTCTATCTGGAAGGGACAGGTTTCTATTTCCTCTGTATATCTTGTGTAACAAGAAGGCCCTAAAAAACCCTATTATTTCCCCAACTCCTTCTCTTTACATGTATCTTTAAAAAAAAAAAATTCACCATAATTACAAAGAAACCAAGACTCCCACAACAACCAGAAGGCTCCATACAAAGACACAATTATATTATCTTATACTGGCAGATGCTCTGATTAACTATTATTAATTATTACTCTCCTCTTCCAGAGTAAAAATATGCATGTGCTCACTGTTACAGATTAAAAGAACAAAGCAAACGTTTTTCCAAACCAAGTGACTTTGGCCTTGTTGTCAAGTTAATACCTTTGGCCATCTAAGCGCAAGTTTCCAGTGAAGTCATAAAGATGACGGTTGGGTCCTTCACATTCTATCCTCCCAGATACTTTCATCAATTCTTCCCTGGACTGGAGACTAGCAGTTTGAGACAAGCCCTGCAAAGACCAAATCAAAAGAGATTGTCAAAAATTGTTATTAGAAGGCAACTTAGGAAAATGGTGTAAGGAAGATTTATTACGGACACATACGAACCTGCTAACAAGATCGATTTAAACTCTCTATACAAGATAGTTATATTTACCTACATGATCTCTTTAACCAAGAAAAAAGTTCCATCCACAAAGCACAAAGTTGCACACAAGCAAGAAGAAGCAGAAGAGAAGCAGTATAAACAGGCCTGGTTTTTCTCTTGAAGTATAGCTCCACTAATGTGTTATTGTTGCTAAATAGAGTCATTGCTAAGTGTAGTCTCTTGGGTCACTGCAGCCATTATGCTCCAATCCTACTCAAGGTTAATGATTCATCTGCCATGTAAGTGTAATCTAATGTATTGGTACTCCATCTCAGAGTACATGTACAGTGCTCCACTGCTTTTCACCTATAAACAGAGGGATCCATTTCATGTTTCTTTTGCCAGAATTTGACGGCAGCACTGCAAGCCAGAGCAAGGCCATATTTTTGTATTTTAACCATGAGTCCTGAAGCAAGTAAGATCTTACAGAAACTCAAGACCTGACCTTTTAGGCAGAACTGCAACAGTAAATCACCTTTCTACAAATGCAGGAAAGAGATAGCAAATATACAGATTTTTAAAAACAAGTAATCTGTGTTTCAAAATCCGAATCTAAATTTTTTAATGAAAAAAGGAAGATTCTTAACTATTTCTAAACACTATAATCAACAGTGTTGATTATAATCAAATGAAAAAGATCCACACACATTCCACTAGTTACTGCAAATTAACTTAAGCATGTAAAAGGTCCTTCTCAGCTTCTGCCTCTGCATAATGCTCCTAGAACGGCACTTGTGACAGAAGAAACTGCACCTCTCATCACAAGCACTGCTGATATTCTTTTTTATGTACAGGACTTAAATCCCACTTACTGGACCTTTGGCAAAACATAACAGAGGTCTGCTTGTCTTTGAGGGCTTAAAATACTTGCTCCAGATTAGTTTCTGTACACTTGTATAGGATGCACTGTTGCTTGGGTTTGTATCTGTTGAAAAGGCAGCTTACAGCCACCTGAAAAGAGATCCCTTTTTAAAAAAAAGTACTTGTATTGTTGTCAGTTAAGGTAGATGCTGCTTCATAGCTAATATTAAATACCTAAATGAAAAAAAATCAAATATAAAATTCAATTTGTTTTACCTGTCGTATTTTAAGATTCGTCTCCCCATCGAGGTTAGCTGTTTCAATATAGCACATGGCTTGTGGTTCACTGGAAGGAGCATAAAATTTTCAATATTAAATCTCAGTACTTCTTGTATATTGCTTTTGTACTAATACAGTTCACAAGAGACTTTTCCAATATACTGCAGAAGACAGAAAACCATATTGGTGGTATCCAACCATGAAAGAGTCAGCTGAAAGTACATATTTAACAGAGATGTCTTTGGATAGGAACAGGGTAATACACCAAAGTACAGAGAAAGACAAGTCTAAATCAGAGGGTTAGTAAGAATTTAACAAGTAATGATAAACTTAGATGCCTGAAGTGGATTATTTTGAAATGCAATCCATAAAATTTATTCAGATTGCAAGAACCATGGACAAAATACCAAGTATCGAACACTATAAAAGGAATATATTGGGATGAAGAGGGTAATGCTCTCTGCTATTGAATTCTGTCTGTGAGTTGAACACACAAAAGACCACGTCTGCAAGGTCACCTTAAAGTTGAGAGGCTTGTGAAGGTTCATCTGAAGTCAGTGCTAAAACAGCTTTTTTTTAAGCATCAGAAAAAGGTTCATTGAGATTAAGATTGAGGGCTGTGACCTGCATCTTCCAAAGATGTTTCTGCCCTTAGTGATAGCAGCACAAAGAGCTGAATTTTCCATTAGATAAGCTCTTATCTACATCTAACATGAAGGGGCTCTGCATGAGTAGCACCTTTGATAAGGAAGAGTACTTCTAACAGTTCTTTTCCTGACATACCACTCAAGATTTAAAAATTTTGTATGGAACCACCAAAACTATTTTTTGCCAGTTGTCTTCTCAGGCTGCTAGGGAATATCAGTTTCCTGTCTGGATTCAAACAAGTGCTTCTTCAGCATATCACTTCCAATATTCTTGATACATTACTAGTTTTCTTCCAAAGCAACAAACTGCTTTAACAGCAAAACTACTCAATCAGCAGAAGAGTCAGTAATAAAGGCTCCTTAAGACAAAAATAATTAAGAAATGGATAGGTACATTTGTAACACAGTAAGAAACTAGATTATTCTGTCCACATTTTTCTTTTAAAAAAGTACAGTTAGAGTCTGTTCTTTGTCTCCTCCTATACGAGCAACCTGAACCCAAGAAAAGACACTGATGAAGTCCAGCTTGATTCCAATTTTACCTCTGCCAAATACCTTATCTACTACAGCTGACGTGCTTAGGTCAGGAGGTAGACCTTTTGCAATACAGTTCCTCTCATTTCTACAGAAATGTGGAATTGTTTCCATACAAAGTTGCATTTGGATTCAAATGGTTTTTTCCTTCATGTAAATTTATTCTTTACATAAAATTCATTTGATGTCACCTTTTTTCCTATGTGGAAAAAGAGTCAAGATAAAAACAGTTCTTTGTTTCACCTCTGACAATCAGCTCAGACACAGAAGATCAACACACAAGCACAAGATTCAAATCCTTCAGAGCATGCAGAGCTTTCTGGTGAACTGAGGACACTTAGTACGGTCATTTAAAGGAATCATGAGAATAATACCAATCGTAAAGCAGCATTGCCATAGAAATTGCTATTTATATCAAGCAAAGCTTCTCCCAAATTAACATGCCTTGGGTTAAATTCTCTAATTATTATGTGGTTATTAATGACAGCAGGTTAGCTGAACAGAACAGTAGACTAATGTAGAACAAAAAGCTGACCCAAACAAGAAATATATCAGAGGGGTTTTTTAGTGTAACGTATTAGAGAAGTTCTTTAGTAGAATATTCTTCATTGCTGAAATAGAAAATTACTGATGTCAAAGTTTAGCTTCACTGCATATTAAGGTTGACAACTGCTTATTTGAAGTTTGATGTCTGTTTTAAAAAAATACAATACTGTGTACCACGGAATGAAGATGTCTCTATCCTTCATCATGTGACAATTTAAGAAGACTGAGTTCTACATATAGCTTTGAAAAAAATGAAACCTCTCAGAAACAGTACAGACAAGAAGAATGGAGCAGAAAATAGAGAAGCTTGAAAAACAAATTCCTTTAAAAGTTGGGTTGGGTAAGAGAACTGTAACCTACAGACTAGAGCAACCTACAGCCACTGTTGAAAAGCACACAGACAGGAGAAAATTATGGAGAACAGCAAGGTGTCATAAGACTTATCTATTAGAAACATGTTTAAGAACAGGCACTGTGCTACTGTCTGCTATTACCGTCACAATATTGTGTGATGTTGTCTTATGTTTAAACTTCATCTGTCTAAGCAGACTATGGTCTTGATTTGGCTTGAAGTTGTTCTACACAATACAGAATCTAGATCAGAAGCCAAGTACCGCTCAAATGCTTTTAGGAACTAAGAGACCTAGACAAATTAGGGGTCTAGGAAACCACCAACCATATGAAGTTTAACTAAGGTAAGTGCCAGATTCTACACCTGGGACAGAGCAACTCTGGATATATGTACAGACTGGGGAATGAGACACTGGCAAGCAGTGCCATGGAAAGGGACCCCAGAGTCCTGGTCAATAACAAGTTAACCATGAGTCAGCAGTGCCCTGGCAGCTGTGAGGGCCAACTGTGCCTGGCGGGAGGGAACCAGGCAAAGCATCACCAGCCAGTAAAAAGGAGGTGATTGTCCAGCTCTGTTCTGCACTGGTGAAGCCACACCTCAAATCCTGCATGCAGTTTAGGACACCACAAGATAAGAAAGATATAAAGATATTACAGAGTGTTCAAAGGAGGGCAACAAAGATGGCGAAGGGCCTTGAGGGGAAGCTGTATGAGGAGCAGCTGAGGACACTTGGCTTGCTCAGCCTGGAGAGGAAAAGATTGAAGGGAGACCTCACCATGGTCTACAACTTCCCCACAAGAGGAAGCAGAGGGGCAGGCACTGATCTCTTCTCCCTGGTGCCCAATGACAGGACCCAAGGCAAAAGCACAAATCTGTGTGAGGAAAGATTTAGGTTAGCTATTAAAGAAACATTCTTCACCCACTGAAGAGGGTGACTGGACACTGGAACAGGCTTCCCAGGGAAGTGGCCACAGCACCAGCCCTGACAGAGTTCAAGAAGCATTTGAACAATGCTCTCAGGCACATGGTGTGATTCTTGGTGTGCCCTACCCAGGACTTGGATTTCTATGATTCTTGTGGGTGCCTTCCAATTCAGGATATTCTAAGACCAAGCTTCATTTGTCAGCATATCTGAATGAAAAGTGGTCCCATAGTTCAAACTAAACCAAGCAGGACTCAACAGGCTATTTGCTACCATGTCAGAGATTGGCCATATGTGCGTTGTACCCAAGACAAGCGGTAAACAAGGCAAAAAGCTATTTTGTTATTTGATGCCAACAACACTAGCCTTTTAGATTTATAATTTAAAGAGAAAGCATTCCTGAGGGGAAGGAAAATATGCTGAACACTCTGGAATTAACTGGAAGGAAACTTAAGCTTCCTTAATTAAGTGGAGGGATTCTCAGAAGGCCATAGAGCCACTGACTGCATGAAGCTTGTGTAAAGGACCTTCAGTCTTCCAATAAACTCATCAATACATAGTATTATGTACCTGTAATGCACAGAGCGAAGTCTTGAAGAAGCCTTCTTTTTGAAGAGCCTATCTACAATGATACATGAATCATTGCCTAGTAAAGCAGTGTTTTGACATTGCTGAAATTTCATTTTAGATGTGGAGTAGAATTAGTGCCATCTGATGTCTGGTTTTATTAATAGCAAATACAGAGACTTAAGTCCTCTGCACCTCAGTTCATCAGACACATCATTTCCACACCCATTCTGGATACCTGGTAGATATAATGATCATGTCTGCTGGAAGATGTTGCCCATTGGTGACCTTCACAATATCGCCTACTGCTACCTGTGGTCAGGAGTACAGTAGCATGGAAAAGAAAAACAAACAGTTTGCTTGTCTGGAATGTTAGTTTGTTATTTTCTTTCACCCAGTCAGAAGAATAGCATCATGCACAGAACAGCTAGAGACAGTGCTTTTGAAAGTCAGAGTACTTTTCACTGCAATTGTTAACTTCTGTGGCTTATATTTAATAAAACTTAGTTTTTTCTTTAATTCTGCCATTATCCAAATTTAAGGGTTTTAATTTAGTCTTATTTAACATAATGAAAACTTTGCCACTAGGGGAAAAAAAAAAATCCATCTTTAAACTTCACCTCAAGTATCAAGAGTTTCTTCTACTCATACTCTACATTACTTACCCACCCAATCCTCACTATCATTTTCCCTTAATTCTCCATAGATACACTGCTTGTACTAGCCACGAGCAAGTAGTATCATCTCTACAGATATATAACATAATCCAGTTCTTCCCTGACATAGTTACATGAGATATGCAGAGTTCAGAACTCTAGAATACTGAAGGCCCAAGACTTTACACCACCTTTAATTAGTCACATGCATGGGACTTTCATTCTAAAAAGAATCAAGTAGCACTCTCAAAACAGTAAAACAGGTTTGCCTGATGAGCATCAGGCTGCTTGGTGCCAATGCACTGCTGCAAGTCTGAAATGGGCTTAAAATACTTCTAATACATTAATTTTTACAAATTGAAACAGATGGCATGTTTGAACAAGCAGATTCATTAGTTTTACTCTGATCCCACTGAAAATAAATTTCCTATCAATTTCAGCACAAAAAAAAAATAAATCAGAAGTCTGCCTTAAAGTGATCAAAGTGGTTAGCACAGAACTGTTATTCCCTGACAATAAATGCAGGTCTGGACAATATGCAGATACAGTCACAGGTCGATTCAGGAAGTGCTCAATGCTATTTAAAAAAAAACAGATTCCAGGCTTAGCTTTAAGATCAATTTACCATCTTTTCTACAAAAATAGGACATGGAACAGCATGAATAGGAACCAACACAAGCCACCACAAACCCTGGCAATCTTTAGTTTCTACTATAGTCTAACACTTCAGCAAGATTGCTTTTAGGTGTCTTGAGACTGATGTCATTTCCCAGAGGTTTTAACAGGGGGCATGTTCTCCTCAACTATTAGCTAAGAGGGCTAATTTTATCCTTTAAAAGGCATTAAGAGCCACAATTAGATCGATATATCCTAAGGCATTTCAGCAACTTCCAAGTCCTAGAGACAAAGCTCACCAGATCCTTGCAGAGGGCTTCACAGAACATTGGTCCCAAGTGCCTCAGTAGCAGCAGGGCTTGTGTTCCTTATTTGAACAAGCAGCTTACTAATTAGTCTCAAAACCTGGGAACCTTTTAGCACAGGCAGCAAAGTAAGACTCTTTTAGACTTGCAGGAGAGGTACAGTATTGCAGTGAAAGTTACTCTTCTAGATGTTGACTACAAACAAAATACTCTCTACAGTTTACATATTAACTACACAAGCAAAACCACAATGGTTCATTAGCATTTGACTGTAACACAGTATTAGGTTTTAAAGATGGGTACTCAGGTGACTTGCTCAGGGTGATTTTGACTACTGCAACAGAAGGGATCCCTCCCACCAGCCCCATCCCAAGAGACAGAAAACTCTCACATCCTGCACATTAATTCTAAGCCTCCGAATTCATTTTGGCAAGAGTAATTCTTCAATAGGTACTTTTATTCCCTCCCATCCCCAGGTTTTATTTACCTCTTTCCACATAATGTTCTGCCACATCCCATTTCTTAGAACTGGAAAGAAAGTTTAAAGTTACATTATAGAATAAATGGCCACAATTCAGACAAATTTCAAAACAACTACATCAGCAGTAGCAAACACTGACCAGAACAGGAACTAACAGATCAGAGCTGTACTTTTCAGAAGCTGAGACAATACTTTTGTCTACAGCTGTAAGCACATGAATCCAAGAACAAGGAAGAATCTACCCTTCATATTTATATAATTTTTATCCCCTGTTAGACAACAGTTGGTGGCCTGATTTCTTCTTGGCATTATTTCACGCTAACCTGCAGATGGGCAGCATTGTTTCTTGTGGGAAGTCACCTTCCTTCAAACAAAGGAAGGTGACTGTCAACTGCCCACTGTCAACAAGTATTAGGAAGCATCTGTGAATGACTTACCACAGAATTTTCGCTTCTCATCTTATTCCTGGCATTTTACTCATAATATTTTGACTCTGACACATCCACCTTCACTACCATTACCAAGGGCCCATGTAAGGTTGAGTCTTAAATGCCAAGCAGGCTCAAAGCCCTGCTGAAAACAAATGACCAAATTCAGCAGAAGGAAAATCCCAGCTGTTGAAGTTCACATTGAAATTTTTGGGTTGCAATTTTGCACCTTCTATTGTGCTTAACTCCAAAGGACAGAAAAGGACAGGTCTGCTCTAGAATACTTACAGGATAAAATTGATAAATTATTAATTGTCAAAAGGTACCTGGTTAAAATAATTAAGGACAAGTACCTAAAAAAACTGTTCCAACTCAAAAAGAGTTTCAATATAAACCTTCTATCTAACACTTTCTAAGACTAAAACCCAGTGTACTGGTGTTCCAGATCTAGGACTTAATGCTGTCACTCACACCTAGACATGTAGGGCCATTTCAAGTGCGGCTCCTGAAGGGTAAGCATCTCCCATCAGACTTGTGCCACAGTTTGCTAGCCCTGTGTGTTTCTACTATTTAAGTGCACCCCATATAGCATTAAATGCTCATGACTTAGTTCTGTTATTTGACAATGGGAGGACCAATACATCAGAACAGTTATTACTGAGCCCTCTACATCTATGCAATGTGCTGCTCAGAGGCTTCGTATGGATTACAACTACTCTGGTTTGATTCAACATCATCTCCATATACAAACACGTGAAGCCACCAAAGATATGAAACACTGGCTCAGAGCCTAAAAGGCTCCATCTCCTAATGGAAACTTACAGTGCTCACCTAGAGCAGAACTTTCAGTTTAGTTTGCTCCAAAGCAAATTTAATTCCTACATACCAAAGCCACTCTGCAAAGCAAACCAATGTTTTCCATGGTAAATTTAATACAGCGAAGGCCTTTTGAAGATACACCACTACTCTAAAAAACCAAACATGAAGATAAATGAAAATCCTACATAAATGCTGCTGAAATAAGCAACTGGCCTTTACAGGCAGTGGAGCTCAGGACACAACCAAGCAGAGAGCAGGTGTCTACTTCTCAGTGAGTTCAACTGCTCTCTGTACTGAGTGCATTGATTAGATATCACTCGGCTATAAGAGGAACCTAAAGGCACACAGAGAACCTAAATATAATTCATCTTAATCCCACTCTGAACCTAAATTAGCTTTTCATTCTGATAATACACGTCTCAAGGATGAGCTCTTCAGCCTTCCTCTTAAGAAGTACAAGGATATGGTTTTAAGTATCAGATGGAAAATTTATTTTGAGTATTCAAATGTAAAAAATAAAATCTGAACTAAAGTAATTTTTCAAGTGATTAGTTCAACTTAGCTCCATTAGAATACTTTGTTTTCTTTAAGGCTGTCTCTCCACAGTAACCGTGATAAACTTCGCTTGAAGTGTTTGTTATCAGGTGTTCTCTAGCTACAAATGAATTACAACTGGCTCTGTAACCTTAGAAAGGACCACCTTCCTTATTACCTATAACAAGGACTGTTATGCTACACGAACTTAATTGCCAATTTGCAATGACTAATAAATACAGTGTTTGAAACAAGTTTCAAGTGTATGCTTGAAAGATGTTTCAAGCACTTAAAACATCTCATAGAGACTCTTTTAGAGAAATTATCTCGGAGAACTGGTAAGGCAATGCTTTTTGATGAAGATACAAACTTAATGATCAACCCAAATTTTCAAGCACCAAATTCACTTAGAGTAACAGGCATAATGTTTGCAGGACTATCTGAAGCATAGAGCTAACAAGTTGTTCACTTCCCCATGTGTTCCTCTATCTTTTTGATACTTCAGGTACATGTGTTTGGGAGGAAGGGGCTCTACTCAGAGTTCAAATCCCTGTGTTCCTGTTTCACCTGCAGATCTGCACAAAGGAACAGAAGAGAAGCTGTCACGTGGGAACATGGACCTGCCTTATGGCATGGGCCAATCACAGCGTGGCCATTGATAAGCTCTACCTATTTTCTGTACAGGTTTTCGGTTAAGGGAGATGAAGAAAATCAAAGTGATGTCTTCAGGTACAGAGTACCAATGAGTGTTAATACATTAGAGATACTCACAGGCATTCAGTAGATATCAGTGTTAAAATTTATTTCAGTGACACTTCAGGAAAGCAAAGCTACAAAATTCCCAGACTTCTTATGTTTTATGGACAGCAGCACTTACAAAAATGACTTAAAATTCTTTTGACACCAACTTGTAGTGTTTCAGGGGGTTGTTGGCTTTTTTTTTGGGGTGGGGGGAAGGATGGAGTCTGGCAGAGAAGAAAATTGCTTCATTTTCTCAGAGGACCTGAGAACTATACACCTTTGGACAACCTTGACATTACATAAACTTATAAATTCTAATAATCCCCCCAATGCCTCACCCTTAAGTGCCAGACCCTTAATGATCAGCCTAAAACATTCTGCAAAGTAAAATCCTAACATATCCTAAAATACAGGTAACTACCAAATCCACAAGACATGCATTTCCCACCATCAGGACTGTTAAAACAACAGAATTGTTCAAAAGTAAGTATTCACTATTTGCACTTTAAGTATTTAAAGAGTGTTTAGTCTTACCTATTGTTTTCTTTTTATTCACTGCACTGTCTGCCTTATGCCTTTTCTGCAAGGAAACGAAACATTTATTACACCTCATTACACTTCATTACAAATTCCAAAACCATTAGAGCTAAAACAAGACAAACTGCAAGATGATACATTGGGTCATTTCTGCCTTTATATTTTTGTTATTTTTGTTATTAGTTTGCTTTTGGTTTTGTTTTTTTGTTGGGGGTTTTTTTAAGCCACACAGATCATCCAAGTCTACGTGGCTTATAAAATAGTATAATGTAACTTCAAACTGAGAGTACCCATGTTGGAAGTCAGGCTCAAACCTGTATCAGTGGTAAAAAAGTATGTCTCAAACCAGTTTTCTGGAAGAAAAAAGGAACAATAAGGAGCACTATATTTAGATGGCAGTTGTACTACACATTCTATGTGCTGTTGTTTAGACTGATACCTAAATAATTTTATTCATCAGTACTTTGCAAGCAGAAAGACCTTTTTCTGATAAATGGTATCCAAGTATGATAGTGCAGATTTTCCCCAAAACAGGATGCTCTGTGCTCAGGTTGCTTGCCTCCTCCCTGCCTGCATTTTCAAGACCATCTAAAAAGGCTACATATTTGTCAGGACTCCAGCATCGCACACTCAGTGTCTTTCTAATAAAAACATGAATAAGCAAGTTTGAAGAGGTAAAAAACAAGCATCCTGATTTCTACTGTTTTCTTTTTCATCAAGTGTAATGAAAATATTTATCTCAGTGGGCTACAGAAATTCTAGTCAAGTTCAGAGCTTTTGAAGTCAAAAGGATCTTTTGCAGCTGTTAAGCAATGACTCAAGACTACAGAGATGCATGGCTTTATGGCATCTTATAGCTTTTTTTTTTTTTGAAACATGAGCACAGCCTTCCCCATAACCATACTCACGTAGTCTTCTATGATTTCTTTGATGCCAGCAACTGTTAAAATAAATAGCAATGGCACCAAGGTGGTATACCTTCCTGTTGGAGAGACATCTGGAATTTGCTGTGAACAGAGGGAAAAGAGATACTCATTTTATATTTGTATTTAAAATTAATTTCCAGTAAATTAGAATTTTCTGTAAAGCTCTCAGAAGAGAGAACACAGAGCTTGCTGATTTGTTCCTGACTGCCACCCAATTTCAGTGGGCAAACTAGCCTAAGGTCTCAGTAGGTTTGAAGAAACAATACCATAACAGTTACAAGATACAGTTGCTGTAACCTGCCTTTTATTCTATTTCTCTTCACAAGAAAAGCGTTCAAGTGATGCAATTCACATGGAAGTAGGGATAACCCGAACTATCTAAAAAGCAGTTTCACAAGAATTCACACATTCTGTTCTCACTATGGTCAACAGTTCCATGTTTTAAGACAATACTTATTTTTACTTCATAAGAAAAAAAGGAGCTTGACTTCACAAACTACTTCAAAAAGAGTATCTAAATTGTCTTCCAGTTTCAATTATCTAACACCTACCTAATTAATATGACTATTAAAATATGTTTAAGAATTTATTTGCAGTTAAGAATAATAACTGAAATAACTTGTATTCCCTTACTATTTCAATTTATAAACAAGACAAAGCAATAAAACAATACCTGCAATAAGGCAATGAAGAGGAAGAATGCATTTGCAGCTTTTCTTATCTGCTCATACAGGAATCGAGGTAGAAATGTCACCACACTGTACTTGGCTGTGCTGCAGGTTAGAAAATTTTCATCTTAGTACTTCATCAGAATATCACAGATCATGACTAAAAAGCTGGAAGTAGTCTTCTAAAAGCCAGCATTAGAAAGTAATTAAAAGATAACAAAGTAAAGGCATATTCAGAACATGGAGGAAATAAGTTGTTTCTGTTATGATAAAGAGCTGTACCAAACAAAAGAGCTATCACAGACCCAAAAGGCTGACAGTTCCGCTCTCATCACCAGTACCTCTATTATCAGATGAACTAACAGAGAATTTACAATCTATACAAACTTCAGCACCATGAACAGGCAATCATTCATCTCAGTTACGAGCACTTGATCAGGTACTTACCCTTCATCAAAACATGGAATTTAAGTGCTGGAGGAGACAAAGTCAAATACGAGAGAAATTCTACAGTGCCATTTTTAAAATGCCTCACTTCCTAGTTCAGAACCACTCTACACTCAGCTACAAATAATCCTTCAGAACAATACTCACTTTTTCAGATTAATTTTTTCTGGGTTTTTTCCCCTATATTTTACATATATAAGTATTGTAACAAACATATATATGTAACACTAAAACATAACTACTATTTCTTCTACCTTAAAACAAAAACATACTACACTAGACTTAATCATCTGTGTCATCTATGTAACTTCTTCTACTCTTCACATCAAATCCACAATGGGCATGAATACAACTTCAGAAAAAAAGTCTCCAAGATGACATGATGATGATTTAACCATTCCATTTTCAAATTACAGCAAGCCACCCATGCTGCCAAGTTACCAAAACAAACCTAAAAGAGATTAAGATTCTTGATCTTGCAAAGTCCTCACTCTCTGAACACATTACTTACAACCCATTTATCTCCATACTTTTTCGAGACAGTGCAAGGAAACACCATACTGCAGAACCTGTCTGAGCTGTGCAAGGGACCAAGTCTATCCAGTAGCACAAGGAAAAAATATTTTTAGAGTAGAAAGTACAACTCTACCCTACTTTTCCCCATCCAATTAGCACTGAACATTCCCCCACTATAACTACTGGGTATCAGCATGAGTTGGAATTTTAACAACTGAGCACTTGCAGCTCCATATGCCTTGCAAAGGCCAGACAATCAGTGACAGGAGTTTTGAGGTATTAGTTTGTTTGGTTGTCTTGGTTTCAGGTTTGGGGTTTTTTGGTTTTTTTGTTTGTGTTTGGTTTTGATTTTTAAAGAAGTCTTGTGTTTCCAAGGAACAAGGATCACTAAGTTACTCTCTTCAAGAAAAAAAGAGAAATTGTTTCCCAGTTGCTGTTTTACTGAAGTTTCCTAGAAGTGCCAAGAGCACCTTTCCATTATGCCTGGTCCTTTTTCTACCACCAATAAGCCTTTCAGGTAACCAACATCCACAGCATTACTATTCAGAAATCATGAAGGACTAGTATAAACAAATGCTTTAGCTACAGAATCTGCCTTTCACAATGGATTGCTATGCATAAAACTCTTACTACAACCCACAAGCAGCTAAGTTCAGTGGGGTTCTCTTACCTTTGTATGTACGAGGTTAGAGAACTACATTCTCCAAGACAACTTATGTTCTTTAACCATTTTCCTTTTCCTCTTATCTTTCCCATCCCCAACTCCAAGACACCTAATGAGACACTGTTGCATCTTCCAAAAATCAAGTAGTAATGAGATACAAGCAGAATCGGTGGGGCAAGTGACAAAAAAAAAATCAAGATCAACTAAAAACCAAACAGTTAAGATGCATCTATCACTTAGTTTTTTCTTCAAGCACCTATAAAACCCTACTGTACTTCACGAAAATCAGATATTACTTTAACTGGATGTCTTATAAAAGGAAACATGACAGCATTTCTATCACTACAGCCTACAGACCTCGTATTGCTACAACCACTCAGTAGAATCATGTATTATATGTATAATCAAACACCCAGTGTGATATTTTACAGAAATTTCAGGTGACTGGACTTCAACACAGATCCTATTAACTAAGCCAACTGAGTGAAATCATGCATCCAGGCTTAAAGCATGTAACATAGTCCAGTTATATAAATGACATTACTTCCTTAAAGTACTTGTTAATTTCTTCCAACTGTAAGTATTTTTTGTCTCATGTGTAATAACCTTCCTTTAATACAGGACATAATTAAACACATCTCAGAATTACCTTGTGACTTAAAAATATGAGTTAATCAAGTTAACAGTTTAGACCTAAAAGTGAACGGCCCAAGCAGTACTAATGAAAAAAATCAAGCATTGGCAGATATTATATCAGAAGAGTATTCCTCTGGATATCAGATTGCTGTGACTAAACTAAAGGAAAAATTTTTCTGACTGCAACCAAGCCACAACATTTATTAAGAACATTCTACCACTTACCAGCTTCACAGTTAGCTGGTCCAAACACGATTCTTCCTCTAACAGTTGTGTTAGTGCCAACACAGTAAGGCTCTTTTTAAAGTTTTGTACATCCAAAGTCACTATGTTTTCTGTTGCTTAAGTAACACGATAGATGACTACAGAAAATATATACAACTGTAATTACAGATGGGTACATTCCACTGTTACCATACAGTAACCATGTGTATGTATAAAAAGCAGGTATGTATTATTCAAAAAGCAAACTTCCTACCAAAAGCTAACTAATAGTCTAAGCTGGGCAGGAGCATTCAATTGATTTGGCTCTGAAGAACAGTACTTAAAAGGACAAATACAATTCTTAAAAATAATATAAAAAAGCTTTGTATGAATAATCAAAGCTCAGGAAAAATAAAATCTACAGGTGAACAGCTAAAAAAAAAAAAAAAAAAAAAACAACAAAACCAAAAAAATCAATCAGCTCACTCATACCAGAGTTTTGGTCACTAAAGATAAATATCTGCACAGGTTAGCCCCAGTCAGAGCCATCTTGTCTTCAAAGTGGCTGGTACCCAAATCCAAGAATACCAGATCTGCAGTTCACAGAACAGGCTGTGGCAGGGAGGGGTGAGGGAGCAATGGAGGAAACCAAACAACAAACTGGTGTTTCCTGAAGCAACAGCTGTTAACTATGCAAACCCTGCTTAACCAAACAAATTTAACATTTAAACAGGTGTGCAAACATTAGAAGAGACATCTCCTCTATACCTGCAACCTAATTTGTGTAAGTCAAGCTTCAAGCTATACCACTGGGCAAGTCAGGAGAAACAGTACCAAATCCTGTTAAACAAATGAGTTTGGATACACACGAGTACAGCTGAAAGAGTCTGGCCCCACTCTTTTTAGGCCAGCAAAGATTTTTCTCAAAGTAATCACTATATAATTTGGAAAAAGTTGGTGTCATTCACATACTTAAACCTACTACCATATTACTTAAGTATTACTTAGTTATTTTAATAACACTCAAATGAAAAGCAGTAAGAAGTGTACTGAGAACTCAGTAGTAGTTTTCCAGCATACTTCCTCCATTTTTTCATATGCCATTTTTGCACAATCACTTCCGCTGTTGCCATTTTCCCTGTGTCTCAAAAACATTTTCTAAAGTCAAGTTTTACTTTACTGAATAATCCCTGAAGAGGAAAAGTTTGTCAGTAATTGAAGCAGAGCAGTTATGTCCTTGAGACACATATGCGTGCTGGCAATGTGCAGCTGAATACAGCTCTGTATTTTTACAGTCAGCCATCTAAAGCACTTCCAACCCTTCCTCTAGAATGACAACTCTTGAGACGAACTTCACCTTCAGGATAATCATGATTAAGAAAACAGAACCTCCTTGAGACACATGTGGTTCCATTTCCAGGGGTGATAAGTACAGCAAACTTTTCCTAGGCAGTATTCACCCATAGCTACTCATACCACAGTTCACACACTTGAAATACTCTCCAGAGCTTAAGAATGAATACCACTTGGTGATGGTGATTTTAATACAATTTGCAGAAACACTTACTAAGAAAGCCTGGCACAGACATCTGAACCACAGCAAAGGGGCTGGGTAACTAAAGTGCATGTTACAGACTTGAACTCTTCCCTCACCAAACAGGCTTTGTTTCCATTAACACGTACAAAAGATCGGATGCCCTGTAACAGAGGAGGAAGAAAAAAACCAACCCAACACCCAGAAAATCCAAGATGATCTGCTAGAATTAAGAGCTCAAATACTGTCTTCAGTGCAATGGTGTGTGCATGCTAAGGTCCTGCCAGGCACATGATAATTAATAGAAAGTCTGACATCACCATCTGAGGTTCTGCTACACGTCTCAGAAGCAGTATGACACAAGCTACCTCCAGGCAGTCACCATTGCTGCAGGAGGCATAGCAGCAAGCTTTACACATTTCAAGTGATATTAACAGAAAAAACAACATTCAGTTACTACACTGAGTACAGAGAAAGCCCGTTCATAGGAACATCTCACCAACAAACAATGCTGCCACGCAGAATACTGAGGAGACTGCTCTAAATCCAAGTGCTATGATCAAAGCTCTTTACATGTGCCTGACAATGAAAGGTCACCTACCTCCTTGCCCATACAGATGATGCTGTATTTTCATAATGAAATTTGCTAAAGAGACATAAAAATCAACTGTTTACAAATTTCCCAAAGAAAATATCATGAAGGCTTATAAGAAGCAATTATGATATGCCTATGAAATGATTACTGGTTGACTAGAAATAAGGTCCTAAAAAAACAGTGTCAGTTTTTATAACAGGCAGCAATTTCTGCCTGAACCAATGCAGCCCCCAATTCAATTGAAGGGTTTTGTCAGATGAATCCTCAAGCCTATAGTTCTTACAGAGGAAGACTCCAGCCAGCAGGTTTCACTGCTCTGTTTATAGCCCGTACACTTCTATCAGCAAAGAAAAGGGTATGCGGTGCTTCAGTACTCCAGACAATTTCAGACAGACTCCGAGCTCAGGTCAGAACAGAGGAATGTGAAAGGAGCAAAACTTGCTCTAGCACAGTAGAAAGTGCAACTACTTGAATACTACAAGACATATTGCTTAAAGCTTGACAGAGCAAGACAAAGAACCAAGAGTTCTTTAGAGTACACATTAGAGTATCTGTCATCCAGCTCTGGAATGACCACTGTCCATAGACCAAGTGGACAGTGCCTGATTTGTTTCCATCTTTCCCTGCACTCCCCTACAGTTTCTCCATAATTGCTAAGACATCTTATCTATATAAGTTCATGTACTGTTGTGATGGGTTTATGTTGGCTGGACACCAAATGCCCACTAAGCCGCTCTATCACTCCCCTTCCCAGCTGGACAGAGGAGAGAGAATAAGATGGAAAACACTCATGGGTTAAGGTAAGGCAGTTTACTAAAGCAAAAGCAAAAGTTTGCATGTGCACAAGCAAAGAGGAAAATCACAAGGTTTATTCTATTCTTCCCATCAGCAGCAATGTCTGACCACCTCCTGGGAAGCAGGGCTTCAGCACGCATAGCAGCTTCTCGGGAGGCAGACGCTGCAAGCAATGAATGCCCCCCCTTCCTCCTCCTTTCCTTAGCTTTTATACCTGAGCTGACATCATACGGTATGGAATATCCCTTTGATTAGTTTGGGTCAGCTGGCCTACTTGTGTCCCCTCCCAGGATCTTGCCCTCGATGGGGGAAAAGCAAGGAATGTTGAGAGATGATGCTGGTGGCTATGCCAGCACTGCTCAGCAGTAGCCAAAATACTGGTGTGTTATCAACACCTTTCTAGGTAACAATGCAAAGCACAGCACTGTGACTACAATAACCAATGTAATTCATGTAACCCAAGTAAGTACTATTTCCACTAGAACAGCCTCCTACAGTAATGCTCATGGCAGTTTTAATATAGAGCAGGCACTACCATAACTGCTTACACTCAGTTTAACCTAGAAACCATGACTGCGTGGTCACATTTAATAGAAGCAGTAGCACTTTTGCTTCCAAATCCTGTACCCTGGAGGCTTTTCCTAAGGCATGCAAATAGAAAAGGCCTTTCCATTTATTCTCTAGTCATGAAATCCCTACAGGAATGGGACCAGATTCCTGGCTATTTTTCAGTAACAAATACATTAAAGGAAGACTGTTTAGAAACAGTACCAAAAGCTCTGAAGGCATGATACTATTTCAGCATACTTCTCAGGTCATCACTATAGAAATACACCCTTGCTTTTCAGTAGCCCTGCTGGCAAATAGAACTCAATAAAAATAGAGCTGACCAGAACAGTTAACCTCAAAATACTACTGTCTAATAAAGTCAGTTCAGTATCACATTTAGTTACTATGCAAACAGAAGATAGCCTTCACTGAAACACACAGCATCAATGTGTGAAGGTGACTGAAAAAAATATCAAACAAGTCACATAAGGTAGCTAGCTGACTAAAAGCTAGTGCTAACTTCAGGTTTTAAAGCCATTTTTTAAACACCACAACTTAAGCAGCTTTTATTTTAGTGACAAGCAGAGGGCTGGTAGAAGAGATTAATATTTAGTCAGTCCTGAGAAAAATGTGATTATCTTTACAATCCAGAGAAACTAAGTGGAATGCAGTTATTACAGTCCGTAAGCTCTATTTAGGTCCACTTAAGAGAATGTCTTGCTTTCCTACCTTTCTGTGCAGACCACTAGTAGTCAGTGAAGTCCGTAGCACAGACTCGACTAAGTGTGATTTATTATACTTGCCACCTCTAAGTCCTGAAACACACCTGCTTTGACTCCACCCTTATTCAAACCTCACAGACAATCACCAAAAACATTTAGTTTCTTCTTGTTCACCTGTTTCTCTGGACGGAGATCACCAACAGTGGAGGAATACGTAAAAAAAGCAGAGTCACAGGAGAAAAAACTCACTACTGAATACGGGTCAGTATTTAGTCAGTATTTAGTCAACAAATATGTGGGAAAACAGTTTTGTTTGTATGAAGTCAGACTCCATTTAAGTTTTGGCTTCAGAGTCTGAAAGTCACTTAAATGGTGACTTTATCTAAGAAGAGGAAGAAGGGTACTCAGTTTAAATCCCCTGCTGTGTTGCTGCTGCTGATTTATGAACTTTATCATGCCAAAAAAATCCAAAACAATTTCAAGAGAACAGAGAGCTCAGCGTGCAGCAGGTGGAAGGGCACTAGAACTCCCACATCTGAGGTTTTTTTCATCCAGACATTTCAAAATTCAACAATTTAACTGTCAAGGGGTTCAGGCCACAGATGTAGCCCACTAAGACCAAAAATGCAGCAACTTCAAATATATCGATACAATTCAGAAACACAACAGGTATACCATACCAATTACTTTTAGTGAGTTTTAATGGCTAAAAGAATTATTCTGTAGTTGTAGTCCAGACTTTTTCATTGTGACAGATTGCAGTATCAGCAACAGCTGCACTGCAGGAAACAAGTTTTTGCTTATTTACAAGAGTATGTAACATAATTTTTTTTTCAGTTAAGAACAGTATCTACCTAGAACTGAAAAGAGTTAGAGGATTATTTCAACACATGACTAGACTTGTACCATTCAGAATACAATAATACATCCCTTCTTTGAAGAATTTCAAAATGCTGTTCTGCAGTCAGGTAAGCAGTCTGTTCACATGACAACAGAAGAGATTTCCAAATGTAATACGAACACAGTAACACAAACAGCCAGGGCCTGAACTCTACCAAGAATAAATACAAGTGGGGGCAGTTTTACCTAAAGAGCACAGGTACATTTTAGTGCAAAATGAACACACTACACAAATACTAAGTGCACACTAAGTGCAAATAAATTCAGGTAGTGCAGACAAATGTGGACTAGCATCCACATTTTCAACCACAGATCATAGTGAATGCTACTCGGGTTACAAGGGTCAATACTAATTGGCTAGTGATACCAGCAGCTCGTATTTCAGCAGCAGGGACTCATTAAGCACAGTGAGAACCTCCCCACATATTCAAAAAGCATTAATGCCTCTGAATCACAAGTGGCTTCTACAGTACCTATTCAGAAGTCAATAAAGCAATGCACTTTTCTTCATTTAATGCAACACACGAAATAAAGGAAGAATATAGATTGTGTCTACAGTTTTGTCACAAGCAAGCTTTCTGCAGACATGGATGGGACAGTCTGGGATTACACATAAACAGAAGACTGTTCTATACAGGACTTGTGATGCTACTAGAAGTCTTGCTACAGTCTTCAGCGCTAAATTCCCCAGTGGAAGTGCTTCTGCTTTATGAGACAAGAAATTTTTTCTCACCTGTTTACTGGAGTCTTAAGATCCCATAAAATTTAAAAGTAAACATCAAAGGCTTTTTGATCATTACCCGTTTTAACAAAATTTAACTTTTGCCTGTATGGAAGAAAGTTTCTGAACTGAGAATTTTGAGGATATCAGAATGCAATTTTTGGGACCTCCCTAACAGATCAAGCCACCAAATTCTGTTTAGGTAAGAAGCTTTCAAACAAGACTTTTAGATTCAAGATCCACTAAAAACAAGTCAATTTTTGCCCTTCCTGACTGTTGCCCTGCCTCAACCTCTCACTCAAGTCACAAACTGAGGCTGGAGTCCTGATTCAGATGCAAATCAGATTTGCACCAGGATGCACTACCAGGCCTGGAGTAGAAGAATATCACCTAGAGCAACATTTACAAGAGCAACTCCAATGTACTTAGAAAATTCAGAGACGATTTCCAATGTTCTTAAAGTTATCTCAGCACACTTGTTCTTCCTGGATCAATAAACCAGAAGTCCAACTTCTTTTGCATCGGTATTAACATACGCAACAAGTGAGGGGCTCAAAACACTTAACCAGATTTTTACTGCATGCACTAGAATAAAGTTTCAGTACTGTTATACATTCAGCACAAGCCACTGACGTCAGAGTAGATTCCTGTATTACTACACAACATCCAGGAACTGTATTTACACGAAAGCAAAATTTATAGAGCATTCTCACTTTAAGTAAAATATCCAATCTTCACCAAATATACATTCGGAAAAGTATTCATGCCATTACTTCGGGGATCTCAGAAGTATTGACACAGCATTCAAGCCCCTATCATCACACCCCACCTGTACTCCTCTGGTTTTACAAGGCAGTAGGGAAGCTTGTTTCTGAACTTGTGGTGGGTTGACCTTGGCTTGACACTTGGTGCTCCGTGATCTATTCTATCACTCCTCTCCTCAGCAGGCCAAGTGGAAAAAATAAGATGAAAAAACTCATGTGTCAAGATAAAGGCAGTTTAATAAAGCAAAGGCAGAGGTCATTGCAAGAAACAAAGGACAACAAAAAACTTACTCCCTACTTTCCATCAGCAGGCAACGTCCAGCCACTTCCCAGGATGTAGGGCTTCAGTAAGCATAGGGATTGCTCCAGAACACAAGTGTCACAGTAAGTGGCACAGAGCTGTGTACAGAATGTCTGGGAATTTTCCCAACATAAATGTTTCATTTCTCACTGAACTTAAAGTACAGAAATGCTCTGATTAAACGGACACAAGTAAGTTATGTAAATTGAACATGTTAAAATAAGTACTAGTTACCTTTCATAAAAACAAACATACTTAATACCACAAGCACAGCTGCACTGGACCAAGCCATTACATTTGTTCAATTTTTTACATATTTCAAAGCTTCTAAAATGCTTCAGCTGAAAACAGAACATAAGTTACTTTTTATTAAAAGGTCTAAAGAGTAACACATATACAGAGTTTTTCCAAACTGAACACAGCAGGGTTGAAAGCTTCTGATGCAGGCAGAAAAGGTGTTCCTACAGAAGGGAGAAGTGCTGCTGCAGTATAATAAAGAACACTGACAGCCATATACATGTGCATGTCAGTGGCCAAGCTAAATCCAGCCTACAACACACAGCACTATGTTTTGAAGTAGACCGTGACAAAGTTCCAAGAACACAAAAAGAATTAGTCATTTCTCTACAAGTCCTCATAATCTCATTTATGCCAGAAAACCTGGGTAAGAGAAAAGGCTTCTTCCTTCTACATCCTCACACTTCGAGACTTCTGGAAGTGTTAATGCCATCTTGCCATCCACTTAATTTCTGCAATATCACCATATACTATTTAGAAGTGGTATTAGGGAATTATCCATATTTCTTGTCCAAAATTAAAACATATTGGTACTTATCACTTTGTCTTTTTACTCCCACAAACACTGGAATTCACTTTTAGCAGTGCGTCTCTACCCAAAAGTTCAGAAGCTCAAGATGTTCTAAACATCTTACACAAAAAGCCACATCACTAACCTACCTTACTTCACAGTCTGCACCTCCATGGCTTTCTGTATTTTGCTTTGTTTTAAGCAAGCTATTTCACACTACCCTTTATTTGGAAAACTTTCTGTGAAAGCTCACAAATTCCCACTGTTATTCAGAGAATACAAGATGACTACCAAAAATATGACAGTCATAACTCACATGATTTAAAACAAGCTGTTTTATCCTCTTCTTCACTTTAATTTACCACAAGCCTTCACACAGAGGTGTTTACCTGCTTACACAGCACCTTGCTCTGTGGTACACTAATGCTTCCTATGGAGACGATACATCTGCAAATCCAACAGTCCAGAGAAATCCAGTGCTGAATGAGTTTCTGAAGCTGAACACAGTAAGAAAGTCTGAAGGCAATACAGAACTGCAGCTCCTCAAGAGCAACTCCAGAATACTTAGGTGAGTAAATAAACAACCATTCATACTCCACACAAGGCCCCCTTACTCAGATATTACCAGCTCAAGTCACCTTTGCCTTCAGTCCCACCGGGCTGAGGAAGAAAGCTAATCCAGAGGATGGAAGGAGCACAGCAATGCCTGTCACTCTTTCAGAAGTCAGAGATCAAAGCTTTCCTACTAAGTAGCAGCAAATTATTATAAAATTGACTTGATTTCCAAGTGACTCTAAGGAGCTAAGATTCCTAATCAGGTAATGAAGACATGTCTACTTTGCCATTACAGTACCTGTATTTTGTCCTATCCCTCACACACAAATAGTCCTTATGACTCAAAATGCCTGCCATGAAGCAAAGATGCAAAAAGGTATTGAGAAGCTTGCACAGCTATCAGGGGATGGCTTCCAGACAGCAAGTAAGGCACAACTGATCTCTGGTAATAGCGCTGTCAGGAAGAAGTTCCTGGTAGCAGTCACATGCTACTTTTCCATAAGATTTAGCCAGATCAGAACAGAATCCCTTCTGGAAAACCTAAACTACAGATTCTGCCAACCCTCTATTCCCTGCTTTTCCCCTCTCTAAGTCAGGAAAAGCACAAGTAGTCTATCCACAAGAAACGGTCAAAGTAATTTCTGAATTAGTGAAGTGAAAATAAAGCAGTGAAAGAAAACGTTCAACATCCAGTATTGCTATCTATGCAGGATAAGGAAGACACTGAGAAAATCTATCATTTTAACTGCTCCTAAACCACAGGCTTTCCCAGAAGACTATACAGCAAGTCAAAGCTGATGAGAAAACTAAGTATAAACAAGTTGCTGTGCTGGTCAGAACACAAGCATCCAGAGAATATTCTTAGAATTATCCTTGATAATGCACACAATAGAACAGTTAATGGAAATCATCACTTCAGCAGGACATAAAATTTCTCTTTTCATAAAGGCACTCATTGTGTAAACTGTCCTATGAACAATAACCCAAACATCTGCACTAACAAACAGATGATAAATAACACTCCTCCTTATTCATGGCAGGAGCCATCTGTTCATCTAGCTAACCCAGCTAACCCCAGGCAAGTGTGGCGAGCACAGCCACCACAACTTGCTCATGTTATACATCTTCATACTCCATGTTTCAGTGCATGTTATTTGTGTTTCCAAGCTGCAGTACCATGGCATTAACTATAAGTCTTAAACACACACACCTACAATGAAAGACTCCAAACACCAAAGAAAATTACCTCTGGTCTTCAGTTAAAGAACACAAGTGGACCACAGCCTCTTATGCATGGGGAGGCCAGACTGACTACAGAAACTACATTCTCATCCTCTTAGACATATTTTTCTTTTCTTTCTTGCTATTCTATACTATTTTTTTTAAGCTTAGTCTACTTTTCTTTCAACTGAATGCAACTTTTTAAGAGAACACTTTATGGAGTTTACACAGTGGATTCTATCCAAAACTTCCACTAAATTTCCACGGCTTAGCCCTTGCATACAGGAATACTTGAGCAGTTCCTGTTATTCCGAAATTCAATGGCTTTCCTTAACTGTAGATCTTTTCATGCATCTTACCCACGCAGCTCCATCAGCTCTCTACTCTCACTACCGTTAACTCCAGCACCTCACTCCCTTGCTGCCGCTGGATTCCCTCGTGCGGTGGCAAGACCCTGGTGCCCCCCGCACCAAACAAACCCGCCTGCTTCGGCAGAGACACATTTTACTGTGCCGAAACCTGGTGTGGGCAGGGTCGGGAGGAGAGGGAGAGGGACCAGAGCCCTCCCTGCCCACGGCTGCGGGGTGTGCGGGTTGCCGCCTGGAAAGGGAGAAGCGGGGACCGCTCCGTACCTGACCCAGTTGTCGCGGAACTTGCTCTGCTGGGGCTGGTTCAAGTAAATGGTGCGGGCTGGTGCCTCGTCCAGATCCGCCGCGGACGTGGCTCCGGACATCTCATCATCCGCCTTCTTATAGCCCGATGTTGAACAGACCGGTCCTGCGGGGAGAGCGCGGAGAGGAGGCGGTCAGCGAGGAGCCGCACCTACCGGGGCCGGGCCGGCAGCTCTCGAGGCGGGGGCCGCGGCCGGTGGGGCCGCACGGCGCCGCGGGGAAGGGCCGCGGGTGGGCGGTGAGCGGCGGCGAGCGCGCCCTGCCCGGTGTTTACCACGGCGGCGGCTGGTAAATAATGGCCGGGCAGGGAGGGGGCGCGTGGCCACCGCAGGGAGCTGGCGGCGGGGACAGCCCGGGGCCCGCGCCCCCCGCCCCGCGGGGATGGGCCGCGCCCCGCCCCGGCAGCACCGCCCCCGCGCCCGCCTGGGCCAGTGCCAGCCCCTCTCCCGCCGGGAGTCGGCGGGTGGCGTTCCCGCGGCCGGTATCCCCCGCCTTCCAGCCTTGTAGGCTCCGGCGAAGGGAAGCGGGGGAGGAGGGCGGCCAGCACCCACCGCACCGCCGCGGGGCTCCCGGTCCGTTCCGCTCCTTGGCGCTGCCTGCCCGCGGGCAGCGCATCCCGGGCGGCCGAGCCCGGAACCGCGCTCAGAGAGCGGCGCATCATCCCCGCCAGACCTCGCCCAGGCCCCCGCGGCGGGACCGAGCGGCCTTCTGCTCGCACCGTACGGGGTGGCCACGGCCGGGTCTGGCGTGGGAGTCCGTACTCAAAGACAAGACTCAGTTTTAGACTGAAATGAGAAAAAGACTGTATTGCTTTACACTTACAGTTTCAAAGCTTCGACTTGAGGCTTCTTCAGCTTATTTTCATCTCCAGCTGTTCTGGAGTGAATTGAGTTGTATAAGCATTGTTTAGCTTTGCATTACAGGAATGGGAAAACATGAGGGAAAGGAGCCAGCTATTTCCTCTGTCAAGACTCAAAACATTAGCAACGTTGTGAAGACAGGTTTATTGCTTTCCCCTTCCATTCTAAGCCACGGAGATAGTCTGACTTACTTGAGCTGTAAATATATTAGATAAGAACATCAGTTTATTCAATAAGCCATAGATTTACAAGTTAGCAGAGGTGGCTCTAGAGAAGAGTAGGACTACTCGTTTTGTAATAATCTATTAGAGGTGTTATGTTAGGCTTATTTGAAAAATTCATTCAAAGGTTAACATTTAGAAGCAACTGCTGTAAAGCCAAATCTATTTCTGATTTCTGTATAAATTCAAAATCATACTGCAAAAGAAGGTGATCTGATCAGATAGTGGCTAAAAAGGACTCTTGCAATGAATAGGAGAGCCCCCTGAAATTACGTCCTCCTTAACTAAAGCTTGAGAGAAAACCTTCCATCCTACGCAGCCTTAATATATTAAGCGTTTAAGTACTAGTACTGTGTGAAAACTTGTCCCATTTAAGCACAACATAGTTCTAAGCTAACACTCATCCCAGACTTTCTCAGTGATTGATTCTTTATTGCTAGTGCAAACATGCTCTATATCTCCTCTAGCTGTCAGCCACTGGAGGGCAACGTTACCCATTCATAGTAGGATACAGTCAAGCACACAAACTTTGCGGTGCTAGTAGCCGGCCAATAAAGGTAATGTAATTAACACACTGATGTGCTTTCAACTTGCCAAAGGCAAGCGTTGCACACTGAATTCATACTTTGGAGACATTAAGCTGACTTGTAAGTACGAGGCTAATTAATTGATAACTCATTTCAGTTGAAACTAATTCAGAGAGCAAAAATATGCCAACCGGATCATTTTTATATTGTGAAAAAGGACATAAATTGAGAAAGTGAAATATGAAGACTATACACTATGCAAGGCAATGCCATTATGATACTATATTAGGTTATTCAGCCTAAAGAAGCTTGCCACAACAGTTCAACCTTGCTGAGTATTCTCCCCTTCAAAAAACCCCAGAACTAAGAGCACTACTGGATACTTGTTGTCCTTTCCCATTGATTCCATGTTGTGTAACTGCAAAGGAGATCAAACAACACTCTTAAGAGCATTAAGTGCAAGGAAGCTTTCATCTGTTTTTCTAGTCAGGCTCCAAAACAGAAGCACAATTATTCCAGAAAAACATGCTGTAAAAATTGCTGGTTTTTTCCAAAGACCTTATTTGTTTTGTTTTTCATATATCCCTCTGATGCTTGAAGTTATCCTGATGACTAGTTCTCCTCTCCACAAAGTATTATGAAGCGGTCCCAGAACTTTAAGGATTAACTGAGTCAATACAGCTGATAAAGTTCAGAGTTATTTAGGTTTACTTAACACACTATGCTCTTGGCTACTTTCTCCAAGACAGGTACCGCAAGGAAAATTTGCCTTACTCTTTGAATGCACTGAAATATTTTCAAAGCAGACTTGTGAGTGTGTAGAAACAGCTGCAAAAAGGTTTTCGTTTCTCAAAGTGGCTCAAGCCAGCTGCTTCAACTCTAAGTGGAATAACGCTCATTTTGGAAGATTATCCAGTAATCCTGCCCATCAGGAATGCCTTTCACCTCCCTCCCCTGTTTACTAAGCAGATCACACCAAAAAGCCTGCAGACAGCGACCTTTACTACTGGCTACAGATGCTTTCCTTTCCCTGCACTTACAAAAGTTAAGGAGCTCTGAGCTTCTAGGGGGTTCTGGTGGGCAGCAGTCCCAGGGGTTACACCACCTTCAGAAAGCATCCCCTTCAAGGACACCTGACCACATGCAGACAATCACTTCAGCCATGCAAAAGCAACTTCACCTCTGTTCCTTGTTTCAGAAAAGCTATGGATAAATAAAGCAGACTTGACCACCTTCTACAGTGGTAGAACTTAAAACTGAAGTCTCAGCAGTTTTTATTCATAGTAGTGTTTACTTCCCTAATCCCCAGGAATTAGACTCATTGACTTCATTTTAGGGCACACCAACTTTCCACTCTGGAAAGGTGTCTCTCCCACAAGACCTGCATATTTTCTGTTATTTACCCATGGATTTGCAACTCTGCTATGCAGTTTATCTTGTATAAAACTATTCATGCTTTAATTAGTAGTAATATTAATAGTAGACCATTGTCCCTTACAGCCTCTTCATTTCACATGCTTAGCTACATCAAATTTTGGATGTTTAACTACATCGATATTAAGTCTGTATCATAGAATTGTTTAGGTTGGAAAAGACCTTTAGGATCATCAAGTCCAACCATAAACCCAGCACTGAAAAGTCCACCAGTAAACTGTCCTGAAGCACCACTTTTACATGTTTTTTAAACATCTTCAGTGATGGTAACTCAACTACTTAGATCCTTGCAGAGATTCAGCATTGTCCAATACACTTTGCTTCAATTCTGAGGCATAAGACACTTAGTGCAGGTAATACTGTGTCACACTGCACTTTAAAAGTTCAGTGAGTGAGACCTGAGTTATAAACTCCCTTTTATAAAGCCCATTCATTTCTTCAAGGCTCTTAGTTCACACTATTTAACAAATTTATTTTCTAAAAAAAGATAGGATTAAAGCTTGACAAAAATAAGGAGATTTTATAGCTTTCTCTCATCATAAGGGAAATCAGACTTGATGCCCTGACAAATTCACATGGCATTTATTATCACTTGAAAAGCAATGAATTATGGCTTAATGCTCTTACCAGGCCTGCAAAGATGACAGTTTCCATGTGTATCTGTCTCCTCAATGTCTGCTCAGTAATAATCATACCTTCTGTATGATTAATAAGTAAAGTGTTGTGAATTCTGTACTGTTTTTAAAGATGAGTTCCTTGGGATGCTTGCCAACTGTCAGAAGTCACAAGAGAACTCATGCTGAAATTATCACTTTTCTCTTAAGAAGATTAGCCAGCTAGTTACTACTTCTAGCTTGGTGATGTGCTTAATTGCTCTAACACAGGTTCCATTTTTAAGAAAGAGCGATAATAGAGCAATTAAGCCCCTCACCACGACAGCAGAACCACAAGCTATGAGAGACAGCAGGTTTGTACATGAGAAGTTCACCAAACAGGCTTCTTCGTGTCATTTAGAACCTAAAGCAAGATTAAGAGTGTTTATACCCAGGAATCATCATACTGATTCCGCGCACTCTTTGCAGGAGTAGGATCTAGTACAAGAAAGGACACTGAGCTAAAGAAGCTGCCCCCACTAGAGCAGAGTTGGTGTCAGCCTCCAGCAGTCCTTTCTCACTGTGAGAACTCAGACTTGTGATTGTATAAGCTTAGAATTGCAAAGTAGAGAGTCCTCTATGCCTCCAACTGTAGTAAGTTTTGAATAAATAGACATAAGAAAGACCGCTTTCCTCAGAGTGAGAGAGCCTCACCACAAGCCTCCAAACTCTGTCATTTACTGAACACATGGCATTTTTCTTATTGGTTAAGCCTCAAAAAAAGAGTTAGCAAAGTGAACATCTGAGAAGGTAAGAGCCATATTTAGGGAAGTGGTAGACAAGTTTTCTCTGCACTGAAATACAAAGTTAGTTCTTAACAAGCCACCTAGCTTTGGTAACACCATTACTTTCTTGGGATAACATTTTTTTCACAGGATTCCTGTCACAAACTGAATATCAAAGAGGACACCGAATGAGGAGTTCTGCAGTTGAGAATTGTCAACAAGTTAATACATGAACAGTGACTTTGAAGCTTGGCTAAGTGAGCTGGTTTTACCTGAAACCATTCTTTCTTACACTGTTTCATTATCTGCCTTCACTGTTCAACAGAAATGCACTTGAAAGTTAATCTAAAAGTGCATAAGGTAGGAGTTCAAAGAGATAGAGCACAGCATGCTCTCAACAGAAGATGCAGGACATGAACTTGGCCACCAAGTCCTCTGGGAAAGCTTTGTTCCCACTAGGACTGGAATATCTAAACCTTAAGTTACAACCAGTTCATGTGAAAAAACCTGACAATGCTATGGCTTTAATTTTTAGGAATTTAGAAAACTTCTACAGTGTTCCATAGTGTAAAATTGTAGGCAAACATTCTGACATACTCATGTCTGAAGAAAGGAAGTTCTGGAAGAAGTCACAGTGGAGCTTTTATTTTCTAACTCTTCTATTATCAAAAGTACTTTTAAATATGCTTCCTTCATCATAGATAAGTCCTGCAAAGTAAGATGTCTTTAGATCACCTACATGCAAATAACCAGGGTTCATAATAGCAACAGCCTGGAAGTTAATACCACAGTTGCAAGACATCTCTCATTTCTCTGTAAAAGCACCATGGATGTTATTAAAACATATCTTTCAGGAACTTAAAGCTTTCAGCAGGTACAGTTAAGAAGTTTGGTATCCAATTAACTTTGATCATGAAAATATGAACAATCTTGTCAGTTTTAATAGGCAGTTATAAAACTTTCCTCAGCTTTCCCAAGACAGTTCCTTGTGGTTTGAGGCCAACCAGAACTTCTGTTTACTAAAACAATCTTTTATACATGATAGTAACAAGTGTAAGATTTGCACAGTAATGGAAAAGTTGACTGGGAGAAAGGAGCAAAGTACTTTATATTTTCAGCTGGGACTTCACTAATACTGAGTTTCTCATCTAGTAGTGTCTAATCAGCTTAGATGGTAAAGAGTTACCTAAAAACATAATGGTGTCAGTTCTGCTAACATGAGTGCTAAGCATAAGCAGTTAAAGTCTTTTAGACTTGAATACTAACATTCAGGGCTTCAGTCTAGGATAACAAGGAGGCCATGACAAATTCTAGTGACAGAAGGCAGTTGTTAGCTGTAACATACACAATATATGAGAACACATGTACCCAACCTTCAGAGTATCATCAAGAAATGTTTGTGATGCTGGATGCAAAAGCTATCCCTTCATATCTGTCATTCAAGGCAGTAGGAACCCTACAATGGGGCTCGTACACTAAGAGGTTGAAATGCTTGCCACCATGCAACATTAATAAAGTGGACAACAAATCAGTACAGTTAGTATGTGAAATACTATTGCAGATATCTAAGTGACTACTCAGCCAGACCAAGCCCCTCTGCAGGAAGACACATAAGCAGTATTATGTACAGTCCCAGGGAAGGTACTGTTTTTCTTACAGACTAGAGACAATATAAAACAGAAAAGGTGGAAGTGAACTCAGTTCTGACTCTGTAACTCATGGGTTCATTCTCCAAATGCCTGTAAGTGCTGGTTTGGGTTTTCAGGGGTTTGGTTTTGTTTGGGTTTTTTTAAGCAGTTGCATATTCCAGAAAAACTATGAGGATACTAAGTGAGCAAAACAATATGGTTGGAGTTCTTCACACTAGAATTTATTCTTAAAAGTTAACCTCAATTTGTGTCTGTCAACAGCTAAAGCTATAGTAAAAAAAACTTGTGTTCAGCTAAAGCAACTCAAGATTGCTATGGACAGTCCTACTACAAATCAAACTTGGGACAGGGAATCTTAAATCTCTCAGATAACTTCCCTGTTCAAATCAGAACACGGAAAGTCATCCATACCTTTATAGCAGATCTTTTATAAAAGCACAGAAGGAAATCAGTTTTGTAAGTTTACTTTCACAGAATTATTTTCTGTGCTAGATATAGACCAATAAACAAAGCAAGAGTCGGATGAAGATGTCTCAGTTGAAGACAGTAGCCCCAAAAGGATATTAGAGTAAATGAATCTTCAGAAGCACAACAGGAGACAACTGGACAAACAAACCTTATTTTCTGGATTCCAGGATGCAAGGAGGAAGTTGTCATCCATCAAGTTAACACAGAAATTGCAGAGAAAATTAAACAGACACAGGTCTGTAACTTAGCTCTTTTTCTCTTTATAGCTATGCAATGTGTGTATATTATCAAAATTAACAAGACTAAGAAGGGTATTGATGGGCAGAAAAGTTAGCAAATGTGATAATGCTCAAGGATTTCACAAGTTTCTTAAAACTCAAGTGTAGTTACCTGCAAGAGTAAGTTACGACCGAGAGAAGCTGCCACACAGAAAGAGCTTCTATCAAGCTTCTCTCTGTAAAAGAAGCTGTCACATTAGAAAGAGATCACTTGTCAGCCTACTCTGAGACCAATTTGGGGGATAATTTCATTTAGTTAGTCAACAACACAAGACAGGTGAGTGGCTTCTAATTTGGGCTTGCTTACTTTGAAGCCTGGATTGCTACATTGCAGCTTACAAGTGTCAGTCCTTAAGAGAAGCATTAATCCAGTCTTCAGGAACATACAAGTGTTAAATATCCTACAGTGCAAACACCTAACAGTGCACTTCAGGGATCACCGCAAAGACTGCTACTATAAAAACAGAACTCAGCTAAGCCAAAAGAAAAGCTTGGATGTACTTGTCAGTCCAAGGAAGACCAATTCACCGATATCATGTAACTACAGAAGAACTGCAGTGTTATAATACAGAGATACTCACAGTATAGGTGAATCAGTAGGTCATAGCTGATTGATCAATTGTGTTAACAGACCCACAGCATCAGTAGCTCTCGCTTAACTAGAACTGCATACATTTATGACAAACTTCTTGTAGCCTTAGCTGATACAAAAGCAACTGTTGAGACTAAAGAAATCAGAACATTTGCTTGGCCCTGTTAATGTTAATGTTAAGCCTAAAAAGGCATAGTACATGCTTTGTGCATGCTCTGTTTATCTCAGATTTAAACTAAGTTTGACAACACTGAAAATGGTCTTTCTGAATAATCTTAAATTACTAACTAGAATGTTCTTAACTCTAAGAAATTCAAGGCACAAAACACTGCTTGTTTTGAGGAGCAGTCTCCAATTGAAAATGGAATTGCATGCCAGAGACAGCTGGAGCCTGGATGTTGATCCATACGCCCAAGTTCATCTGAATGAAGCAGCTAAATGTTGTCACAAACAAAACATTTCTAGCAGAATGCTAGAGACACTTCAGAGAACTAAACAGCAGCAGCCTCAGGGGTTTACACTTTAGCAGAAACTGTATATAGAGAAGATTCAGAGGCACTGTCATACAAAATATTGCGTATTTCAAGAGACAGAACAGAACTCTTAGTGAGGCAAGGGATAAGAAGCAGGTCCATCCAATAAAATTCACTTCCCTCTATATGAACAGCAGACAGTCACACTGTTCAAAGCAAAAATGAGCTGGCAGAATACTCAGGTAGGGGAAAGTGGGCTTTCTGTGGTATGTGTTAAGGTCTCCTTCGTCCATTTCTTTTGCATCTTGGAATGACAAAATAAAGGTCTGATGTTTCTATTCCCTCTAATAATCCCCACATGCAGCCTTGGTGAGACCACAAGAGGAACAGCACTTGGCCTAAAATAGCTCTTCTCCATCTCCTAAGTAATTTTGTACCTTCTCACTTAATGTCAAAAACAAGCAGCTTCTGCTGATAATGCTGAGCTAATAACACTGCACATGATCTATTCTTATTCTGCCTCAAGCTTCATAGCCACAGCTGTCAGCTAAATTCCGAGGTTGAACCTGTATCACTAGTAAGTGAAAAAGATAATTCCTTCTTCCCGTGCTCCAGCTTCCAGACTAAGTTTACAAAAACATTAGGGGCACTAATAATTGACACCAGTTAAAACAAGTGGCTTGTTGTTAGTTTTAAGTTCCCATATTGCATTGAACAAAAATGGTGTTGCTAGAAGGTTCACTCCTATTCTGCTCTTTCCTTTTGTTCTCCAAACTCACTTGTGTATTTGCTAGGAGTTTGTCACCATAACCTGGACTTCAAGCAGGTTTTTTTTGGTATCCACAACATATGTCTGATTTATAAGAACCAATGATACATCTGAGGCCTGAAAAAATAAATTTCAGGCAGCATATGAGTTAGATCTAATAGCCTGACACAAAGTTGAATACTCAGCTTCAGCAGCTACTGTTCAACACCAAAATTCAACAGAATTTTAAATAGGCAAGAAGTACTGCAGCTCCAGTAAGCTCGAGGAACCTCCCAAGCTGCCACTGAAACCCCCAAGTTTAAATCCCAACACTTCATGTGCAATAGGTTTTCCCAAAGCTGTTCAGACTTCTCAAACTCAGATTTAACTCTGAAAGCTACCTATGAGTTCCATATGCTCCAGGTTTCCAACAACTTAGCAAATGCTATAACAACACCAAAGCATGCTAAAAGAAATGTGTCATCAATTTTTTTTCCGACAAACAGCATATGTCTTGAACAAGCCCCACAAGAAGCAGCACTAAGGCAGCTTTGAAGGAGGTAATGGAGGCATTGGTTCAGCGAGAAGTCAATATACCAGGCACTGCTTCTGTGTTCTATGTTTGGGGTTACATGCTTTTAAGACTCTGGAGAACAACGTTTCTGCTCACCCGCAGGTAATGTCACATGTCAACATTTCACTGCTCTTTTCACAAATTTTTTTTTTTTTTTAATTCCTGGATTAGCATGGCCTACCAGCTGTTAATTGAGTTCAAAACACATGCACACATTAGAAAACACTGAACAAGTCTTCAGCATTTGAGACAGTGTGGAGGGTACTGGATTTAGCACTACTCATTTAACATAACTTAGAAGCATTTTTATGGACAAGGCAACAGGGCAAATGCAGATGAATTGGGCAAACATGTAAAAACACATCATGTTCATTCTGCACACACTTTCAGCCTCTGAAATAAAAGCAACTGTGTCTTTAAGTTTATTTTGAATTTTCAGCTCAAAAAAAAAATCTTTCTATACAAAGGAAAAAAATGTAAAACACTGAAACCATTGCATTTAACAATGTAAAACAGTAATTCTACTCCCTTCTTCCAGTCTCATTAATTGCAGTTCCTTCAATGCATTAGATTTGATTGTTAAAATAGTTTTTAAAAAGTGAACATAAGGTGGCAGAAGCTACAGCTAAATTGGACTCTTACACTTCAAACGAAAATAAGCATCTCTCCTGTCAGTAATCCCACTGCTCAAGGAAGATCCTGAAATTCTAGTCCTTTTGCCAGATACACCTTGGATAACCATGACTAGTAATCCCATTTTGGGCCATATACATAACTATCAGGTACATGTATCTGTTACGTGATTAGTGAAATATTTCAAAAACAGCCATCAGAAATCTCCTTAGCACAACTGACAGTCACAGCTAATCCTCACAAGAAAGCAGTTACAGCCTTCTCTCCTCCCACCTTTGAGGCCTGTTTCCCTGTATTAATATTGGTTGAAGCTAAAAATATCCTTGGCACATCATAATTCTATTAGCATTCTGACACCCAAGTGCTTTTTTCCTTTCTGTAATGCATCTGCTCTGCAACAATTTACCAACAGCTTTAAGCATATCAGCTGCAAGCACAGCTGAACTTGATTTCTAAGAGACCAATTTAAACAAGAAAAATAAATGTTTTTCCATTTATATGCTTATTATTTAAAGCTATCTGTTGTCTTCTGCTGAAAGCCCAGAGGCCTGTAACACTGGCTTGTAGCCAACACTAGATTAGAAAGATTTACTGAATACATAGTGACCTTCTGCTCTAAAGTGTTCCCAACGCTGTTGTTCTTAATTCTGTCCACCCCCAGTTCAGTGTAATGAGCAACAAAAGCAGCTGCCCATTGTACAGTTACCTAGAGAGAAGCATCTCTTCCAGCGATGGCACAAAGACATGATGTTCGCTCCTTCTTGCACTGGCTGCATGGAGATGAAAACAGCAGTAGTCCTTCAAAGATCTCTACAGCATTAGCAGGTCTCAAAGCTGATTAAAGTGATCCCCATGGTAATCTGTGAAATATATGTTTGCACTTTCAAATTGCTCTGCATTGGATTCACAGAAGGCAAGTGTGCAGTAGGTGTCTGTGTATACCCATGAACAAAGAGACAGCTGTGGCTTTCACTGAAACATTTTAATATGTTTCAACCAAAAAAAAAAAAAAAAGAGAAATTCAGCATAGTATTTCAGCACTTGAAACAATGATCTGCCCAGTTCCTCAACTTTTGACACACACACCCTCCCCCACTAGATTTCAAAGCACAATTTCTCAAGTGAAATCCTACTACAAAGATACAGTAGAACTCAAGTTCTGTTCCTACCAGAGATGGTATCTGTGAGGTTACAGGTCATTATACCTGCAGAGATGAATGGGTCTCTAAGGATTATTTTTAATTTACTTTCCCTTGCCTGTGAGCAAGGTTAATAGCAAAGTATTTTGGCTGTCAAATGAAAAGGTTAAAAACTATTTCAGCTATCACTTCAGCTAATAAAAAATCCTCTCCTTTAAGAAAGGAAATAGTAGTTTTCATTTGCTTTTCACCTGTAGTAACCCCATGAGAATGTGTCTCTCTTTAGAGTCACATGTACTTATGTCAGATGCACCTTGGATAACCATGACTAGTAATCTTATTTGTGGGCCACATATCTCAATATCAAGCACTAAGAACCGTTTTCCAGGGTCCTTCCTCCCTGGCAGTCTGTCTCTGCCCCACTCCAAATTATTTGCTCGCTTTTTGGATAGGGAATAGAAAACTTAAAACCTCAGAAGACACTCATAGGAGGAGGTAAGGATTTGGCTTTTTGGACTGTATCAGAAGCAACCATGCCAGCAAAGTATTAGATCTGTAGAATAGTTCCCTGTGGCCACAGGGCTACTTGAGTGGTGCATCTGCTATTTTTAGCAAGGGAGTAGAGTTATGCTAGGACAACTGTGTACTCTGAGAAAGCCAGACCACATTAGCAAGGAAAGAAGACAGGAACCACCACTGGCTGTTAAGTACCAACTGCACCTTGGCCAGTTCAGTCTTTCTGAAGCTACCAGCACACTAGCATTACATCATCAGCTTGGGGGTTTAGTTCTGTTCATGCCTGTGCAAAGCCAGACTCCACCTATGAGAGGTATATCAAGCCCATCTCTTTCATGAACACAAAGCTGCATGGAGCAGAAAATCAGACATGACCTGACAACTGGCCCCAGTAAGGCTGGCAAGAGATAATCACGTAAGGGATATCAAATAATTATGAGCAACATAATGACAGGAAACCATGGAAGACACTGCTAGCTACAAGTAAGTGCTTTTTCCTCAGGAGAGGAAGGTAGCTCAAAATTTTAGGTGCTCTTATCCTGCTTTCATTAGGGAAGCATGTTGCATAATGCATGAGGAAAACATCTGAGAACAATGTTTGAGAACATTATCTATTCCCTACACAGATGAATCCATGAGTAGATAGTATTGTATCCGCTTTTCCTCTGCATACAGTTGTACTTTAACTTCCTTACTAAAAAATGGTAGAGAGCTTTTCCTTCTGCGGGGAGTAAGAGATTTGTGCTCCTCAAAGAAGACTACTCTGTAGAGAAGTTTAAGCTGCTTAACACTTAGAGTTCAGATTTCCAGCCACTTCTCTGCCCACACCCTCAAATACATGATCACTTCACTGTGTGCTGAACAGCTGTAGCACCTTCATTCCACACAAAGTGACTACTTGACTGTGTATCTACCAGGTGGTGGCCAGCAAGGCACCTTCCCTAAGCACAGTCAGTGGGACAGGCAAAGAGAAATGCAGCACAGCACTGGAAACCAGCACAATGCACACAGCCACAAGCAGAGCTCAGAATCCTGCAAGTTGTTAAAAAAAAAAAACAAATTTCACCCAATTAATAACTTGCAATAAAGCAAATATCTCTTCATTCTTTGTACTTCAGTATGGAAAGCCAGTCAATACGTCGGACAGGTTTCTGGCAAGCCAATAAGAAGGACTAAAAGCCAGAAACCAAACACCACAACTGGCTTAAGTGCATTTGTTCCTACTCTAGTGACTCCATGAGTACTGGCCACAAACCACACTAATTAGCAATTACTCAAGTCTTGTAGCAGCTAATGATTTCTCAAGTCTGGAATGTACTTCTTAACAGTTAGACATAAATTATATTTGTTATATAACTATTTGGATTTTTAGTACCTTACAGCAGAAATAGGACATTTTGTTTAAACATTAAGTTAGAAAGCCCACATTTGAATAACTTCAAAATGGATTTGGTATCACCAAAATTCATGGGATTTTTGTTGGGATAAACTGACAAGTTCTCCACTCATTACACCTCATCATCCCACCCAATATTATTTTAACTGCTATTTCATTCTAAGATGTTAAAAAACTTTAGCATGTCAACTCCAAACAGATTGGTGGGGGTAGCATCTACTCCCTTCTGTCTGAGGCTGCTGTTTTGAGAACAGAATGGCTGAATATTAAAAAATAGCATCAGTTTCTCACACAGTGTATTCAAATGATTTAAGATAATTGTACTGTTGTATCAAACCCCACTAGTTCAAGCTCTGTTTTCCTCGTAAGGAAATCAACTTTACAAATGCAAGTAGCAAGCAGGGTAGTAACTGCTCCTATCACTTGCATTTAAGAGTATTTTCCAGCCAAGAGTTAAGGCATAACCAATTTCCATTTATTGTTCATAGCTGGATGTTGTTTAACTTCAGAAACCTGCTCTTTGCCCTCCTCCAGTATTCATGCTTTTAAGATTTATATAAAGCATCTGTTCAAAGAGTCCTGAAGTAAAACTTGAATTGAGCACCAGTTTTATTCTTTCGTGATGGCAAACATTGACAGATGTGCATAGAACTGCCCGCAGGGTCATGAAAACTACTCTTCTAACAGGCATTTGTTAATAATGAAACAGTAGCTGTAGGTTCTCTTTTAAATATATTTCCCTAGCTTGTATAATCAAAGATTCAGGTTCCCTACCACAGACTGGGAAGGGAATTAATTCTCAGAGCAGCTCAGCAGCTAGGGAGACCTCGAATAATTTAGTATTTGAGAATGTAACCTCAAATAATTTAGTAAGAGAATTTTCAGTTTTTATCAGATCATCTCCAAACTGTTGATAGCATGCCGTATATCAGGAAATAGTAAACACATGTATACAAACACATGCAGTACAAACAAGAAAAAAAAAAAATCAATTTCCAGCCTCTTACTCTGGGCTGTAATATTGTTTGAGTAAGATTAAGGTCTCTTAATCTTGATGAGATTAGTGATGAGTCAGCTAATTCACATTGATGGAATTTTAATGGCAAAAAGTATAACAATTTTGATTTCATTATTGTGCACCAAAGTCCATCCTACCCTAAGATCTACAGAGGACTCAGCTTTTTACATATCTATTCTGTTTATTTAAATATATATTACAATCAGTAAATCTGAGCTTCATCACAATCTATTAATCCTCTAAAGGATACCCTCCTATATTCCCCTCTCTAAAAAAAAAATTACTTCAAATACTTTCTTTTCAAAAGGCAAGGGGAAGAAAGGAAATTCCAAGTGTTTTTTCCAGAGCAAAATGAGAGCCTGAAAAAACAGCCAGGTTATGCTACCTTCTGTTTTGTGAGGCATCCTTTGACTAGCAGTGAAGGTATTTTGTCCCATCCGCTAGCAGTTTTTTGTTTCAGATCAGTCTTACAGCAACCAATAAGTTTCAAATTTAAAGAAAAAATAATTTACTGCAGCTTGGAGAAGTTTTGTAGTTTGAATAACTTAGTCTTCCAAGTTGTTGACTTCTCTTGTAAGAAATCCAGCAAGGTACTAAAACATTAATTCATTTCAAGAATGACTTCAAGCCTTAATCTCAAGGCTAATAGCAAAGAAGTACACCAAATCCCACAACAGAGAGAGTATTGTGGCCTGAAGCCCCCACAACTTGTCTGAAAGAAAAGCATCTTGCTGAAGTATGATTTTTCATTACTATTTATACAAGTGCACCATAAAACTAGGCAAGCTCTAAGGATAAGAATGATGTACACCTACCACCAAATTTGCGCTGCCTGCTTACTACTCGCTACATAAGCATGCATGCTTAGAGGCTTCTTATGGGACAGCTCTAAACGCTGGCCCATCTACACACATTCAAGTGCAGCTATCATCTTAAAAAAACGCATTTTCTAAGACACCTAGCATGCAAAGAAAGAGAGAACAAGTTTTCAATAAAGCTACATTTCTTCCTAGATTAGCTTGGTACTACCTTTAGCCAGCGCCCTTGATGTTTACAAAGTGCTTTTCTTTCTGGAAACTATTATTTATCAAGCAATCACAGTCAAAATTAAAGCACAAACCATAAATTTTATCGTTGTAGAAAACATGAAAGAGGATAACAGTCACTCATATTCCCATGCTAGTGGCTAGAAAAAGAGGCATCTTCCAGTATTCAAACATAGGAGACACAGGATCCTACTGTAAACATGCCTTCTGCAATGTTGCCAACATATGATATGACAAAACATAGGAGCTAATTGCACCTCTGAAACCACTTCTGTACTTGTACAGCAAGACCACCCCTGCCATGTATATTGGGAATACAGCTTTGTCAGTCAAAGTAATCTATGACTTTCATGAAGACATTCAAGACTACCAGAGAACAGTTCTTCAAACGCTGATTTACAAACGCCACTAGGAGAAAAAACCTTGCAGCAGGACAACCAACTTCTCACTCACTGTCACTGGATCTCCTTTCCAATTAATATGAAAACCAATGCACAGAAACCCAGCCTTTAAATAAATAGGAGTAACGTCTCTTATACATCTGTTATCTAAAGATAATACTAAATAATCATAGTGAACTATTTTCAATTTTGTGAATTAATACCCTTCCATGTAGCTTCTGTTCTACTAACTTGGACCACCAAAACAAACTAAAGTAGCACGACTATTAATAGATAATCCTTGCAATCCAGTTAGCAATGCTTTTGTCTCACTTATCAATGCACTTGCTTCCACATTAAATGGCTTTCTACTTTAAAAAAAACAAAATATTGATGTCAATAAAGAAGATTAAATACTTGCAAACAATGTAATACTATCAATAAAGAGAACAGGCATTTTTGTTTCATCCTTTTATTCTTAATATCATTTTGGGTAAACAGCAACAAAAGACAAATATTCATTATGTTAAGATAATTCTATTTGCTGTAAGTAGCCTGAAGCCACTACAGTTTCTTGCATTTATTTGCACTTACATTGCATTAAAAGTGCTATAGAGTTGATTTAGCTATTTTTTTTTCTTTCTAGAGGCAAGAATGCTAGATCTCTGTAACAGGGAAGATAAAAACATTTAACAAGATCTTGGGTCACAGGATAAAGCAAAGAAATGCATTCCTCATACCCTGTGGCAGTAGCACTTGACCTATGCCTGAGACTGCTGCCTTCTAACAGGCCAGACAAGAACTCATTTACCAGCTGAAACACATACAAAAAATGCCTCATAAAAGAAAAGGCCACACATCCACTAATCCAAAAGCAAACTGCATCACTTACCAATTCTTGCCTAACAAAGCCCTATGGCCTAATTTCTGGCCTTTGGCAAAAGTCTGAGAAGTTAAAGATTCAAAGATGATACACTCTAGTTACAAGCACAGAGACCAAGCACAGCCTCTTCCCTACAGGTTTTCAAGACAGATTTAATGCAGCCCCAACACTCTTCTCATGAAAGTTGTTCTAATGATTAATGGATCCATAGCAACTCCCTTATGAGCAATCCTCATTACATACCAAAACACACTGAGTTTAAAACAAACAAACAAACAAAAAAAACCCAACAAATCAAAACGCACACGCACACACACACACACACACACACAAAAACCCAACCAAAACCAGACGAAAATCAAAACAAGCAAACAAAACAAAACCAAAAAAACACAAAGGAATCCATAGCAGGCAGACAGGCTATACGGTAGAGGTAGCTCTGTTCTGGCATCTAAGATAAGCAGTCTGGTGAGTCTTGGGGAAAGCTGGCTTCAGCTAGATCTAGAATAGCTCTAACAAAATCCAAAGTTGCATCAGATGAAGATCCAGTACTGTGCATCTTCTATCATCATTCAACTTCAGTTTCCACCACCCACTCTAACTAGACTTGCCTGAAACCTGTAAGCCCTATGAATTATTTACACAGTACCCCTGCTCCAGACATCCAGGGCATTAGCAGGTACCCTCATAACTTCAGTGCTGATCAAGAGGTGGTAGGAGAGGAAGAGGAAAGGCAGCATGCAAAATACATCACTATACTAATAGCACAGTAGTCACTGTTCAGACTTGGTTAATGAACTAGGCTGCAGATAATTAATTGGATTTGTCAAAGCCAGTTTAGACCAGGCATTTGTTCACTAGGCAGCACTGTGCAGCAGCTATGAGATATATGGGCACAATTGCTCCTACCCTTAATGGGGTAAGGTGAGGGTCTTGTAGCTAAAAGCAACAGGCATGATCAGTAGAGTTGCTAACCTGCCTTCAGCCTACAGCAGTCAGATTAGCAGTAAGACAAGCCCACTGCTTTATTAAATTGTAAAAGCACTGGGAAAACTATTCAGGAGGTCACGTTTGTTCTCATGTCTGTACGTATGCATACAGGTATTGTGGAAGAGTTCAGTAGAAAGAAAGCACACATTAGTAAAGCACTGTTTCTTCAGTGCGTCTCATCTGTTATACAGACACCAGGATGAATGTTTTTCCCTGATCAGATATGAGCTGATAACAGTATTGGGGCAAATTTTAACAATTAAGAACAAAACACGGCAGAAGACAGCTCTATTGCCAACCAATCCAGTGATAGTCCCTCTACATTTTGTGATGGATCCCACTGCAAAAGCACAGCAAATCCAACACCATGTCTTCATCTCACCACTGCCAACTTCTGCCACTGGAAAGGGTTCAACCAGTAGCAAGCCAGCCATGTCTTACTGAACCCCATTTCCTCACTAGTGCTGCTGACCTGTGCTCTGGCATTGTAAGAGAATGGTCCTGCAGGTGGAGCCAGCTTTTGAAACAGTGGGGCTCCCCGTCAGCACCTTTGAGGGCAACTCTCAACTCAGCTTTACCAAATTCCCCAGATGTCTCTCACCTTTTACATCCACATTCGTCCAAAACAGGAACATAACATCCCCGAACCCATGAGTCCATATTCTAGAGGATGTTAGCAGAACACCAGCCTTCAGGAATATATTTAAGTATATGACCACGTGGGCATACCCTGAGCACACCTATATGCCACACAAGACAGCTGATATTGCCTTTACAAGGAGACATCTGACTACAGAGTAGGAAACTAAGGTTAAAACAAACTCCCTTGAATCCCAGGGTTTCAAATCCATATATCCCTTCCTCTGCAAGAGGGAAGAAAGACTACTAAGTCTGATCATCAAGGACTGACTGATGGATACAGCCAGTCCTTCCTCCCAGCATTTCTTCAAACCACTTCTCTCTACTTTATCGTGATGTTACATGTAATGCAGAAGACAACGGGGAAGGATCACTTGGAGGAAGGAGTGACTAGGCTACTGCAGAAGCAAGGCCTAAATTTACCTCATCCTGCCTCTGTTAGATGAAGGTCCTACTATTTGGTACAGGCATGAGCATCCAACTACTGCCTCAGATGCTCAGACATGCCTTTGAATTGGCACGAAGCAGTGCATCACCGAGCACTTCCACTGCTTGCACAAGCCACCAAAATGAGCCTACCCAAAAGGGTAATCCAGCATCATACTACAAGTTCCAAGGATTGAATGTTAAACTAAGAACAGCACATAATCAATCAACTATATCCTTACTACTCTGTTACTTCTGGTTTTCTCCAAATATGCTTAACAAAGAACCAAGTACACATGAAACAAATGATGAAGAGAAAATGAAGTTATAATTTATTCTCACTGAGGCAACTTTTTTTTTTTAATAGAAGTCATACCGCACTGTTGATGAAGTACTTAGCAAATCAGATAGAAAACATGACTGTATGGTACCATTACAGAACATCCCATGTACCAAGCCACACAGGCTTATGTGGATTATGTGGCTTATTGTATTCATTAAAGGTTCACTACAACTGTTAGTGGGACTGTTAATGGAAGCATTCAAGAGAGGAAATTGGCAACCAATTCATTCTCTCTAATTGCAGTATACTTTCAGCTGTGTCAAGCAGCATCCAAGTGCCTTGCACAAAACAGTATCTTTTGTAACTGCCTAGTGCAGTAACTAATAAAATTAGTCTATCATGTTCTTATTTAACTCTTGGTGTTTTTTCTAATGTAATACCTACTAATTACATTGAAGTCTGACATAATGCAAGAAGAAAGTTAATACTGTCTTGTTAATCAGACAGACTATTTTAGTTCTCCACCTTCAGAACAAAAACTGTTCAGCAATCCCACATGGTAAAAGGCACACTCACATCCACGTAGAAGACTGCACTGAAGCCCAGAGCTATGAGCAAAACCCACGCAGACCCATCACACTCCTTCAGCGAGAGAAACAAGAAATACCATCTCCAGTGCAGAGTGGACAACAGAGTTGACTGCTACCAGCAGGAAGACAACAAACCTCATGCTAACTATTTTCAGAGCTCTAGGAATAACAGATACATGGCAGAGGGATTCCACAGTCCTATATCACGATCACAACACAGGACATATGCAGAGAGGTGGCACATTCCTAAGATGCATTTTCTGTCTCTAACAGACATTTTCTTCCTTTTAAGGCACCTTCAAACAAGAGTAAATATGCTGGTGCAAGAATTAGCAGCCCTCCTCACCACACGGCAGAGGACTTGGAATGCTAGACTGAAACCACCACCTCCCCAAGAGAAGTGTTAGAGCAAGGGAGTGGAGGAATGGGTGTCTGCACTTTAGGTTTCTTACATTTGGACCCAAAAGAATAGTTCCTGTACTCTGAGCCTTGAGCACCAGGTGTAGAATCTAGTGCAGAACCTCTGATATTGATTATAACTGATCTGTACCACCAAGGACTACCAAAAACAGAACACAGAACAGTTATGATTAGGGCAGCTTAACAAAGACATTCATCCGCACAAAGCTCAAAACAGACTTGTGAACTTAATGAATATCTTTGGCGTAGGACAAGTTTATTTTCAGTTTAATGGATGTATAAACAGACTCCCAAAAGAGAAAACTCAACAGCAGTTCTATGTTTAACCAAGGACAAGAGAAAAGCTGCCATCACACTCCTCTGCCTGTTCCCTGAAGGAAGAGAGCACTAGTCACAGATAAGAACAGCTTACAGGTTTGCAGTATCAGCCAGTCTTATCTCTGCTCTGCAGCCTCAGTCAGAAGACCAGATCAAGGATGAGAGTAAAGCTTATTGAGCTAGAAATTCATGTGAATTCTTCCTTTTCCCTTTGAAGCATATTATATCAAAAATATAATTGCCAGTTATTTCAATGCTGCAGCCACCTGCTACTGTTATGCTGAAGTCCTGAACTATAGCATAACTGGAGACATTTTCCCCAATAAAGCATTTTTATTTAAAAAATCCCAACATAATAAGCCTTCTTATGCTGGTTGTTCTTCCTGGAACAGCTATCTTGTCAGGAGCATCTGTACTGTATGAGTTTTAAAAATATTCTTTCCTCTTCCCTCCACCCCCCTCACCAAAAGAGAGGTAACAGTCTTAGTGGCTTGACCTCTAAGAGATATATTATGGTGTTTCCACAGATTTTTCTGGGAAGCCTATACATCAGCCCCTGAACTGCTGCAGACTGGTGACAATGAATTTCATTTAGGCAGAGTTATGCTGACTGGACCAGCTGGGGCTGTGACCATATAGGTCTCCTGCTAGGGTTCATGCAGGGCTTGTCATTGCTGAAACATTAAATGATTGTTTTCCATCAGATTAGTATTCATCTTGACCTATTGCATCATTTCTGAGGTTTAAGTACATTTGTACTGTATCCATCTGTCACTTTTGAGACACTCCAGTACCTGCCTGCAATAGGCAGAGTTTTATTGCAATTGCTTCTACAATGAGCAAAGACAAGAATCACAGACCTTTTCAATATTTAATTATCTAGTATTGCATAGGCTGCTGTGAATTTAGAGGAAATTATGCTTATGACTCATATGCTAGTACTGGAGGAGTTTTTCATTAAAAAGTAGCCCTAGGGAGGAAAGGAAGAAAAAAAAAAAAAAAGACGAAACCAGCCAACCACTGCTGAAAGCTGAATATCAACAACCGGCTGACTCAATTTCCAATGACAGTGCATCCATCCAGGTACAGCAAGCACTGGTGTCTCATTCCTAAGAAAGTCTTATCAGCTAGATGTCAGTCACTCTTCTCTCTCCTTATATTCAGGGCAAGGAATGGCTGAAGACACAAAACTGGTGCTAAACTCTTCAGGAGAGAGTTTCAGATAATCCTGACCTATAGCCATTCCTGGATTATATACAGGTTGATCAAGTATCTTCATTAAAGTGGAGACACCTTATGAAAGGGAAGTAGTCATTCCCATCCCCAGTATGTTTTTTTTTGGGGGGGGGGGTCTTGGTGGGTTTTTTTTTTAATAAAACATCAAAGCAAACACTCAGTTCTCTGAAATAACTACTGGGGACAAGTTTCATACAGCTATTTTTTATGAAAGCCTAAAAGCCTCATTTCTCTTCACAGACTATTACAGAAGATATTTAGTCATATATGAGCAGAAGCCCCCAACTGGTAAGCATTAGTTTGTTATACCATGTTTAGAGGTTGTTAGAAATATTACTACCACAGTATTCCCCCACAGCTGTTCTATTTTGCTGTGAATAGTAGAACTTCTCAATGGAGAGAAATCCCTTCCACTCACTCACTATCTTAATACTGAGCTGATTGTTAAAACAACAGTTCCTCATCACTGATAAGCCTTACACCCTAATAAATTTGAAGTCTCACACATTAAGGATACATTTCATTTTTAACATAACTCCTACCACGCAGCTGTTGAGAGCCACCACTGTAGGTGCTCACAGTACACAGTTTAAGTGCATATGACAACAGGAACACATGATTAGAGGAAGGAATTATTCTGATATAGATGTATAATTGTCTGCTATCCAAATTTAAGTTTTAGCTACACTTTTACCAAGCAATATCTACTCACAGATAAAAGAACAAAAGCATTACAATAAAAAGCAGACATGGCCTTTGCTTGCTACTAGACCCTTACATTACTGATGTATAAACCTACCTATCAGGAAAACAGGCTTTCAGCTTTTCCACATAGAAAATTGAAGAAGACATAAGGATAGTCACTGTCAACCTCAAAGCATTAGAGTTGAAGGCATTAAAAATAATTTTTTTTAACAAGTGCAACCTTCCCTCCTTTCAAAAAAACTCACCTGACTGAAATTCAAAGCTACAAGGAAAGGACAAGTCTCTTATAGGTTATAACTTATCCTGCCAAAATCTCTATAGACATGACCTTCTACTACCTTTCTCCTCTTTTAAAGTCTTCTTATCAGTGCATTATCTTGTCTCACCCACAAATTATGGATCTGGGGCTCATTAGTGTAAACAGAGCTGTAATAATTGCCATCAGGTAGAACTCGTTATTGTCTAGTTAAGACTGCTTTCTGGTGAGGAGTTCAGCACAACCTATTCAGTTTGACTGGTCACTATGTTACCCCACCTGAATGAGAGTTTTTAGACAACTTATTTTTACTGTTTCTTTTTTAAGTGCTGGTATTACTGCAACTATCTTTTACAGCTTATTTTTAGATTTATTTTTGATAGTATGCATCTTAAATCCTGTATAAACAACCAGAAAAAGTTATTGTAATTTTTTCCTCACATTTTAAAGCTTAATTCTTCTTAATTGACTTACTATTTGAGTGATCTTTCACAGTTTCTCTTATTGTAAACTGATTTTCCTTTTTACAGGTGCATATAATAGGAAAACTCCTCAAATATCTCTTCCTATCTTTCAGTGTATGAGATAATTCTAAAGCATCTATTTCTGCTTTGACCTTAGTTTTAGCTACTTGCTTTTCTTCTGTTAATCCAATTCTATTTTTGGCTATAGCCTCAGTCACAGCATAGTCTTCCAGTTGAAGCACTGCCAATCTTCTTAATGTAGGACTTCCCTTCCCCCTTCTTCAGGTTGTTAATCACTCTTCTTGAATTTTAGTCTATAAAAAATAATATATCAATTTCCTTATTAGAATTATTTGTATTAGTATAGAATCACTGTTAATAAACCATTTAAACAATAAAAAATAATGCCAGAAACCTACAGAAATATGGCTTATAAAATTCCCTTGTAACAATAAACCTTTATAAGAAATACAGGATTAAATAAGAGGTCATGTTCTTTTTGGTTTTTCCCAGAATATCCATGTGGACTTAGTTTCCTGAGGTCTGACACCACCAAAGCCAGATGGCAACTATGAAAAAAATGTAACTCTAATGGCTGTAAACTTACTTGACTAAAGAAATATATTTGTATACCTCCTTCTGTTTTCCGGCACCATATAAATACTGTGTAACTGCCTGTAATCTTCATATGCCCTATGAAGTAGATAACTAAAGTTATTCCCTTTCTCTGGAGACACTGATTATAAAATACGTGCAGCTGAAGTGAGACAGCTTTAGCTCCCCACAAAGACAGAAGCTACCACATCCCTGTTGTCCTTCTCTACCTCAGTAAATTTTGTGGCTTCTCCTTAGGATACTGCTATTTTATTACTGAATGCTAGTTTGTGTACTGATTCTGATGGAAATAAAATATATGGTTGTTTACAGTTGCTGAGTCCCAAATTAATGACAGTATATGCTCCAACAGTACCATCTGCCCTGACTAGACGTGAACTGGGACATAGAAATATAAATCCTACCATCTCATCAGTGGGCAAAACTGTTCTGGTTTGATTTGCAGCCTGTAACAGTGATGCAGAAATTCAGCAAGATATTTGTGTGTGAAGTGCTGGGTGTCTTACAAGGGACTTTAATTTAAAAAAAAGGGGGGGAGAATTTCTGGCAGGAAAGATTAACTCTTGCCTTTGGTTGTTGGGATTTGTCTACACAGATGACACTGATAAAAGAGTTTAATGTCTCTGTAAACAACAGCAATCCAAGCAGGAATGGCAAGTACACACTGGGACCTTGGCTGCCTAATGAAGCAAAAAGGACCAAAAGGAGTACTGAATTATTTAAATCCTATGCTATTTAGCAATGACACAAAATTGCACTGTCTCAACAAAATCGTATCAGATTTATTATTGCAGCTATTTTATTCCCATTTTTCTCTCTTTTGGGCTTTGGCAGAAAGCCCTCAAATAAAATGGTTTAGGTAATCAGCTAGCTGGCCAAAACTTCAACAAAACCATCCACTGTTGAGGACTGCAGAATCTTCTTATTCAGAGCCCAGTCTTTCTTGATGGTAAAAGTTTAGGACTGTTAAGGTCTCTCTGCAGTCCAGGTTGGGAACACTTACTGCTCTCTCTCCCATGCCATGCCAGACACAGTCCTTTCCATCTGACTTGAACTCCTACCATAGCCAACATGGCTAAGCACACTTAAGGGAGATAGCATAGAGTAGGGAGTCAGTGATGGAAATGGACAACAATTTAAATGGCAGGTGTGTCTGTGAGACAAAGTAAGACTTCCTCGTCAGCTGTTTTCAGTGGAGATCCTGCAACTAAAGAGACCTTCTTTGGTCTACTCTAGGATCTTGGATTTTGCACACCTCCTATGAGACACTGTCAGAAAAGAGGGAATGGTAATGGGGCAATAGGGTGTATGGAAAATGCTGTGTTCACAGTCCCAACTAACAGAAACCCATGACAGAAGGGCTACCTGGAATGGACTAGGGAAAGCTACATCTATATTGTTGGGCAATTATAGTGACAGCATACATCTCACAGTAGGAAGCTCTTGATAAACTGGCATTAGCAATGCTGGAAGACACGTGCCATCCTACCTCTTGAGTAGGTAATGCATAGAACTCCCTTGTGGTTTGGTTGCCAGCTGTATCCAAAGGCTCTCCATGTTCCAGAATTGAAAAAAAGAAACCTGGAATTGAGGATGTCAGAAAACATAGTCCAGGAAGCAGAACACCCTCAGAGTTTATATCTCTCTCAAGCTTTGTAGTGTGGTTGACATGCCTGAAGGACGGGATGTCATCCAGAGGGACATGGACAAGCTTGAGAAGTGGGCCCATGGGAACCTCATGACGTTCAACAAAGCCAAGCCCAAGGTGCTGCAGCTGGGTCAGGGCAATGCCCGGTACCAATACAGGCTGGGGGATGAACAAACTGAGAACAGCTCTGAGGAGAAGGACTTGGGAGTGCTAGAGGATGAGAAGCTGGATATGACCCAGCAAGGTGCATTCACAGCCCAGAAAGACAATTGTGTCCTGGGCTGCATCAAAAGCAGTGTGGACAGCAGATTGAGGGAGGTGATTCTGCCCTTCTGCTCTGCTCTGGTGAGACCCCCACCTTGAGTGCTGCATCCAGCTGTGGGGTCCCCAGTACAGGAAGGACATTGACCTGCTATAGCAAGTCCAGAGGAGGGCCACCAAGATGATCAGAGAGATGGAGCACACCTCTTCTATGAGGAAAGGCTGAGAGAATTGGGATTGTTCAGCCTGGAGAAGGTTCAACCTGTTATTCCAGCCTTTCAGTATTTGAAGGATGCCTACAAGAAAGATGGGGACCAATATTTAGCAGGACCTGTTTCTATAGGCAAATATTTTGGATCTTTTCAGTCACTCCTTTCTCTTTCTGAAGACTGATCACCCCCTTTTTTTACCCTAATGAAGACCTGTAGGGTTTAAAAATTTTTTAAAGACCAGATAAGTAAATTTCAGATTTGTAGATAAGATCACTTCGATCAAAACCAGGGGGTATAAACCTTTTCGCTTACTGAAGATTGTGGGAAAACTTCAGCAAAGGTCAAGATTTTAGTTAAGGAGTGAAGAGTGAATAGTCCTCAATCTCCAGGTAGTGCAGGATTAGGATTAGTTTGGCTGAGGGAAGGGTTTGGAGGGAAAAGGCTAGCACTCTCTCCTCCCTTCTGTCTGCTAAGCTCTCATGAAAGCTCCTTTTACCTCCTATGACCAAGCAGATAAATGGCACAAAGTTGGCTTCCAGATGTATTAGTTGGCTTCCACCTGTATTAGTAAAACTCTAGGAAAAAGATCTGACTGTTAATCTGTAAAGCAGGAGTAGTCCCCTCACCAGTCTAGGGAATCCCTGCATACTTTAATTCCCCTGTCTTTCTGTCCCTCTTGAAAACAAGGCACCAGGATGGATGTCAGTGTATTTCAGTTCAGTAGCCATGGGACCACTGAAGTAGTAACTATGGTGAGCCTTTCCAGTGATGCAGAAATGTTGAGTAAATGTCAACTGGATTTCAGATTAAAGTTTCCAAGTTAAATCCTGATTCCCAGATGTGTAACTGATAAGACAAGTGCAGATGTAGCCTCTATGTCTGTTTCAGAGTTATGATGGCTGAGGTTGACTTTGCACATATTCTTTTAGTGTCTTTTGTCTCCCATTTACAAATAAACTGCATCTATTAAGTTAAGGTGACATTTGCTTAGAGTACTTAAAGGCACAGAAAAGTCTGGGGTATTTGTTTCATATATCCTTTGTATAAGCATTGCATTGAATGTTCTGCTCTTCCAGCTATATGTACAAGACTGACTTTGTGATTAACTATCCCTTAAAAGAACATGTTGGCAATCAGGCTCTACAGACACTGTCTGTAACAGATATTCTGATATTTGTGCTATTACAGACTAATTAAAATGTGCCACAATGCAACATGGTACAAGAAAATAAGTAGGAAATACTTATCCGTCATAGTACTAAAGCTAACATGGGTGCTTAGAATATTGCTTCACAAGTAGCAAATTGGCACTCTGAGACTCAAAGATTATTTAAAGGGTATTCTTGACAGCTCAAAGAAGAATGGTCAAAGGGAAATGAACCAGCTCAGAGTACCACCATGTAGCAAGTCTACAGAGTATCACTTGACAACCTTCTAGAAGAGCAGAAATGGATGACATGGTTGTTTATAGCAGGGCTTCACTACAATAAAAATGCCTTGTGCATTACTAACTAATTAAGGAGTGATCAGTTTGAGATGCTGACATCAATTTTCAGATGATCATCCATGAGTCAGTGGGAGCTATCAGCTTCGAACTTCTTGAGGGGGGAAGAAGGGTTAATTATTTAAAAAAAAAAAAAAAAAAGGAATGCTTGAGAGTAACATCATTTCTGAAGCCATAGATTTCCACGTAAAAATACACCAACAGAGTTGCCAGAGATCAAGATTGTATCCAAACCTTGTGGCAATGAAAACGCAATATACCAAACAACAATTCTTTCTATACCCGGTAAGTTTCATTCAGGAAGCATACCCAGCAATTTTATCATCTTGACGATATTCAGGACCCTGAACAGACAAGCACTTTTCCTTGCAATCATTTTACTGTTAGATATTTTCATCCTACATGGAATTACAACAGCATTCCTGCCAAATCACAGTAGCAGGGTAGTGCTTTTAGGTCTACCCAGAAGATGAAAACAGTGACTTACTCAGCACAGGGAGGTACACTAAAAGCAGATACTGCTAGGGAACTAAAATCTGAAACAAAAGTCCTGTGGAGAGAGAGTGGAGCAGAGAAGGAATAAAATAGTTCCTATATATAGACAGTACATATAGAGAGTACATATGTCTGTCTGCAACGGATTTATGAATAGTCAAATAGCATAACATAAGAGAGTTCATATATTGACTATACAGTGGAGTGGAATTTTTTATTTTTATTTAATACATTCATTTAATTTAATCTTAAGAACTTAATTTAATCTTAGTTAAATCTCTTATCTTCCCAACGAACTCCTGAATAACTGTATTCCTCATCATCTGAGTGGTTTGATCTTTAATGGATTTATTCATGATTTCACCTCCCCCATCACAATAAGGCAAAAAAAATGTTTATTTTGCCACACTACTTAGGACCTTGTTTATTTATGAAGTTGCTCCACAGTAACTGTGCACACATCATCTTTTTCTAATTCAGTGTCATAAGCAGAGGTATTTTAAATTCCCTCCTATCCTAATACAAACTGACTCTCATCACAGCCAACAAGCTTTAAGTGAATTACCCAAGACAGCAGAACTTCAAGTTGGCCTCCAGTTAGCCCTGTCACTGTCACCACCTCGCTTTACAGCTGAGCAAGATCTCACACTGATTGAGAAGACACCCCTTTGTGCTACTATAGAAACGTAGTAACGTAAAACATGGGGTTTATTGTGAGCTCTTTGTCAAAAGGCATAATTGTCACTGGTGTTTATGTAAATAGGACTGGGCCTTTGATGTGATTGAGTGAACTGCACATTATACTATGTTACATGCCGGTTAAACATGGATGAAAAGAAACAGGAGCTCCGTCACACTTACACAAAATTACCACCACACAGTTCAAGTGTGCATAAACAAACATGTACTGAAGTAGTCTATTTAGTAGTAATTTCTGACATGAAGCAAGTAGAAGCTTAGTCTTCACCTGGAAAAGTTTCTCATCACATTCTCAGGGTAGAATTTCTGTGTGCCAATGCTATGGTTGCAATTGTCTTGCTAAATGTTTCAATAACTCTTGATAATGTTCATGGGCAGTTAAAGCATTTGCTGAGGAAGTACACCCCTCTGTTTACAGGTCTACTGTCACTACTCCTGCCAGGTACATTTCTCACGCAGAATAGGGCTTTTGTTCTTAGTTAAAAAATTTAAATGTTAGTATTTTAGGAATTTTTTAGCTCAGCACTTTGCTGACCCCCTCCATAGTGTATGCTTGTTTAAAAATGCAGTCAGAACAACTGCTGATCCTCCTGCAAAATAGGATGTAGATATCCCATGAGTAGACATGACTTGAATGAGCTTCAAGGTGAAAGCTTCTAGCATTCACTGTGTTTCTTACACCATCTGAACCTGTCCTCCACAATACCAAATTGCACCTTATTTGAAGCATCAACAGCCGTACGTAATTAATGCAAAGCTGATTAACTATTTCACCTATAGCTCCTGTGCATTTTACATATATCTATAGGAGTTATGTCTAACCTGTAGTGGCTGTAAATGGCTACAGATAGAATCAAATAATCATAGAATCATTAAGGTTGGAAAACACCTCTAAGATCATCAAGTCCAGCCTTTGACCGAACACCACCATGCCCACTAAACCATATCACAAAGTGCCATGTCTAGTTGTTTTTTGAACACTTCCACAGATGGTGACCCAACCACTTCTTCGAGGAGCCTGTTCCAATGCTTAACCATTTTTTCTCAAAGATAGAAGCTCTGAGCAAAATACATGGCCTGTGTGATGTTATAACTGCTCTGTATGACACTTCCCAACAGTAGCAACCATGGTAATGATATCACGGCACAAAAATAGCCCAAAGAAGTTCTTTTATAGACATTCTTCCAACAAAAGAAAAAGATGGATTCTTTAGAAAGAAGTGATTCTAAGAGATAGTCACTGTTCTTAATACCAAAATGACAGCATAAACCATAAGCAAGTATTTCACAGGAAATGTAGATGGCAAACGTATAATAGGAGCATTGTCTCATATCATGTAATGATGTTTATATTTCAAATCCTCATAAACTGAGAGAAGATTCTGTTGCTGCCTCTACACTGAAAATATTTCTTCTTGCTGATGTGTATCACTGAGCAGTTGAAAAAGACCACAGTAAATAACATCAAGATCATTTGTACCTTTAATCCATTATAAAGTTGGAATTCGATTTTTTTCCCTAAAATAAAAATGCCATTGTATATTCATCCAATGTCTTATTGACAGTTGCTTATTTTTAGTGATTTTAAGGAGGCAGGAAGGAGAAGAAAAAGTTAGTCTTTGATGTCTGTGGTTCAAACAGTAAGGAGTTGGAGACTTCTTTGAGAATAATTTAAATCTAATCAATTTAGCTCAGCTGGTACAACATTACAGCAATAAAAAGGTTTACCTGTACAAAGAAAAAAAATCGATTAATGACCAAATGCATAAAAATGAACAGGACTGATCTTTTGAGTGGCAGGAGGTGACTTTCCATCTCTAAATTCTTCTTTTCACATCATCTGCTTTTCTGGAAAGTACTTCATACCAGTGTTAAGTTTAAAACTTTACCAAATATACCAATTACATTTTATACTATGTGAGTGTAGAAAATCTGAGATGAAAAGATATCATTAGACACAGAGGCAGTGTTCTTCTTGACTAAAGAAGAATGTCTATAAGCTACTAAAATACTTTACATAGTATGAAAATAAATCTCAGTGGCCCAAACTAAAACCCAATACTTTAAGATTACCAAAACTCCCTCAAAAGGAAACAGAACTAGCAAACAAACTACAAGTCTTTAAAGCAGGGAAGATCTTCTGTTCTAAAAAGGAAAGAAGGTAGAACATTCTGATACATAGGTGCCAAGAAAATCCTGGTGGATAGAGATAGGGTTACCAGTTCCCCCTCCACACCATTCAGCTCAGAAGGGTCTTTGCAATGCCACCACACAATCACATCTGTACTGCTTTTCAGTGGCTCAGTCTCCAAATGTATGTTTTCACAGCTGGGTTCACACAGCCCAAAGCCCCTCACTTGAACCTGTTTAGCCCACACATACAGCAGGTCTGCACACCAAGCCACAGCATGCTGTAGCAAACAGAGTTCCTGCCTTTCTGTTCCCTGCTGGCATTCAGACTATACAGGCTGGTAGTGAGCCACATCAGCACTGATCCAGGTGACCATGTAACCATCTGATGTCTAATGTTGACACAAGTAAGGCAATGGGAATACACAGGAATGGGGAAGGCAGGACTTTCTCTCTGGGTGGCAGAGAGATTGGCTCTGTTGTTCTAAGCCATCAGTTTGCTCAGTGTCCTAAACCAACTACAATCATATCCTTTAATAATTCTATGTAGTAAGTTTTTAGACGTTATATATACCTACACTAAATATTACTCTTGTCATCCTTAAAAACACTCCAGATAGGAAATATATTGTTCAATAGCTAGGAAGCAGTGATCATAATGCTAAACAGCAACCCCATCTTTCTTCAAAGTATGATCTAATTTGGATTGTACTTATGTGAAATGAACATGTAAAAGTTGGAAGCTGTGTATAGATAAGTCCCAGCTAGAAGATCTGGGTGCCTGAAGCACCTAGAGCATAACTGAGGCACAACTTAACCACCTAGATCCACAAGTACAATGGTGGATTGCAGGTGACCAAGCTCTGGAACAAATTGCCCAGAGAGATTGTGGAGTCTCCCTCACTTATGATATTTAGGAACCATCTGGACGCAATCCTGTGCCATATGCTCTAGGATGGCCCTGCTTGAGCAGGGAGGTTGGACCAGATGACCAACTATGGTCCCTTCCAACCTGATCCATTCTGTGAGTCTGAGTCTGTGATTTACAGAAGTTAAACCTTAAATTCCTTATGTATCCCACATTCAAGCTAAACACTCTCCAAGTGCCAAGCATCCAATATCCGAAGGGAACCTTGGTTTGGATTCCAAATTTTAGGTCACAAACAGATCTGCCAAACTCCAGCTCTGGAAAAGGAGCCTCAAGGATAGGGTTTCAGACTGGACTGCAGAAGTGGACACAACCCCAAATACTGGAAAGTGGAATCTGCTTAACTGCAACTGTTTCATCTGAATGGCTTAGGCTGAAGATAAGTAAAGCTGGTAATGTGCTAAATCCTACTCTGAAACCTTACCATTTCCTATGAGCTGTCATTACACACCTCTTTGCTTAGCATCCCACTTACTTCAGCTATGCAGCTATGCAGAAGTCCTTGAAGTTCTGTCCTTATTACCAAGGAGTGAGGCCAAACAGGGAAATATTACTGGAGTGACCAGGCTGTGCAGAGGAGCCAAAGGAAAGGTGGTTTCTCCTTCAAGTTAGCACTAGCCTGGTTCCATGAGCTGAACAGCCACAAGTGGCTGGAGGACATCTTCAAGTACAGCACCATCCAAAAGCCATCCAGCAAACGCTCTCCAAGGTGCTCTGAGATTTCACCCAAAGTAGAACTGATCAGGAAATGTGCTTCAAAAGCACATTCCTTATTGAAACAAAAAGTGCTAAAGCAGCATTATACTGCACCCTTACTCACCGCAGAGATTGTACTAAGCACCTAAATATTTTGCACAGGAAGTGGTGTCTGTAAGTCACTGACAATGTCACCAATGCTTCATCTATCCCTAAGTACAACATACCACAACTAAATTCTGAATGCACCTTAGTCCTACAGAAGTAAGTCAAAGTCCTTTGGGACCAGAATTCTACCTTCAAAGTATTCCATTTCTGTGTATTTTCTTATGAGCTAGTTGAAAAACATTTTCCTGCATGAACCTCTTAAGAAATCTTATCATTTACCTCTCTGCAGGCTCACTGCAGTGCCTGATGCTCTTCCCACTCCAGAACACAGGACAGAGGTCCCTGACCAGCCTGGTGGGGTGTGGGGCACCCCTGCCTCCCCTCCACCAGCCATACTGCCCTCTGAGCAGATGCCCACCCAGAAAATTTCCCTGCCAAAAACCATCAGAACCAAGAGAAAGAAGGGGGGCACATTGCCCCCTCCGGACTGTTCCCGCGTGGAGTGTGGATGCCGGGAGGGCCCTAGGGGGTCCCGATGGGATGGATGGATGGATGGATATATGGATGGACAGATGGACGGACGGACGGATCGACGGAAGGTGGTGCAGTGGTTAGGGTGGCCCCGCGGGGTGCAGTGCCGGGCCGGAGCCTGGAGGCGGGGGCCGGGTGCGCGGTGCCCTTGTGGCGGGGGCGGCGGGCGGGAAGCGCCGGCCTCCGAGCACCTCCATCCCGACCGGAGACCCCGAGGGCGGGGACGGCACTGCGGGATTCCCAAAGGCCCCGGCGAGGGGGCGGCGGCGGGGACGGGCGGCCGCGCCATGGAGGCGCCGGCTGCCTTCCTTCCCTCGGCGCGCCTTCCTTCCTCCGCCGCGGCGCCTCCTCCCCGCGCCGCTCCCGCCCGCCTCGCCTCGCTCTTTCCTCACCGGCCGAGGAGTGGATCTTGGAGGACTTCCGCCGCAGGGACATCTTCAGCGCGGTGTCCAGGCCGGCCCTGTTCGGCATGATGTGGCCGGCCGGGGCGGGCTGGCCATGGGCCCCCCCCGCACGCAGACGCCGCGCTGCGGCCGCCGGCACCGCCGCGCCCGGGCTGCGGGGGCGGGCGAGGCGCTGAGCCCGGGCCGGGCCCCGCTCCCCGCCGGGCTGGGGGTGCCATCCCGGGGAGCCTCCGTGCGCCTAGTGTGAGCCATTGCAGACGGCACGATAAAGTCAGGACCTGGGTTTTGTGGGTTCTTTTGAGGTGTCTGTCTGGAACTAGGATTTTATTAGACATTTTAGGCGCATAAAGAATCCCAGCGAAGCCCCCGCTGGGATCAGGATCCTTAGCCGGGATTCTTTGTTCCAGTTACAAGGGCATCTTTCATCACTGTGGTATGCTGCCAGCCTCATTGCAGAAGATATCGTTCCTACTCAAAATGTCTGGTAAATCAAAGATAAAAAAAGAAATAGAGGAAATATTAATCAATACAGCACTTAACTCTTACAGTGCATCAGCTTTCTGCGCAAAACATTTGCAACCATGAGAATTTACCTGCCAAGGACAGGCAAAGAGGAAATGCAAGTGAATAGGGAAAAAAAAAAAACTAAAAAGTTGCCTCTCAATCTTTACATTTGTCCGTCTTAACCAGGCATAGCTAGCAGTGATTGCCACATCTTAATGGATTACCTTCTCTACCAAGTGAGCTTCAAGGTAGCATAGTTTAAATGAGGCAGAAGCTCCCACGAGATGAGGATATACTGAATTTTGGGAAGACCTACTGCATAAGAAATGGTCCTCGGTACCTTGAAGGTCTGTGAAAAACGGCCCCGAATCTGTGTCTAAACCACTCTACCATACAGAGTTGGCTAGCATACACAATAAGGAACGTGGGTGGTATTTCAAAGGTCATAAATAAATAATGCTAAACTGCTGAATCTCGCTGTACTTTGATGTCTTCACATATAATACAGAAACTGATACTTTCCAGCTACAACTTCACAAAATGTTGCAAATAGAATTTTGGTTGTCAAATCACTTTGTGCTTCATAAATATAAAGTAGTCTAGAAATTTGGCATTTTACACTTAATGGCTCTGAGTGCATCATAGCCCACCTGAAGATGTTTGCTTTGGGACTGGACTGCTGCAGACAGACATTTCTTGCCTATGAGAAACTATTACTTGTGGATTTAATCACTCTGGGAGAAGGCTGGTGCAAGAGCTTGTGTGAATGAAATCGTCCAGTAAGGGCAATGCTGAATGCTGGCGTTCCTGCATGCCTTTCCCATTTTAGGTCCATGACATGGAGCTGGTTATTGTCATGAACATCATTTTCTCCATCAGCTTACTCTTTCTCCTCTCCACAAATTATTTTCTGTTGCAGTCAGTGTCTTTGCCCCAGTAGGAATTGTCTGGATAACAGAATATCAGTTCACATATATTCTTAGGTAGTAGACAAAAATAAAGTGAAGTTCACTTTGGGTTTGAGCTGCCAGATCAAAGTCAAAGAAAGTGCTCCAAAAAAAGGACCAAAAAAGAATGGCAACTCCTGGTTTCTTGTTTACTTTTTTAATCAGAAATTAGCTCTGAGGCGAACTGTGTTTACAGGATGCTCAAAGTATTGTCAAACTGTAAGCTGTCAGTCCTGTCAGCCTGTGAGCCCATAGCACCTAAGTGCACTCATTCCTTCACCTGTACTGCACTTGCTTTCACCTCTGCACATTCAATGTTCTCGAAGAGTGCTCCAGATAGCACATCATCTGCCTTGCATTTACACAGGCTACTCACTTGTAAACTTAACTACTTGAGCACTTTGAAGAGATTTAATTACCCAACCCACACTTACCTCCACAAGCCTGAGATGTGTCCCTGTGGAAGGAAGCTCCCTGAACATTAATGAGCAGGCATTTCTGTAAAGCGTAATGGCATGGAAGAAAGAAATCACATCTTTGCCCCTGCATAGACTGAAAGTCTCAGAGGGCCTGCCTGCAATGTCTGTCTCAAGTCACAAATTGATATAATCGTACACTGCAGTCTAACGGGAAGCTGAGGGGAGAAGGTGGACTGCAAAAGTGTCTAAGGAAACCAAGTGTGCAGGATAATCTTAGTACCTGAGAAAGAACCTGCGTCCTGCTCAGCAGGCTTAAGAGTGGGGCCCACAGGAAAACTAAGTGTACAGTCCAGAGGTGAACTCATGTTGGTTATGTTTCTGAAAGCTCACGTTCATTAGTAACAACTGACAAGCTGCAGGTGAGCCCTGAGCTTTGAGAAAAGAAACTGATTGTTCTGCTGTGCAGGACTCACCCTTGTCATTGTGTTATGCAATGCCTGTCTTTGTCGTAGTGCTGAAGTGCACTAAATTGTGTATTATTGGACCATGAGTCAGGGCAGTATTATTCCCTGGGGTCTGTCATAATGGATCCATGTTTTGAATGATGTACCAAAAACAAAAGGAGTTCCTATTTTTCAAATTACAATGTGATGACTTTTCTAGTATTTATAGCAATGTACTTTCAAAGAGCTCAGTATGCATAATAATTATTTCAATGTAATAAATAAAGCAAAGGCAGGAAGAATGGTCCTGTAGTTAATGTGCCAGACTGGGAGACAGGATATCTTTATGCTATTTCTGACTGTGCCAGATACCGTCTGGGACCTTGGAGAGATTGTTAAGCCCAAATTTCCAAAAGATGCATTCTCTGCTACAATTATTAATGTTATGCAAAGAGTTTGGTTCTGGGGGAAAAGAAAAAGGGAGCACACCATTCTCAGTCTAATCAAAGAACTATTAGGTGAAAGCTAATTAATACAGAAAAGAAAAAATAATGAAATTAAAAAATGCTACTACTACTTAAACAAAAGAAAAAAAATTAGGAATAATAATGCAGTTCATTTTTTTGTAGACACACTCTTCCTGTCTGTCATTTTTTTGGTGTTGTGCTTACCCTCCCACTGCCCCTCTAGGGTCGACACTGCCAGCTTTTGTCAAGCAGTGGGTGTTGGGGCTGTGGCTGGTCATCCGTGTGTTCCCAACAAGTTCTTTACTGAGAAAAGCAAAGAACTAATATGGGGCTATTTTATGTGAGTTTTAAAATCCCTTTACACCTTACTCTTTCTTCATTTGTCTACAGCTCCACTTTAATCCAGTTGTATTGTATGTGATGCCATTTATATATGTTACATACTTGTTCTTTGTGTAATCCCTAAACTGTCTTTGTCCAGTTCTCAAGTCTGCACTGCTTTAGCTGACTACTGGAGAGCTCTTTATAGCCCCAAGTTCTCCAGTGCCAAGGCTGTCCCCCTTTTTTTATCATCTTATACCTGCTCTACAGTGTCCTGTGAGCCCACTCTCAGGGGGTCCTGCTGTCATTCCAGGCCTGTATTCCTCTACACCTTATGTTACATATCATTATATTAGTCATAAGCCTGTGGCCTCCTTCCAGCAATGGTGGTGTTAGGCTACAGGATGAGAGTAAGCGCATGCAAGTTCTGCATGTCTAACTCTGCTTATGTTAAAAAACAAAACAAAACAAAACAACATAATAGATTTTCTTGATCTTAAATCTTTGTGCTGTGGTACTTTGCCCTTGCTTACATACATAGGATCAAAACGAGCATGATGCAGATAATATGCTGAGATACATGGGAGGTATCTGTCATGACATTTTTAAAAAGGTTATATTAAAAAAAAAAAAAGTCAAAAAGCCATAACTTGCTGTTTCTAGATTGATAGAGAAAGTGTGCTTGGCATCACTCAGCTTAAGAAAATAAGTAAAACAATTTATGGATCTTCTTCACAGAGATGCTGATCTCTACAGACCAATACAGGATGTGACTATTAATATGTGAACATGTGTCAATGCATGTATGATTCATCTGTAATCTCTTAAAGGAGCCAGAGTCTCCTATATCTTATAGAGCAGAAGGGGCTTGGCTTAACAATACATTCCTCCTAGTTACCCATAACCCACAGATTTAACCTGAAGATGGAAAAAAAAATATGATGAATTGCACACTGAAGGGGTGCATGGTGTGGCAGGATGAAGGAAGTGTAAACCATTACCTGTCAATGCAATGGGGGAAAAAAGATCAAAGATTGGGAAATGTTGGTATCTTCATTTTTAAAGTGCTGATCAAAGCTCATTCAAGGCTATACAGTTCTTTCTTCTTATTTCCAGTGGAAATTTTCCGTCCAATGGAAGACAATCAGCATCAGGCACGCCAAGGTTTCCCAGATGACTTTTGAATAATGACACATTGATATGTTGAAAACTGAAATTTATACTAATTTTGCAGCAGGAAGTGATCTGTGATTTGCCTGAAAAATACTGAAAAATGTAAAAATACCACCTCCTTTCTATATTAACCCTAGCAAAAACAGTGAAACTAAATAGAGAAAAATAATGTATTTTTTTCTAGTATACTCAGGACTAAGAACTTACTTACTTCTTCATATCTGCAAGTTAGTTCAGGAAAAATACATCAGTGTTATTACTTTACCAGAATACTCCAACTTTGTATGGTTATAAAGACACATTCAAAATACAGTAACCTAAATTAGAACAATTAATTTTTATTCCATGATAATGGTATCAACAGAAAGAATTAATCGGAAAACTATGTGTAGAACAACCCTTATAAATGCTTTGCACAGAAAGGACGTACAGTACAGTCAACTGTAGTTCAGACATTCCTCCAGCTTATACTGAGCCAAGTTAGTAATAGCTAGTAATGAATGAAAAAAAATATTCATAAGCAAAGAAGAATAATATTGAAGAAATTAAAAGCTTAATGAAGAAATCATAGAATCATACAATGGCTTAGCTTGAAGGCGACCTTGAAGATCATCTAGTTTCAACACCCCTTCCACTAGACCAAGTTGCTCAGAGCCCCATCCGGTGTGGCCTTGAACACTTCCAGGGATGGGGTATCCACACTTTCTCTGGGTAACGGGTTCCAGTGCCTCACCACCTTCACAGTAAACAATTTCTTCCTGATATTTGATTTAAACCTGCCCTTTTTCAGTTTAAAGCTATTACACCTTGTCCTTTCACTACATGTGCTGGTACAAAGTCTCTCCCCAGCTCTCTGGTCAGCTCCATTCAGGTCCTGGAAGGTGCTATAAGGTCTCCCCAGACCCTTCTCTTGTCCAGGCTGAACAGTCCCTGCTCTCTCAGCCTGTCTTCATAGGAAACATTTAAGATTGATTTTCAGAATGTAAATAGTTCTCAAAATGCATGAGGTGCATTTTCATTATTTTGATTCACTTCCCTGTCCCACAGCTAGGTTGCTGGCTAATGTGAGTCCAATATTCTTTGGTTTTGTAATCAATGAGATTGGTGCAAAGGGAATCCAAGGCAGGCATATAATACTGCCACACTGATCTGGTGGCACTCACTTTGTACAGTTGTAAACATGCAGAAAAGCAAAAGTTGGTCCCAAGTAGGTGTGCTCAGAAAGACTGTAAAGAAGCTTGAGAGAACTGACACACTTGTTAAGATTGAACCATATTCTGCAGCATGTGTAAATATTCTACAATATGCTTTAAAGCAGCTATTACATCCAGGCCACCATATGACTGGAAATAATAGAATTCAGTATATAGTGTATCTGTGACTTACATGTTATTCAAAATATTTTGATACCAGAAAAAAATGGTGTCATGTACAGCACAGAATAAGAAGAAGAAGAAAAAAAAAAAGACAAACCCCCACTGAAATATAATTTAGTATAGCAGAGAGTTTTATATATATATATACATACACACACACACATATGTATATAAAACAGATGACCTGAAGGAACCCAACAAGGAAGATGGAGATGGACTTCTTACAAGAGTGTGTAGTGAGTAACTGGACAAGGGGCAATGTATTCAAACTAAAAGAGCATAGGTTTAGATTAGGTATTAGAAGGACATTCTTTGTTGTGAAGGTGGTAAGGCACTGGAATAGGTTGCCCAGAGAAGTTGTGGATGCCCCATTCCTGAAGGTGTTCAAGGCCAGGTTGGATGGGGCTCTGAGCAACTTGGTCTAGTGAAAGGTGTCTCTGCCTGTGGCAGGGGCATTGGAACTAGATGGCCTTTAAGGTCCTTTCCAACCAAAATTATTCTGTGGTTCTATGATCTTGTGTATTCTAGGGACCAGCACTCACAGCTGTCCTTGTTTGCAGTGTTTTGGTGGACTAGGATAAAAGGCTCATTGCTCTCTGTCCTACTGCTTTTCAGGAAACATGTCCGACTCATGTCCTGCAAACTGAGGTTTCTTCCTTTGCTGGGAGCCATTTCTGCAGGCTGGAAACCTGCTTCCTAGACACTGGTCTCCAGGAAGCTTACAGAGGGGTAGTGTCATCATCTCCATTTCCCCAGGGCAGAGGAGGCAGAGGGAGAGGCGCTGGCTTCGGTTGAGCCACTTGGAGAAACAAAGCTCCGACGGGAGTGCGGAACACAGGGCCCCAGTGCCCCTGCCCTGGGGAACGCCGTGTTCCCAGCGCGGGCGGACACCAGGGAGGGAGCTGACGGGACCCGCTCCAGCACCTCGGAGAGCTCCCGGCACCGGGCACCGCACGGGCTCCACATCTGGAGGTGCCGCCTCTCCACGGCAACATCGGGAGTAAAACACCGGTCAATGCACTTCGCAGCTGGCTTTTCTCGGGTTTATTTAAACTTGAGTTAATTAATTTTGTTTCTGAATTAGCATTAATTTATCTGATCGTCCCGCTGGTATTTCCATGCCCCGAGAAACAAAGGGCGCTGGCGCAACGTCCAAGGAGCGCCAGCCCTGCAGAGCACGAAGGGAAAGCGTTTTGTCCCAAACCCTTTCTTTCCCCCCTCCCTGTTAGAAGCAGCTGGGGCTCGGCGGGAGGAGCAGCTTGTCTCCCCTCGCTTCCTGGCGCACAGTGCTAGCCACTCCCCCAGTGCCAGAGGTTCAGAGAAGCTGACTTTAATCACATCTCCCCCGTCTCCCCCACCTCAGGCCTCACTGTGATCTGAGAAATGCTCATTAGGCCCCAGCCATGACGAACTGCACCTGGACTAAGTCCCTCTTGAGCTTATCAGAAACACTGTCCGTTCCCAGGAACTAATGTTTTCTAATGAGCATGTGTATTTTAAGGAACAGCCTTGGAAACTTATTTTTCTTGCCTGAATAACAAAGCAAGTGGAATAATATTTCTGTTGCCAAACCTTCAAAGAAAGTTACTGACTCAAATTGTGGTCAGTATGAAAAATTATAAAGCCCACTGTGTAACGACCCTATAAACACTGGTCCAAAGTGAGATCCTTTTGAGCTCTCAGTTGCCAGAAGGTAAGGGGTTAATGTGTATGTATGTCTCAAACACTGATAACCAGATGGCTGTGGAGCAAACCAAGGACTGTTAGTAATAACAGACAAGAATTGTTGGTAATAACCAAGGACTACTGATATTAACATGCCAGGAGAAAGAACAAGTTTTGGTCAGAGAAGGGTAGCCAGGTGGATATAGGGCAGCACTTTTCTGTTAGAAAGAACCACAACACAGTACAGCCCAAGTGCCGGAATGATTGGCAGGAAGAGGACATGGACTATATGGTGGGATTAGGACCACCAAAGACCCCCGAAGCCCTCTGACCCATTTCCAGAAAAGCCTAAATGAATGGACTGCACATGATAACTAATTAGCACAAAAAGTGAGAAACCAACCAAAAAAGGTTGCTGCCTACAAAAAGGTACCCCTCCCAGCCTGGGTGGTGCCTCCAGACCCTGGACATCTCATCAGCTAGACTGACACAGCTGAACTGCCATTTATCAGCAGAATCAGTGGTGAAACCAGGATTTGCATCCCCTCAGCTGGGTCAGTGCTGAAACCAGGATTGGCATCCCATCAACTGGATCAACACTGGAGTAAGGGCTAGTGATCCCTTTTTATCTCTCTTTTTCTTTTCCTCTCTCTTTTCCTTTCCTTAATTCATCTATCCCTTTTTAATTAGCCTCTTTCTCTTTTCCCTTCCACCCTACTCCTTTATCCAATCCCCACTGCTGTGTGCCTATAGAGTAGGTCAGGGGCTAACATACCAATTTCCATGCAAAGTCTGTAATTTACTAATAAAACTCTCTGATTATTTGCAGACCCTCTGACTTTTGTCGTTCCTTTCGCCCAATGAGCATTTTCGAATCTCAAGTGCTTCCTTCCCCTTAAGGAAAGGTCGTCACACAGTGCCCCGTTGCCGGTCACCTTCCCCTTCGGAGGCAGGTCTGTGCTCCAGGACGCACCGCCGAGCCAGCACTTGCTCCTTGTTGACTGGCGCCCTCTCCTGCTGTGCGACATATTTTCCTCTCGGACGCTGGGAGTTTCATGTGAATTCAACGGATCCAGGCAGCGCACAGGGGTACGCCATGGGCTGCTGAGGAACCCTGCGCTGGGGCTCTGGACACGCTTTTGCCCTCAGCGTGCTTCTGTCCAAAACAGAGTGGCTCATTCAAATTGTTCTGCCTTCCCTAATTCTACCACCATCAAAATGAGAATTAATCTCATCCCGGTACTTTCTTTTTTGGGGTCTCAAATTGCATTACTCTCAGGGGCATCTCACAAGCACGAGTGCAGGGGAGTCATGAATGAAATCACCTGGGAGGCCAGAGTCATCATTTGAGATTCATGTCCAAGGGAAAAAAAAAATTAAAAATTGGAGTCTGTGGACTTGGAGATGCCTTAAAAAAAGGGATGGGAGGGTGTGCTAAATTTTACAGACCTTTTGCTGAAATAACCCTGAACCTGGGTTTTTACTTCAATCCTACATGGAACAAAAAATGTGAAGAAAAACAAAATAAGAAAATGGAATTTTAACAGTCCAAACAGGAAAAAGGCATCAGCTGTAATGATATTGGAGATAGCCCCCAACTGCAGTGTTTATGCAATGCTAAAGTATCTCAACAGAAGGACCTGAATCCAGACATGCAACAATTCTGATGTAAACATTATACTATGATGCTTATATTTTTTCCTTATGAATACATATTTTTTTCCTGTAGCATTCAATTCATTGTATGTGTATATGCGTGTATGTGCAGAGACAAACTACTGGGCTAGGTGAGGACTAATATGATCCTTTAAAATCACTGTATGTGTATTAAAGTTAACTGCTACACATATGCAGATTAACTACACACTAACTCTGTGCTCATACACATATTGGCAATTCCTGTTCTTTCAGCATTTATATATACCCTGTTAACATGGAACAAATGCAATAAACTGCGTGCAAAGTGTGTTTAAAAACCAGTAAAAGGAATAGTACCAGCAGCCAAAGTGCTCTATTCATGCATTACTCACTCAGATAAGGGCAAGACCTCTGTATTAAAATAGCAACACGGTATGCTTTCTTGGGCACGCATGCCTGAAGGTAGAAGATGAACCATTATTAATGTAGCTCAAATGTGTGTGAACTGCAAAAATAGCTCACAGGCTCTGTAAGGTATGTCAAATGCTCAGCACAGCAGATCCAATGCTGTGTAAGGAAATACATTACAGTGGAACTGGCCTAGATGAAGGCTTAGTACTAAAGATGAGATGGAAAGGTTTAACATAAAATTTAAGTGCTTTTCTTGGAAATAGAAGCAATATACTATAGCTGACCCACTTTACTTCAGGACAAGAACCCCAAGTGTGGGTTATAAATGCCTGAAGCCAGGCCCTTATAAAGGATTGCTTAAAATAATGGGACAAAGTGATCCTACATATCCTATTATAGCTGTTCAACCTATGGATGAAAACCAAAGCTGTGTTTGTTTTTGGTTTATTGCGTATATGTTTCATTTTTGCACTTCAGGCAATTTACATTGCACTACAGATAAATTTAGTGGTGGGATAAACACCTTCTGGGCTAAGTGTGAATGCTAAGGAGCAACTGGCACTGAACTGCTATCTGGTGAACCTGCTCCAGGTCTGGTTCAGACTAGTCAAAGTTCAGCATAAGTCCAGAGAAAAAAAAGGAAATAGGAGAAATTTTGCTTTGAGGTACCTTGTGCGTCCAAAAGGTGGGCTAACAACATTCCTACTGTAGACATGAGCAGGCTGAGGGAAGTCTGCAGGATGCTGGGCAGTACTTGCCTGTTGTTGATGGTTTCTGTGTGCAGGCTGAAATCATATTAGCTGCACAGCATCTCAGGAGAGCTAATTATATTTTTAATTTTAAAGACTGATCTCTGAGTGCTGCATTGTCAGTTTGGCCATGTCTGTTGTTCTGAATGTTGCTCTGATCAAAGTTGGGTATGCACAGCTCCACAGTTAAAACCACAGTATATGACTGGATAACAACAGTCCTGAGCTTTCTGCCATTTGCCCCCTCTCTCCCTTGAAATCCTGCAGACTGCACTGATGTATATGGTCAGTGCACTCAAAAGGAGAGTCAGGTCTCAAAGCCTCTTCAGGAACTGGTAAATCCTACAACCCTCAATCAACTTAGTGGCTCTTTTCAGGGGTGTATACTGAAAGAAATACTCCTTAAATTTTTGATGGGATGAGGAGACTGGCAAGAGTACTAGCATTTGTGAAATGAAAATCCAGAAAATTTCTGGACTGTTTGTCTGAAGATCCTATCTAGCTCTTTTTCTTGATGTGGTGGTCTACAGCAGTTACCACAATATTGACCATGTTGGTCACCATTGGTGACCTGTAGGTTCTCAGCTGGCTCCTCATTCACCCTGACACTGAATTCATGCATTCTGCTGCCTCACACACAAAGGACAGCTTTTCCCCGTCACTGTCCTGGGCTGTCCTTCCTTAAGAGCCTGTATCCATCCAGTGCAGCACACCGGTTGTGAGAGCTATCCCACCAGGTCTCTGTGATCCTGGCGGGATCATAGCCTTCTAACTGCACACAGACATCTGATTCCCCCTGCTTGTTCCCCATGCTGTCTGCAGTGGTCTACAGTCACTTGAGAAGCTGATTTCCTAGAGAAAGTAAAACATCTGGTCCACATACTGGCCTGTAGGACCTTATTTGTATGAACACACCTGGAATGACCCTGCTTCAACTCTCGTCTGTTAACAGGTTTCTCTTGCCCACACTGCCCTGCACACTCTGCTTATCAAGTTCTTCCAGCACTTCCTCACTTGGTTGCAGGATGTCCTGTCCCTTCCCACATCATTCCTAGTTGGCCTGATGGAGTTGGTTTCCTCACCAGGTTGGTTGGGCTCTGATCAGTCACTTGGTGGTTACTACATGACTGCACTGACTTACTCCAGTGGAAGCTTGACATGGGGAAAAGGCATCTGCTTTTAAAAGCAGAATAGTTATTTCCCATCAAGGCAAAAACATGAAGTGGTAGGACACAACCTGCTATAATTTACTGTTTCCTTTTATATTTCCAAATTTGCACATGTTGCTAATTTTTTTGTCAATAACTGCAGAGAACCGTCCTCTCTCACACATGCCTCTGGTTCCTTTCTTTATGTACTGATATATTCACTTTTCACATTAATCCACAGTCTTATATTACTAGAACTACGCTGTACACCTCTGCTTGGCTGTACAAATTCAGCCATATCTATCCCATATCCAAGCCAGACCTTATTGTCATAAACCAGGTCTGTGGCTTAACAAGATACTTGATGCCAAAACCAGCCTGATAACCTATCCTGCACATTCCAGTCAAACTATCATATTTCATGTTCCATTTTCCATTTGGCTATTGTTTTTAGATGAAAACGCCACACTTATGATTCAGTTGTATATCAGACAACAACCCCTCTAGGTAACTAATTCCCTCCCTGTATTTCTAAAGATCTAAAACCATGAATACAATGACCCCTTGACACTGAGTCAAGCCAAGAGAAGTTGTGCAACCTCTCTTGATGATGCTTCTGCATAAGTCCTAACTTCTTCCATTATTTTGTTGAGTTCATATTAGCATGTCTGACAAACTTTTTGGGCCACAGCACTGTGAATATATGTTGTATATCTTGCTTTTCTCAGTTCTCTGCTCCTGCTTTTCTGGTTTATGGTGCAGTATAAAGCAAACATCACTATTATGGTACAAATGTGCCACAGACCTATTGAAACACAAAACCAGGATGATGCCCTTGTATTAGTTTTGGAGCTATTCTGAGACACTTGGTGCTCAATAAACCCTGCAAGTCAGACTGAAAACCGGGAAGAGTGATGCCCCTATTATCCCAAATCTCTCTCCCTTTCTAGTCACGATTCATATGAACTTTTCAGTAGTGCCACAGGAAAGTACTTTGTGGAAATAGTCTGTTCCTAAGATGAAGGAAAGAAAATGGTTACAGGTGTATAAAGAGACATAATGAAAATGGAAGGGAAGCAAAAGGAAGTTGGAAAGAGTCTGAAGAACAGGATGAAATTAAAACAATTCTGCTCACTTTGCAGTTATTTGGCAACACAGGAATCCATTTCTATGTCATATATTATTAATATCAGCTAGATATATATAATATCAGCTAGAAAGTTGCTGATAGCATAATACATGCAAAAAATGAAAAAACCTATTAACTCAGCCTAATATTTCTTTATATCTTTGCCAGGGTCCTGTCCAAGGCAGCTCTCTGGGTCATTTTTCACATTAAGGCTTTCTAGAGGCTCTGAGTTAGTGCTACCAGTTGAACTGAGTTAAATATTTCATTTTAAATAAACTGTTATTTTTAAAACTTCTGCCCACATTCTGCTATTTACTTCCCTAAAAATAAATCACTTTTCCCAATGTCACCAAATAACATGTCACTTCTTCCAAAGAAGCAGCCAGCCTGATGCCAGTACCAATAGCTGTGCACCGTGGAGCAGGAGCTGAGCAGGACATATCCCAGTTTTGTAATGCTCAACTTCCCAAGTTACTCTCAGTGTTTAATATATCTCAGTTTAAACTGAAACCAGGCACTAATTTGCATTGGGTTTCTAGGAAAGATGGGAAAATAAAGCCCAAGAGCTGGACCAGCTGGGTGGCCAAGTTGGCCTAGTACCCCTCCATCAATCTCAGAGATTAAACAGTTTATCTTCACTCTTAGGACCTGTGTCACACATGAGTGGACATGCACATCCCGTTGCTAATTCCTTCAGCAGAACAGAAGCCTCCAGGACTCTCCTGAGACCTTCCCAACACAGCCACGCAGGTGTCAGCCTGCCCAGTCTCATGCTGGTTCTGCACCCAAACTCAGGTCTCAAAGCTGCTGAAGACAATTCCTCTCCTTCACTCTCCTGCCCAACATTTCCCATAGAGTTGCTCCCAGCTGCCTTAGGAAGTCAATCAGTTTCTCATTGCCTCTAATTTCTCATGATCTTCCTGTCTACCACATTGGTGGAAGGTTTGATCCGGACTAGGCCACCTTCTCAGCACATTTAGGAATAGCCAGAACTCAGCACCAGGCAGCTTTCTGCTGCAGGCCAGGTAAGCCAATGTATGGTAACACCTACTTTCCAGTATACATTTTTATAGCAATAAGAGCTAACTTCACATCAATTGACAGGCAGGAATTGCACACATAACCACGTGGTTTAAATCAAAAGCCCAAGAGGTGCAGAATCAGTCCAACAGGTGACTCCCTCATGCAACAGCTGATGCCAGAAATGGTGCAAGAACAGTGTGTGGACCTACTACCACAAATAGGTTACAAATTCCACATTAGATACATTAGATACATTAAGACAATAACTACAGGAGAGCCCAAATTTGGTTTTGAGGTTTCTTGTACAGAGTATGATGTTAGGATTCCATAGCCTAACTTAATAAACCTGGCTGGGAAGTACCTAGCTTCTGCTGCCTTCCGTGCGAGCCAGTTATCCAGAAGCAGGTGAGATGTGTTCATGAAATGGAGCTCAGAGAGGGTGACAAATACAGTTCCACAGCAGCTAGAAGTGTTACTTTGGAAAGGAAGAAAAACATGCTAATAGGAGCTGTTAGAACAAGGCAAGAATTTCACTGGGAGAAAACTTCAAACTGGGAGGTGTAAGTGAAGTAAATGTAAAATATCCATGAAAAGATGTAGATTATGCTGAAATTTCAAGAGGAATGAATGCAGTGGATTATTGGAGCATTTGCATCTTAATGAGAGAGAAAAATAAAGATTTACAAGAGGAGGGAAGAAAAAAAAGAACATAAACCTGTGTCATTCCAAAATTTGAACACTAGGCTTTGGTATTTCTTTTTGTGGGAAAGGATTAAATAAAACTCAGCTACAAATATTGAAAATCTCTGAACTTCAGTAGCACGTCAAAAAACTGTATCTCGGATAGTACAGGAAATGTTGATCTTTGTTCTAAGTAACAAACAGGAATCAAAAATTTATGTATTTAATCAATTTCCAGACATTTGTACTTTTAACACATTTGTTTACAGAAGCACTTTAAAAACAAATCTACCCTGGAATGTTAACTGTTTAAACTTGATTGACCGATATTGCAAAAATGAAGTTACTAATAGCTAAGAGAGTGATCTCAATGTTACTCATACACACTTGCTTTAGTGTCTGACCACAGGTTATTCTAGTGATAGACTGCAACACAAACTCCACCTTGCTCTTGATGATGAATGTGATGCACAAATATATCTTGATGCCTTTCTAATTTTATAGACAAAGCTAGGTAGACCAAGTGTCTTATCATTGTGCTAATTTACTTACCGGATATTTTCTTTTAATGAAAAGTAGTAACATAACAAAGCTGCCCTGTGAAGGAGGATACAGATAAAGGCATATATGCCCACCTTTACTGGGTATTTATGAAGAGTAAGCAACTATTACTCCTCTCCTCAGCCCTTTTACATGCAGAATAAAACACGTTATTAGCTCACCTAAACAGATGCAATTCAGGGACAACTAAGGGAACTTAATAATTAACAAACAAGTTTAATTCTGTCAGTGCTATACTTAGATTTCAAGTTCTTCTCAACAAGTATCAGCTTAAGGATAATTAACATATTTATTTTCTGAAATTCTTCATATATTTACCCCTAGTCCCTGTTTATTAAAAAAAGAAGTCTCACAAATCTGCTGATTTAGAAGTAACATCTTCTAAATCGAGGTTTGACCATTTATTTCTAGATATTTAAATACCTGTGCTATGTGACATATTCGTAAGTGATCAGAAGAAAGAAATAAGTGATCAAATCCACAAATGCTACAGAATTATTGGGATATTAAATGCAAGGACAAATCACAGGAGGTAAGGTGCCCAAGATGATGAAAGGATAGAGGAAATTTGATTTGCACAACATACAAAATAACCCAAGATAAAAGGAAATATGCAAAGTACACACACAAAAAAAAGCATGTGATAGTCCATTCTAAATCAGCAACTGACATTCACAAAAGTGATTGTGAAATCTTTTGCATGACTTGGTAAGATATCAGCTCAGTGGTGAGTAGCAAACAAAAGTAAATCCAGAATAATAGGAATTATTTGGAAGGTCACAAAAGGGAAAAAAAAATGTTATATCACGATATAATACGTAGTGCATCCATGCTTTGAATTCTGCATGAGCACCAGTCCTCCCATTTCAAAAGAGCAACAAGACTAGTTAGATAAGAATAGCTTCTATATAAAAAGAGGTTAAATAGGATACCTCAGTTATTAAAAAAAAGTAAAGAAAGAAAGGAAGAGTATGGGCTAAGTCACTAGCAAAGTGAATGGAGAGGTGTTAAGGTTGCACAAGAACAAGGGAATGTAAGATACTAAAAACCTTAAAGTATAAAACAAGTGCTTCTCACAAAAGCCAAACTGTAACTGCAATGGACAGCTGCAGAGATCAAAAGCACAGGTGGGTTCGAGAAGAGCTAGGAAATGCAAATTAACAAAGCTCTTAAACACCGGTATGACTGTAGGAACATGAGCCCCCAAGTCATGGAGAAGGGAAAAGGAGCATTTGGGGGGTTGTGGTGGTATAGAACTGAAGCTGTATCACCAGGAAAGCGAGTAAAAGAAGGCAATACCAAACTGAATCACTATGATTTAATTGGTCCCATCAATACAATTTCCCAAGAAAGTGGAGGAACATAAAACATGCTCCTCCAAGGGAGGGGAAATACCTGACAACCAACTCAAATGGGGCATGACAAGAATATAGTATGGAAGTCTTCATGTTTCTTCTCCCACAGCCTACAGTTTGTACAGAAAGCTCTCACTTTCAGATGTTCCCCCCAACAGCTCAGTTAAATGTACTCTGTCATAGAGGATCTTGTCTTGAACCATGTATGCAATTGTGCTTACAATTGCACAGCAAAATCCTCCCTGAGTGAAAGAAGGCACAGGAAATCTCCCTTTATCTCTAGAGCATTAGTGAAGCAGTTGTAAGGATTAAAGTTAAAATTGACCTTGAAGGACCCGACCAGCAAGGCAATAGTGAGCCTAAAGCAGGCTTCTACAAATGTGTCCCTCGAATCAGGCAGCTTTCAAAAATATGAACGAAAGCCATAAGGAGACAAAGGAGCAGCAGACAGCATCCATATCTTTATATACTGTCAACATCAGGAGCTAACAAAGTAATAGAAAAAAAGGTCAAAAAATAACCCAGCTCTGATACTCACATTTACATCTCCTCACTCTGCACTGCAGCTAAGGAAGCCACACTCAAGGAAGGGTCAACAATGTTTGCAGTAATAAAAAGCCCAAATCACATCAGAAGATATCTTAATTGTATCCTTCAACTTATCTAAATCTCAAAAGAGAGTTTCTTAGAACTACTCTTATGAATAAAACCAAGACCTTCTCCGGAACTTATAACACAAGCTTTTCATTTGCCAAACTTAAGTAGACATCCAATAGCTCAACACAGGATTTTATAGTTACCCTTCAAGGATGTCATGAGCAGATGCTTTGACTGAAGCACCTGACACAGAAGTGCATTTGCCAAGGCCACCATCTGCAGAGGAAAAAGTCAGTAGGACTTGTTTTCTTCTTACCATTCAGAATATACAAACACCCACACCAGAATACTGCACAGTTCTGCCTTTCTCTAGTGATCAGGATGCACATTGCTCAGAAGAAGCTTTGTAACATTCAGCTTCTTCCAGAAACCCCAAGAGTTCTTTGTGCTGGATTTTTTATGCACCATAACAGTTAACAGGCATTCTGGAAACACAGGAACAGAGCTGAGGAATACCAAGGAAAGAATAAAGCAAAAACAGACTGAACATCAAGAATAAGAAATCATCTTACCAATCTATTGGATCTTACCAATCAACAGTAATTCACACAAAGCCTCCATTCTTTACTTCACAACTTTATTTCAGTGGAAGTTATTGGTATAAAATTTAGTATCTAATTATACAGATACGAGGGACTTTCAGAGAAGCTTATTTTGTCCTCTTTAGTGTCTTTTGCAATTTGGTCCTCAGGCATGTTTCAAGAGGACAAATATTACATGTGTACCTTTAATTTCTGTACAAAAGCACTTCAAGTCTTTGTTTTGTTCTTCTGAGTACAATACCCAAAACATGCATATTGTAGACAATATAATAGACAAGGAAATATTGTCCTTCTTTAAACTAAGGCAGTTAAACCCCAATAATATCAATTCAGTAATTTAGAAGAGTAAAAAGGCTTCCTCAGTGCTCATTTACTCTTTGAGCAAATAAGTAAGACACAGCCTCTTGGAATTACCAGATTTGATTGCTGTCATTATTGAAAAGACAGATTGTCAAAGACAGCATTTAATTATGTACATTTTACAATGCCACTAACCCATCAACTTTTGAATAAGAACGTCAGCATTAAGAACTGTGTAAACCTACATGCAAAAACTGCAATAGAATTTTAATAGAACCAAATTGGCAAGTTTTTGGAAAGGATATTTCAACATTAAAAAAAAGTCTATTAAAATAAGCACTTCAAGTAACTTAAATATCTTTAGCAAACATGTCCAGCAAGAAACTTCCTGTAAAAGAAATTGTTCTTAGAACAAAAAGCTAACAAATGGCTATTAAGCCACTAATTTTTCAACACAGTGGTGGGTCTGTGTGAAACAATTTGTAATCTAAATAAAGCGAGTTCATTACAATGTTAAAAAACATACATTACGCAGGACTGATTAACTATTGCATTTCGGTATTTACAAAAGTGCTTAGCATAACAAAATTACCTAAAAAAATATAAACTTTACCAATATCATTTGGTTCTATGTGTATTCCTAGACCTGCATTTGGAAAAAATAGTATTTACATTGCTAGATTTAGACAAGTTTCCTATCATTTTTAAAGAAATTTAACAAAACTCCCCCCACAAATGGACCCCTTTGTAAGTCAATTTATCTGGCTTGGCTCATTAGAAATAGAGCAGAAGCAAATTCTTGAGAACTGAGCAGTACAAATAATTCTAGCCATTGTCTGTGGCATTAGACCCCAAAACAGGTTGCCGACAAATTGGGCAAGTGGAATTTTCAGAAAGCCAGCGATCAATACAGTGAATATGAAACTCGTGCATACAAGGTAACTGCCTTAGTTTATTCCCTGCTGCATATTCGTTAATGCAAACACTACACGTTTTACTTCTTTCGTTTTCAGTGTGAATATCCCCATAGTTCCGTGTAGAAAGATTGTCGATCTGCTCTTTGGTTAAACCTCTTAAACGATCATCATCGTCATCTTCATTCAGCAAGAAGAAGTGGGCAAGTCGAAGTATGGGCAGTGTTCCATTTTCCACTAAGTTGTTCACATCTTGAGACTGCCTGTTATCTTGGTTCTCGTTACGGCGCCCATAGCGTTGACTATCATCCCTCTGTCCATTTCTTTCCCTGCTGCCTTCTGCTGCATGTCTATTTCTCGATGAAACCTCACTTAGATCACTGCTGTTTGCTGAACTCGAGTTACTCTGTGCATCTGATAAGGGATGACCACCTCTCTGCACTTCTGAGTTGGATTCAGTTTCCATTAAAGAGCTCAGTTCTCCAAAGCCAGTCATAATTTGTCTAAGGATTGAGCGAAGAGCCACTGACGAAGGTTCACCAAGCCCAGCTTCTGAAATACGACGGAGAGGTACCCGTATAGTGCTAACATAGGTTCGAATACCTGCCCGTTCTGATCGCGATATTGTATGGCGAAATCCCCCACTGTCACTTTCAAAGGTAACCGTGTTTTCTGACATTCCTACTCTAGAACGAGTTCTACTGGCAATACTGTCACGGTCTCTGTTTTCTCCAGGACGAATTCTTCTCACCTGGAGATCTAGTGTAATTGTTGGATGCCTTCTGACAGCAGCTACTGGCCTACTGGATTCCTCCTCTTCCAAAGTTATTCCCAAGGACGGAGCTACACTGGGAAGTTGAGAAGCCTGAGTGTTGCCTCTTGCTTGCTCTTCAGCAGGCTGTGGAGAAGCCTGAGCTATTTGTCTTCTACTTCTGTTGACTTGCTGTGCATTTCTATCCTGCCTCTGACCACGTTCCTCAGAGTGAACAGCACCACCTTGCCTTTGCAGCGGAGAGCGGCTTCGACTACTTAAGGTAGACCTTAGCCGCAGAATTTCTAGTCTTTGGTTTGTATTCATCTGAACGTTTGTTCTCACTCTACCCCTTCTGACTCTTGTAGAAGTAACTCTTCCCAGCATTTCTCTTCGTTCACCAGCAGCTGCAGAATTATTACGTGTAGTATTATTTGTTTGGGAAAGGCCTGTCAACTCCCTTGTTCTACTCCTAAGCCTCCCTGAGACTGCATGAGAGGCTACTTCAGACCTTAGTGCCATGGCACGTCCTAAAAACCTGGTCCTTGCAGCTTCAGTGCTTGCCTCCCTTGCAGCCATGCTCCTTGTTCGTGGAGTTACTGAACCGGTAACTAGTTGACGTCTTCTTTCTAAATACAGTCTGGTAGCATCTATATCGACATACTCCTCGCCAGGAGTTTCAAAACTGTTATGATCATGATTTATATTGATTTCAAGACTAAAACGAAACTCCCCACTGTTCGGATTTGTTCGACTCACGGCTCTCCAGGTTTGATTCCCACTCTGTCCACTGCGAGTGGCATTTCCCGTGCGACGAAATGTGTTAAGCCATTCGAACAAAGAGTCACCATTTGAGTTTTCTCCAAGAACATCAGAATCTGAGAGAAACAAAGAATTGCAAAAATTCATATGACTGCATGCTCAGCATACTACGATGCACTCTAAATCCTCTATGCTTGCTGGGCTCTGACTTCAGAAACGACACAGTAGCAGGACATTACTGTTCCTTCCTTAAGCTATCAATCTGGGTGTATCCTAGTCAGCTGATCTTGATTCAGCAAGAAAAAGCATAACAGATTTAGTCTCCTTTTGGAAAACATTTTTAAAAGTTGTTTTCCCTAAGCAGCGGAATAAATGATCACAGAATCATAAAGGTTGGAAGGCACCTCTGGAGATCACCTAGTCCAAGCCCCCTGCCAAGGCAAGGTCACTTAATATGGCAAATATGAGCACTGAAGAAATGAGGCTGCACACACAGCATGATTCAGTTTTCAAGATTCTCCACAGAACTCTCTCTGCGTTCCCCTTTTATTAGGGTTCTTTTGGTAAGCAGCACCTGGTGTTGTCATTCAATTAACTAGAATTCCCATGACTTTTTGCAAACTCGGTGTTTTCATTCACACACTCCTTCTCAGTTCCAAGGCCGAACACTCCCTTTTGATTCCAATTCACTGAATGCAGGTGCTGCTAGCTTAACTTGCTCCCACAACTTACAGCAGGTGACACAGGAACGCATCCAGGTGGGATGCATGGTTTCAACAGCTTTTCCCCTTTTGTGCAAATATACTTTTTCCCTACTACAATATCCACCAGTTCCATTTTCAAATCTCCTCCAACTACAAGCCCAATTGGTTAGTGCTAACTATGTGTATATAGCAGGCCAATGGTCATGATAACAGTGAAGGTTTTCCCTTGAAGGGATCAAATTACATTCCCCCTACTCCATCATCTCCCTATATCCATGAAACCTGCAAGAACTTTGGTATCTTCATTTCTGAGCTGCCAATTTCTCTCCTAAATCTGATTAGAACTGGACAAATGATTAAGCCAATATTACTGGGGAACTGAAGACAGAATGCACATAATATGAACAAGCCTCACTTGACTGAAAGAAATGGAAATAAAACAACAAGAATTGCAAAACAGTAGAGAGATTAACTGTTTTCCAATTAATTTATTTTCCAACTGCTCTAATACACGGTAAAAACCTCAAAGAATTGAAGAATTAGGTTTTTTGTGCTATTACATTTACTAACAAAGGAAAATAGGAGCAAATAATTTGTGGTCAACATGAATCAGTTTTCATCAAGTACTTTAAGTTTGTTTTCATATCATTAGGGAATCTCAAGATCTTACTTTTTAACAATTCAGAGAGGTGCAATGGAATAAAACAAGACTTGAGAGAAGTCTCTCTTAAATATCTGTACAGAACAGCATTTATGCATCATGTACTATGTGTATCTATATATAAAAATGAAGAATGTTTACCTCCAACAGTTCTACCTTCACCTTCTCTGTTATCCAGATCAGACTGTGATGCCAGACGCTCCTTAGCCCCCTCCAAGCGTTGCTGCAACTCTTCTGCTGTTATTTCCCCTAAAATAATTTACATTTTGATAAAGCTGTTAGATAAGACACTATAACTGCCTCAACATAGCCATGCAGAAGTAACATTTTCTACCTTGAATGAAAATCTTCAGAAGGCAGATAAAACTGATGTAACCAGAAAGAAAAGAGCACTAGTGTGAGATTATAATGCAGGTACACAGATAATAGAGGAAGTAGGTCCTGGGGTGGAAGATGAATATGTCAAGAGTATGCTGGCTTCCAGTAACAACTTAGAGGCTCCCAAAATTACCACATATCAACAGATATACTTTAATGTACCAAATGTTAATTATTTGGGTTTGGATATTACCTGTATACAAAGATGCTACATTTGAAAATGTAATACTTTTGTTCCATATGGAGGTTTTTTCCTTTATAGGGAGCCACAGAAGTCAGGCTACTTGAGTCACGCTACCACATGTGGTGCCTGACAGCAAAAGTGTTACTTCGCGTTACATCTTTTCTACTGAGGGTATCCACATCTTACCAGGAGTGCCAAGCAGGTTGCTGTCTCTCATTAACCTGTAATCTTCTTCATTGAGCTCATTAATGAACTGGTAATAAGCCTCCTCCCTACCAAGGCGCTCCAGCTGTCGTTGTCTCTCATCTTCGCCACGACTACACTCTTGTGAAGATGCCTGCTCATTGCCATTTCCTGTGCGGTGTCGAGAGCGATCCATAATAATAATGCTGAGCTGTCCTGAACAAAACCAGAAGGTTAGACTGCGCAGCAATTACAGTAAGAATTTACCTAATTTACAGTAAAGAGTTTCCTCTTTTCATTTTCAATGAAATTAGTTTACTAATAGCTAAAGATGATTAAAGTGAACCAAGCTCCATGTTATTTGTCAAGTCAAACACAGAAGTTTATTATGCAAATGTTTTACTTGTAGTTTGCTCAAAAATAGTTTCAAGCCCCCTTTCCTCACTAAAAGGACCTATTGGTTGGTATGGCAACTTTAAAATAAAAAAATCATGACAGATTTTTTTTTTTTAGCTAGGCAAGGATATTTTAGAAAGTTAAAGAAATAACATAAGATCTACGTCCCTTCTTCCAAGTAAAATACAATAACAGTGTGCAGTATTTTACAAGATGAAGTATATAGCTGAAAACATGGTTCTCTAATTACTGGACTGCAATTACCCAGTGTAGACTTCTGACAACCACAAGTAAGGTAAGACTACATATTTCCGTAGGGATTTCAGTGGGGTATTTCTACCGGTAATACCCTTCATGTAGCACAAAGCCTACAGATTTATTTGTGGTGAAATGACTCTTTTGACATCTTTACATCATTTGTATATTTTCCTTGCACACTCTAATCCAAGGATTAGCTACCAAAGGAATACCCATCTCCAGAAAACAGGTGTAAAAGGAAAAGGGCTGTACTTCACGCATAGTTCTTCATCACTTTTCAAACACTGAACCAATGGGTCCACACTGTTAGAAGGCATAAATAACCTTCAATTTCTGTGCCATTACTACCTCTCTCTGATGTGGTCCAGTGTTGAGTCCTATCAGCATCTCAGACCACTCCCCAGCTTTTCTATTTTCTGAAGAAAACTTGCTCTTCAACACTCAGTTTAAAAGAAGAAAAAACATCCTTTCAATGCAGCTCCTTGTTTAACAAAAGGTATCTGTAACACCTGCTGAGGCAGACACCTGACAAAAGAGATCACTTCTCTACACAGATCATCAGGCCAAAAAATCCCAGCCACAGGGCACCATTCTGCTTGCACGCGGTTAAATACCTTTGTTTGTTGTTTTTTTGGTCAATTCACACACACATAAGAGTCACTTCAAGTTTAAATTATGGGGCAAACACAGAACAGCATTCTCAGCACACTCATGATCAGTAATTAGCCTTCACAGGACAGGTGATGAGACAACAAACAGACTAAACGAACTGACTATTAGAAACACATTCAATTAAGAGCAAATCTTTATCAATGCTGTAAACAGATTAAAAAAAAATAAATCAGAAAGTGTATTTGCCAACAGCAGAAGCTGGCATACATTTAATATACGTTTCTTACATTCTTTGTGAGATCCATTCTGATGTATCCTTGGTCTCATTATTTTCCAGCCCATCTTACTTCCCCCTGCCAGCCCCTGGTAACTGCACTTCTATACACCTCTTCCCAATCAGTCTTTCTACTCATCTTCCTCCTGTGTCTAACACTGCATTTTGATGCATTTAAAACTTCCCTCCCAACTCTTTAACTCACTGAGATTTATTTTTTTTTTTAAGTAGAATATCTCCTCTTCAAAATACTTTCCATTCCCATAATATTTGGGGGGGGGGGTGTTAAAATCACTGTTGCCCTCTTGGCTCAGCCTCACAAACTGTAGTTAACTGCTGACTTCCATTTCCCACAAGAACTACGCTCAAATCAGGTCACTTCTCAATACAAATTTCTCAGGTAGTTCTTTCTCTTACTACCCCGGGTTCCTCAAAACAAAAGCAGTTTCCACCCAAGGCCCAACCCCCCCACACTAATTAGCACTATCATTACCTTGATGACATCCATCATTTGACTATTATCATGATAACACCCAATCCATACCGCACTAAATACTGAAGTGCCTCTGTCCTAGACGACTTACAACTTGACGAAGGTGAAGCAGGAAGGGGTAAGAGGACAGATAAAATTCATTTAGTTTCACGTGAGGTTGCTATTTAGACGAAAGCCTTAAAACAACTAACACGTCCACAGTGACCATACCTAGTCAAGCAACTTCCTGGGAATGTCAGTGTATTGATACACGGAAAAAAATTATATAAATGTATGTTCTTAGAATGACAAGTACATCATATGTAGTCCCCCTCAAAGTAAATTTAAAGTGTTTTTCAAAAGAAACGTTCTTTACTTTTCAGTTACCATCCACAGAAAATCTGGAAATCTCTTTGATTTTGTGGGTGGTAGTAAAAAAAATTACTCTTTTGTTGACAACTGTATGGTAGGATGATTAGTCACACTCTTTCAATGACTCACTTAGAAACAGTTAAGAAGTGTGAAGTGCTTGGTCGTCCCATCTGTTTAACATAACTGCACGGATGACAACTACTATCCTTATTTATCAAAAGCCATCCAAACTAAGTACTTTGGCACTTAAAACGTTTTAGTTGTGAAAGTTGAAGGGTATTATCTGCATCAAAAAATGAGGTATTTTGTCACTAAAATATTTCAGAGTATTGAAAAGTTGAAAGGTATTAACTAAAAAACGGAAATCGAAATCCACTTATGACTCAGGATTACTCTTCCTTTGCAGAGACAGGACCCACACGCCAACAGTATACATTTTCTAGAATTTTCAACCTAAGATTTAGTCCTTATAATATATACCTTATGATTTTAGGTTTTGGCCTGTTTCCATGAATTACTACTCCTCCTGTTCAATTAGGTACTCATCTTCTGAAAGACTACCACCTGATTGTAAGGCGACTGACTACGGAGTTTAGCTGAGGAAACCTCCCCTCTGGCTCCAGAGGGCTATTTAAGCATTTCTGTCACACTGCAGCCTCCAGGCAGGATGATCTCACCGACTTCAAAAATTTAAAAAACCCCCAACAACAAACCAACCAAACCACGAAAATAAAAATAAAAACCAACCAAACCCAGAAAACCCCACGCACAGAGCCTGGGGAAGGAGGGGAGGAAGAAGAGAGAAACGAAGAGTAAGATAGTAACGAAGGAACAGCCCGCGGGACACCCAGTGCGACCCAAGCCCGGTGCCTGGGACCGCCCGCCCGCCCCCCCGCCCCCCCCCCCCCACGCCGGCAGCAGGACCTGCAGAGGCCAGCGCCGCGCCGGGCCCACGGTGTGCGGCCTCCCGGGCAGGACAGGGCAGGTGCCCGGTCGGGCCGGGGCTCTTGGTGTCTCTCCGGGCTCTGGCCCGGCCCGGCCGCCCGTCGCCGTGGGGAAGGGGCGGGGAGGGCAGTGACTGACAGGGCTCCTGCCCAATCACCAAGCCGGCCCGCGGCCGTCGGCCAATGGTGGCAGGGCTTGGCAGCGCGTGCCCTCCCGCCTCTCTGCCCCCGGGGCTCCCGGCCGGGCCCGGCATGGACCGACTCCGACCCGGCCGCACCGCCACCCTCCGGCAATGCCCGCGGTCCCAGCTGCCCCGGCCGCGCCACCCGTCACCGGCCCATGCCTGCCCCCCGCCCCGGCTGGGGGGAGCCTGCCGAGAGCGCAGCCGGGGAGACCCGAAAGCCTGTCCCTGCCTGCTGCCGGTGACGGCGCCGACCAGCCTGGCTCAACCCCGCTACGGGCTCCGCTCCGCTCCCCTCGTCTCCCGGCAGCAGCAGGAGCCACCTCCACCAGGACGATACCGACCCCTTGAGTGGACGAGCGGAGCGGGCTCCAGCCCCGATTGCGGTCCGGGCACCGGCTCCAGCTCCGATTACGGTCCGGGCGACTACCGGCGCCGCCGGCGCAGGTTCCGAGCGCGGGAGAGGACGGCCCCTGCCGCGAGCCCCGCCCGCCGGCGCACGCGCGCTGAGCACTTGACAATAACTCCCCTGAGGAGTAGGATTGTGTATAATCACTGCTCCCAGGCCTGCTGCTGTTGTAAAGGGGACGCCTCTCCGTTTTCCATCACTCTGCCTCTCCTTCCTTCCTTTCTGTTTACCTTCCTTTCTGCAGGAATCTCCTGCCTTCTCCATTTTCGCTAAAATTTTCAAAACAATTAATTGCTTGGTCCCGTCACAGAGGCTGTTTTGTCTCAAGCCGCAATTTTAGCAATTTCGATTTGCAGAGCCTTAGACAGAAGTTTTTCCACATGGGATGCCGAATCTTTCACAAATTTTGCATATGCTAATTGTGGATACATTGACATCCACAAACTTGCTCCTTCGAGTTGCGTCTGCAGATTGTCACAACGCGTGGTGGAAGCTGCCAGGCTATGACTGGAGCGTGTTTCACGTCTTGCACAAAGTCTCTGAATCAGCAAAGTGAGAGGATTTTGCAGGAAGGGTGCTTCAACTACGTAAAAGAACCTCATCCCTAGAATATCCAAACTGCTCATACCACTGTTTAAACCTCCTCATAAAAATAAACAGAGTTGGTGTATTTTCTGTGCAACTAGTCTGGATACAAAGGAAAACTCAGTAATGAATGAGCTGCTAGGAAGGGCCCGGAGCCACCCTCCAGGAAGATACTTTCACTACACACCCAGAATTTTATTCTGGCTGAGAAAAAGAGTTTACACAAGTGTTACATTTAGGTTTGGTGTTAGTTTACATTCCTGTTGTGCTATGAGTTGGTTTCCATGAGACAAATTGACAGTTGGGACACAGTCTTAACACTGAGGCTAGACCAGAGAGTACTCCTTCCTGCTCACGGCATTCAGGAAATTATACCCTCTTTGTTTTTCATGTTCCTTGCCAAAGTATGAATAATTAGTATTCTATTATGATTTTCTTTGCCTGGATCAATTAAAATATGTCCTTCTCGAAGATCAATTTTACTTTCCTAATGAAAGTCTGTGTATAAAGTAGTGCCTGGATCCCTTGAAAATTCAGTTTCTTCCCACAATTGTTTTTGATCCTAGTTTTGAAATCCTTTCATCCTACAGTCTGGTTTTGGTAAGCATTGTTCCACTGTCAAACTCAAGATCTTCTCTGCTATCAAGCCCACATATAGACTGCTCACCAAAAAGAAATTTTTTGTTTAGATGGGTGAATGAACCCATATTTCTATACAGAAACCTTACACTGAATTAGTCTATTTTCCACTGACCTGTCCTCCAATGCAGAATTTGGTGTTCATGTCCTGTTCATAGTGATTTTTCACAACAGCACACTATAACTAAGTAAAGTATTTGTTCATTTTATGCTGTGTTGTTAATAAAACAAACCAAGAGTGGCTCTTTCTTGGAATGTGATTGCACTGTGGTAATGCTTTCCACAGGAAAATTCTCTTTGCAACTATAATAAAAATAGCCTATGGAGGGCAGCAAACTTCAGGCAATTACTAAGTTTTGTATAAAAGAGAATCTGAGAACCTGGATTTAATTTGACTGTTCAGTCTTTTAAGGTCTTTAGAAAGTAACTTTATTATATTTTATTATATTATCAAGGCAGGGCTTCATAATCAGTCTTTTTATACTGGATCTTTGTATGTCTAGGTGACACCAAATTGGTGATATGAAGTTGATGGGACATCACGAACCTCATGAAGTTTAATGAGGACAAATGCAAAGTCCTCTATCTAGGAGTGACCAGCCCTCTGGGACAATACTGACTGGGGGCTTTGCTGACTGTCTCTACTGGACAGGCTGAGGGATCCTGGTGGCAGTAGTTAAACAGGACCCGACAGCCATTAATCTGGAGAAGACTGGGAGGGGATCTTATCAATATATATATAATAATCAAGAGGATGAAGCCAGGCTCTTCTTGGTGGTGCAGAGCAATAGGATAAGGGGCAACGGGCAGAAACTGTAACACAGGAATTCCACCTCAACATGAGGAAGTAATTCTTTACTGTGAGAGTGACTGAGCACTGGAACGGGTTGCCCAGAGAAGTTGTGGAGTCTCGTTCCCTGGAGTTATTCAGAAGTTATCTGGACACAATCCTGAATAACATGGTCTAGGGAACCCTGCAGGAGCAGAGAGGTTGGACCAGATGACCCACTGTGGTCCCTCCAACTTGACCCTTTATGTGATCCTGTGAACACAGAAAATTGATTATCAGGAAGGGATTGGGAAGTTATTATTTCCCTTTACATTATTCCCTGCACGTGAAATACAGTGCCCAGTTTGTGGGGCCTCCAGTAGAACAATCCTGATATAGAAAATTACTAATAAAGTGGAGTGACTTCTGCCGAGAGCACTAAGATGGTCATCGGCTGGAGCACTTGCCATGTGAGAGAGGCTGTGAGCCCCAGGGCTTCTTCAGCTGGAAGAAGGAGCAGTTTGCCAGTACCGAAAAGGAGCTTGCTGGGAAAACAGAGCCAGAATTTGTACTGATAGAGGGACAAAAAATTTTACCCTGAGGATAGTCAAGTCCAGAGAGGCTGTGGAATCTCCTTGCATAGAGGTTTGTGAGACCTGAGTAGACAAAGCCTCAAGCTACCTGAATTTAAGAGTAGCCCTGCTCTGAGCAGGATATTATCCTAGATAACATCCAGAGATTCCTTCTAACTTGAATATTTCTAGGATTATGTGAAATAATATAAAATAATAAAATAATATTTAATTTCAGGGTTTTTTCCTCTCAGGTAGGGTTCTTTTCAATAACAAGAATAACCAGGAGTTCATAGGCTGAATTTTCAAGGTTTGTTGAGATAGAATCACAGAATCATTTAGTTTGGAAAAGACCTTTAAGATCATTGAGTCCAACCATTAACCCAGTACTGCCAAGTCCACCACTAAACCATGTCTCTCAGTGCCACATCTGCACGTCTCTTAAATACCTCCAGGGATGGTGACAACTGATTCTCTGTAAGGAGCATAACACAACCAGACTGATAGTTACTGTAGGTGGTCCCGAGTCTGGCAAACAGATGTTTCACTGAATGCAAGCACAACTCTCCTATAAAGCACCTGGATACAAAGAACTGATTTATGTTTGTTAATAACTTGCACTCCAGCTAGAATCTAGGATGCTTTATTAGATCAAGTTGATCAACTTTATAGTAAAATATAGTTAAGTGGAAAATTAAAAAAAAAACACCCACATTGCTTTACATAGAAAACTGTTTATAGAACCAGCTCTTTACTTACCCGCTTTAAGTAAACTGTGTTCTTAAGTGCTGCCACTATTCAGCTGACTCATTCATCTGCCCATAAACAACTGTAAGGTTTCTAAAAAACACTCAAATTGTGCAAGTATGACAGTTTGTTTTTCTTTGCATACAGAAAAGAAAAAAAAAAAAGCCACCACATTATTCTCTTTCCTTCAGCTTTCCCTGGACTAAACAAAAATGGAAGATGTAGAGCACTTAGCAGGACTGAACCTTTTTCATTCAATACCAAGATGGGAACACCTCAGTCACACTGCTAAAGAATGTCCCTTCGGGTATATGGAAAACTTTTAGCAGGCAGTTAAACTGTTACATGAAAAGTTCTCTGAAAAGGAAAACTGTGTTCAAATTTGGAAAATTAGTAAGTTGAATGAGTGGATATTCTAATGGCATGGGGATATGATTGAGTGTTATAGGTTATCCACTTATAAAGATGAGAAAGACAAAACATTAAACATGTACTTTTCTGTGTTTTTATTCTATTTTTGAAGACTGCAAAACACAGAGTAAGCAGCTTGTTGTACATTCTCCAGCTGTAAGCTTTGCTTCACAGACTCTGACTCTAGCACCATCGCCATGGCCATTAGCATGGAAACACACACTCCCCAAAAACAGCTTTGCTTCTGGTACCACTGCTCCTGTTTGGGTACGGAACCTCTGTTAGCTGATGCTGTACCCCAAAAGACAGCATCTACTTATTATCACAGTCGAGCTCGTTCCCAGACAATCCAGGCTTTCACCTGAAATACAATTCCCTGAAATACATTGAGAGATGTTAAATGATGTCAACCCTCCTTAACTACTGTCCTCTCAGGACATAGCTTGCTTTGACAACTGTCTCCATCCCTCTGCACATTATCTGTGCAGATAACACGGTAGCAGTGGCTTTCCTATGGAGAACTTGGACATTTTTCAAAGGTATGGGGATGTCAAATGAAAAAAAGGTCAAAAGTGTGTGTATTCTGGACGTATTAGAAATTACACAAACTTGGAACAGAAGGATATGATAGAGCAAACCATGAATGTTAGAAGAAAAAAGAGAAAGAGGAAAACTCCAAAAAGCCAAATTCAGCATATATTTTTTCATTGATTCCTCAGACAGCATGAAAGAAGGGAATACAAAACACCCAGTGAAAGATAAGAAACCCTACCAATTAAAAGGGCCACTGTGGGGACCTGAGATTCAAGAATAGCAGATCATGGCCTGGTCATGTCTTTCTTTTAAAAAGCAGACCCCAAAGTTAAACTTTTTCTTGAAATTATGTTACACTGTGACAGATTTTTAAAATAAACCACAAAAAGTATGCAACTTTCTATGAAACAGAATTAAAAATTGTCCTTGAAATGTCTGTATTCCATTCTCATCATTAAAAGGATTAAAGTGTGTTTTCTGTTTTCAAATCTCTCATGACTTAGAGACCATACGTTTGATTTGGTAAAATTGAACATTGCTCACAATACAAGTACCTGAAGTGGAAACAGAGTGAAGATGCAGCGGATTTACAGCTACACTCAATCTGGAAGGCATATAACCCAAATGGCATGTAAAAATAATGAAAGAAACATTTTCAGCAAACTTGTAAACATTCTTACAAAAGGATAAAAAATCTGAAATGAAGTTATCTCTGTTGTGGCTTTGACTTCTCGGAGTTTATTTGTCAAAGTCTGAAATTCTTTCTAAGTGTTTTATGCAAACATGTAAAGCACAGCACAGGTTGTGAGAAAACAAGTCTGGATTGTCTATTCTTGTTTTCCTTCATGACTCTTTTCTTTCGAAACAGGCATTGTTTGTCCTCCACATCCTGCAGTATTTTAGCTCAGTACAGACTAATCCCAACCATTAATTACCATGCAGTAATTGGATCTGCGTGAAGGAGTTTGGGTGTTCATTGCTTCCACGAAAGAGTGATTAATAATGCAAAGAAGATCAGAAAGTTACAGAAGTGTGGTTATTGCTACTTCCCCCCTGCTTGTTGACAGGACTGAGGGTTATGAGCACGCAGGAGGTGTTGTAAGTGGTGGGTGTGGCCTTGCAAACTTGGTCTCTGCCATCCCTGGAAGTCCCCAAAGCCAGGCATCCCAGAAGGCAGAGATGGGGCTGAAGTGGATGAATTTTATGAGATGGATGGCATCTTCCAGACTGTTTGATCTTTATGGGGTGCTGGGCTGCCCTGACCTGCTTCTCTTTGATTGGTGTAGTGAGGTGCTAGGCAATGTTCTCGCATAATTTAGTTGATTTGCTGGCCAAATAAGATGATAGTTTTGCATTCTCTCTGCACTTATTTTTTGTAACACTTGCCTAATTGCTTTGTTTAACATACATAATATCGCTAACAACTCCATGGCAAAATACTGAAGGGTCCAACTGTGGGCATCTGAAATCAGTCCGACTGAGTCAAGCCAGCTCAAGAGGCACCACTGGCACACTCCTCTCCACAATTTTCAGAACCCAACCTTAACATGTAAATGAAAATGGAGATGATTTCAGATCGTTCCAGAAAATATTAATGCTTTCTTTCAGAAGTCCTCATATTCTATGATGTCTTTAAGTTGGGGATTTGAGTGCTCACATGTACTCAGTGTGCTACCTTCTTGAGATGAAACATGAAGCATATGTACCGGATTACTAAAAATGCCAAAAGCTGGGCTGTAAGTAGAATGATTGCTGTAGCTTTAGTTTAGTTCCAAGCTCTCTGTTCTACAAAATGACCCACTGGCTCTGTGTGGGGTTGGCAACTATGATGCCCACTTACCAGTCACCTACCAGGGCCTTGCTAACATTACATCCCGGTTGGTCTCCGCAGCCACATGGAGAAGGTTTGTCAGCACTGTGACATCTGTCCATGTTTTGAATACTGTGCGCAGTTTTGGGCACCAGAATATAAGAAACATATTAAACCATTAGAGAGCATGCAATGAGGATGGTGAAGGGTCTGGAGGGGAAGGCGCATAAGGAGTGGCTGAGATCACTTGATCTGTTCAGCCCTGAGGAGACTAAGGGGAGGCCTCACTGCAGTCTGCAACATCCTTGTGAGGAGAAGAGGAGGGGCAGGCACTGATCTCTTCTCTGTGGTGACAAGTGACAGGACCCAAGGGAATGGCCTGAAGTTGTGTCGAGAAGGTTTAGGTTGGGTATTAGAAAATGGTTCTTCCTCCAGAGGGTGGTTGAGCACTGGAACAGGCTCCCCAAGGAAGTGGTCATAGCACCAAGCCTGACAGAGTTTAGGCACATGGTGTGACCCTTGGGGATGATCCTGTGCGGGGTCAGGAGCTGGACATTGATTGTCCTTGTGGGTCCCTTCCAACTCGGAATATTCTGTGATTCTGTGTCCTCAGTTGTGGGATTCTCTTAATTTCAACAATGCTAACAAGTTGTTAGAGCAGCACAGACCAACCAGTCTGCCCTCGCCAGCCTGGATGGAGCTGGGGACCGGCATATCCCCCATAACCAACCCCCGCGATGGGAACACGCCCTGCTCGCGGTGCCCCTGATGGCGGGCCTTGTGTCGTGCCCGGGGACTACAACTCCCGGCATGCAGCGCAGCTCGACGACCCTCCGCCCCGCCCGTACTACATCTCCCGGCGTGCGGCGGCGCGCGGGGCCTGCCGGGCTGGGCCGGGCCGTTGCACGTGGTGCCCTGCCCGCGGCCGGGGAGGCGCCGCGGTTTGCGACGTTGGTTTGCGGCAGCGCGGGCGGGCGCGGCCCCGAGAATCCGCCCGGGCAGCGGCACCGGCGGAGCCGCGGAGCGGGGCAGGCGGGGGAGGAGGGAAGGAGCGCCGGGGCTCGGGGCGCGGAGCGAAGGGAGCAGCCCCGCCGCTGAATGTTCCGCGGGGCGACGCGGGGGCCTCCTCCTCCTTGTCCTGCTGCTGCTGCCGCCGCCCGGTGTGCGCGGCGGGGCGGGGCGCGGCTGCCGGGGGTGGCGGCGGCGGGTCACGGCGGGCGCCCAAGATGGACTATGATTTCAAGGTGAAGCTGACCGGGGAGCGCGAGCGGGTGGAGGACCTGTTCGAGTACGAGGGCTGCAAGGTGGGCAGGGGCACCTACGGGCACGTCTACAAAGCCAAGCGCAAGGACGGGTGAGTAAATGGGAGAGGGGGCGAGGAGCGCGGCTCCCCACACCCCCGGGCCCCGGCCCGTCCGTGCCCTCCCGCCCCGGGCCGCGTCCTGTGTGCTCCCTCCATGTGCCCCCCCGCCCCCCGGGTTATGCCGCCCTTTCCCCGGCCCTGTCCGATCCCTGCCCGGGAACCCCGCGCTATCCCGGCCGGACGGTGCCTGGCTCCCCTGGGTCACTCCGGGCGTCTGCAGCCCCTCAACGCGGTGACGGGGTCTGCTTGCAGCACGGGTGGATTTGGGGAGAAAGATTTTGTGGCCGACGAAAACCCTTCGCTTAATGGGTTTTCATTGTGAGTAAATGAGTGGCGGCTTACACTGTTAAGCCTGACTACCGGCTCCATAGAACGGTTTTGTTTGTTTGTTTGTTTTGCTGTTTCTTTTTCTTTAAACAATGCTGGTTTTTATGATTTATTACTTGTAGTCACCATTTTGGGTCTTCTTGCTGGCGGCTTCAGAAGCCAAAGTCTGCTCGTGCTTTTGGAGGCTTTAGAATGCTTTAAATCATCCTTTGTGCATGACCAGTTCTCGATGCAGACCTGAGTAAATTATTTTTCTTGGCATAAACGTTTTCAAGAAAGACCTAGCAAACTGTCATTTAGGTTTCCGTCGTCCGTGACATGGCATCACTTGCTGAACGGCGGAACAATAGGAAGTAGAGAGTAGGAGAAACAGGAGAAGCACGGGTTGTTCCTGTAGAAGGTTCCTAAATTTTAAATTACGTTCGTTCTTTGTTACAGTCTCATTGCAGTGGTGCTCTGTATGCTGTCATTAAAATAAGGTGTATTTTAAAAGTCTGGGTATTATTTTTACATTCATAAATTAAAAAAAAAATACTTTTAAAGTAGGCAGTGGTCAGTCATGGCCAAAATATGATTCAGTCGTGTTTACATAAGCTTTGGTTCTAGAAAGAAATGCTTTAACCATTACCTATAGAATGATTGTAATGTGACTGATTGCACCTTATCTTGTCTGTGTCTTAAACAGGTTGATATTAATTGCAGCACAGTTACTTCAGCATGAATTTTGTTTAGTGGTATGAGTCAGGTAGCTACTTTTTTATACACCTCTTATATTTGCATCCTTCAGACTGTTCATAGGAGAAGTTCTCAACTTGCCCGAATTCTTTTGATTCTGGGAGGCTAAGAGGAAAAAACCAGTTGTGACTGTGATAAGCTATTGCCTCAAGTCTCCTCAAATGCAGGTACTAATTTTGCTGGTACAGCTAGCCCTGGTTTCTGTGCTGATAAGGAGATCTGTAATATGAAAAATAGATTGAGGTACCGAAAGATACGGCCACATTTCTAATGTTCGTGTCAGGCTCTTTGCGGCTGTTCGGCGTGGTGGACTGCTGCTATGTGTAGGAAATTCAGCATGTGATACTGCTGAAGCACATAATCAGACATAATTCTGGTGAAACTATCAGTATGCTTAATGTTGTTTGGGAGAGGCTGTTTAGAGTTGCTGGTGGTAGTGCCATTTTGAGAAATTTCAGAAAAAAAAAAGGAATTGTTTGCTTTAAAAATGGATAGTTACTTACTCAAAGGTGGCTTTATCATAGGATGTCTATGATTTTAAATCCTCTCTTGTTGGTGAGTGGAGAAATCAAGGTATGATATTTGAATAAAGTTGCAAAAAAAAAAAAAAAGGTGAGCAACATGTATTGTCTCCATTTTATTTTGCCTTATTGTTCATTTAGTGCCTCCTTTACAATCCCTTTCCCTGATACTTCTCATTTGCCTTTCTGATTCTGAAAACTTTTAAGTATGCTGTGTAATTGCCCTTGGACAGTCACTAAAATTTGTAAAATAGAAACATCCATAGATGCATTTGCAGCTTGTGATATACTTGTACATATGTGATCTTAAATTATAAGGGTGGAATTAGGATTGAAGTTGAAGGTTTAATTTACATACCTTTAACTAAAGGGAATCAATTAAATCGATGAAGCAAATGTGAAATAACAGTTTTCCTGAAGCTATGGTAATATATAGATGGACGTTATGTCTTTCAGCAGGGAGTATCTGAAACAGATTTCAATGTTTGCATGTTGTTACATGCAAATATTGAAAAAATATTCTCTCGTTGTAGTATTCCCCGAATGGTAAGTAGTGATCAATCAATAACCCATTTTTAATTGTTTCTAATATCTATACAGCTCAAACCTTCTTTTTTATATTTCCCTTGAGCTTACAAGTGTGCTTTCAACTTTGTTACATGGTTCTAATTCTTACTTTAAGTAGCACAAATATTTCAAGTCTTTTGATACACAGTGTAATTTTTAGAGTACTTTGAAGAGCAGGCTGCAGGACTGCAAATATTTTGTTAACAATATTGATGCAGCTTTTTCTTAAATGACATCTTTTACTATGGATGTCTAACGAATAGAAGGAACACAGAAAAGAAGTAAATTTTAGGAATTCAGTTTGTGCAAATGTGTATTCTAAAGCCCTTAGTGATAAAAATACAATTCAAGAGTACTAGGAGCAGTGTCTGTAGTACGACTTCAGTCTTCACCTCCTGTTTTTTATTTTATTGCTTTTACAGCTGCCTCTGAGGTGCAGTATGGCAATTGAAAACTAGATAGCAGCTGTGTGTCCTAATTGTAGGAAGTTAATTGTATGCCATTGGATAGACACAGAAACCTTTTGGAGGATGGTCCTATAGGAATCTTGATGGAGTGAGAATCCTTCTAATGAGTGCAAAGTACGTGCTCTAATGACCCAGTGACAGTGTAACCTGGATTTCATACCTTGCTCCAGCAGAAAAGCCTTGAAGTGCCCTTTGGCATAAGGTGAGGGTTGGGGTCTCACCTGGTCTTTCTTGAGGATCACCAGGTAGAGCTCCATGGGGGTTCCTCACATATTAGCTGCCAGACTTGACCCCACTGAACACTGGATCAGCCGAGTGTCAGGCATCACAACTGAGCTCTACTTGGTGCATTGCCTGCAGCAAAATTGTATTCTCGAGTTTTTATTTTAATCCTTCTTACTTTAAGTTTGTGGTCTATGTGGTTGCATCTTCCTGGCTTTTTACTGAGTGGTGCTGTCTTTTTCATCAGTGCAGTACCTGCAGTGGGCTCTAAAACCTGCTTAGAACAAACTGTGAATTCATGGGCTTTAATTTTATAGCAGAAGAGTATACAAGAAGACAATCGACTCTAAAGGCAGATGCTGAGAAGGAATTGCAGGCATGGTGTGTTGAACATCAATCTTCAGATAAAGGAACTGTTGCTCGTCTCCTGTGGTGGTAGGATAGTTTACCTTTTTTTTTTTTTTTTTTTTTGATCCAGAAAATGTCAGTTATTTCCTGCATAAAGGCTGCTTAGCATGCCATTTGGGTGCTCCCTCAGGACCGTTGCTGAACCCGGATATTAAACCTACCTATTTGAGTTACACTGGACTTGGAAAACATGCCAGCAGTTTTTGATTAGTGGACTAATATACACATTTTCATTTATCTATTTATTTTTTTTTATTGACTAGATAAAGCACCTTTAAAGCTCACTAGAAACCAAATGCCAGGTATGGGCAGACTGAGGTGGCAGGACACTGGGGGCTGCTCGTGCAAGCCTGATGGCCCAGCTTGGGCAGCACACCAGGTACATGCTCTCCTGGAACTGGAACCATGTGCTGAGTGTGTGATAACGTCATAGTGGTGCTGAGTTTTAATGAGATTGATCTTGCACTGCTTTCTTTGCTCTCCTCTCCCTTCAGTTTTTATGATACAGTGACAGAAATCTGAGAGAGAGGCCTATTCTGTGGAGCAAGGCTGTCTGTTTCAGTGGCAATTTGGAGTGTTTCCAAATACTCATTTTTCCTGTTTATCGGATGTGGTTTGGATGAGAATAAGAACCTCTTGAATGTCACTGTTAGGCAGCATCTCACTTTTTAATTATGACAGCAAAAAAATTATATAATTGAAAGTATTGAACTGTAACATCCTCTAGTGCTCTATTGAAGGCTTTTCGTAGTCTCTGGGAAAGACACTTAAGTTGTGAGACTGGTGGGGAACCAACAGTAAGCAAACTAGTGCTCTCCTAGTCACACTCAAACTCTCAAGAACTGTGAAAAGTGATCTTGGTCCCAAACACCAGTGGAATTGGAGATTTTTTTTTTTTTTATATTTCAGCTATTACAGTTCTGTGTTGAAAGCATTGTTATAGGTGAGGGGAACAGATTCTTTCATTTGAACATATTGACGCATTGTAATTGACATTATGAAAATATATTTATGTGCTGGACTGGCACGCTTCGAACAATCAAATCTAATCTACCTTTGTTTTTGGGTTTTTTTTTTAACTTTCAGGGTCTGTATGAGTTGTAAAAAAAACAGAATGGTGGAAAAGTAGATGTCCAGTAAATTACTGGGTTACTTATTTTCTAATATAACATATAATAGTTTCTACTTACCAGTTAAAAGGATATTGCAAGAATGATGATTATCTCTTAAAAACTTTTGTATAAAGAGAAACTTTGAGAAACAAGAGATGGGGAGTATTTATCTTTGAAAAAATAGAAGGCAGAATGTGTTTAAGTTAGATAAAATAATGAATGGATTGGCTAATGTACAAGAAGCTTGTGCTATTCTTGTTTCACAGCATTTGAATATAATAAGGAAATAATAAGGAAATATTTTAATGCAGTGTAGATAAACTGTGTGACCTGTTGTCAAAGGAAAAAGATAAGAGCTTAGTGTCTGTTCTGAAATGTTATCAGAATCAGTCACTTCTGCCTAACTGTTCTAACACATTGAATGTTCTTCTGCTGTAGAAGTTAAGCTCTTCAGTTAGAGATCAAGCCAAGCTCTGCAATGCATGCAGAAAAACCCACTTTGGTTTATTTAAGTAATTCTGAGTTTTGGTGTCTTTTTGTTTTGTGTTGTTTAAACGCTTCAAAATACTTTCTGGCCCTTCATAAGGTTGTTAATAGATTAGTTGCAGTTTGTCTGTGTTTGTGGGTATGTATTGATGGAATTACATCAAATAATATTATTTTGTTAAGGTTTATATCAAACTGATTTTTAACGAGAGTTTCATTGAGTTTGGGAGTACCACAGGTAGTTGTAATGAGTCAAAATTTTTCTTGGTAAGAAGGGAATCAGCAGGACTGGACTTGGAACTTCTTGATTAGTTCTATATCGAGCTTTTACAGGAGTTGTATTATGAAATTCATGCTGTTAGTTTTTTCTATCAACTTCCAAAAACTCTTGTCTTCTCTTAATTTAATAGACATGAGATGATGACTTTTATGCTTTTATGGTTGTGGTTGTTTTGTTTTGTTTGTTTGTTTGTTTGTTTGTTTTTGTTGGCTGAATATTTGTGTGTTGATTTTAACTGTTTTGACCTGAAGCAGTTGGTGGAGATTACAGGCAGGTGGTGAGAGCCACAGAGCCAGCATGCAAGTCTTTGGCTTCTGACTCCTGTCAACAATAGTGTGGAATTTCTAAATGCCACAGACTTTATTTGTGTACGTAATATGTGCTATTATCTTCTTAGAGTATATGCCCTGAGTCTCTTTTAGATCCTTCACCATAGTAGTTAAAAAGTTCCCAATTAAACTGTATCTACATAATGAAGTAGACATGGTGTATTGCATGAAGTCTTGTGCTCTTAAATACTTATGGTAAACCACTCTTTTAGCTGTCTTCCATCTGTTTCCTTCCCTTCTCACCTGGTTAGGTGGCTCCAGGCTTTATAGGTTTTTAAGGTCATGTGGATGAGTGAGTCCTTCCGTGGCCCTTGGACTTTATTTGGTGTGATCTTATCTTGTCACAGATGTGTTGATTTATTTGCATACCCTGCAGCAAAGATGAGTTAGTGTTTCATTTCTGCCTGAAGCCCATGACAAGTGCCAACGGGAGGGCATGAGAGCAGTGTTGCAAAACAACAAAGAAAAACACCAAAGATCTCTATGTAGTTTTATTCTGGATTTATAAATTACAATAATATATGTAAATAATGGGGGCATGTACTGCTGTGCTTGATTTCTCATGAGGGAACAGGGCATAGTTTTTGAGAGTGCTGATTATACAGAAGGTGCATGTCATGAGAGAGCACTGCTTTCAGCCAAATGTCAGTGAGGTAATATATTCACTCTAGATCTTGAGTATTCTTTGATTTTTCTGTTTTGAAAGTCTTTCTGAAGTTTTTTGTTCAACCACAAAACAACGTCCTTTATTATCATTGCAATCTGAAGAGCTGTAATTTGCTAACTACTGTAGCAGAAACTGAAACATTTCTTTATTCTTAAGACTAGACTTTTAGTCTTGCTGGAATGTGAAAACTACAGTGGAAACGTGACGAAAGTAGAGTGACTTGGGTTTGTGTATGGCAAGGTTGTATGCAACAACAGCCGACATAGTGATATGCACTTCACAAGACTTTCAAGTTACAGCCCAGATGTGTCCATTTTGGCATTCAAAGGTGGTTGTTTTGCCACTGTATCAAAGTGGTTGTAAAAATCTGACTCTTTATTCAACTTTACTGCTTAAAAGCCATTCCTCGGTGTACCCGAAATACCAATAGAAGCAGATAATTCTGAATGGCCAGTTAATACAGAGATGCTTCCATCTTTTGACAGAATAATTTTCATTAGCCAAGTAGCACGACAGTGAAAAGCAGGACATTAATTGCAAAGATCTGGGTAGCAGGACCTTCTAAGCAAAGTACTGGGGGTTTTGGTTTTTTTCTTCACCTTATTCACCTATCAGCTTTCTTTGGAACAGAATTCTTTCTGCTGTGGATCCTTATCATTGTCATTAAGGACTGAGATGCTGTGGTTAGATGAGGACATGAGGCAGTGCATGGGCTGCTGGTGTGGATTGTCTTCCCACCTCTGCTGTGGTTAATACTGTTAGGTGCAGCTGAGTTCCAGAAGGGTGTAGTTGCCTTTCACTTTCTTTTATTTGGATTTAAACATAAAACTAGTTTAGTAAGAAGTGGAAAGCAGGATAGTCAGTACTAGTCCTGACAATTGGCAGCCAACAGAAATGCTGGACTACAGCCTTAAAAGGAGACACCTTGTGCATCTTACAGAATCTCCTTTGTTTTGTGTTGACCAAGAGTACTGTCTTCAGTCTTTACTATTTGCCTGATGTGCTGGTTTTTTGTCTTAGAATAAAATGTTTTGCCATGTCTGTATTTTTGCCATACAGTCTTTCAAGCTTGCCTCTTGTTCTTAATTGCAGAGGATAATCCTTTCATTTTGAAGTGTGATGTTAATCTGAATTTTTCTACAAGAGTCTGTAATAGGAGAGATAGGTGAACTTCTCTGACTTCCTTCCATGACTGCCTTGGAAGCCATGGAAGCAGAAGTGTGGTAGTTACTTGTTGCAGTGCTGCTGATGCAGGGTATTGCTGCTTGGGGATGGGTGAAGAGAGGGTCATAAATAATTGTATGATCTTGTAATGTCTTCTGTTTGGGGAATATTAAAAAATGATTAAAATTTTTTAAGTGATAATGGCATTGGTTGCAGACAGACAATTGAAGTTTACCAGATAGTAATTTTACCCTCTAGACTTCTATATATGTAAGAAAACTCCCTATTTGTCTTAGAGGCATTTAGGTTGGAAAATATCTTTATGATCATAAAGTCCAACTGTTTACCCAGGACTGTGGAGCCTAATGCCATCCTAGTTTTTGCACACATTTAGCTAGTATGTAACTGAATATGAAAAGAATAAATTGGAAATGGCTGGTGAACTCGAATGACTGCGGAATGTTTGCCCCTCTGAAATGGTCTATGTGTATATACATAGCATCCAACTGAAAGCCAGTTGTAGGGGAGAGTTGATGCTTGTGTTTGTCTTGATTTCATTGTCTCTCCTCTTCTACATGCTGAAAATGGGCTCTTACATGTGTACTGGGTTTTTTTTTTTTGGTAAGCAAGAGGGATTTTTGGTAGACCGCTGCAGTACGCTAGAAGCTATTGTGTTACTTTCTTCACCTCATCTTGGAGAATAGTTTCTTTGGGGTTTTCTTATCAGGTTTATGTCCCCAAACTTGAAAAATTCATGAGGAACTTCAGGAGAGACTGTTCCATTTCCTTGCCTATAGCCATGAAGGTTGCATGCAGTCATGAACGATGCCCACGAGAGTGGACTTGGGGGTAACAATATGCAGTAGAAGTGATGGAGGTGAAAGGGAAACGTGGCTATCCATAGATACCAGGATGCCTAGTGGAGTACTAGTGGAAACCAGGTACTGCACTGTCTGGTTCTGGGACAACAGTGCAGAACATGTGTGTTTGTTGGGTGCACTGAAAAAATGCATTGTGAAGGAAGAGGAGATGAACGTGGAACTAAACTGCCCTTCACGGGAAGGTGAGAGAAACAGTGGAGGTGGCTGTGAGGCTCTGCAGCATTCAGCAACTCAGAGCTTGGGCATCGTTATCTTCATGGGAAAGCTCCTGTTTGTACAGCTGTACTAGGTCCAGACTACGAAAGTGCATTTCTCTTTGTGTTAACAAACAGGCTGGAGACAGGAAGAAAAGTGATAGAGTTAAAACTTTCCTGGGGCTGTAATCAGTGGTTGGTGTAGAGTAGGACTGGGTGTCTGTCTTAGAGAATGAGTAGGGTGGGAGAGGTGAGTCAGAGTCCTGGGAGTCTCCTGGACCAGGATGGCAGATCTTGCAGCTCTTGTTTTCAGCACTGCGTTTTGAGAATCCAGGTAGAAATTATGGAAAAAATTCTAGACTTGACCTGGAAGGAACCCCTTATGTCTGAAAGCAGAAATAAAATAGTAGCATTAAAGTAGGATCTAATTTTGTAATTTTGTGAATTTGAAGAAAAGTATTTACAGAACAAAAGTTGAGGTAGCTAAGCAAGGAAGGGGGAAATACACACAGCGCAGGTAATTTGCAATGCAATAGCAGTTCTTTAGTGAACAGGTTGAAAGCAGATTTTGAGAGACTGTTTCCTCATATCTGATAATGTTTTTTTTGGGGGGAATTTTTAACCAAAAAAAAAAAAAAAAAACCAAAACAACCCGAGGGGCAGCATCTCCCTTGCTTTCAGGGATGAGTGTGATGAGGCTCTAACACCTTTCATACTTCTGTAGGATCTTTGCTGGCCTTTTCAGATTCTAAAAAAATAACCTGTAGGGGATGAATATCCAGATGCATTTCCTAGCCTTTTTGCTGATTTTAAGCAAAATTGTTTGTGGTCTCTGCATGTGATAATGGTTCTGTGGAAAATACAGCTTTTAAGTATTTCTCCAAAACCATCAGAAGTCTCTTAAGCATAAGGAAAAAAAAAAAGGAATCTTAATTTTATAGCTCTACATACTAATAACATCTGTATTTCTAAAACCCAAAGAATTCTGTGTCTGTACAGAGTCCCTCCACAAAGGGATCTGAGGTACCAGCTACTTTTGAGATACTGGAAAATGATGATGGACTTCCAGCCTTGCTGTCTTAAATTTACACAGACCGCACTAGTTCTGATTGCACCTTTTTGTAGTTTGCACAGTAGTAACGTGAGTGATGACATTTATGAAACCTGATGTATTTGTTCTCCTCCCCAAGGGTGTTTGCTTTATTGTGGAGTTATCCACTGTCTAAATGCAAATTCAGATTGAAAGTATGCTTGCAGCTAGGGCTGTTTCTTAGGACGAGGTAAGTAATGTGTTGTACGGAAGTAATAATCTACATGTCTTCTGCCAGTTTGCTGCCGTGAAGAATCTTAGATTTCTTCAGCTCAAATGATTTGAGGTTAAAATGTTTTGCTTTCTGGGCATGTGTTGGGGAAAGAGGAACTTCCAGATCTTAAACATTTGGAATATGACAAAAGGGCCCATGCTGAAGGGATGTATTCAGAATTCTCATTTTGAAACTGAGTAAGAATATGAAGATTGTTTAATCACTATGTAACTAGCTCACTTTTTTATGCTTGTTTAAAATATTAACAAAACCAGTGGGTTTGTAATATTATAAAATACTTAAGAGTTCTGTATTGTGACTTTAGATAGATGATGATAACAGTTCATCTTCATCTGTTATTTTAAGTCTTGGAAATATTCTTTAAGGTTCAATACAGCTAAAATGTGACAAAGTAAAGTAAAGAAGCCGAGGCAGGAGCATCAAGATACTTAATTTTGCTGCTAATAAAAGGCTTACTTTCTTTATGGTAATCTTCTCCTGTAAAGTAGTCTTGAGTCTGGAGTACAGAAGCCTGTCTTGTGTGAACGAATGGGAATAAAGTTTCATTTCAGGCTTCCTCCCACCAGTGCTTTAACTCTCATGCGCCTCTCCCCCTGATGTCACCCATCTTTTCTTCGGGATCTTGGCACGTACTGCTGTGTGTAATGCTGTGTGTTACTGCTACGTGTGGGCTGATAACCATTCAGGAGGGTTTTGTGTTCTGGCCGAATAGCCTGCTGTTCTCTCTTGTCTCCTCCAAAGCTCAACAAATGGTTTCTGAGACCTTGTCAAGCCCCATAATGGCACATTTGGGATTACAGCATAGCTTTATTCATAGTTACAATTTTTTGTTAGGTATGAACCTACTTGTGAATGAGTTGCTAACTTTTGTGTATTGTAGGCTTCCCATTTGAGAAATAGCTGTTTGAATTCAGAAGGTCCTTTCCAACCCAATGATTTTACAAATAAAGGTATTGGATTTTGCACAGAAGTATATGAAGTCCTTAGTAGCTTATATAGGAAAGGTACTCGATAGATAATTTAATATTCTGCCTTTTTTTTTTTTTTTTGCGTGGAATTCTACTGATGTTGTTGCCCTGTTGCATGTTTTTTTGCATGTCCTAATAAAAGACTGACTTAAGCATAGGAATATTGGGATGCCAAAGAGTCCTTGTACAATTATACGTAATGTTCCAGCAGAAGGATGCTGCTATTGAGGCAACAGTTTTTATTCAACTGCGTCTTAACTACCTTGAGCGTTGAGTGGTAGTATGGCAAAGCATATTGTGCAGTCAGTTCAGAATTTGCAGGAAAAGAACTATAAGTCAGAATTAAAGCTCCAGATACTTCTTTTTAAAGGACAAAATGTTCAAGAGAACATAGTGGTTTTTCTCAACTACAGATGATAGCCTAAACATCCAAAATTAAAATTATCCTTGAAGAGATTCACATGTTTTTCGAACAGGGAAGAACACAACTAAAGGTCACTGAAACAATCTGCCTGTTTTTCTGGGAAAGCTCTCTGATGTGTGCTTGTAACACCTTGCATACAAGATGTTGACATTTGAATAAAGGACACTTGAGAGTTGCTCTAAAAAAGAAGACTCAATTTATTACTGTCTGTGTGAATAATACATGCAGCTGAGAACTTGGAATACAAAAGGATCTGAGTTGCAGCAATCCCTTGATTCCACTTTGTGTTTCTGGCCAGGATATGTTTTCTGTGAGAGGCATAGCCTTACCCTGTGAGCTGGGAGCCTTAGCTGCAGGTGTACTTCCAATTACAGCTTGCATTCAGATAATGGATAATCCCACAATGAAGCCTTGGAAAGTCAGGTTTCATCAGCTCTAGTGTTCTCACGGAACTACTGTGCCAAGATATGGAGCTCAACAAAAGCTAGTGGGGCAAGCTTTACCTAGGTGAACTTCAAGACAGCAAGGCAGCAAATTTGTCCCTGAGTGTAATTTGAATCTTATCTAACTTTTTGGACTTGAACAGCTTGGCATTCAAAATCTCTCATTTCCTTTTGGGTGAACTTCAATCCTGTTTAAGCAGGGTTGAACAAAACAACCCTTCACAAGTAAATGTGCTAACAGTGCCATTCACTGTTATGTTGGTTTGATTTTATAAAAGCTCAATTGGAAGCTTATGTGACTCTGCCAGATGAGTGTCAAATACCAAAAGACTCAAAAAAAGACTAGCTATTGCAACATGGAAAGCTCTGTGTGTAAAATGTAAGGAGGAAATATCATTAAGACTGCATTTACATCTGCCTGATTAGTTTGCCTGTGCTGTGTCGGATCAGCAGATCAGCAAGGCTACAAAGCAGAAAATACATCAATGAACAACTCGTTAGCCTCATTTCACTTAGGTGGGTGCTTTCTGTCAGGGAGGTTTGCCAAGACAAAACTTTGTGGCAGTGAGTAGTTAGTGAAACAGCTAGTCAAGGCACGCACAGAGGGAGAATCGACTTGGGACTTGGCTTACAGCAGGATGAAAGAGCAGATTCGAAAGGGTATTACTGAGGACTGTGGGTGACAAACATGGTTTGTTCTTTGCTGCTGAAGGATCCTGAATCTATACAAGGTTAAAAAATTTGCTTGAAGTACCACTTTGGTTAGAAAATAAGGGAGGTGATGATAGGAGGAGGTGGCCTCTTAAAGCTGAAAAAGAGCCAAGAAGGTGAAATGTTGCAAACAGCCTGGGAATCACTTCTGAAGCTTTGCTGGGCTCTTAGTGAGTGAGAGTGAGTGAGTATGCACTGTAAACACATCAGTTAAAAAAATCTGACATGCTGAAGTCTTAAAATAAAGGAAACCCCTGGGAGTGAGGATATGTTCTCTGAAAAATGAATATGAATGATGAATAAAGAAATAGAAGGTGATTGTAGGCTAAGTGTAAAACTGTAATATGAGAGCCTCCTTGGCAACCCCCTTCTACCCCAGCCCTCAAAAACACGCGGAAGCTCCCTCCACCTTGAGACAGTACTTGAGAATAGCATGAAATTAATATTTTTTTCCCTCCATCTTTTCTGATACGTCAATCCTGCAGTGCTATCTGTAGAATCAAGGCACCACTGAGCGATAAAAGGAGTGTTTATAGAAGATGAAAGGACAGCAAGAGAAAAGCTGTTACTTTGTCCATGCATTGTGAAAGAACTTAAAAGACTGGAGGTGAAGGCATTCATTGGGGGATCTGACTCAAACTGCAGGGTTTGGGAAAAGGCCTGTTTGAATAAACTGAAGAGCAGTCAGTTGTCAAGGTGAGATGTGTGAAGGAGCAAACTTCTAACCAGAAAGCATAACCGTGTGCTTTAAATTGACCCAGTTAGGAAAGACTGGAAAGGGGCAGTAGTGAGATCAGCTTTTAAAAGGACTTTTTGGAAGAGTGAAAACTACTAACTGGTAAGGTGAACCAAGAGCAGAGATAGTGGACACATGAAAAGTGCTGAGATGAAGAGACAACAGCCTTTAAAAACACATTCAGCACTTTATAAGTCTCTTAATATCCATCAATGGAGATTAGGGCAATGCAGTTGATGTAATCTAGCTAGATTTCCAAAAGACATTCTGTTAAGTCAGCTACCAAAGACTTAAGCTGAACTTAGAGGCAGTCCTCCTCTGGATGGAGAAACTAGAGATGTGAATTAATGGTGAGAGGTTATTAGTGGTATCTCTCAGTAATCTATGCTGCTCAGAAGTTTTGTTTGGAAATCACTTGTCATAAATAGTTGGGAAGCAGCTTTGCTGATGAGTGAGTGTTACTTGGGATAATGAAGGCAAGGACTGATCATGAAGACTTGGTCCTCATGATATTGATCACAAAGTCTTCCTCCAATAACATGTCATACCCCATGTGGAGGGATGTATTTGGGAAAATGGTCCTTTCTTTATATGCACACAGCTGTAGTCTCTGAGTTTTTTATTACTTAAGAAAAAGATTGTGGAGTTCATAATGACAGTTTTGTGAAAGTGCCAGTTCAGTGCATGTAATTGCTAAAAAACTGAGAGAATCACAGGACTTGGAGCAATGGAATCACAGCAATGGAGTGGAGCACAAAGCACAGTGTCACTGTTGCTGTAAATCTTATTTTCAGTATTGTAGGCGCTTTTAATCCCTTCATCCTAGGCAGAGTATAATAGACCTAAGGAGGACTAACAACAATACTAAGAAATGTTGAGTGGTGTCTGTATAAAAACTTCAGTTATTCCCTTAGAGAGGGACAGGGAAAGCCTCTAAAATCATGAGTGTCATTGAGAAGATAGAAAAATCCATTAAGGGCTATTAAATAAGAAAATATAATATATGAACCTGTAGCTCCTAGGCAAAGTTGTGACTTAAAAAGCTTCTCATCACAGAAGTTTTTTAAAGCAAAAAATATGTAACTTCTTCCATGTAAACCAAATAATCTCACAGATTTGACTACTGAAGAAAAATGGACCAAACATAGAAGTTAACTAATGAAATTATGATTTTCTTCAGTTTAGCTCAGTGCTTTAGACCAGTTTGTTGTTTCCTTTTCAAAACAGATGGTTTGAAAGGCTGTGCCCTCTTTATGCAACTTCTGGTTTCTGAAGTGGTAGAAATACTGAGATGACTTAAGAACAATCTGAGAACAGGAGGAAAGTGCAGATGAAATACAGCAATCTTTTCCTTTAGAGACAATTTGCATTGGCACCTCTTGTTTTGCTTTCTGTAAAAGTACTGCTAAAACTACCATGACCTTTAATAAAGCAGCATGGAGCTTTGAGTCTGGGTTTGCTGCCTGTCAACTAGTCTCATGGGCATGATCTTCATAATTGCGTGGTTTAAAATTTAAGTTTTAGGCTGGCTGTCAAATTACAGTTTTGTGGGAGAAAGGAGGAAAAAGTAATCAAATCCCAGGGATTCTCTTCTCTGTGGAACTTTTGTGCCGGAGTTAATTGCAGGGCTAGGGTCAAGATTGGCTTGGTATGTTTTTCAGTTTTTTTGAATTATGGCCAGTTGAACTCCTTGTGGTTTCACCACCATCAGAAAGCAGGGGGTGAAGCGAGTGGCATCTTGCTTTTTCTGCTCCATCTCTGTCTCTCTCTTCTACTCATTCCTTTGTTGCCTTTTGCTCTTACCACATAGTTTATTAGTGCTGGTTTTGATACTCATTGCCCTGGTGTAAACTGACAGAATTAGTTAACTCATGTTAATCAACTTAGTTAACATTAGTTAACTTCTTTTTTAGAAGTGGATGACTTTTTGGGAAGTGCGGGAGGTGAATCATATCATAGAGTGTGGCACAGATCAGAGCTGGCATAAAGGAGAGGATTTTTCTGCAGCAGCAGGCCAGAGATGTCAAAAAAAAGCCTTCCTTTTGACAGCAGCAAATTCTTAGATCAGAAGAACCACATGTACTGTGCATCGTTGAATTTACTTGGTTACTTTGAACTTCTTGCCAAACTACCTGTTGTGGTGAAAAGCGTTAATTTAAAAAAAAAATCTAAGAACAAAAGGAAAAAAGTGGATCAGTAATTGACATTCACCACATCAGCTGTCTCAGAAGCCCTAGTGTTTATTAGCTTGCTGTTGATGGTTTTTCCTCCAGCTGTGGAAATTACCTTTTCTTTACCCATTGAAAGCTCTGATTATTGAAGGATTTATTTTGAAGTAGAAAATATTCTCAGCAGAAGCCTTGCTATCTGATGAGAATAATGATGCTGTTCTGGTCCAGCAGTCTTGCCATGTCTTTTAAGTATTTTGGGAATGGAAAAAGTATGGATGCCTTAGCTAGACCCTTAATAAATTCGGTTCTGTTAGTGCATTTTCCCCCTGCAATAATTTCTTTGTGTTAGTGTTTTGGTGAGTAATATGGGTTTTTATTTTCACATGACATCTTGTAAAATTACATCGAAGTCCATAAAATAGGCTTCATCCGCAAACTGTGTACCTTATGCACTTCTGTCCTTTTGAAAAGTTTTTTCTTAAAGCACACAGTTTATAAAAATTGCATATTAAACTGTTCACAAGACTTTATCATTCTGAACCATTACTTTTCTTTCAGGATAAGCTATATGGGGGAGGTGGGGAGGGAGGCTTATAGCAATAAGCAAGAGCACAAACTAGCTTTTTTTCCCCTGCTTCCTAATATACTGTCTTTTCCCTCTCTCCTTTTTCTGTGCATTGTGTACCTGTCTTGAAAAGGGAAAAAGCCCCAGCCTCAACCATGCAAATTTATTTAAATGTTACCTTAGAGATAAATCTTAAAATTTTTTCTTCTGCTGAGTTGTTTAGTATTTACATATTGGTCTTTCTATTAGACATTTTTGAAGTTAAATTTTAATTCAGGTAGAATTTATTGACAAAAGTGGAAGATATTTGCTGCCTAGCATTAAGATGGTAATATATTTTTGTTACTTCTCTGGAAGAAAATGAGGGAAAGACGAGATCAGTGGGGTAATTGAAATTAAATATGAAGTTTCTGCAACATGCAAGTTTAGCAGGGATACTTTATTTTTTGGAGGCTCCATCCAGCTCTAGCTGATTCTAGATAGTCGATTACTATTATTTTTAACATACTTCCAAGCATTTTTTATTCTTACTTAATGAATCTCATCTTTGAAGTTGGAGAAGTAAATAGCATTTATTACTGCAGAAATATGGAAGCAATCTGAATCTCCCCTTTGGGAGTGAGCACTGTTGTGAGCGTGTGACACTAAAGCACATACTGATGCTGGCAGCTACATTAAAACCTGTGGGAGGTGCTGTTCTTAGTGGCAAGCACAAATATATAAGAAGTCGCACTATTTTATGAACTGAATTTATCCTCATCTGCAGATTAACTCGTGCCAGCTGCACTTCATTCTCTTCTCTGCACACCTCTTCTGGGAAAGAGGTATTCCTTTATTCTCATCACCTCTTTGCAGGTAACTTTGTAGAGGAGAGAAGAACAGTTGTAAACTACTGTTTTTAGCTGAAATGCTTGACAAAGTAGTTCAGACTCACAGATTTTCTGAGTGGATTGTATTATTCATGATCCTTTCTCATATATTAATACATAAGAGGCTTTCGTGACAGAATCTGTGATTTTATCTGATTTTTGGCTGATTTTTTCCTTGAAAGGAACAAGCTGGAATTTATGATGGGATAAACTTTAATCTGGTTGTAAATACATTTAAATACTCTGGGCTTGAATAAATCTGAACTTTTAAAAATAGTCATGCTTTGGTTGTGTAGTGCACAGTTTATAATCGAGAAGATAATGACCTATTTTCTGTAGGCTTAATGCATGTTATAGGACTACCACATTTTTCAGAATATTTCTAAGTGCAGTCAAATGAAGAAACAGTAATTTGAGCTCATATTTGTCTTCTAGTTTTGTTTCATCCAACTTATTTTAGCTGAAATGTGGTCACAAAACAAAACCCACAAGTGGCCCTTGGAAAATAAAGTGTCTTTAGAATAATCAAATTTTGTGTTGTATGCTTAGAGCATCAGTAAAGCTAAAGTAACTTTCAAGTCCCCCCTCAAACAGCTATAAGGAAAGAACATAATTCTAGTTTATATTGTGTCTGTATTTTGAAAAAGTTTACTGCTTTAGCTGTAGTGAGTTTTTCCAGTTACCAGAATTACTTCTGCAAGGGGTGTCGCACTTAGCTGCGGCTTTCTGGCAAAGGTGAGTGTATTGCATCAAGCTGACGTGGAAAGAAAGTAGTGGTTAGAAGATAACTGAACTTCAGCTTAAATGTGAGCAGAAACTGCTGTACTTTGCTAGGTCTGCTTTATACCTTTAGATAACTCCAGTGCTCATCTGAGCAGTCAGAAGGCCACTTCAGCTTACTAATGGGGCAGAAAGTCTACCAAAGAAAAACTTGGAAATATATATTTCCACTCCCTGAATAAGCTCATCTCCATTGGAAAATGAGTGCCTGGGTTGTAGCGCAAAGGACAGGAGTGTGTGTGTGGATGAAGATGGGGTTCTTTGAGCGGCAAACCAAAGCAAGCCCTTGTGCAAAACTTCATTGGTAGTTTTCAGTTCTTTTTATCAACACCATTTGAACACATTTAAATATATGAAACCCAGCAGGTTTTGAAAAAAGGAAATTACAAACAGTGGAAGTGGTTATCATTTCATCACTGTTAGCTCAGATTTTTTTGAGAGAATGATTTGTAAGATTTTGGTCTTTATTTTACCTGAAGCTACGGGATCAGTGATGAGACCTACTGTGTGTGCTAATTAGTTTGACAAAAGTTTTGACCTAAATGTGCTTTCTGGGAAGTCAGGTGCTTATAATGCAATTTCTCAGCCTTTGTACCAAGCTGTTTTCCTGTATGATTTATTTTTTGGTGATGCGCATAATTTTTGCTATTTGACTGTTACCCTCTATCCTCACAGAACTGTTACATCTCATTCTGTAGAGTTATACCCGTTCAGCTTTATACATTGAAATGTATGCAATGATAACTGCTGGGTTTCATGCATTTAAATGTTTTTAGAATTTGAAGCTTTTTTCTGGTCTCAACCGGTTGGATCGTGTCAATAAAGCCTAGTAAATTTAATACTTACTATATTATTTAGTTATAAAGGCTGTATATCTTGGATGTGCTTGTTGAGGTTTAAGCCCAGCAGCTCAACCCTACGCAGCCGCATGCTGTCTAGGCTCTCTAATTTGGCCGAGTATAAGATGAGATCATGTCACAAGCTTTGCTAAGGTGGAGGTAACATCCAGTGCTTTTTCGCTGTCCATAGAGCTAGTCCTCTCGTTGTATGGGACACTCAGGTTGGCCAGACACAACTTACCCTGGAAAATCCTTGCCAGCTGTTTCCACTCATTTATTTTCCTTCATGGGCCTGAAAATAGCTTCCCAGGAGGATTTGCTGCATAACCTTTCCATGGACTGAGGTTAGACTGATTGGCCTATAATATCACGAACGTTTTTTCCTTCCTCAGAGGGTCCTGATATTTGCCCTTTTCTAATCTTCAGGAATCTGCCATTGAGCACCATGACCTTTTGCAGATGACAGAGTGGCTTTGCAGTGACATTTGCCAGCTCCGTTAAGCACCGTTGAATGCAGCCCCCCTGGTCTTGTGCCTGTCCAATTTGTTGATGTCTCTAATTTGGTTTTCCTCTACTTCCTTTTTTTCCATCTATGGGATATTTTCTCACACTTGCTGAACATATTTGTGCTTAAAGTATCCTTCTAAATTAGGCTTTGAAATACCAGACTTTTTAATACTAAAACTTTGCAACATGCTCACATTCAGCAGGTGTCTCTTCCTGTTCCTTTTGATTTTTATTTTTTCAGAGACTGAATGTTTCTTATGGTGCTCTTGTACTTCTAAATTTAGTAGAACTTAAAAAGAATAATGTTTTGAAGCAACATTATAATAAAAAATTCTCTTAAAGATGGCAATTTTTTAATTCAAGCTGTAAGAGCAACACTTACTCTTTTATGGTGCAGGGCCCTTAAATGCGAGCTGCTACAGTGTTGCAGTTAGCTGTGGAAGTTGTTTATAAACAGGGCTTTTATTCCCCCCTTTTTTTCCCTTATTGCTTACTTTTTTCTGTTTTTTTTTTTTTTTTTTTTTTTTATCAAACATCTCTTTATCTTCAAACATCTCTCTTTATCTTCAGAGGAGGAAATTACCCTTATCCAAAATCTTGGGGAAGCCATTTGGGCTGCTGTTATGATTCTAAACAGACTTGGCAAAATATTTTTGAGTTTTGTAAAAGGAGCTCGGTCATCGTGTTTGACCTTTCTTTTGGCTTCCTAACACTTTTGTAAATGCTTATCACTCCCTTTAAAAGCCACTTTCCCAGTTCCCTTGGCTCACAAAGAATTACACTAGGTTTTTATAAAGAAAATCTCACTTGACTCAAAGGTAGGAGTAGGATTTTCCTGCTTTTGTAAATAGAGAAGCTGGTACTAGTGGTGTAATGGGTAACCATGGTGTGTTAGCAGCCTCCAAGTAGAACGGATTTTAGAGAGGTTTGGAAATTGGTTTATTACTTTGTATCTCAACTGTGCCAGAACAATTCAGAGAATTTAAGTCTTGGAAACCTTTGGTTAGTTTGTTCACATTCTGGAGGAGAGAGTACTGTGGGGCTAAAAATGGACTTTATCCCTAAACTGTAATTTATTTTCCTTCTTTTCACCGTGCTTATATTTCCTCTAGACTACTTGGATAGATGGAGGACAGGGCAGAGGCCACTTGTTTTGGGTTTCTACATGCAGAACCTGGGCAGAGGAAAGGAGCAATCAGTTCATTCCCCACAGCCCTGGGTCACTGTAAGGGCAAAGCAAGGTTGGGCATTGGAGCTCTGGATCACAGCTCTTTAACTGGCTTTTAATGTGAGAAAAATAATTTTCAGAGACTTCATACTCATCCATTGCTTTGAGAAGACCAAATGCTATGTTTTTAAGCCACCATGTCATATTTCAGCATTAAAACACTGATTGTGAGAGTTAACAAACACAGCTGAAAGTGTCTTTTTCCAGTTTTTTTCTAGGAAACAGCTGAGGTCTTTTTTCTAAAAATTTCCAGAGAGGGTCTGCCATCTGATATGGAAAATTTTAGTCCATATTTAATTTGTTAAAAATTTGACCAATTAAAAATAGTTGTACTGTCTTAAATGTATGTCAGGCTTCGTTGTAGACAGTGCTACCAGAAATGCTTGTAATATCACCAGTTACATTGTAGTACTTCTTATTATACCGAGTTCTCCTTCAAATACCTTGAAATCTAAGCAGATAAGCAACAGGACAATGAGAATAACCTTTAGTCTGACCAGTTTTGCTCCCTAGTCAGTCAGTGGTAATGTGTGTAACAGTAACAGCTGTGTGGTAGCACTGCTCATGAAAAAGAGATCTCTCCAAACACCTCAAAACTAAGTAGATGAGCACATAGGGCAATGAGAATAGCTTCTAGTCCAATCCATTTTGCTTCACACTTGTCCAGTAACAGCTGCAAGCCATTGGTATTTTAAGGCAGAGGGTAAAACAATTTTTAGCTGAGAAAATTTTCCTGTCTTTTTCTGTGAGCAACATAGGAAATCTCTGTGCAGATTGGGATTATGTTCAGTAGCTGCTCATGGAGTAGTAGCTGCAAATTTGTGTAATTTAATCTTATATCTGTTTGTGCTTTTGATCCTTGTAATATCCTGTCATCATGAGTTGCACAGTTCAACTATGTGCTTAATACCATAATAGCTTCTTGCTTTTGGGCTTCATACAACTTGTTTTCGTCTTAACGTGAGAACTAAGGGATTGTATAACACCTTGTTTTGGCCACGTATGTGTTTGTGCTCAGCATTGGCTCTTTCTGTTCTAGACTGGCAAATTTCAGGTTTTATTATATGCAAGCTTTTTATTGCCCTCTGTCATTGTCTTACCTACTTTTTTTCATGTTTGTGTCAGATCTTGTGTATTTTCTTGTCTGTTATCGTGCTGCATCCATGTAATTGGCCTCTTGCTGAAATCTGCTTTTGTCCATTTGCTGTTTTGTTCTTTCTTTTAATGAGCTGTGTTCAGATTTTGTCCATTCATTTTTCACTTCTTCTCTCTTCCCTAGGTAGTGATGAATAGGGGAAGGCATGTGTTTCAGGAAGGAAGAAAGCAATTCGAAGCCTTGCAAATAGTTAGCAAGAGCTGCAGGAAACAAGTGTATATGTTTTCAATGCTTAGCTACAGTTTGGTTTTATTTGCCTTTCGGATATTCGAGTTGCATTTTTTTAGGATGACTCTTCACAACTCTGAAAGCTGGATTCATTAAAAATTAATATGTTTTCTTATGTAACCTAGAGATTGGAAGCTATACTAGTGTTCCAGATATTGAAGGCAGTACTGTTAAGTGTCATGCCCCCCAGGAGTGCTGTGAATACCAGCCCACAAGTGGGAAGGACAAGCATTCCATCTCTTAAAAGTTTTAAGTCTTTGAGGCTGAGAATGGGCAAGAGTTCAGTATCTTCTTTTGCTGCAGTGTATCTCTTCTTCATTTTGCTTTTGGTGGCTGGAGTTACTAATAGGCTTGCATTTTAAATAAGTGACTGTAAGGTACATACTGGTTCAAGTACAAGGAGGTGATAGTGGTTTGTTTACGTGTTATATATGTTTAAAGCTAAATAAACATTTTATAGAACTGTAGAATGGTTTGGGTTGGAAGGCACCTTCAAGGTCTTCTAGTTCCAGCCCCCCTGCCATGGACAGGGACACCTTCCACTGGAACCCACTTCTGGATTCTTCAGATTGATTAAAAAAAACCACCAGATATTTGCACAATCTTAGTAGTTTTATTAGCTTGATAGGAATAAAATTTTCAGGCACATTTGGGTAGGAGAAAAAAAAAAAGATGTTTTAATGTGACATTAGTTCTGGGCTACTCAAGAATTCATTAAAATATGGGGAAATTTACTGTGTTCCAGAGTAATAAATTTATGTGAGATACAACCCTAGCTAGGCTTATTTCTAGTGTGTACTAATTGCTTGCTTTGTTTTCTTTTTAATAAGGAAAGAATGTTAATCATTGTATTTGAAAAAAAGGTTTTAAAATCATCTTGGTGTAATGAGAGCAGACATATTTTAGCTTTATCAAGGTAGTATGGTAGTTAAGGTTTAGCTTGATATCCAGACATTAAACTGGTAAAGAATCAAAAGAAAATAAAATGCAGAATTTGTATTAATTAAAAACTGTCCTCTGAATGGTGCTGAGGAGCTCATTTAGAATTCACGGTGCAATTTTTTTTAAAAAAACCCTTCTTTTTCTCTTTCACAGGAAAGATGATAAAGATTACGCTTTAAAGCAGATAGAAGGTACTGGAATTTCTATGTCTGCATGCAGAGAAATAGCAGTAAGTAACAGTTCTTTCTACTAGCCAGACTTATTGAAAGTGTTGACTTGAATGCATGCTGGGTTTTGTTTGCTGAATCATGTTATTCTACTACGGGTATTATGTCTTTAGCATAGAGGTATAAAGTAAGTACAAACACCATGGAAGATTTTATGTACCTGTTATGTTTGCTGTCTAAAAAGGACAGG